>NC_091769.1:5579166-6240833 GCF_029378745.1 Bos indicus | reverse complement strand
ACACGAACTTGGACAAACTCCAGGAGATGGTGAGAAACAGGGAAGCCTGGCATGCTGCAGTCCACGGGGTCGCAGAGTCAGACACAGCTTGGCAACTGGACAACAACAATGATCTCCTCTTGTAAAGTACAAAAACACAACCGCTTGTAGAGGCTGCACACACAGGACGATATACACCAGACACACAGGAACTAACTTATGTGATTGGACATGTCAACATACATTCTCATCTTTGAAAGTTTGCAGCTTGAAGGTTTGTATGTAGGGGACTTACTGTATTATGGAAAGTAGTTTTGATAGATATTTTTCTTTATTAAAATAATGTGCATAAAATAATGATGCTTCTTACAATTAATTCCTCTTAAGAGTCCAAAATAGTGAAAGTGAAAGTCACTCAGTCATGTCCGACTCTTTGCAACCCCATGGACTATACAGTCCATGGAATTCTCCAGGCCAGAATATTGGGAGTGGGTAGATGCTTCCTTCTCCAGGGGGTCTTCCCAACCCAGGGATCGAACCCAGCTCTCCTGCATTGCAGGTGGATTCTTTACCAGCTGAACCACCAGGGAAGCCCTAAGAGGATGAGATGGTTGAGTGGCATCACTGACTGACTTTATGGACATGACTTTGAGCAGGCTCCGGGGATTGGTGATAGACAGAGAAGCCTGGCATGCTGAGGTCCATGGACTCTCAAAGAGTTGGACACGACTGAGTGGCTGAACTGAACTGAGAGTCCAAAATGCAGTTCCTTGGATGTTTTATGTCATTTTACTTTGGGATTTCTACTTCCCTCCTGTTATTTTTCTTTTGGCATTTATTTTTGGATCACTTTACAAGTCTGAAAGCAACATACTCTGTTTTTAATCTTTAGTATTTACTTGAAAATTATATCATATATAATTAACTTATCGAAGTAGAAGTTAATCAAAACCTTTACTCTGTCCCTGGAAAATATAAAAACCTTAGTATTAACTCCACTTATCTATCTGCTAAGGGAAATGCTATTGTAGTGAATAGTTTGTTATTTTAATTCTAGCTTTTAAATGTTAATGCCCTTAGGCATTATTGCAACTAGTTCATATAATTGTTGCTAATTTCCATTTGCCTATACTTACAACACCTTCCTTGTTCTTTTATCCTTCTTGTATCTCAGACTTTCCTTCTGGGGTCACTTTGTGCCTGAAGTAGTGAATCCTTTAGAATTTCCTTCAGTGAGGTTCTGCTGGTGACCAATTCTCTCTCTCTCTCTTTAAAAATGATTTTATTTTTATTGAACCTAGAATTCTAGACTGACAGTGCTTCTTTTTTTTTCTTCAGTGCACTGAAAGTAATATTTCATGGGGTTTGGGGTTTCCATTTTGATGTTGAGAAGTCAGATGTAAATGTATCCATTGAGCCTTTAAAAATCATGTCTTTTTCCTCTGTTCCGTTCTCTTTGACTCTGCTTTTTGGAAAGGTCACAACAATGTCTAGATTTACTTTTTAGTATATTTTAATATATATTTAATATATTTTGCTTGGAATTGTCTAGGCCTCTGTCATCTGTACATTGGCGATTGTTTTGATCAGTTTTGTAAACTTCTTACCTATTCTCTCTTCATATATTGCCTCTGAACTTTTGCCTCTGTTCTCTTCTTCTGGACCTCTGAACACTGGTGTGAACTTCTTGGTGTAGTTTTCCTTTCTTATTATTCTCTCTTATGCATTATTCATTTTTCCTTCTCCAAGCTGCATCCCACATAATTTATTCTCTAATTCTCTCTTCTGCTGTGTCCAATCTGTTGTCAAAATGCCCCTGAGTATTAATTTCTCATTACTGTATTTTTTAACTTGTAGAAGTTACATTTGTGTTTGTTTTCACATCTGCTGTATCTTTCTTTTACTGCTTCCTTCTCCCTGCAGTTATTTTTTTAAGGATTTTTGATGTGGACCATTTTTAATGTCTTTATTGGATTTGCTACAATATTGCTTCTGTTACATGTTTTGGGTTTTTGGCTACAAGGCATGAAGGATCTTAGCTCCTCTACCAGGGATCGAACGTTCACTGCCTGCATTGGAAGGTGAAGTCTTAACCACCAGGCCACCAAGAAAGTCCCTCCTTGTAATTATTTTTAAGTTTATCATTTATTTCTTTAAAATTGGTAAACATAGCTGTTTTAAAATTTAAAGTCTGTGCAGAGTCATTTCCACTGTCTCTTGCTTCTAATTCATAAATCTTGTTTCTTTCTATGCCTGGTTATGTTTGATGGCACATTGTTCATTGCTCGTGAACAGTTATTTGTAGGGGGTTCCAAATGACCCAGGAGACATCCCTTTCCTTTTTCCAAAAGTGCCCAGGGCCCCACCAGTCAGGATCGTCTCATGCCAAGTTCACAGCTTAAGGTTCCTGAGTCCACCCAGCCTAGTCCTTTCTGGAGTGTATATCCGTAAGATGAAGGTCTACAGACACAATTTTTCAGGGTCATTTCCTCCTTTCATTTCTTTCCATTCTGCTTTGTTGAGTGCCAAAATCACATTCTCTGAATTTCACCTTGGTGGGGGAGTGTGCGTTTATGTCTAGTTTCCCTTATATGAAAGTAGAAGGCTTCAGGGACTCATTTCAGTGTGAGGAGGATGTCCTCTAAGAACTCCCAGTTTGGTCATTGGTTCTGACCCCCTTGTCCTTCCACACCCCTTTATAGAATCCCAAATGGAAATGACAAATGCTCTCAAGGAAGAAGTGATTCTGCTGCTTGACAATTCTCATGCTATCTCATTACAATTAGCCTGCAAGAAAAGACAATCTCATTGCCTTGAGTCCTCAACGCCTCAAAAATTTTAATGTATTTTTTAGACATTATTGTGGTAATTTTGATTGTTTTCATGGTTGATCCAAAGAATCTAGTTTCATTATTGCAAACCAGAAAGCGCATTTAGGATTTGCTAAGATAAACATTTCAAAATGAAAAACAAATGCAGACTGTCATATAGAAATTCCTGGCCTAGCACACTATATCTTGTGGATACTCTGTTTTCCCTCCAGAAAAGAAGACATCTCTGTCTCACAGGGTTATTTTGAGGGTTAAATTTGATAATATGTGAAATTCCTAACTAAGGTGCCATTGCTGTTCAAGAAAGTTTATTAAGTCTGTAATCTAAGCTTAACCTGAGAACTTAATTTTTCCACCTACTGTCAATGCTAGGGGCAATCACTATGGGGTTAAAAAAAATGACTTGTCACACAGCTGAGCAAGTCATCAGAAACACTCCCACCTCTTGGCCTCTGGGGGATTTCAGTCAGAAAGGATCAGGGTGGGCTCTCTGAGCTCTCCCAGAATGTCAGGCCCAGAGGAAAAGTCGAGCTGAAGTGCTTAGGGGATTAAAATAAATAAAATGCTTCACTGGAGATTAGGATTCAAGTATCAGTTTGATTTAATGATTCCAGAAGGTTAATGCACATCCCAGGCAGGCAGCCAGTTGCACTCAGCTGGTTTGGAGCCAGCAGGATTATGGCGAGGGTGCTGGTGTCTCTTCGGCAATTCCGGCTTATTTGAGCATCTAGATGAAGATAGTATGGATGGAAAGCAGGGAGGAAGGAGGAGGGAGTTAGAGAGTAGAGGAAATGATGTCAGACAGGCAGGCAGAGTTGATCCAGATCCCAGAGGGGAATTTGGAGGGCATAGAAGGGCATTGACATTTGATTCATTGTCTCCATTTCTGGTTTGCAAATAAGATCTAGTCAAGGCTATGGTTTTTCCTGTGGTCATGTATGGATGTGAGAGTTGGACTGTGAAGAAGGCTGAGCGCCGAAGAATTGATGCTTTTGAACTGTGGTGTTGGAGAAGACTCTTGAGAGTCCCTTGGACTGCAAGGAGATCCAATCAGTCCATTCTGAAGGAGATCAGCCCTGGGATTTCTTTGAAAGGAATGATGCTAAAGCTGAAACTCCAGTACTTTGGCTACCTCATGTGAAGAGTTGACTCATTGGAAAAGACTCTGATGCTGGGAGGGATTGGGGGCAGGAGGAGAAGGGGACGACAGAGGCTGAGATGGCTGGATGGCATCACCAACTCGATGGACGTGAGTCTGAGTGAACTCCAGGAGTTGGTGATGGACAGGGAGGCCTGGCGTGCTGCAATTCATGGGGTCGCAAAGAGTCGGACACGACTGAGCGACTGATCTGATCTGATCTGATACTATTTTTCTAGATTTCACATGCAGAGAACAAATGTATGGATGCCAAGGGGGGAAGAGAAGGTGGGATGAATTGGGAGACTGGGATCGACATATATATACCACTGATACTATGTACAAAATAGATCACTAGTTAGAACTTACTGGATAGCACAGCGAACACAATGCTCTGTGGTGACCTAAATGGGAAAGACATCCAAAAAAAAAAGCGGGGGGATATATGTAAACATATAGCTGATTCACTTTTCTATACAGTAAAACCTAATGTAATGTTGTAAAGCGATTATTTGTTCCTGTTCAGTCGCCCAGTCGTGTCTGACCCTCTGTGATCCCAGAGACTACAGCACTCCAGGCCTCTCTGTCCTTTCACCATCTCCCAAAGTCTGCCCGAGTTCACATCCATTGTATCAGTGATGCCGCCACCCAAAGCAACTATACTGCAGCGCAAAACAGAATTGTGATTCTAGGTGTAATGGGATAAATTGAAATACTCTAAATAATACATAAATGTCCACAGCAGCTTTATTTATAACAACTCCAAAAAATGCAAACAAGTCAAATGTTCATCAACAGGTGATTGGATAAAGGAATTCTGCTACATCCATGCAGTGAAACACCACTCAGAAATAAAAAGGAACAAACTACTGATACACACAACAGCAGGGATGAGTCTCAGGAACACCGGGCTGAAAGAAGTCAGATACAAAGAAGCACACAGCGCGTGACTCCATCAGGCAGAATCATCACAGTGGACACAGAGCAGATCAGCCTGCTGGGGCTGGGGAGGGAGGCGGCAGACTGAGAATGGCACGTGGAGACTTTCTGGGGTAGTGGAGATGCTTTATATCTTGGCTCCGGTGATGGCTATACAGGCATATACATTTGCCAAAAGCCATCCACCTGTACACTTCACATGGGTGCGTTTTATTTTGGGTAAACCACACCTTGGTAAAGTTCATTTTAAAACATCACCAGCTGGTAGATATAAATTATGTTGACCAAATCCTGAGCCAGAGAGTTCCAGGGCAAGGAGAAAATGAATGCACAGATATTCAAGACACAGGGCCCTTCAGTTATTAGACTCAATTTCTCAACTGGATATTGAGACTCTTGGTTTCTAAAGCAAAGGGGGAATTAAGCCTGGCCAGGTGCTTCTATCTTCACAACCATACTATTCAGGAGCCTCTGTGAGAGAGGGGTCCTCGCCCTCACCCACACACAGGATTCTGTGCTCTGTGAGGTGGTAAATATCCTACACCAGGCGACCAAGCAGAGCTAAACCTTAAACCCAGGTCCTGAGACACCCCCCTTGGCACTGTTTCATGAACTGGCAGCAATGGAAATGAAAACATGTCTAACAAACTGGTTTGGTACGATCGTCCTTCTCCATGGGAGCCGATGGGTTTTCAGTTGTATTCGGAGGGACCACTGAGCTCAGTTGATCTGACTGGTTGACTCGCTGCCCTAAAGCAGATTTCTCAAGCTCAACACTATTAACATTTTGGAAAATTCTTCCCTGTGTGGTGCTGTCCTTTACGTTTAAGAAGTTTGGCAACATTCCTGGCCTCTGTCCACTAAATGCCAGCAGGACTGCACCCTCCCACTTCCCAGTTGTGACAGACAAAAATTTCTTCAGGTGTTGTCAAGTGTCCCCAGGAAAGAGAGTGTAGGGCACAAAATCATCCCCAGTTGAGAAACCCTGTCCTAAAGCTTTCCGTGGTCCTCCATCATTCACAAGATGCAGTCTGCACTCTGTAAAGACAGCTTGAAATACCTGTGCCATCTGCCCCTCCGCCCTCCAGCCTCACCTCCACTCGCCTCTTCACATCATCCGGTCCAACAACAGCCCATCAACCTGACCCACAACACTGCCCTCCTCCTTGCCTTCCTGCCTTCGTACACACTGCACCCTTTTCCTAGAAGAAACACTAGTCCTTTAACTTTTATTTAAGATTAAAAATTCAACTCAAGCATTGCTTCCTTATGATGGTTGCTTTTTTAATTTTGTTTTTTGATGGTTGATTTTTATTATAAATCCTTTTCCACTGTTTAATATTCTAACCATGAGCAAATATTATTTTTATTTAACAAGAATAAAAAGTTGCTCTTCCAGAAAGCTTTTAGATAACATTTGAAATCATTTCTAATCTCTCATTGCCACCCTATGTAGTGCTGGGCAAGTGAGAACACCGTAGGGCATGCAGTGTCCAGCCCTCTGAGAAGTGAGATTCAATTTCCTTCTACCATTGACTCCCTTGTAGAAGGGAATGGTAACCCACACCAGTATTCTTGCCTGGAGAATTGCATGGACTGAGGAGCCTGGCAGGCTACAATCCATGGGATCACAAAGAGTTGGACACGACTGAGTGACCAACACACATACTTATTGAGTCCCCACCTCTTCTGGGGTCTATCACCTCTACCCAGTCTGGGATAACTTTCTTGCTTCTGGCCACACCTACAGAACTTTCTTTTTCTCACTTCTATGCCATTTATCACACTAGGAGTGACTGTTTACCTGTTGTCCTCTTGCATCAGCCAGGGAGCAATTGAGAAGCAGGTTCTTATCGCTCCCTGTACTGGGGCTCAGCACAGACCCTGACCTGGAGACAGTCTTGGGAAAGGCCCATCTCATTGCCTTACCTGTGGGACCATCACACGCAAGAAAGTTTCCATCAAGATAAATGGTGACTCTGGAGTTTCTGCTGTGACAGGCGAACACGTGACCCCAATGCAGGGGATGGGCCTGGTGAGCTCTCTGGGTTTTGTATTGCCTTCTTGGTCCCGTTGGACAACTTCACTTGGGTGGGGAACACAGCAGAGTTTTATTATGAGATCATGCTCTAGTCAGAATAAATCCGCAGCAAAACAACAGTTGGAACTAGAGATTTGTTTTCTCGCTGCTGCTTACACAGCTAATGGATTTTGACATGAACTTCCTGCACCATCATGGGAAAAAGTGCCCTTAGCTGAGAGGGGTGACAGAGGATCACAGAGCAAGGGGCAACCGGGTCTGGGCTGTACTTGGCAGAGTCAGTCGGAGGGTCAAGGGGGATAATCTCCGTTATCCTGAGAAAATGTCTTGGAAGCCCTGGGGACTCTAAGCACTGATGGGTGACTGAGGGCAAGGCAACTACTGAGGATTCAAGACAAGAAAGATCGCAAATCACTGCACAGATGCCCAAAGGCCTTGCAATGGGAGGAAGGCCTTGCAATGGGAGGACACAACCAAGCCACCGAAGGCTTATTCTGCCCTGGGATCCTGCTTTGCTGTGTGACCACTGTGTTTCCACTCTTACTACCTGTTATCTTCTGAGTCTCCTCCCGTGCCAGCAGCAACTAGGACAGTGTTTCCCACTGGGGCACCATCGGCATTAGGGCAGGGTCAAGCTTTTGCTTTGAGGAACTGTCTCATACACATGGTTGGAAATTCAGTCACCCTGGCCTCTGGTCACTAAAAGCTATTTATAACAATGCCCCTCCCCAAGTCGTCATGACAACCTCCTTGTTTGTGCCCAAACACCTTCTAGGGCACCAGAGTCCTTCTAAACTGCGGCCTTTCCTGTTACCTGCCAAAGGGGAGCATGGTTACAGCTCAGAGTGGGAGGAAAAAAGGTCCATGTTTGGGGTCTTTGTTTCATGAAACATGAAAACATGTCTTTTAAGCTTTAAAACCCAAATACTCAATGACTAGGGCTGCATTTACATCATAAACCCGGGTCAGCTGTTCTGATCCACCTCTGCTTGCCACATCCGGCCTTCACCTGACTTTATAAGTAAAGTGTGGTAACACACTCATTCAGGCTCATTCAGTCTGTGTTTTCTGTGGCTACTTTCATGCCATGATCACAGAATCAACTAGCCATGACCTACAGAGCTGAAACATTTACTATCTGGCCCTTTAGAGAAAAATTTTTCATCCTGTGTCACAAACAATAGTTTGGGAAAACTATGTGACTTTTTCATGTTCCCAGAGGAGAAGGGTTCTTCTGCTTGGGGTGGAGGGGAAACAAGAGAACCATGATGTCAGTGTGTCCCTGATAAGGGGATCTGCCTTAGGTCCACCACACCTCACAGCCCATGTGTGATCCATAGGGGTATAGAGGTGTCAGACCCCAGGAGAGGTAGGGAGTCAATGTAGAGGAAAACTCAGTCTCACCTCTTGGGGGAGGGCTGGAGACTGCATACCCTTCACAGTGTTCTCATTTGCCCAACACTACATGGGGTGGCAACGAGAGATTAGAAGTGGCTTTAAAATGTTATCTAGGGAAATGGATCTGAAATAGCTTTATAGAGTTCCCACTCACCCAAGTGTGGGATAGGGGATAGCAAGGAGACAGGGTAGCTGGTAGGCAGCTTCTCCAAGATTTCTACATCCCTAAAGTGCACAAGATAGTTGGGAAGGTTGGCCAGGCCCTGTGAGGTTCCTGGTCAAGATGAGGAGAGCACTGAAGGTTTCTGATGCTAGAAATCAGTTGGGAATGTAGACCTATTAGAGGATGCCAGCCCTGGTGGTGGGAGATGTGTAAGCACCAGACTTCCCCTCCCATGATATCTTGTACAAGCATCATTCCTTTCCTCAGCATAGCTACAGCTCCAGAGATGAGGATGTGGACCTTACTAACTAAGTTGTCATTTCTTTCTCCTGGTGGAATGGATACACAAATAAAAACTAAGTTTACTTATTTGAAAAATAAGTTGATGTCACTGTGCAGACAGGTTTGTGGACTAAGAGTCATACTTGCCAAAACTCCTAATCCATATTTCTTTTGTACTCCCCTGGACCACACACTATACAGTGTAGGGAGAACATGGAAATGAAATAAGTAAGGCCTCTGGCCTCCAGGAGCTCTCAAAGTAGGTGTGGAGGGACCCAAATTTGATCCTTTCACCATACAGGGCACTAATGTGCTCCCATGCATGTCCATATGAAGGGTGAGTGAGAGGTGAAATTGAGGGGGCATATGAGGCAGAGCGTTGATGCCAGGGATCCACTGCAAGGTTTTAGGCAGAGAGAGCATGCTCATGCTGTAGACGGGGCCATCTGGAGCACATGGAGACCGGGCTGGGGTAGGAAGTGGGTACAGTGCTCCTAGGAATGCATAGCCGGAAGTGACTTAAGAGAGACCTGTGAGAAGTTGGGCAGATGGCTCTAGTAGCTTGTCAGCTGCAGGAAGAGGACTTGCAGGCCATATTTTGAAAGGTGTTTCCATCACTCCTCTGGATTTTGTAACTACACCAAATGCTGCCTCCAAAATATTCATGAGGCAAGCTTCATACTGTGATCACCTCACCCAGCTAAGGAAAAGAAGCATCTGAGAGCATCGTTTTGCACAACCATAATAAACTACAGTTGAATCCCCAGAAGTAAGAGTTCATCTTTGCTGAGCACACCACAACTTAAAAGAACTTTTACACAAATTATCTGTGGTGGCTCGGTGGTAAAGAATCCACCTGCAATGCAGGAGACACAGGAGACGCAGGTTCAGTCCCTGGGTCGGGAAGATCCCCTGGAGAAGGAAATGGCAACCCACTCCAGTATTCTTGCCTGCGAAATCTCGTAGATGGAGGAGCCTGGTGGGCTACAGTATATGGGGTCGCAAAGACTGGGACAGGACTCAAGTGACTGAGCATGCACATGTGCCAGACTTCATCTTACAGACCTGCAAAATCTCACTCGAAGATGAAGGAAACAAGCCATGGGAAAGCCAAGGGATTTGCTCCAGATCACATAGGTCATAGATTTGATGAGAACTGTCATTCTCTTCTTGAGTCGTTTGCCTTTTTCTTTGTCTTCTAATCCAGGTTTGCCCCCTGCCAAGTGGTGGATTTTATTACGAACAATGATAATAAGAGAAAGAGGGGAAGAAGAGGAAGAGAAAGAAGAAGGAAGGGGAGAAGAGAAGTAATTACTACCTCTCTGCCTGTTGAACTTGGTGATGGTCTCCATTCTACTCTGTGCTCATCTCCTGAGACAGAACATTCTAAAAGGTAGAGACCATAGATTCTGGAGTCTGGAAAATTTGGCTTTGAATGTCATCACTCAACTAGATCTTTGATCTTGGACAAATAGTTTAATCTGTTCTGCCTCAGTTTACTGATCTGTCAACTGGGGATAATGTTATGATTGGGAGGATTAAATACTATGGTGCATGTAAAATGTTGGCACATAGTAATCCCACCATTAATGTTAGCTATAATTGTGCTTTATAATTAGTTTCTGTCACTGGCACTCAGTTTTGGCTTTCTGTCCACAGCTCACTCCAGGCCTTTGGGAAAGGACTGCCCCTGGTCCAGCACTGACACCCTGGTGCTGAAGAGAGGTCCCCTCACCACTGGAGGCTCTGTGAATGGGTGAGTGAGGGATGGAATGATTCCATCTCTTCAGTAACACCCCTAAAACCCACTCTTCTCCCCATTTCTGGACGTGGTTTTCAATCTGAAACAGACTTTGATTGTTTTTTTTATAATTTTTAATTTTTATTTATTGATGGTTGCCCTGGATCTTTGTTGCTACGAGCAGGCTTCTTCTAGCCGTGTTAGGTGGGGCTACTCTTTCGTTGCGGTGCACAGGCTTCTCACTGTGGTGGCTTCTCTTCGAAGCACAGGCTTTCAGGCAAGTGGGCTTCAGAGGCTGTGGCTCACAGGATTGCTCTGCGGCATGTGGGATCTTCCCAGACCAAGGACTGAACCTGTGTCCCCTGCATTGGCAGGCGGATTGTTAATCACTGGTTCAGTACTCTTGCCTGGAAAATCCCATGGACGGAGGAGCCTGGTAGGCCACAGTCCATGGTGTCGTAGAGTCAGACATGACTGAGCGACTTCACTTTCACTTTCACCAGGGAAGTCCGGATCTTAATTTTTCATGTTCGGTCCTGCAGCCTGACTTTTCCTGACCACTGGCTCCCGGTCAAACTGTCTGGTTCTCAGGTCCAGGGTCCCAGCCTGTTTTTAGTTCTGGCCCTACTTACACCTTGGCCCTGGTCCTTGTCTGCATTTTAGTTGTCTGTATGCTCTTCAGCAATTTACTTAATCTCTGTGCCACAGCTTTTCCAATTGTAACATGGGGGTTTTATAACAGTATTTTAGAGATACAGTATCTTAGAGCAGTTTTAACCCAGGACGATTTTGCCCCTAGGGTACGTTTGGCAATGTTGGGAAATAGTTTTAGTTGTCAGAACTGGTACGTGGTTGCTGTTACCAGCATCTATTGGGCAGATGCCAAGAACACTGATATGTATTTACAATGTACGGGGCAACCCTTCACAGCATAGAACTACCTAGTCAAATTGTCAAAAATGCCAAGATTAGAAGCTTACAGTTACAGAGCTGTCACTAAGGCTAAATGATAAGATATTGGGTTGGTCAAAAAGTTGATTTAGGTTTTTTAGTACCATCGGAAAAACAAACATTTTGGTTCACCCACTATATAGAAAGAACTCATAAATGTTAGCTACTACCACTACTGCTATTATTATCACTCCTACGCTTGCCTATAAAATGGGTCTCATTCACTCATTTATTCATAGATACCTAATAACCCTCTGCCATGTGCCAGGACAGTTCTGAAAGTAGCAACGGACAAGACTGAGGGCTCTAATAGAGCTTCCCTCCAGGTATAAGTGTGGGGGGTAGACAAACTAAAACATGAATAAACAAACAAGGAAACCTCAGGTGTTGATAAAAGACTGCTGATGCAAGGGGGCCTGGGAGGAGAGATCAGGCAAGGTCGGAGACAGAGTGAAACTGTGCACCTCAGGCTGGGACTCGAACACAGGGTTTTTAAATTAGAATTGCTCACCTGGTGTCTCGGAGGATCAGGTTCTTGGTGGCTCAGCACAGAAGGAATTCAGCGAGAAACAAAGTGATAGGCAAGAAGTAGATTTATTAACATAGGATGCTTGTGAGGGGGATACAATCAGGCCAGTGAGGGGGCTCTGACCCGAAAATTAAGTGGGCTACATTTTTAATTAGGAAGTGGGGGAGGGGAGAAGACTGTCTTCTTCCTCAATCTTTGAGTAGATATCAGGCTTAAATCATTAGCTCTCCCTTCATACTGAGCAGGAGAGTTTGACCCTATGATATCAGACTAGAACTCCTGTGGCACTTGGAGAGTGGTAACATATACTGCTGCTGCTGCTACTGCTAAGTCGCTTCAGTCGTGTCCAACCCTGTGCGACCCCATAGACGGCAGCCCACGAGGCTCCCCCATCCCTGGGATTCTCCAGGCAAGAACACTGGAGTGGGTTGCCATTTCCTTCTCCAATGCATGAAAGTGAAAAGTGAAAGTGAAGATGCTCAGTCATATCCGACTCTTAGTGACCCCATGGACTGCAGCCTACCAGGCTCCTCCGTCCATGGGATTTTCCAGGCAAGAGTACTGGAGTGGGTTGCTGTAACATATACTAAAACATGTTAAATCATCTCAGGTTTCAGTATCATGAGGCTCTCCTACTTTGGAATGTCACCCTTCCCTTTTATTCCTTGCTGGACTTGACCAGCAAGCTGCAGGTCTCATTTTTTTCACTTAATGGCCTGGGGCAAATCTCGTGCTTTTATTAATGGCTTTATAGTTAAGCAAGCCTGCTTCATTCCACGATGTTTCAATAGCTTTCTTGAGTGATCACTCACTTCCAGTGGCCTCCCAGATTTTCCTAAGTCCCCCTCTTACCTGTAATCCCCGGGTGGTACTTCAATTACCTATGTAACTGTCCTACTCTAGCCCTGTCAAGAGAGTGAAACTGAATGTCAAGAAGGAGCCAGCCTGGTAAAGACCAGACACCAGGCCATTGCAGGCAGAGGGCAGCTGGGCTTAGATGGTGCCGCAGTAGTGACCTGAGGCTGTGAGAAGAGAAAGGAGACTAGTGTGGCTGGAGCAAGGTGGGACCCAGGGGAGCATGGTCTCAGATGAGGCTGGGGAGAAGCAGGGGCCGGGCAATGTAGGGCTGTACATACACTAGTAAGGGGATTGGGTTTTATTTTAAGAGCAACGGAATACATTGAAGTGCTGTAACTAGGAGAGTGAAATAATCCCATTTACATTTGTGTGGGAGAATAGTTTCAAAAAGGCAAGAGGAGATGAAGCTTAGACTTGGAGAGTGGCAGTAATAAAAGGGGATTAGATGGATTGAGGATTCCTTTGGGAGATAGAGTTAATGGGATATACTGATTACAGGTTGAATGTAGGGAATGATGAGGGTGGAATCAGAGCTACTGCCTTGATTTTTGGCTTGAGCAGTTAGGCATATGGTGAAATATTTCACTAAGACAGCAGAAGCTTGATGGAAGGGCGGTTTGAGGCTGTGCTAAATTTTAGTTTTCCACTGAGCATTTTTGTGGAGTTGCTCAACAGGTGGCCTGGGGTTCTCTTGAAAGGGCAGAGCTGGAGTTGGAGACCTCATAGTCATTGGTACTAGCTGATATTTAGAGGTTGGCAGATGGATGTGATAGTCTAGGGAGTATCTGTCGCCTGTGGCTGGGTCTAGAAGAGATTATGGAGAACTTCAAGTAAACTTTGGAGCTTGGCAGAGGAGGAGCAGCCAGGGAGGTAGGAGAACAGCTGCAGAGTGAGGTGTTCCTTGTATGTGTGATCATGGAGTGTTAGGAGCTGGAAAGAGAAAATTGATCTGGAACACACAAATATCACAGCCGCCAATCACATGAGAGTGAGAGGTGGGGCCAGACCCTCAAACCTAAATCCTGAAACCAGCGTGCCCATCTAGGGAAAGGAAAAGGGAACCAGCACTCCTTGTGATCCTCCTGGAAGGTAGGTTTGATTATCATCCCATTTTGCATATGAGAGCTATAAGGACCAGAGAGGTGAAACAACCTCCCTCCCCTCTAAATGTTGAACTTCCTTGGGGTTTGTTTTGAGTTCCTTTCTCTTTCTACATATTTGCCCTGGGTTACCTCACCTAGTTCCAAGGCTTAAGGCACGTTAAACTGACAGCATATTAAAAAGCAGAGACGTTACTTTGCCAACAAAAGTCCGTCTAGTCAAAGCTATGGTTTTTCCAGTATTCATATATGGATGTGAGAGTTGGACCATAAAGAAACCTGAGCACTGAAGAATAGATTCTTTTGAATGGTGGTGTTGGAGAAGACTCTTGAGAGTCCCTTGGACTGCAAGGAGATCCAATCCGTCCATCCTAAAAGAAATCAGTCCTGAATATTCACTGGAGGGACTGATGCTGAAGCTGAAACTCGGATACTTTGGCCACCTGATGGGAAGAACTGACTCATTTGAAAAGACCCTGATGCTGGGAAAGATTGAAGGCAGGAGGAGAAGGGGAAGACAGAGGATGAACTGGCAGGATGGCATCACTGACTCAATAGATATGAGTTTGAGCAAGCTCTAGCAGTTCGTGTCAGACAGGGAGGCAGGGCATGCTGCTGTCCATGGGGTCGCAGAGTCAGACATGACTGAGTGACTGAACTGAATTGATCTCACCTAGTTCCAAGGCTTAAGGCATGTTAAACTGATAATCTCTGAAGCTGTATTTTCAATCCCAACCTCTCCCCTGGATTGTAGACTCATCTCCTACTGCTTACTCACACTCCCTACTGGGTTGTTTCCCAAATGTCTGTCTAAACATTGAAATCCAATCCCCCACCTCACCATACATCTTTCTCTCCCATCTATTTTTCCTCCTGGCCTTCTCTTTTTTGGAAAATAGCATCAAATGCACTCAGTTGTATCATTTTAGACATCTTCCTCACTTAGCCCTCAGAACTCATTTATCACTCAGATTTATTTTTCTGTATCCTGAGTTTCCCTTGAATACACTCACATCTCTCCATCTTCACCGTGGTCCCCTCCCCAACAACCAAACTGCCACATCCGTTCTCTTGGGTGACCACAGTGGCCTTCTAAGTGGCCTCTCTGCTTTCACTCTCCTTCTCCTCCGATCTACCAGCAGCCAGAGGGATCATCCCCCAAAATGTAAAGTGGAATACGTCATTCTTTTGCCTAAAAACTCTTCAACTCATTCTTTTTTATTTTATTTTTTATTGAAGTATAGTCAACCTGCAAAGCTGTGTTAGTTTGAGGTATATAACAAATCTTCAATTCATTCTTTTTTAAATTGGGATATAGTTGATTAGTAATGCTGTGTTAGTTTCAGCTGTAGAGCAGTGATCCTGCTACACTTTTACATCTATTCTTTTCCAAATTCTTTTTCCATTTAGGTTATTACGGGATATTGAGCAGCTTTTCCAATAAGTCTTTGTTGATCATTTATATTAAATACAGAAGCATGTAGAGGTCAACCCTAAACTCCATCCTTGAGACAGAAATCCAAGTCTTTGACGGCCCGCCTGGTCCACATGTTCTGGTCCTGGTTGCTTTGCCACCTGTATCTGTTGCCAAATGCCTACTGCCCATCCTGGCATCTCCTCCAGCCCCCTTGTCTCATTTTCTTGTCTTGCCCAGCTCTTTCCTGCCTCCAGGCCTTTACCTGCGCTATGCCCTCTGCCAGCAGAATTCTCCTTCCTGCTTTTCTGGCAGGCTCCACATCGTTCAGATCTCTTCTCAAACCTCTTGGGAGAGGCTCTGACCACTCTCCCCAAGGACAGTCCTGTTTTCATTAGCTTATCTCATCCCCTCCTTCCTTTCTGTGCTGGCACCATTTCATTAGGACAACCTACACTTGTTTATTTGCTGATTGAGTTATCAGCCTCCCCCATTACTAGATTCCAAGCACCACAAGAATAAGAATTTTCTTTTTCAGTATTATTCACCACTGTATCCCCCGTGCCTTGCCTTGTGCCTGGCACACAGTAGGTGCTCCACCATCATTACTGGATGCTGAGTGAAGGCCACAGAGCCGTTAAGCATCAAAGCTGCTGTTGGGATGTGTATAGGGTGTCTCCATGACTTCTCCCCTTGCTTTATCCTGATTCACACTGGTTATCTGCCTCAAAAATACATACTCTTGTGTTTATAAATAACCCTCTGGCCTGTGTAGCCTGACATGGGGTAAGACTTTCCTCCCAGTGTTGCTTGTCTGTTCAGTCCCCTCACAGAAGGCCTAGGTTTGGGATTCTGGGCTCTGGAACGCCTTCTGGCATTTTCTGCTCAGTGAGCCCATCCATTCCCATTTTCTTCAGTGGAGCTGAAGATATAAATTGCAAAAAGGCCTTCTTGCAGATTGCTGGGAGAGCGCATGTTCCTGGCCAGGAATTCCTTTGCTGCTGCTGCAGGGGCAGCGGGGCAAGCTCCACTGGGGGCGGTGCAGGCTGCACTGTTTGTCACTGCTCTGTGTGACTAGGGATGGGCAGAACGGGGGCTGGGGCAGCTGCCAGGCCCAGCTCTGGGGCCGGCAAGCATGGATGGATGAGTGGCGGACAGTCGGGGATCCAGAGCACAGCACACAGAACTGAAATGCAGGACCCAGTGTCCATGCTGCTTACGGTCTAGCAGTAGGGAGTGACTCAACCTGGGCTGACCATGAGCTGCATCAGGGGTGGCCAGATGGGAGGTGCAGCACCATGAGAAGTGTTTATACATAATGGGAGTCTGGCACGTGCTAGTGGTCCTGGAGGACTGGGCAACTCCAGGAGACTGGCAAAAGTTAGCTGGTTACCCAAGCCCCAGGTTACAGTCTGAGGTTAGGAAGGAAGGACTCTAAGATATCAGATCTTAAGTTCGGAAACAGAAAGGCCTTAGCAGGAGTATTTTGTTTGTTTGTTTTTAGTTGAAGTATAGTTTATTTACAATGTTGTGTTAGTTTCAGGTGTAAGCAAAGTGATTCAGTTATACATACATATATATCATACATACATACATATTATATATAAATATATATCTACTTGGCATCCAGTCCCATCACTTCATGGCAAATAGAAGGGGAAAAGGTGGAAGCAGTCATAGATTTCCTTTTCTCGGGTTCTAAAATCAGTGAAGATGTTGACTGCCACCATGATATTAGAAGATGGTTACTTAGACCTGGGTTTGATCCCTGGGTTGGGAAGATCCCTGGAGAAGGAGATGGCAACCCATTCCAGTACTCTTGCCTGGAAAATTCCATGGACGGAGGAGCTTGGTAGGCTACAGTCCATGGGGTCGCAAAGAGTCAGACATGACTGAGTGACTTCACTTTCACTTCTTGGAAGGAAAGATATGACAAACCTAGACAGCGTATTAAAAAGCAAAGACTCACTTGGCTGACAAAGGTCCGTATAGTCAAAGCTATGGTTTTTCCAGTAGTCATTTAAGGATGTGAGAGTTGGATCATAAAGAAGGCAGAGCAGCAAAGAATTAATGCTTTCAAACTGGTGTTAGAGAAGACTCTTGAGAGTCCCTTGGACTTCAAGGAGGTCCAACCAGTGCATCCTAAAAGAGATCAACCCTGAATACTCATTGGAAGGACTGATGCTGCAGCTGAAGCTCCAATACTTTGGCTGCCTGATGCAAAGACTGATTCATTAGAAAAGAGCCTGGTGCTGGAAAAGATTGAAGGAAGAAGGAGAAGAGGGTGACAGAGGATGAGATGATTGGATGACATTACCGATTCAGTGGACATGATCTTTGGCAAACTCCAGGCTATGGTGAGCGACATGGAGGTCTGGCATGCTATAATACATGGGGTTGCAAAGAGTCAGACATGACTTGGTGACTGAACAACGACATATATGTATGTGTGTGTGTGTGTGTGTGTGTGTATATAACAATTATATTCCTTCTTAGATTCTTTCCCCTTATAGGTCATTATAAAATATTGAGTCTAGTTCTGTGTGCTATACAGTAGGTTCTTGTTGGTAATCTATTTTATATATTGTAGTATGCATATGTGAATCCCAAATTCCTTTTGCACCCTACCCTTTGGTAACCATAAGTTTGTTTTCTATGTCTGTGGATCTATTTCTATTTTGTATATAAGTTCATTTGCATCTTTTTTTTTCAGATTCTGCCAATAAGCAGTATCATATATTTGTCTTTGTCTGGTTTTACTTCACTTAGTATGATAATCTCTAGGTTCATCCATGTTGCTGCAAATGGCATTATTTCATTCTTCTTTATGGCTGAGTAATACTCCATTATATATATACATATACATATATACACCCTATTGTCTTTGTCCATTCAGCTATTGATGTACATTTAGGTTGCTTCCATGTCTTCACTATTGTAAGTAGTGCTGCTATGAACACTGGGGTACAAGTATCCTCTTGAATTATGGTTTTCTCCAGATACATGCTCAGGAGTGGGATTGCTGGGCCATATGGTGATAAGCTGGAGTCTGGATTTCTCTCCTTACCATATGTGTGAGGTTAGGTAAGTCATGTCATCTCTCTGAGCCTTGGGTTTCTCAGCTATGAAATGGGGAGAAGCACCCTGGCTGCCAAGAGTGCAATGGTGCTCAGAGACAAGGCCTGGAGAGTGTCCTGCATGGAGCCCAGCACTTACAAGGCTTTAACACATTGGCAGCTACTTGTGGAGCAGGGCTGCGTATTGAGACTCAGAAAGACCTGGCAAACGCAACATGATCAGGCTCCTGAAAATGACAGAATGTCAGGGACCCAGGGAGTTTTCCTGGAATACCTTAGGTTCACCAGGTCCCAGACTTACTGGGGAGCACCTTGGCTTGAGGAGGGCAGCTTGGACATCCTAGGGATGCACCTGAGCCCTCCTCTGCGGTTCAATAGGTAGCACTGGGGGTAGGATGACCTGGAAAGATGCAGTGGGGGGCCAAGATGAGCTGCAGGGAGTAAACATCAGGGACCCACATTTGGGGATCCTTATCATTTTATATCATTTTTTACTCTTTTAATAAATAAGGAGACACTTCTATATGCTGAGACTTTTATTTAAAGATGTTAGGGGAGCTCACATTCCATCATTCACTCATTTATTCATTCAGTCAGATAAACTTGCTATACGTCTACTCTGTGGGGGGCCCATGATGTGAATACAGAGGCGAGTAAGGCACAGCCCCAGCTCTCGGGGAGTAGATAGGATGAGAGGGGACCTACTGAGTCATGACCAAGAGCCCAGTGCTCAGAGACACTGTTGGGGCCTTCCTCAGCCAGCCACCTCTGCACATACAGACACATGATTTGGGATGTCACCTCATTTCATTGGTCTTGGTTTCCCCATGGGTGGTTGTGAGTGCTGACTTTAAGGTGACTAAGCAATGCTTGAGCAGCAATTAGCTCCCAATAAACGTTAGTGATGATGGTAACAGTGATGACAATGATGAGCAGATGCAGGCTAAGTAGAGAATTCTGGGGACAAGGGAGTTAGGACAGGCATTGTAGAGAAGATCTTTTAGTCTAGTTTTTTAGAGGATGAAGAAAGAGTCCCCAAGTGGACATGCTGGAAAGGGCAGTTCTGGGAGAGAACTGCAGGTGTGAAGGTGTGAAGGCAAGACGTGGCCAGGGCTAGTTGGGCAAAGACTCCTAAATCAATCAGGACCTCCTTTTGCTGCACAAAGAGAGCATAGAGTTCTAAATTGAGACCTTTCAGGCTGCATGTCATTCACTAAGTCTCACACAAAGAGACAGATTTCCAGACTTGTTCCCCCATCCAGCTTTAAGCTCACCTTCTGTCCTCCTCTTGGGCTGAAGAGTTGGACCAGCCTCTGGCAAATATTTATGTTGAATTATTTGGAGACAGCACAAGATCTACAGATATTTTCATAAGTCTTTCATGGTTTATGCAGCGTGCCACCTGCCTTTATCTGCTGAAAAGGAAAGAAAGATTTTAAAGAAAATGGGCTGGAATGAGCAAAGGGAAATGACATGGGAATTTTATTGAAAAAGCTTGCTCCAGAGACGTGGAACTTGAGCCCAGGCTGAACTGGGAGACAGAAGACATTCTGGGTCTGCTGATAGTGCTTTGTATATTCAGCCTGCTTTACAATTTCCTAAGCACTTCCACAGTCATCAGCTTTCAAAAGCCTCACAAAAATCCAATTAGGAGGGACCACAATTCTTGTATGACAGATAGGGAAACAAAAGCTGAGAGAGACTATTTGATCTACTCAAGGGCATACAGCAGTATGTAGCAAAGTTGAGGATTTATTTCCAAGAAAGAAGAAAGGAAGCCTTGTGACATTTTGGCTTTAAAGTGAGTTAAAGGATAGTTGACTATGCCAAAGCCTTTGACTGTGTGGATCACAATAAACTGTGGAAAATTCTGAAAGAGATGGGAATACCAGACCACCTGACCTGCCTCTTGAGAAATCTGTATGCAGGCCAGGAAGCAACAGTTAGAACTGGACATGGAACAACAGACTGGTTTCAAATAGGAAAAGGAGTACATCAAGACTGTATATTGTCACCCTGCTTATTTAACTTATATGCAGAGTACATAATGAGAAATGCTGGGCTGGAAGAAGCACAAGCTGAAATCAAGATTGCCGGGAGAAATCTCAATAACCTCAGATATGCAGATGACACCACCCTTATGGCAGAAAGTGAAGAAGAACTAAAGAGCCTCTTGATGAAAGTGAAAGAGGAGAGTGAAAAAGTTGGCTTAAAGCTCAACATTCAGAAAACGAAGATCATGGCATCTGGTCCCATCACTTCATGGCAAATAGATGGGGAAATAGTGGAAACAGTGGCAGACTTTATTTTTTTGGGCTCCAAAATCACTGAGGATGGTGATTGCAGCCATGAAATTAAAAGATGCTTACTCCTTGGAAGGAAAGTTATGACCAACCTAGACAGCATATTAAAAAGCAGAGTCAATGCTATGATTTTTCCAGTAGTCACGTAAGGATGTGAGAGTTGGACTGTAAAGAAAGCTGAGTGCTGAAGAATTGATGCTTTTGAACTGTGGTGTTGGAGAAGACTCTTGAGAGTCCTTTGGACTGCAAGGAGATCCAACCAGTCCATCCTAAAGGAGATCAGTCCTGGGTGTTCACTGGAAGGACTGATGTTGAAGCTGAAACGCCAATACTTTGGCCAACTGATGTGAAGAGCTGACTCCTTTGAAAACACCCTGATGTTGGGAAAGATTGAGGACAGGAGAAGAAGGGGATGACAGAGGATGAGATGGTTGGATGGCATCATCAACTCGATGGACGTGAGTTTGGGTAAACTCCAGGAGCTGGTGATGGACAGGGAGGCCTGGTGTGCTGCAGTCCATAGGGTCGCAAAGAGTTGGACATGACTGAGCGACGAACTGAACTGAACTGAAAGGATAGTTGAGGTTTTCGTAGCATTTTATAAAAAGCTTATATAAGCTCCTATCACTATACATGGATGACGTAATGCAACCCATCAATTCTTTTATGCCACCTGAGGTAGGTACAGGGCAGCGGGCCCACATTCCAGTTTCTGTGGGTGCCTCCTGGTTAGGTGTCCTTGTTCCTAAGCTCCATCTTCCTCATCCCCTCGGCTGGCTGGATGATATCAGGGAGAGCTTGGAGCCATCACAGGATGACAAGGACGTGAGATGGATGCAGTCTGGGTTCCTGTGTCACTACTTGGAAGAGAATGGCTTGATCAACATTAGACCCAGACAAGAGTGGGACATGCCCTGTGATTGTGTTAATCCACAGAGATTGTGTGTCCTGCAGCAGAACATAGACCATCCTTACCAATACACTGCCTCACTGTCTGAACTTTCCACCCGCTTCCCTAGGGAAAGTCTACGCTTTGCATAGGAAGAAAGAATTCAGTTCCTCATTGCACATTTTCTACTCCTGGCTTCATCTGAGTCTTTGTGGGGGTGTTTTTGCTCTGTCCAGGCTCTGAGTTAGAGTGATAAGGAAGCCTCTGCAATCCAGGTTCTGCACCATCTAGGACTAAATCTAGGTTTTCTCAGAATGTTCTAGAAATAATACACCTGGACAAGTCTCTTCAGGACAAAACCAGTCTACTCTCCCACGAGAAACACACTTCTCCAGTTCATGTGACTCTGAGATTCCTTCCTAAAAAGAAGCAATTCTGGCATCATGACGCTAAAGCATGTCTGTTCATAAAAAACCCCTGGGGAAGGCAAGAAGAACTTTAAGCCAGCCCTCTCAGGAATAAATGACAGTGCTTTCATTTTATAGGAGGGGAATGAAAGACCCAGAGAGAGAAATGGACTTGCCTAAGGCCACTCAGCTCTTACCCAGAAGAAGCAATTATAGAATTAAGATCTTATTACTTCTAACCCACTTTTCTCTATTCTGTACCCTAAGGGCACCCCAGGGTGCATGGACTTGGTCCATTCTTGCCTGGTATGACAAGATAGTAAATCCATATTTATTTTCCCACTTAGAATACTGTAAGCAGCACAGTCTTTGGATTTATAGAGGGGTAGGTTTGGAATCAAAGCCTGGTTCTTAAAATAATAAGTTGCATGACCTTGAAGAGGCCACTTGTCCTGTCTGAATTTCACTTTCCACATCTGAAAATGAGGATAACCCCTGCCCAGGTGGATTAGATAACACCTGAAAAGTGCCTGATACATCATAGGAGCTCAAAATATGTGACTTCTACTCTTTCACTTAAAAAACCCTGTGCTAAGGTTGATGGGTAAATAACTACGAAGGAAGTTGCCTCTTCTCATGCCACGGGGGCAAGGATATCATTGGCCACACTGGCAGCAAGCATTAAGAAGCCATGTAGCTACTCAGCCATAAAAAGGAGTGGATTTGAGTCAGTTCTAGTGAGGTGGATGAAACTAGAGCTTGTTATACAGAGTGAAGTAAGCCAGAAAGAGAAAAACAAATATCATATATTAACGCATATATATGGAATCTAGAACAATAGTAATGATAAACTAATTTACAGAGAAGAAATGGAGATGCAGACCTGGAGAACAGACTTGTGCACACAGTGGAGGAAGGAGAGCGTGTGACAAATTGAGAAAGGAGCATTGACATATACCCACTAAGAAGAAGAAATCAAGTCACTCAGTCATGTACAACTCTTTGTGACCCCTGTGGACTGTAGCCCACCAGGCTCCTCTATCCGTGGGATCCTCCAAGCAAGAATACTGGAGTGGGTTGCTGTTTCCTTCTCCAGGGGATCTTCCTGACACAGGGATTGAACCTGGCACTGCAGCCACCAGGGAAGCCATACATATACACTATTGTGTAAAGCAGATAACCAGTGGGAAGCTGCTGTGTGACATAGGAAGCCCTGCTGGTGCTCTGTAACAACCTAGAGGGGTGGAATGTGGGTGGGGAGGGAGGCTTAAGGAGGGGATGTATGTATAATTATGACTGATTCGTGTTGATAGATGGCAGAGACCACCACAACACTGTAAAGCAATTATCCTCCAATAATGAAAAAAGAAGCCATGTAGTGTTGTGGTGAGCACAGGAACTCAAAGTCTCACTGACTGGTTTCAAAGCTTGGCTGTGACTTTGGGCACACCACTTACACATTCTGTGCCTCAGTTTCCTCATCTGTCAAATGGGGATAATAATAGTACCTGCTTTACAAGGCTGTTGGGATGATTAAAAGAGTTAATGTGTTTAATCATATAGTACAGTTCCTGGCATATAATCAGCCCTTCAAGGTTATTTTTATCAGCATCTATTGCAGGCTTACCCTGTGTCAGGCACTGCCTCTTTTAATCCTGGGAACTGACATTGTCCCTATTTTGCACATGAAGGGACTTGAAATCACTGTCCAAGACCCAGGGGGAGGCACAGGGGGGGCTTTGGACCTAGTTGGCCTGACTCCCGGCCTGTGCTCTTGTCACTGTTAAGCGGCTTTCCTTCAGCTTGTGACCCAGGATGGATATACTAGGACACCCAAAAGTGCATCAGACACGCTCCCCAGACATTCTCAGGGCTCAGGAGGCCAAAAGACACTGTGGAGATAGAAAAGCATCAGGAATAGACACCACAGGAAGGGTGGAGATTGGAGATGGTAGGTGGCTAAGGGTCTTGAATGCCTCACTGAGAGTTTGCACTTTAATCTGAAGACAAAGCGGGGTGGGGGAGGGGGGCGGCTGAAGATTTCTAGTAGGACAGACCTGGACAAATAGTGTGTGTGGGACTTCAGAGAAGAAAGCAGCTAATTGTCTTGTGTCCTGCTGGGTCAGGCTGTATGAATAGGGAGCAAAGAAGAAGGGCCTGAAGGCCAGCAGGCAACTGGGGATTCCCGGGTTGAACACGCCTTGTTAGCACTAAAAGTGGAGGCCAGAGCAGCTTAGCAGAGATTAAAGTGAACTTCAGGGTGGGTGTGCTACAGGCTGGCTGGCGGTGCTTACCTTGGACACTCTGGCCTCTACCCTCACACATGTCTTTGCTGGGGCACCTCACAGAGGAAGACGGAAATCCTCTGAAGCAGCAGAAAAGGGAAGGGCAAGGGGAGGGACACATGGGGATTACACTTCTAACAAGAATTTTTATTTTTGTGCTAAATTCCTTTGTGAGAAGAAAACAAAAGTCAACTCTTGGGGCCTCTTTCTCTTTATAAATATTTCTATGAAAACTGACTTGCTCATATGCCTTAGAGGGGTCCATATGCCTTGAGAGAAATTTTGGTGGACCACACCTTTACTGTACTGGTTATGTGAGCAGCACGTCAGGAGTTGGGGCCCTCAGGTAACAGCCTAGTTGCCTGGTGGGTTCCACTGCTGGCTTTTATTTGTGTCTTGCATTGGTAAGAGGAGAGCCGGCCTCAGTTTCCTCATCGGTCAAATGGGGATAGCAAGAGTGCCTACTTTACAAGGTAATTGGAAAGATGAAAAGAGTTATGTTTAAAACACCGAACACAATGCCTGACATTTATCAGCATCTATCGCAGGCTCATTCTGAATCAGGTATTGTCTCTTTCAATCCTGGAACTGATTTTGTCTGTTTTGCATGGAAAGAGACTTGAAATCATCGTCCAAGGTCATACAAGTCCCAGAGAACTCCAACCCCAGGCCCTGGCTACACTGGGTGGGTGTTTCCCTGCAGTAACCAAAGCCGTGGAACAAAGAAGGAACCCACATCACGGTTTGGGGGGCAGCTAGAGGGTGGAGCCAGGGATGTGGACTCCCCACCAACAGGCATCAACCGGCAGGTCAGAACCAGAGAGCAGCAAGCGCAGAGTGAAGTGGGCCGGTCAGAGGTTCAAAGCAGGAGTTGTGGGCTGTGTGTGCCAGACGCCCCCTTGCAGGGCCACGGGTCAGACGGCTACATTCATCAACGACTGCCGGGTCAAACCTACCCCAACACCCAGCGACTTAAAACAACTGCTGCTTACTTTGTCTCACGTACCTGTGGGTGGGCTGGAGGTTGGCTAATCTAGGCTGGATTTGGCTGGTATGACTCTGCTTTAAGTGTCTTTTATCTTCTTGGGAACAGGAGGCTAACCTGGGCTTGTTCTTCCCACGGCAATGGCAGAGATGCCCCAAGGTACAAATGCACTCCAAAACCCTGATTGTGTCATTTCCACTAACCATCCATCAGCTAAAGTAAGTATGACATGGCCAAGACCAATGTCACAGGGAGTGGGGAAAAGACCTCCCTCTTGAGTGGGAGATGGCAGAATCACACGGAGAATGCGTGGAGTTAGAGGGGTGAAGAATTGGGGCCCATCTACCACTGTGGTCTCAGATAGGACTTACATAGGTCTAGATACCTAGCAGACTTCTGCTAAAAGAGCAACTGATACTGTTCGCTTTTTAAAAATATTTGTTTGTCATTTTACCAATCTACCTTGGTCTTTCACCCATTCTGGAATAAAATGCCTATTTCCTTGGAATTTCCTTGGAATTTGACTGAGAGCCTCCACTCGAGTTTATGTTTGTGCTGTTTTCACATCGTTGATAATGTCCATGCATGTCAATGCTATCTACTAAGGATGAAGGAAGCCAGTGCCTGACGCTTAAGCCAAAGAATGTAGAGATCAGAGAAGGGCTTCAACTCGGGGTCCCAATCCAATCCTGTCTCCAGTGAGGGCTACAGTCACCTGACCCTCTGAAGGAGAAGCTCATTCATCTGTGTGTTCCTTCATTCATTCACTTGTTCAGCAGCTCTTCTCTGATCACCTTCTTTTGTACAGGTACCGGTTTAGGATCGGGAAATCTACAGAGAAAATTCTAACTAGCGAGACAAAAACTAAAAATATCAATATATACTCAATGTAGAAGTGCTTAGAATTTGAAAACGCAGAGAACTAGGGTCATGTCTGTAGTGGGACGGGTGTGGGGGTGGGGCTATTTTGGATGAAGTCAGGGCCAGGCTCTACAAAAGCACATTTGAGCTGAGGACTCAGGGTAGCAAAAGGAGCCTGTTATAAGAGTCTGGAGAAGAGTGTTCCAGGCAAAAGGAACAGTGAGAGACCAGTCTGAGGCTTAGGTGGAGCCACATTGAGAAGGATCCTATTAGGAGCCGATGGTAGGAGTAGTCTATGGACCCTGGTAGGAGTCTGAATAGTCTAAGTGCAATGGGGTGCCTTCAGGAGGTGTTGAGCAGGGATTAAGTGTGGTCTTAGTAACATTTTAAGAATAATAGATTGCTGGGTTGAAAATGGATTGAAAGATAGCTTGAGTGCGAGCCAGGGAGACCAGCCAGGAGATGACATGTTTTCTGTCAGGGCTTGAAATCTCATTTCAGAGGCAGCCTCTGCACATTTGGAGAACTGGGAAGGCTTAGAGGAAGGGAGAGACTTTAGGGCACCAAAGATAAGGGGGAGATTCTTTATTAGCATCTCTCTGACTCCACAGTGTAAAGATGGAGTTCAGGCATAGGGAACATGGAATCTGCGACCCGGATCACACTGTATTTTCTTTACCAATTACCTCTGATGGCAGGTGTGGCCGAGATGGCTAACTGACCACTGGGGTCTGTGTTTCTTTCCCATGGTAGAGTTGTTACTGGCAGGTGACTGCCCCGCCATTGGCTACATGTCCTGGCCCCTCGAATCTGGGAAGAACCATGCGGTTTGTCCTGACCAGAGTGAGATGCTAGTAGAAGTGAAGTCTGTCATTGTGGTATCAAGCTGGCTATGTGGCTGGTGTGCTTTCACCATGAACTCTCCTTCTTTTCCATGGGGACCTTTGTTCCCAAGTGTTGGGCTGATTTCATAAGAAGGAGGAGAAATGCCTAACTGGGAACCAGCATTCTCAACTGCCAGACTTCAGCTGGACTGGGTGGCAGATGTCACCCATAGAAAGGCATGTCTCCACTGCCCCCAGCAAATCCTTATTGTCTTCCCAATCCTGAGCCCAGGACACAATGGCTATTTCTCACTAGCCCTGATGCTTTGTTTTTAGAAGAATATTTCTCTATAATCCACCCCTCTCTCAAAAGAGGGAAACCAAAGTGTTGAGAAAAAAGGGGCCATGTGTTTCAAGAAAAACTGGAGAGAACATTCTTTTTTGGTGGAAGATAAAAATATTCATATGAGTTTAATATGCAAATAAAGCAAGTCTATATTGAAAGAATACAAATGATGACAACATTAAAAAAACAAACACTTAAAATTATATCCATTATATGGGAAAGATGTGTGATGAGAAGATTAATGGACTGAAAAGGCAGTGAAATCACGACAAGTTTTGCATTTGAGTGCCAATAAAATCAGCTCTAGTGAAAGTAAGTAGGTACATTTGATCATTTGATCCACATCACTCATAGGAGTTACTTGCCTGGCCCTTTAGACGTATGAGCTGGAGACCCTAGGCCATCAGCAAGCACAGACCTCTGGCGGCTCTGGAGAAATGGAACACAGTCAGAGACCAGGGCAGAGGTGAGGAGCGTGGTGACCCCGCCCCTGAGAGCACCATGCCTGTCTTTCCCCACGCCCTGCTCCCGGTCTCCCCTTCCACTCCGCCTCTCACCCCCTGCGCCCTCTGTTAGCTCCCAAAGGACTCTGAAGGCTCCCGGCGGTTTCCCACTGCATGCTGCTCTAGCAAGTCCGAGGAGGGAGCGCCACCCCATTCGGGTTGTCTGCGGCCAGTTCAGCGGGCCGAGCGCTGAGCCCGGCCACAGGTGCAG
Source organism: Bos indicus (assembly GCF_029378745.1). NCBI lineage: Eukaryota > Metazoa > Chordata > Mammalia > Artiodactyla > Bovidae > Bos > Bos indicus. Next base: position 6,212,778 of record NC_091769.1, on the reverse strand, counting down.
CCTTCTGGGGACCGTGTGTACAAATGCAAAATCTCAAATCCTTCCTGGGTGCTCCCTCCAACTGAACACGGAGATCCAAGGAAAACAGATTTATAAGGAGGGAAGAGATTTTAAGTTTTGAATTTTATACACTTTTTAAAATTACTTTGTATTAACACGGGTGTGTGCTCAGTGTCAGACTCTTTGCCATCCCATGGACTATAACCCACCAGGCCTTCTGTCCATGGGGATTCTCCAAGCAAGAATACTGGAGGCAGTTACCATTTCCTACTCCAGGGGATATTCCCGACCCAGGGATTAAACCTGCATTTCCTGCATTGGCAGCCGGATTCTTCACCACTGTGCCACCTGGGAAGCCCACTTTCTATTTACAGTTATTACAAAATATTGGCCATGGTGCCCTTCCTGTACCACACATCCTTGAGCTAATCTTACACCCAGTAGCCTGTGCCTTCCTCTCCCCTACCCCTGTTTTGCACTCCCCCTCCCCACACTGGTATCCAATTATTTGTTCTCTGTATCTGTGTCTGCTTCTTTTTGTTACATTCACTAGTTTGTTGTAGTTTTTAGATTTCACACGTAAGTGATATCATACAGCATTTGTCTTTCTCTGACTTATTTTGCCTACTATAATGCCCTCCAGTCCATACATGTTGCTGCAAATGGTAAAATTTTGTTCTGTTTGATGTCTGAGTAGTATTTCATCCTATATGTACGCCACGTCTTCTTTATCCATTCATCTTTTGATGGACACTTAGGTTGCTTCCATATCCTGACAGTAAATAATGCTACTATGAGTATCTTTTGGAATTAGTGTTTCTGTTTTCTTCAGATATATACCCAAGAGTGGAATTTGCTGGGTCATGTAGTAGTTCTACTTTTTAGTGTTTTGAGAAGCCTCCATCCTGTTTTCCACAGTGGCTGCACCAATTCATATTCCCACCAACAGTGTACAAGGGTTCTCTATGTCCTTGTCAGCATTTCTTATTTGCATTTTTTGTGATGGTAGCCATTCTGACAGGTGTGAGGGGGTATCTCATGGTGGTTTTGGTTTGCATTTTCCTGATGCTAAGTGAGCATCTTCTCAGGTGCCTATTGCCCATCTGTATGGGGTCCTCTTTGAAAAATGTCTATTCAGTTTCTCTGTCCAGTTTTAATTGGTTGTGTTTTTTTGATGTTAAGTTGTGTGAACTGATTATAAATAGTATAAATTATATATATAATATATATTAAATTCAATATATTATAATATATATATATTAATCCTTTATCAATCATATCATTTGCAGATATTTTCTCCATTTGGTACATTGTATTTTTGTTTTGTTGGTACTTTCCTTTGCCGTGCAAAAGCAAAAGCTTTTAAGTTTAATCAGGAGGAGGGAAGAAATTTTACTTAGAGAAAAGGATATTTAAAAAGAAAGATAGGGAGGAATGGAGGAAGGTAGAAAGAGAAATGGATACTGCCTGAGCCCCATTGGGTAATCATGACACTAAATGCCAAAATAGGCCAATGACCTTGAAAGTGTCTAGTATAGATCCTAAAACATTGCCTAATGTATAAAATAGAACAATGGGAAGGTCAAGTGTTTTGGAGTCAAGGCCGACCTGAATTGAAATCCTGGTCCCACTATCTATGCTCCACTGACCTTTTACAAATTTGCTCCCTGTCCGAGTAACAGTTTTCTCACCTGTAAAATGCAAGTAAAGTTCCTTACCTTCTAGGAGGTTGGGAGGCATAACGAGATCACATGCATAGGGGCAGGCACAGTGCCTGGCACATAGCTGTTGCTCTGGGAAGGTTATGTTTTCCCCTTGGCTCAGTTGCACTGAAGCAACTTCAGGCAGATACAGCTGGGCTCGAAATTCCTTGGGCTGTGCTATGATAACAGCAAAACAGAGGAAAGCCACACTCCCATGAGTAACTTCAAGCCTGAACTGAATGGCTGTATTCCCTTACCTTCCATCATTATTGCACATTTTCCGTGGGTTACAGTGGAAATAACAAAGTATTTGGAGTCTGACTGACCTGAACATGCAGGTCTTAGGAACCCAGACTTCGGGAAAACAATAAGAAAGCTACCTTTCCCCTGGCATCTACTATTAGCCTGACATTATTTAACCAGTCTGTGCTGTGGCCATTACTATTCCTGTTTTATAGATGAATAAATAGAAGCTTCCAAAGGTGAAGTGACTTGCTCAAGATCACACGGATAGGAAACGCTGACCCTGGGGTCCAGCACTGACCTAGAAGGCCTTTATTCTTCCCCGTGATGAAGAACCCAAGGCCTCTAGAACCCACCCTGCAGGGACTTTGCCTCTTTGCTGGACTGCTGTCCCCTACCCCATCTCTCTCCTTCTCATCAGGCCCCCAGCTGCCAGGAGAGTCTCATGTGTCTGAAACTGGGATCTCATCTAAGTTGTTATCTGCACTCGCCTTAAGGATGCTCCCTCTCTGGAGTGCCCCCTTCTTTCTCATAATGTGATGAGCTTATCATGAAGCCAGGTGTGGGAACTGGGACATAACAAGTGCGGTGCCCAGTACCCCTTAAGCTTCTACCCCTCTAAGCCTCCTACCTCTGAGTGGGGACCACATCCCAAAGTGTCTGCTTTTGACCAAAGATTTGAATAGACATTTTCCAAAGCAGACATGCAAATGACCATTAAGCACATGAAAAGATGCTCAACATCAGAAATCATTAAGCAAACACAAATCAAAAGCACAGTGTGATACCACCTCACACCCTTTAGGAAAGCTACTATTAAAAAAAAATGACAAAGAAAAAATAACATTGGAGCGCCGTGAATTTTTGGTTCAAATGTAAAATGATACTGATGCCATGGAAAACAGTATGGCAGTCCCTTAAAAACTTAAAAACAGAACTACTATGCGATCCAGCGATTCCACTTATGAGTGTGTGCCCAGAAGAACTGAAAGGAGAAACTCAAAGAGATGCTTGTATGTTTATACATAACATAATTATTTACAACTGCTAAAGGATGGAAGCAACCTAAGTGTCCATCAACAGATGAATGGATAAGCAAAATATGGTATATATATATTAATTCAATATGTTGAATGTGAATATTATTTAGCCTTAACAAAGGACATTCTGACACATGCTACCCATGGATGGACCTTGAGGGCATGATGCTAAGTGAAATAAGATTTCACAAAAAGGCAAATATTACTAACACATGATTCCACTTAGATAAGATACCTGGAGCAGTCAAAACCACTGAGGCAGGAAGTAAAGGGGCAGCTGTTGGGGGCTGGGGGAGGAGGGAGTTGGAAGTTAAGTGTTGAATGGGTATAGACTTTCAGTTTTGCAAGATGAAAGAGTTCTGGGGATGGATGTTGGTGATGGTTGCCCAACGATGTGAAGGTACTGAATATCATGGAACCGTATACTTTAAAATAGTTCAGATGATGAATTTTATGTTTATATGTTTTTACCACAATAAAAAAAAAAAACAACCATGGCTCTGAGATCTGTGAGCCTTTATTATTCATTCTCTTTTAGGATCTTTCACTTATTTGAAATACCATTTTGATGATTAAAGGTTACATTTAATCTGCCTCATTTGTGACGTCTTGTGTCTCCGGAAGCCTGAGGAGGGAAGAAAGCCATCGTGTGACCGCTTCATTATGTAACACTTCACATAACACCCGGGAGGAAATGACTCCAGGAGAAGATAAAAATATACTCTGAGATAAAAAAAAAAAAAAAAAAAAAGAACCAGCAACTGCTGCCGTCTCCTTTTTCTCCATGACTTCAAATCCAGACAGGCAAAGTGAGTAATTAAAAAAATTCGGGTGTTATTTAGAGTGAACTTGAATAACAACCAAGTACCCACATTAATAGCATGGCAGGCACGTCGGCACGTTGGATTCTGCCACCCAAATGCCTAGTGTTCCAAAAGACTTCCCCACAGAGTCTAGATTCTGTGTTTAGGTGTGCAAAGCCTGTGTTCAGTTTTCTCTCTCTTTTTCGTGTGCCAAAAAAGAGGAAAAACTCACTTGGCTCATAAACTGTCTTTCACCTTCATTCCCCAGTGTGTGGATAACCTTAGATGATGTACAAAGTCAGGCAAATGCAGATTTGGGGAACCTGAGAGGGCCAGGTATGTATGTCCACGGACACACACAAGTAAGTAGGCAGCTATCTGGATATGAAAGATAAATAGAAAGAGAGAGAGGCAGACTCAAAGAGTGATATAGTTACATTCTACCATTAGGATGTACCTAACAGAATAGATCATTGCAACATAAGGTGTTAAATAAATAGTGCAAAGAAAAGGACAGTACTCTTGGAGCACCCTCTAAATGTGTCTTAAGTGTTTGGGTTTTACATTACTTCCTCTAATATTCTTTCATTATAGGCCTAACAATAGTTATGTTGACATAGTCAAAGTGATGGGAAGAGGACTACTTTTGGAGGATGAAACTTGTGAGAACTATGATTATCCTTGCTTCTGGGGTGTGTGTGTGTGTGTGCATGTGTGTGTGTGCACACACAAGCTCAAGCATGCGTGTATGCATGCGTGTATAAAATACCTCTTATGCTAAGAGATCCAGGAGGGTTACAGGCATGAATAAAACACAGTTCCACTTCCCAGGAGTTAACAATCTTGTGAAGCTGGAGACAGACACAAAGGTCACCATATTTCAGAAGTTGCTAACACAGCTCCCAGAGGGATCGGGCAGGCTAGTGGAAGTGGATGCCATGGACCAAGTGGGATGAACTGCAACTCAGAGCACATGTGCCCCGTCCAAAAGAGGAACCTGGAACTTGTCTCTGCCTGCTTGTTACCCTGTAGTAAAGCAGTCCAGGATGGTGGGAGCCTCTGATTTTAAAAAGCAACCCAAATATAGTTTTTGCATGTGTGTGACAGTTCCCAATCCTGATGTTTGCCAGTTAATTTCATTTTTTAACAAGCAGTGTGCAGGCCAAATGTAACACAGTGAGGTCTAGGTTCAGCCAGGTCATCCAATATGTCATCCTCTGATACCATAAAATATGAAGACAATAAAGGAGGAGACAGACTAATTTCAGGAGCTGAGGGAGGGCTTAGGGAGGGGGAGAACTTTATAGAGTAGAAGATATCTGAGCTGGACCTTGGGAGACCAATTTGCCAAGAAGAAAACTAGAGGGAGCAGCATTTCTGGCAATAAGAACAACATGCACCAAAGCACAGGCTTCCCAGGTGGAACAAGTGGTAAAGAACCCGCCCGCTGATGCAGGAGGTGTAAGAGACACAGGTTCAATCCCAGGGTTGAGAAGATCCCCTGGAGGAGGGCGTGGAAACCCACCCAGTATTCTTTCCCGGAGAATCCCACAGAGAGAGGACCTTGGCTGGCTACAGTCCATGGGGCCACAAAGAGTTGGACACAACTGAAGTGACAATACTCGATGTGACTGAGGAAGAGCATGGGTAGGCTTGCTGGACCCGAGGCTGAAATGGTATTGAAACCAGCTTGTGATGGGTCTTGAATGCCAGCACAAAAGTGCTGTTTTTAGGGCAGTGGGGAGACATTCTGGATTTGTAACAAGAGGGGGATAATGTAACAAGATTTTGTTAAAGAACAGCCACTGATGGGCCTCATAAAAATGGGAAGGTGTGGAGACACTGGAAGAATAATATTGTATATTAATTTTAACTTAATAAAAAGTCAAAGGAATATGAGGCAGAACAGAATTCCTTAAAAACCTGTAGAGTGAGAAGTAAATTTTTTTAAAGCTACTGGGATCTGGAGGACTGCTTGTCACTACAGCAAAATCTAGCCTATTCTTAAAGGAGAAAAGGAAAGAGATACTCATCTGAATTCAGTGTTCCAAAGAAGAGCAAGGAGAGATAAGAAAGCCTTCCTTGGTGATCAATGCAAGAAATTGAGGAAAACAATAGAATGGAAAGACTAGAGATCTCTTCAAGAAAATTAGAGATACCAAGGGAACATTTCATGCAAGATGGGCTCAATAAAGGACAGAAATTGTATGGACCTAACAGAAGCAGAATATATTAAGAAGAGGTCAATCTTGAGAAAGAAAAATGGAACTGGAGGAATCAACCTGCCTGACTTCACGCTCTACTACAAAGCCACAGTCATCAAGACAGTATGGTACTGGCACAAAGATAGAAATATAGATCAATGGAACAAAATAGAAAGCCCAGAGATAAATCCACACACCTATGGACACCTTATCTTTGACAAAGGAAGCAAGACTATACAATGGATTAAAGACAATCTCTTTAACAAGTGGTGCTGGGAAAACTGGTCAACCACTTGTAAAAGAATGAAACTAGAACACTTTCTAACACCATACGCAAAAATAAACTCAAAATGGATTAAAGATCTAAACGTAAGACCAGAAACCATAAAACTCCTAGAGGAGAACATAGGCAAAACACTATCTGACATACATCACAGCAGGATCCTCTATGACCCACCTCCCAGAATATTGGAAATAAAAGCAAAAATAAACAAATGGGACCTAATTAAACTTAAAAGCTTCTGCACATCAAAGGAAACTATAAGCAAGGTGAAAAGACAGCCTTCAGAATGGGAGAAAATAATAGAAAATGAAGCAACTGACAAATAACTAATCTCAAAAATATACAAGCAACTCCTACAGCTCAACTCCAGAAAAATAAATGACCCAATCAAAAAATGGGCCAAAGAACTAAAGAGACATTTCTCCAAAGAAGACATCCAGATGGCTAACAAACACATGAAAAGATGCTCAACATCACTCATTATCAGAGAAATGCAAATCAAAACCACTAAGAGGTACCATTTCACGCCAGTCAGAATGGCTGTGATCCAAAAGTCTACAAGCAATAAATGCTGGAGAGGGTGTGGAGAAAAGGGAACCCTCTTACACTGTTGGTGGGAATGCAAACTAGTACAGCCACTATGGAGAACAATGTGGAGATTCCTTAAAAAACTGGAAATAGAACTGCCTTATGATCCAGCAATCCCACTGCTGGGCATACACACTGAGGAAATCAGAATTGAAAGAGACACGTGTACCCCAATGTTCATCACAGCACTGTTTATAATAGCCAGGACATGGAAGCAACCTAGATGTCCATCAGCAGATGAATGGATAAGAAAGCTGTGGTACATATACACAATGGAGTATTACTCAGCCATTAAAAAGAATACATTTGAATCAGTTCTAATGAGGTGGATGAAACTGGAGCCTATTATACAGAGTGAAGTAAGCCAGAAAGTAAAACACCCATACAGTATACTAATGTATATATATGGAATTTAGAAAGATGGTACAATAACCCTATATACGAGACAGCAAAAGAGACACTGATGTATAGAACAGTCTTTTGGACTCTGTGGGAGAGGGAGAGGGTGGGATGGTTTGGGAGAATGGCATTGAAACATGTATAATATCATATATGAAATGAGTCGCCAGTCCAGGTTCGATGCACGATACTGGATGCTTGGGGCTGGTGCACTGGGACAACCCAGAGGGATGGTATGGGGACGGAGGAGGGAGGAGGGTTCAGGATGGGAAACATATGTGTACCTGTGGTGGATTCATTTTGATATATGGAAAACCAATACAATATTGTAAGGTTAAAAAAAAAATTTAAAAAAATCACCTAAGGCTGGGGGATGGGGGGAAGAAGAAGTGGCAAGAATACACAGAATAACTATACAAAAAAGATCTTCACAACCCATATAATCATGATGGTGTAATCACTTGCCTAGAGCCAGACATCCTAGAGTCTGAAGTCAAGTGAGCCTTAGGAAGCATCACTATGAACAAAGCTAGTGACAGTGATGGAATTCCAGTTGAGCTATTTCAAATCCTGAAAGATGATGCTGTGAAAGTGCTGCACTCACTATGCCAGCAAATTTGGAAAACTCAGCAGTGGCCACAGGACTGGAAAAGGTCAGTTTTCATTCCAATCCCAAAGAAAGCCAATGCCAAAGAATGTTCAAACTACCACACAATTATACTCATCTCACACGCTAGGAAAGTATTGCTCAAAATTCTTCAAGCCAGACTTTAACAATACATGAACCAAGAACTTCCAGATGCTCAAGCTGGATTTAGAAAAGGCCAAGGAACCAGAGATCAAATTGCCAACATCCATTGGATCATCGAAAAAGCAAGAGAGTTCCAGAAAAACATCTATTTCTGCTTTATTGACTATGCCAAAGCCTTTGACTGTGTGGATCACAACAAACTGTGGAAAATACTTAAAGAGATGAAAATACCAGACCACCTGACCTGCCTCCTGAGAAATCTGTATGCAGGTCAAGAAGCAACAGTTAGAACTGGATATGGAACAATGGACTAGTTCAAAATTGGGGAAGGAGTACATCAAGACTGTATATATCACCCTTCTTATTCCACTTATATGCAGAGTACATCATGAGAAACATCCGGCTGGATGAAGCACAAGCTGGAATCAAGATGGTCGGAAGAAATATCAATAACCTCAGATATGAGGATTGACACCACACTTACGGAAGAAAGCGAAAAGGAACTACAGAGCCTCTTGATGAAAGTAAAAGAGGAGAGTGAAGAAGCTGGCTTAAAACTCAACATTCAAAAAACGAAGGTCATGGCATCTGGTCCCATCACTTCATGGCAAATAGATCAAGAAACAATGGAAACAGTGATAGACTTTATTTTGGGGGGAGGCTCCAAAATCACTGCAGATGGTGACTGCAGCCATGAAATTAAAAGATGCTTGCTCCTTGGAAGAAAAGCTATGACCAACCTAGACAGCATATTAAAAAGTAGAGACATTACTTTGTCAACAAAGGTCCATCTAGTCAAAGCTATGGTTTTTCTGGTAGTCATGTATGGATGTTAGAGTTGGACCATAAAGAAGTCTGAGTGCTGAAGAACTGATGCTTTTGAACTGTACTATTGGAGAAAACTCTTGAGAGTGCCTTGGACTCTCCTTGGTGCAAGGAGATCAAACTAGTCAATCCTAAAGGAAATCAGTCCTGAATATTCATTGGAAGGACTGTTGCTGAAGCTGAAGGTCCAATACTTTGGCCACCTGATGTGAAGTACTGACTCATTGGAAAGGACCCTGATTGATGATGGGAAAGATTGAAGACAGGAGGAGAAGGGCATGACAGAGGATGAGATGGTTGGGTGGCATCACCAACCCGATGGACATGAGTTTGGGCAAGCTCCAGGAGTTGATGATGGACAGGGAAGCTTGGTATGCTGAAGTCCACGTAGTCACAAAGATTTGGACATGACTGAGTGACTGAACTGAACTGAATGGATATTAATTTCAGGTGAAGGACATAGTGATTCAATATTTTTACACATTATAAAATAATCACCATAATAAGACCAGTTGCCATCCATTACCATGCAGTTGTTACAACATCATTGACTATATTCTCTCTGTGTATATTTTGTATGTTACATCTCCATGAATTGTTTATTTATAGCTGGATGTTTGTACCTCTTAATCTCCTTCACCTATTTCATCCATCCCCTAACCTTCCTCCCCTCTGGCAACCACCACTTCGTTCTCTGTATCTGTGAATCGATTTCTTTTTCATTCTGTTTATTTGTTTTGCGTTTTTAGATTCCACATATAAGTGAAACCATACAGTGTTCGTTTTTCTCTGTCTGACTTATTTCACGTAGCATAGCACCCCCTCCCCCCAGATCCATCCATATTGCTGCAAAAGGCAAGATTTCATTCTTTTTTATGGCTGAATAATATTCATTTATTTATCAATCTTCTTTCTCCATCTGTCAAGGGACACTTATGGACACTTAGGTTGCTTCCGTAACTTGGATATTGTAAAGAGTGCTGCCATGAACACTGGGATACATGTACATTTTCAAAGTAGTGTTTTCATTTTCTTTAGATAAATACCTAGAAGTGAAATCTCTGGATCATATGGTAGCTTCATCTTCATTTAGAAGCTAATGGAGTTTTCACCATCTGGCATATAACCAGTCATGTAGTAGGGACAGCAATATGGTAAAATGCACACTGGTTTTTAAAAGCTTCCATCCAGAAAGGACACGGTCTTTTATAATCACTTTTGTTTCACCAAGACAGGTGTCATGGCCAGTGACCAACTTAAGGGGATCAGAAGGCATAATCTTATCTTTTTCTCTAAAGGTGGGAAACCAGAAATACCAGTAAACAGCACTACAGACTGACAACTTTAGTGACTGACATGGTAAGACATCAAGAAGGGTAAGGAGGAAACTCCCATTTGTGGGCGTGACAGAGTAACAGATGCTTCCTGCCGCTAACAAACATGAAGTACGAAGCATACGAAGTGACTGTTTTCAGACATTACAACAGGAATGTTGTAATGAACATTCAGTCCAAGACACTGAACCTCGAGAAAAGGAAGTCATGCAGAGTAAATCCCCTCGTTCGCCTGGGCTTTTTGCCTGTGATCACTTTCTGGGCCACCGTGCAGGCTATGTGGAATCAGAAGAGCAGGACAGCCTCACTGACCTGAGGTGGCAGAGACCAGAGTTTCATGCCACTGAAGTGACTGGGATTTGCTGGCCAGGCTGCCAGAGGGGAGGGAAACGGGCAGAGGGAGGGCCCCCAAATCTGCATGTGTGATCCCCTGGCCAAGGCCTGGGTGACTTGTGCGTAAGCAGGATTCCACAAGGCTTCAGGATCAGCCCGCACTTTCGGCAGAGATGCTCAGAAAGGACATGCTTTATAAGGTCCTAATGTAAGGGCCATATCTTGGGACTCTAGACAAAGCCAAAGAATAAAGTCAATAAAGGACCATTAGAGTATGCTAGCACTTTAACTGCATACCAAAGCAAAACCCACATCCTTCAAAGATGAAAAAAAAATTATCCAGTCTCCCTATAATGTGTTAACCCCAATGTCCAAAAATAGAAGGCACAGGGAAATGTGACTAAGAGTCAAGGAGAAAAACCAGTCAGTACAAAGAGACACCGATTTCCCACCTTTAGGCCATAAGATAGGATTAAAGTGAGTGAGTGAGTGAAATCGCTCAGTCGTGTCCGACTCTTTGCGACCCCATGAACTGCAGCTCACCAGGCTCCTCTATCCATGGGATTCTCCAGGCAAGAATACTAGAGTGGGTTGCCATTTCCTTCTCCTAAGATAGGATTATACCTCCCTACTTCCTTGAGTTGGTCACTCGCCATGTCACTTGGCTCAACAAAAGTGAGTAGAAAAGACACGTGTCCTTTCTTTTGCAGTAAGCAGACAAGGATGAGAGTACAATGGTTAAAAAACTTTTTGTTGTTGCTAATTGACTTGAACAAACCTCAGTGACTTATAGAACAATACCAAGTGGCCTGACATATGGGTCCTTGGAGCTCCAGAGGACAGGAGAAAGAGACAGTGGGTAGAAGAAATATTCCAAGAAGATTCCCAGTTCATCAATTCCCACATTTGAGGAAAACATGAACCTAAAGATCCAAAAATCTCAGCAAAACTGAAGACACATAAAAATAGATAAAGCACACCTACACACATATTATCAAACTACTAAAAACGAAAGAGAAAATTTTAAAAAGCACCCAGAGGGGAAAAGACACATTATAAATAGGAGAACAGCAAATGGATAATGACTGACTTCTGTCAGAAGCCCTCAGAGGACGACTGGATAGCATCTTCAAAATGCTGAAAGAAAAAGTAAGTTAACCCAGAATACTATACCTGATTAAAATATCCTTCAAAAGGAAGGTAAAATAATGACATTTAAAAGCAAACAAACTCTAAAAAAACTTATCTCCAGTAGAACTTCACTATAGGAGATGCTAAAGGAAATCTTCCAGAATGAAGGGAACTGACATGAGATATAAACTAAGATCTCAGAGAGGAATGAAGAGCATCAGAAGTGGTAAATATATGGATGAGCCTAAAACACTAGGTCTTTTCCTTTTCTTAATTTCTTAAAAGACTATTAACAGTTTGAGCGAAAAATAATAATATTAATGTTATTATAGGGTTTACAATGTATGAGGAAAAAATATACAATGATCGCACAAGGCCTGGGGGTGGTAAATCATACAGCTGAAGATTCTTACATTTTATTGAAATGGTATGTTAACTTTAATTATACTGTGAGAAGTCAAAGATACATACTATACTTCATTGGGCATCCAGTTAAATATTATGAAGTGATAAGGACAACAGGAAATAAACTTTTAAAAATATTTGATTAACCCCTTTAAAGGCATGAGTGATGGAACAGAGGAACAAAACACAGAAGGGACAGATAGAAAATAAATAGCAAGATGACGTTAAACCCAAGTGTATCAATAATCTGAAAAAAATTTGATTTTATATTGGAGCATATTTGGTTAACAATGTTATCAGTTTCAACCATATAGCAAAGTGATTCATTTATACATATACACATATCTGTTCTTTTTCAAACTCATTCCCCATTTAGGTTATTACAGAATGCACGGGGAAGAACAGGAGAAAGACACTGATAGCTGACGAAACAGTGGCCTACAGAAGGTAGACCAGGGTGGGAGGAGGGGAGGGGTAGATTGGGAGTTTACGATTGACCTGTGTATACTGCTGTATTTAAAGTAATCAGCAAGGACCTGCTGTATAAGCAGAGAACTCTGCTCAATATTCTGTAATAACCTAAATGGGAAATGAGTTTGAAAAAAACAGATATGTGTATATGTATAAATGAATCACTTTGCTATATGCTTGAAACTGATAACACTGCTAATCAAATATGCTCCAATATAAAATCAAAATTTTAAAAAGAATGTAGGTGTAATTAGACTCAGGAGAATTCAGGCTCCCATATACAAATGCATCCTTTAGGCACTGACCAAGGAGGTGATAGGATTAAAATCCAGGCCATGTTCGATTCTCCAAGCTGTGTGTCCTAGCACAGAGTTCTGTCTGCAACAAAGCACCTTTTTCTTTCAAAGATGTCCATTGTGGGAGGTGGGGCGTGCTGTATCTGACTAGAAGGACTGCCTTTTTCTAAACTACACAAATTTCTGCATGCACTGGCTCTGGCCTCAGACAGGAGGTGAGAATGGGGAGCATGGTGCAGCTATGATGACCTTGACAAGTGAGTAGCCTGGAAAGGACAAGGACTTGTGTAGGTGCTGACCTGGAGGCCCTCTCCCCTTCTTTTGTGAAGCAGGGTGTTTTTTTACTACTTCCCTTGGGCTGCCGTAACAAAATACCACAGAGGGGCTTCCTTAACAAATTTATTTCTCACAGTTCTGGAGGCTAGAAGTTCAAGGTCAAGGTGTTGGCCAATTTAGTTTCCAGACAGGGGTCTGTTCTTGGAATATAGATTCTGCCTTATTGCTGTGTCCTCACATGGCAGAAAGAGAGAGGAGTGTAAGGGAGAAGAGAACACATGGGTCCTCTGGTGTCTTTTCTATAAAGAATTTAAGGCTATCAGACTGGAGATCTGCTCTCATGATCTCAGTTAACCTTAACACCTTAACCTTAACTTTAGCCTTTCCTAAAGGAAATCAGTCCTGAATATTCATTGGAAGGATTGATGCTGAAGCTGAAACTCTAGTATTTTGGCCGCCTGATGTGAAGAACTGACTCCTTGGACAAGACCCTGATGCTGGGAAAGATTGAGGGCAGGAGGAGAAGGGGCCGACAGAGGATGAGATGTTTGGATGGTATCATTGACTCGATGGACATGAGTTTGAGCAAGCTCCGGGATCTGGTGATGGGCAGGGAAGCCTGGCGTGCTGCAGTCCATGGGCTCGCAAAGAGTCAGGCATGAATAAGCGACTGAACTGAACTAAACCTTAACACTTACTACAAATACAGCTACCCTGGGGGTTAGGGTTTCAACATGTAAATTTATTTGCCTCCAGATGAAACAATTCAGTCAATGATAGACTTTTCTTGTCTGACTGAGTTTTAGGGGAACTATGCCAGTGAGAAATAACCACAGGATTCTGACGTAACAGCTTTGAGGAGAAAAAGTAGGTGAGAAACTTGTTCTGCTTAATGGACAGAGGTGGGGTTTGGAGAGGGGCCATCAAAGGCCCAAGGCTTGAGCCGAGCCCAGACTATCCTTTGGAGTGACTATCCTGATGGAAAGACCCCCCACCACTTAGACCTGGTCCCTTTCTGTGAGAAAGGAGGGATGTATGAAGTGGGTGGGGATGGAAATCCTGCAAAGGAGCTGTGCCCCAGGAGGAACCAGGGATTGCATCTGCCTGAGGTAGAGTATGCTGAGACCCGTGACGATTTTCTGTTACAGGGGCTCCAACAGGTTTGGTAGGGGATCATATAAGATGTGTGTGTGTGTGTGTGCACGTGTGTGTGTGTGTGTGCACGTGTGTGTGTGTGTGTGTATGCACGCGCGAGCGTGAGGGCAGCCATGGAGACAGATGCTAGACCTTTCCTGCCATTCCAATGCTTTCCCTTCTGTCTGCAACACAATTAATAGGCTTCTTGTCATAAAGAATCAAAGCTCAAGAGGATCCCATATGAGGGGCCATATGGGAAAATTGGGAAGAACTGAGATCAGACCTTCTGTGAATGCTTGGAGCCTGTCTATAAATCTGGGGAGAGCTCTCTGGGATAGGAGGATGGGGGAGGAATGCAGGGGAGTGGGCATCCCTGGGTTTTTCCCTTCCTGCCATGCCAGGATTGGGTCAGATGTGTCTGTTAAAAGTGGGTCCCCTCTGCCCCACCAAATGCTGCCACCACCAGAAATTTTCAGATATCTGGAAAAAGTCAAGGCAGAGAAGAAAAGGAAGAAGGTGTATACTCTAAGGAAGCATCTACCAAACCATAGAGTGGAGAGGGGTTTCCAGCTGGCTACAAGTTAAAGGTAGGCTGGGGGCAGCTTCCAGGGTTCCCAGAACCTAGACGGATATATCTGTTTTTGCAGTGAGATTCACAGAAGCCCTGCATTTAAAATGTTACAATTGGATGCATTCATTCTACCAACATCTGTGGGCAGCTGCAATTTGCTTGACTCTGTGCTAGTTACGAAGAAAAGCCCCACAGAATGTAGTCGTAGGAGCCTCCCTTGAATGCTGACAGTCCTTTAGAATAATATCTCTTCTGAAGTAAGCCAAGAAAATGGACCACACTTTTTACTACCTAATGCACAAACAGTTTCGCTCATTCAATTCAATCATTCAACATTTATTGAGAGCCACTAACTGGGTTCTGTCCTGGGAATACAAAGATAAATAAAATATGATCTTTCCATCAAAGAGCTCCCATTCCATTTGGTCTGTTCACTTCTTAGGAGCAAAAGTTTAGACACTTGGTTTTGTTCAGAGATTACTCATTGATGTTCCCTTTCAATCTCTTCTCTCTGTCTTGTAGGCCCTCAGTTCAGTTCAATTCAGTCACTCAGACATGTCTGACTCTTTGCAACTCCATGAATCACAGCACGCCAGGCCTCCCTGTCCATCACCAACTCCCGGAGTTCACTCAGACTCATGTCCATCGAGTCGGTGATGCCATCCAGCCATCTCATCCTCTGTCGTCCCCTTCTCCTCCTGCCCCCAATCCCTCCCAGCATCAGGGTCTTTTCCAATGAGTCAACTCTTCACATGAGGTGGCCAAAGTACTGGAGTTTCAGCTTCAACATCAGTCCTTCCAATGAACAGGACTGGTCTCCTTTAGGATGGACTGGTTGGATCTCCTTGCAGTCCAAGGGACTCTTAAGAGTCTTCTCCAACACCACTGTTCAAAAGCATCAGTTCTTTGGTGTTCAGCTTTCTTCACAGTCCAACTCTCACATCCATACATGACCACTAGAAAAACCATAGCCTTGACTAGATGGACGTTTGTTGGCAAAGTAATGTTTCTGCTTTTTAATATGCTATCTAGGCCTTGAAGTGAAGTGAAGTTGCTCAGTCGTGTCGGACTCTTTGCGACCCCATGGACTGCAGCCTACCAGGCTCCTCCCTCCATGGGATTCTCCAGGCAAGAGTACTGGAGTGGGTTGCCATTTCCTTCTCCAGGGGATCTTCTTGACCCAGGGGTCGAACCCGGGTCTCCCTCATTCCAGGCAGACGCTTTAACTTCTGAGCCACCAGGGAAGCCTTAGGGACACTCAAAACTCCCATGCTAGAATGTGGAGAAATTGAAATCTTTGTGTACCACTGAAGGGAATGTAAAATGGTGCTGGTATTGTGAAAACAGTATGGTGGCTCTTCAAATAATTAAAAATAGAATTACTATGTGATCTTGCAATTCTCCTTTTGGGTATTCACTCAAAAGAATTGAAAGAAGAGACTCAAAGAGATATTCATAAACCTATGTTCACAACAGCATTATTTACAATGGCCAAATGTTGGAAACAACGCAGGTGTGTATTCGTAGATGAATGGATAAACAAAATGTGAGATATACATTCAATGAAATATTATTCAGCCTTCCATATCACAGCATATGAAACGCTGTCATATGCTTCAACATGGATGGACTTTGAGAACATTATACTGAGTGAATTAAGCCAATGACAGAAAGATAAACACTATGATTCTACTTTTGTGGATTCCGCTTTGAAATAGTCAAAATCATAGAGACAGAAAGTACATTTGTTGCCAGGGACTAGGGGAGCGTGAGATGGGGAGTTATTGTTTAATGAGTATAGAGCTTTAGTTACATTTCTATTGGCAGTGTACAAGGGTTCCAATTTCTCTGGAGATTGAGTGGACAGCAATGTTAGTGAACCATACACCCTTGAAAATAGTTATGATGGCAATTTTTATGTTAACATATATTTTACCACAATTAAAACCAAACCGTCACACAGCACATGAGACAGGGCTGTTACTGCATCCTTAATAGTGCCCAGAGCCAGGTACCGATTGCCCTGCTTGTCTAACTTTCAACAGGGCCAAGGCCATGCTCTTGGGAATAGTGGGTGAGCCTCACTACAGTCTGGCCACACCCACCGTGATGGCCTCTGCTGGCCTCTCCAAGACCCTGTCCAGCTGCACTGCACTCCCTAGACAAACGGACCACACTGGTTTGCTCACGAAATGAATTTTTGTGCTCATTTACATAAGACACTCGTTAGAGGGATAAGTTGAAAATCTTATTGAGGAACAAGAGGGCTAAGATGTCTTTCTAGCAATTGATCTGATTGCTGCTTTAATGGAAAGCACCTTTGGTATCCTTTTAAGAACCAGAGTGAGACTAGCTGAGCCGCACAGGATTAAAACAAAATGCTGATGGCATTTACACTTCTGTAGCTCCTAACCAGGATTTCCCCTGACTTTTCCAGTCTCACCTTCCTCAGAAGTGTGGGAGTTTGGGGCTGTCTCCATCATACAGGTGAAAATACAGAGGTTTCTCTGGAGGAAGGAACTTGCCCCAGGTCACGCAGCTCATAATGGCAGATGCAGGGCTGGGAACTCACCGCACAGTGGTGAGTAATTTAGAGCAGACCCTTTCTGGAAGAGGGTAGCTTCAAATATAGAACCCAGAACTTGGTCAGGTTTTTCTCCCTGGACAAGAACAGCCTCTGACATCTGGGGTCTGGCCATGAGCCCAGAGCTGGGCCTCAGTGTTTTTCTGTCCAGTGAGAAAACCATTTCTCAGAACATCACCATCAGACAAGGCCACTCTGTGACCACGATGACGATCAAAACAAAAACAAGACCCCTCTGTAACCATGTCTGAACAAGGACAATTACATGAACATTGTCCAGACCTCACAGTCCCAAACCTCCTCCTCTCCTTGTTATTATGAGTGGCTGTTGCTTCTTTACCAATGACACCGTCAGCTTCTCTCTGGCCTGCCCTCCCAAGAGATAAGACTTATTGAAATACCCAGTCATTTAATAATCCCTGCTTCCATGAAACATCCAGTTCAGAGTAAAATCCCACTTTCTTAAGTTCTCCCCCCAGATGACCTAACACAAGCCCAAATCCTTTAATAAGTCCTTTCTAACATTCTCTTACTGAGATGCCCCGTGTATCCCTAGTTTATACTCTACCTTGCTTCATGACTAACAAACCCCAGTTGGTTAACTACAGGTGTATTCCTGATGGTCTTTGACTTCAAGGTATTGATCAACATCCCAAAGTCACCAATCAGGGGAGGAGTGAGGAAGCGGGAGGGGAGATGTCAAGCGTGTCTCTCACATTTTCTCCCTCTCCTTTACGGAGACTGAGGAGAAGGGAATAAATGTGATGTCCGCTAATGGTTATCTTGCTGACTCAGAGGACACCGAATGCCTTCTATATCGACCTGCCAGCTGGTGCCCCTTGGCTGAATCTCAGGTGATGGGGGAGTCTCAGCTTCCTCTTTCAGCTCTTTAGCTCTGCAGGAAATTCTTCTGCTTGACGTCCCTACGTGGCTCCATGGTTGGCACCCCGTCTTCTGGGAATATCCAATGAAACACTACAATGGAAAGACTCCTAATGACTGAGGGGACTGCCCAGACATAACAGTGACAGAAACAGCCACCCCAGAATGCCTTATTTACCCAGAAGAAGAAGCAGGAGAAGAAAAAGAGATGGCAGAGGGCAAGTTACAATGCCAACATGGTTTCAGTCATCTGTCTGTGTCGTTGCTCTCCACCACGGTGGGAAAGTTAGACCGGGAAGCCTGAGGTATAAGGTGAGAACGTCAACAAAAGGAATCTTTGTCATGGCCCCCATTTACACACTCTCTTCTATGCACCAGGCACAGAGTAGGCACTTTGCCCAAAGGCTTCATTTAACTTCCAGAAAATAAAAACCTTTGCGGAAGAGTGATTTCGTTACAGTTGTTGCTCCTGAAAAGAGCAGGACTCAAGGATACAAGGACTTGCCCCACATCACCCAACTAGTGATGTCTGTCTGCTGCCAAATTCCACATGCCAAACCACTACAACAAGGCCTAAAATCACCATCCCCTAAAATCTAAACTAAAAAACTGCTCTGGCTAACCACCTAATCACTATTTTTTTAAAGGGAACATTTTATTATGTTAACCAAACCACTACTCTGCAATTAACTCTAATTACACAGGCAATTAAATTGGCAGTAAGATTATTTTGCTGTTTAAAGTTGTTTATGCTGACACTAGATTTTTCTCTAATTAATTCTTATTTCTTGGTTATAATGGTTATTTAATTAACAGGGCTTCTGACTCTGCCTGCACATTTGTCTCAGCGCCAGTCTATCCCCTTGCTCACGTACCTGAGCATATCATGTCTGCTTTGACAGGGCATTCCAAGGTAAGGACAGAGAATTGACCAGTTCTGTTGAGCCACGAGAAAGCAAGCTTGGCTTTATTAATTTGTCACTCAAAGGTAGGGAGGAAATGATTCCAACACATGGAGGTGGGTAATATAATTTATAGTATTTGGTTAGCCAAAAATTTTGTTCGGGCTTTCGCCTACCATCTGACAGAAAACCCCACACAAACATTTTGGCCAATCTGATATGTTAGGTGCTCTACATGATTAATGACCCCAATCACTACTATGAAACTGGGGTCCTCAGTGGTCCCTCAAGGTCCTAGAGCTAGCCTCAGGCTTTGAGAATGTCCTAGTGGGAACAGTGAGTCCACAGAGGCCACCTCAATCTGTGTCTGACTAGATTCATACCAATTTAGGGCGGCCCTGCCAAAAATGCCTTTATCATCAGTGGCTGATTGTGCCAGTCAGAAACTCTGATAGGAAGTTGAGAAAGTTATAGAGCTGGGTGCCAATCAAAGGGCTGACATTAAGACAGCCATGGGCTATCAATAGAGAAAAAATTAGTAAGAGTCCCCTGGGTGTGATAAGTTTAGAAATCATTGGTTTAACTATATGCTATTCAGAAGTTGACTTTACAAATATTAGCTCATCCAACTCTTTATTTTCCTTCATTAAACTGGTCCTGTGTAGGTACCCTGAGACTCACCACTTCCTCATCCATGACCAGATCCTTTTGACCTTCACTCACAAATCTCCTTTGGGCCCAAAGAGGGTTGCCAGATATTACAAATATTGCATGAGATGCGTGTATGCATGTGTCCTAAGTTGCTTCAGTCGTGTCCAACTCTTTGCAACTCACTGTGGACTGTGGCCTGCCAGGCTCCTCTATCCATGGGATTCTCCAGGCAAAAATGATGAGCGTATTGCCATGCCCTCCTCCAGGGGATCTTCCCGACCCAGGGATCAAACCCAAGTCTCTTACATCTCCTGCATTAGCATATGGGTTCTTTACCACTAGCGCCACCTGCAAAGCCCAGCATGGGACATACTCACTCTAAAACATGGTTCATGGTTTATTGAAAACTCAAATTTAACCAGGTGTCCTGTATTTTTCACTTGTTAAATCTGGCAACTCCACCCACCTCTAATGGAAGACTACTCTGTTGCAAGAGAAGGTGGCCGCTTCCCAAAGCACTTTCCCAGGGTCTTATTATGTTTTAAAGGATCATAATGAAATAATAGCATGTGAACATTGTTGAAACATGTGAGGACTCTTACTATACATAAATATTATAGGCTATTACATGAGACCTATAAAACCTTGAAAAAACTTACCTGTATTTCGAGAACGCTTTCATGACGGTGGGAAAGAGAGCTGTGAAGAACACCCTCTGCCAGGAGTTGAGAGCTGCTTCTCAGAGACCCTGGCCAGTGCTAACCGGCTGCTTTGCATGGCCGCAGTCTCTCCAGGACACACATTCAAAAGATCGGGCCCGTCTGAAGTCCTCCAAGGGCCAGTAACTTCCAACTAGCCCAGGCCTGGTGGAGAAGGTAAGACTAACCTGGGCCCCCTTGACTCCCACCCCAGTGCTGCCTCCACGCTGCCGCCCCACCCAGCACAGCAAACGCCCTCTTCAGGAACTCAAAAATAGCTTCTTCTCACTCGATAGTGGGGAGTTTCTAAGCTGGAGGGTCATTTTCAGTCTCTGTCCCATGTCGTTAGCCATCTTCACCGCCATGCAAGGCCAGCTTATCCCTTAGACACAGTAGAGCCCACAAAAATGTTTGCATGCCTTAGTCAGACAGGGAGAAAAATGAACTTGTGGGTCAAATAAAATTTTTTTTAGTACAGGATACTAACATATTTGTCTTTATACCCATACAAAGTCATCAAGTATCATCAAGTGTCAGGTTTAACTTTCTTTTTATGAAGGAGGGGACCCACCAAGGTAAAAGTGCCAAGGCCCTGTGAATGTTGTAATGCAGCCCACTTCTTTTGAACTCTGAAGACAAATGCTTTTTAGACTTGTTGCCATAGGCCTGGAGGAAGGTGTCAGTCATGTTATGGAGGGGGATCAGACTTGTGTTTAACCATCTGTACGTCTCCCTCCAAGATAACTTTCAAAAAGCCTTAGAGTGCAATGGGACAGAAAAAGCTAAAGAACTAAGAGGAGCTTCCTAGAAGCCAAAAAGAAGAGGGAATTCTATTCTTTTACAAAAGGTGCAGTATGTAGATGGTAAAAACACAGTGCTTAGGAAAACCTTTCATGCAGATACTCAGACAGATTCTTGGCTGTGGGGGTAGAAGGTGATTGCTCCCCTTCCTTCTGAGCAATATTATCCAAATTGTTAGCCTAACATGTGAGACCCTTGATGATCTGATCTGCACCTGGCTCTCTGACCTCAGCTCACTCTGGGCTCCTTATAAAGCTACTGAGCATGGTCGTAGCTTTGAGTCTTTGTAGTTGCAGTTCCATCTTGCTGAAAAGCTTTTCCCGTTGATCTATGTGTCCTTCCGGTCTCCCTTCCAAGGTCAAAACTTCAAAAGGGCCTCCTCTGACCTCCTGGCTGGTGTTTCCCCCACATCATCCTCTCATTATGACACCGCCTTATTCTGTCTGTAATATTTATTACGATCTAAAATTCCCTATTGGTGGGCTGATTGTTTGTCATCCATCTCTCCCGCTGGCCTGGAAGCTCCTTGTGACCTCTGCTATCACCTTCTGCATCTGTCTGCCTTCTGCCTAGAACTCAGTAGTCATGTGGTGAATTATTGAATGAATGAATTTGGGAAGGTGCATCCTGGTATTTGGCAGGGAGCTGAGTGTGCTGTGAATTAGTGTCGTGATAGAGTGCAAGTTTGCAGGGGCAACTTTGGGGCTAGGAGCTGGGATGGAGCAGAGTATTCTGGGTAATTACGCAGACAAGAATTTACAGTCCCAGGAGTCCTGGAGGAGGAAGAAAAGGGATGCTCTTAGCTTTTTCCTAATCACAGGCAATAATCTGTCTCTACATCAGAAGAGAACATTTTCTGATTAAGTCCTCTTAAAAATCTATCTCTACAGTGAAGGGTCTTTCTGACCAAGAAAGCATCTTAGTTGAGCCCTGCCATCCCCAGGCAGGACTTTGATGGCGACACACCCAGGAGGACAAAACCACACAACCCCCGCATTGCTATATTTTCACGAGATCCTTCCTCTGATGGCAATGTAAACATTGTGAAATATTGAAAACATCAGCAGGTCACACTCAGTGCATTTGTTCCAAAGCCGCATTCCAGCCAAGTCCTGGGCTTGATGAATCGTCCTGAAAGCAGCTATATTTAGGCCCACGAATGTTTCTATTTGTCAGTGAGCCCCAAGGAGTAATTTCAGAGAACATCTCTAGTGTCCCGGTCTCCATGGAAACTGTTCTCCCGCTTTGAGTGCCAACCCCAGGATCAAGGAGGAGGATCTGTGCCACTTCATCTCTACTGCTGACACAGAATCTGAATTCTGCCACATGAAACTAGCGTGGCCTGTTCCCTGGTCCCTAGTCCTGCTCTGCAGAGAGTGGGTCAGAAAAGTTCAGGGCAGAACTAGCTTTACAAACATCTCTTCATCTCACTGTTCTCATTTTTACACCTTTGTTTTGAATTTCTACATCTTTACTTCGTGTAATAGGATAATTGGGAGTATGCTGCTGCTGCTGCTGCTAAGTAGTCATGTCCAACTCTGTGCCACCCCATAGACGGCAGCCCACCAGGCTCCTCCGTCCCTGGGATTCTCCAGACAAGAACACTGGAGTGGGTTGCCATTTCTTTCTCCGATGCATGAAAGTGAAAAGTGAAAGTGAAGTCGCTCAGTCATGTCCAACTCTCAGCGACCCCATGGACTGCAGCCTACCAGGCTCCTCCGTCCATGGGATTTTCCAGGCAAGAGTGGGGTGCCATTGCCTTCTCCAAATTGGGAGTATAGAATCTATGTATTCTAAATAAAAGCATCTGAATGGAGAAAAAGAAAGGAAGGCAGGAAGGAAGGGAGAGAGGGAGGGTGGGAGGGAGGGAAAGAAAGGAAGGAAAGAAGAAAGGACAGAAGAAAGGAAAGGAGGAAGAAAGAAAAGAAAAAAATGATAACTATGTGATCATAGAAAAAGATGGTAACCAAATTGTTGACTATGTGCTACCTGAGGAGGCTGGTATCTATCCAGGGCAGGGGGACACTCACGTATGTTTTGTAGTATTTGCATTTTTTCCAACAGCAGTCCTGGGTTTCTTCTATAATTGATTAAAGCAGGAGGAGTCACCGTTAATGAATGCACCCTGAGTGTGCTCCTTCCCATCCATTCCAACTGTTCAACCCCATTTCACCTTTATCATCTGGAATCTCTGAAGCAATCATGGCAGCCCAGCAATGGGATTGAAGCAGATTTCCAAAGTCAACAGCAGAACCATTTACTTGTTTCTAGAACCTCACTCCACTCACCTTGACCTTAAGTTCAGCCATGCCAGACCAATTGCCTAGGTCCCCATTTCTAAAGATGTGTGCATGACACATGCACAGCCTTTGATGTAGTAGACCTCAATAAAGTTAAAATAAATAGATCGAAATTTGGTTTCCATCAAGGTTACAATTTGTGCATAGTTTAACAATCAAATAGCACCACAAGACTTAATGTATAAAAATGTGACATTTTCCGCTTCCCAGGGGAAAGCTGGTTCACCAGTGTGAGGTCTTCCTTCTGGCATTTCCCTTTGTGTTCTAGTAGAAGGTGATGGCACCCCACTCCAGTACTCTTGCCTGGAAAATCCCAGGGATGGGGGAGCCTGGTGGGCTGCTGTCTATGGGGTCGCACAGAGTCGGACATGACTGAAGTGACTTAGCAGCAGCAGCAGCAGCAGAGAAGGCAATGGCACCCCACTCCAGTACTCTTGCCTGGAAAATCCCATGGACGGGGGAGCCTGGTGGGCTGCAGTCCATGGGGTCGCTGAGAGTTGGACACGACTGAGTGACTTCACTTTCACTTTTCACTTTCATGCATTGGAGAAGGAAATGGCAACCCACTCCAGTGTTCTTGCCTGGAGAATCCCAGGGATGGAAGAGCCTGGTGGGCTGCGGTCCATGGGGTCGCACAGAGTCGGACATGACTGAAGCGACTTAGCAGCAGCAGCAATGTTTCCTGGAGTCCCACTTTTAGACCATCCATGGACTTCTTACTATGGAAGATAATGCGGATTTAGATCTCTTCTACATCCTCCACTCCAACATATGCCTTCTCCCCACCCATCTCCCCAGTGAGGTTGTGCCAGAATGTTTAGTTAGAGTGAGTATTCTATGTGGGTCTCCAGCATTGCAGGTAGATTCTTTACCATCTGAGCCACAAGTACACCCTCTAAATACACATTTATGCTCATATATATTGCTATTCACAGCTGAGTCTTGTATGACTGTATTTTCTTTCTTTTATAACTATTTGATATATCTGGAATGGTCTCTCTTTTTGATGTGTTCAGTTTTTTATAATGCCTGTCATTAATTCATTCTAGAACTCTCTGACAAAGGTGCCAATCTCCTCTCAATACATGCATCAGGGATTTTATTGGCTTCATCTTTTCGTGGTGACGTTTCTCTAGGAGGCAACTTCTCCACTCCCACCTGGACTGGCTGCACGGCTGCTCCCTCGGTTCTCTGTTCTCCCCCTCCTGGGTATTCCTTTCCTTTTTTTTCTGGTTCTGCATCCCACATTTTCTTCTGTCTCGGATTTTCTCTCTTACTTTAGCAGAGCACATCTTCCAGTTAATTCCTGAAAAGGGAAGCATGTTTAATTATTGGATGGGTATAGGATTCCAGAGTGAACGCCATATTCCTGCAGCTTTGAGAATGTGGCTCCAATTTTCCTATTGTTCTTGAGAATCCAATGCCATTCTGACTCTCTGCAAATAACCTGTATATGTCACTCATCCCACCCACTGATTTCAAGACTTTAATTTTTCCAGGTACTGTTAAATTTTCTTAATGAGGTGATTTGTCCTTTTTTTTTTCTCATTTTTATCCTGTATACTTAGTGGGCCCCTTGGAATTCAGTCTTAGGAAACTTTCTTATGTCATTTCTATGGTAAATTATGCTCTTTGTTTTTAATTTCCTTTACTCTGAAACTCCTGTTTTTATGAATATTGAGCTCCCAAACTGATTCTGTAATTTTTAGAAAAATTTTTTTATTTAAATATAGCTGATTTACACTGTTGTGTTAATCACATTGTGATTCAGTTATACATCTCTATATTTTTTCATACTCTTTTCCAGTAGGCTGGCCACAGGATATTGAATATAGTTCCCTGTGCTATACAGTAGGATTTACACCTTTCTATTAAGTCTTCTTATTTTTTTTTCCATTTTTTTCCTTCCTGTTCTCTATTCTAAGCAATGATTTTTACTTGATCTTCCTAAACTTTCTCATGAATTTTAGTTTCTTCTGTCACATTTTTAACTTCTAAGAAGCCTTTCTATTCTCTGAGCATTTTTATTTTCTAGCCTTTTCTGTTTCATACATGTCCCATCTCTCTTATTTTTGCCTTTTGAGTATATCTTTTGCTTTTAAAAAAAATATTTCCTTCTACTTTCACTCCTAGTGGATTTCTGGTTGGTTGCTTGTTGGATTGGTTAGTCAGTTGGTTTGGTTTTTCTCTTGAATGGCTCAAATATCTGGTGGTACTTGGCAGTCCACTGGCATTACAGAATGAGGCAAAGAAAGAAGATTCAGAGCTCATGGACAGGACTGGTTGACTAGCTGAATGGTGGTTTTCACTGTGGGGTGATTTGGTCAAATTAATTCATCAGGGAGCAGCTCCCCACAACTGTAGTTTTCTGTAGGCCTTTTTTCTTAGATTAGCCTGTTTCCTGCAAATTAATCCTATTTCTTACTTGGAATTGGTAGAGAAGCCCGGATGAAACTATTCTTAGCCCCAAGATGGAAAAGGTGGCTGGTGGAGGAGGCATCGACTCACCGTCTGGCAGGTGGATTTTCATCTGATCTCCATGATCAGTATGACACTTCTAGCGTCAGCTGTATCTGGAATCTCAGACTCCAGTCATTATCTGGTTCAACACCACCAGGAATTGAAACCTCAAGTCTTCCACAAAGATGATGGCGAGTCACATCTCTGGAAGCATGGGATGGGTCAGGGGTCCCAGTTGAACTGCTTTTTATGCAAAATGCTAGCTACATCTTTTGCTGTCAATCTCATATTTCCTATCCAGGCATCTCTTTTTAGGAATTTACTGGAAGGTGTGCTCTGCTAATACAAGAGAGAGAAACTAAGACAGAACCAAATCTCCTGAGGTTCTGTGGGGTCACTCAGGTTATGTTTAAGTATTCTCCACTCTTAGCGGAGAGTTCAGTTTTCTCTTCTGCCAGGTCAGTGATCTCTTGACTTTCTATCTTCAGACTTCCAATATTTTATTTCTCTGGTCTCCTCTCCCAATCTCCATCCTTGTGGGTTTATATCTGTTTTCAAATCTTTGTGGGGTTTCAGGAGAAGGCAGAAGTAAACTTATGTTTAAGTCCAAGCAGAAGTCTTCATAATGACATTTTCTGTGTATTCTGAACACAGGATGTATTTGCAAGTCTCTTTGCCTCTCGCCTGCCTGAAATACACTCTCCTCCCTTGGCTACTCAGCAAGTTGCCCCCGTGCACCTCTCAAGACCCAAGTCAAATGGCATCTCAGCTCTCTAAGCAGAGCTGTCTCATGCTCTTGCAGTCTCTTGTGGCACTTTCCCATGCTTTCCATCACATATAGATAATAGCAGCTATGAGAAGACGCTCCCTTTTTTGTTGGTGTCATGGCTCATAGCCATTTCTTTCATGTTTTCATAACTGAGTTTTATATGTCAAATTATTTCTAATTTAGCTACAATATATCAAGTACTTTTCTTTATATGGAAATGCATGTTGGTCAGTTTTTTCTGAATGTTTGCTTTGCTGAGTGCTTACTGTCCTTCCTTCCCACGAATGTTACTCAAGCTGAGTAATATCCAGGGGTCAGAGCAGACGCAGCCTTTGGAGAGAAAAGAAGGCTCTTGCTCAAGCGCCTATATACGTGACCCTATATACAAGACAGCAAAAGAGACATAGGTATAAAGAACAGACTTTTGGGCTCTGCGGGAGAAGGCGAGGGTGGGATGATTTGAGAGAATAGCATTGAAACATGTATATTACCATCTGTGATATACATGACCCGTCCAAGTTTGATGCATGAAACAGGGCAGTCAACGCCAGTGCACTGGGATGACCCTGAGGGATGGGATGGGGAGGGAGTTGGGACGGGGGTTCAGGATGGGGGACACATGTACACCCGTGGCTGATTCATGTCAATGTATGGCAAAAACCACTACAATATTGTAAAGTAATTATCCTGCAATTAAAATAAATTAATTAATTAAAAAAAAAGAAGGTGCTTGCTCAAGTGTAAGTGTAAGGGTGTCTTTTCTGACTTGTTGCCGCGGCTCCATTAGTTGGAGGGCATGTGCGCTCCCGCCAGCTCCTTCTCTGAGGGCAGTGCCCTTGCAAGCTGCGGGTGCCGAGTGGAAGCAGGGGCAGCGCATAGGCAGCATCGCTGCTCCTGAGCATCACCCCCTTTCAGTGCCAGCCTGTAGCAGCTGCATCACGGAGCTCGCCCACTGCTGTCCTCCCCCTAGCCCAGCCAGTCTGAGTTATTTCCTCCCAACAGCCTTTGCCTAAAAATCCTGTAGCATCTCAAACAGGCTGACACTATATAGTTGGTTCTATACTCTGGGGTATAGAACCGGAGTGTTCTATACTTTAGGGTGGTGATTCAGAAGTCACCCATCCTTGCTTTAACACTTGACCAAGGAGGGCCTCATTCCCCGCACCTCAGCTGAGCTGTTCATCAAGGTATCCAGCCTCCCAAAAGGTACAATTGACATGATTCAAGGGATGCTCACCTTCTAAGAATAGGAATTCTTTTTCTTATGACGTTACTGCACTCTTTTGGTAATTTTACTGGGGATTTAGAAGGAGTGGAGAATTCAAGGCATGGGGCTCTGACCAGGCCATATCCGTCTGGTGGTTGAGAAAGCGACTCTCATCTTTCTGTTCTTGATGTTTACCTGGTGGTTTTGTAAATGCATAAACCAGGTACTTGATGACACATGTTCCCAATCGTGTATCCCTTCTAAAGGTACACAACCCATTTCATCCAGGCTCTGGATGTTCACCGTGGAGGACAGCTGTCACACCAGCATCCTCATCCCCGTGGATTTATTTTTCCTGGGATGGTCATAGGCTTTGCTTCTGTTTTGAGTGTGTCTGGGTTCAGAATCCAAAGGCTTGAATGACGTCCATATAAAGTGATGGCTTGTTGGCAAGTGGAATTCGCTGCCTTTCTGGGTCTGTCCCGTCCCATTTTGGTGGGTGGATAAAGTGACATAATCCAAACAGAAGTCTGGACTGGACCTTTCACAGTCAATTAGGGCGGGCAGACAGAAGTGCAGCCTCCTTTCTTCCTCTCGTGGTGACAGTGTGAGCCATGCAGTTGTAAAAGCCAGAGATTTTGAGGCCAGACTCCCCCCACCGCAGGATCTGAAGCTGGAGTACTGTCTCATAGGAACTCTTAGAGGAGCCACTAGCAATGTTGAAAGGAGATGCAGAGAAGGCTGCTTTCCAATTAAAAGCTTGGTGGGGTGACTGGGTGCCTTGCAAGAGCGGAGGTTATAGGTACTAGATATCTCCACCACCATCATCTTAATAGCTACTATGGGCCTCAAACAAATATGGCTTCACTTATTTCCTATACTCACTGCATAAGGTAGGTGTTAATATTTCAGTCTATAAATGAGGAAATTGAGGCAATGCTTAGCCAAGTAGGCATCCAACAAATAGTTTGTTGTTTGGTCGCTGAGTCGTATCCTCCATAGCCTGCCAGGATTCTGTCTATGGGATTCTCCAGGCAAGAATACTTGGGAGACCTTCCTGACCCAGGGATCAAACTGGGTCTGCCGTATTGCAGGCAAATTCTTTACCACTGAACCACCAGGGAAGCCCTTACTGAGTAAATAAATGAATGAATGAAGGGACTTGCCTAAGGTTGTACAGCAAGTAAGTGGAGAGTGGAGAAAATTCTAGATAAGTCTTTTCACCATGTGACAAGAAAGGCAGTATAAGAAGGTCAGTGCACGGCAGGGTCACCACCCACCCTGGTTTTCCTGGGACTTGTCCATGTTTAGCACTGCAAGTCTTGCATCCTGGAAAACCCCTTGGGCCTGGGCAAACCATCTCGGCTGGTCTGCCTGGTGTACAAGATTTTCTTGAGTTTTGGAAAGTAAAATAAGGATTGGTTCAGGAACGACTAAGATTTAACTGAGTGATGAACACATAACCAACAGGTGTGATACTTGGCAGCTCACCAGGCATTTCCCGACCCATCATTTCAATGTTCAGAGGATCCTGTGTGTTAGGCTTCTGTAATTTCCCATGGAAACTGAGATCAGAAGTATGCATTGGTATGTTCCAGGTCACTTTGTGGGTGAACACCGGGCATGACGTTTTTCAGGGAAAAAGAGAAGATCATTAATGAGGGAGTTGGTGCAGGCGTGTGGATTTGGGGCAGTGGGGGGTGGACTCACAGCTCCAGGAGGGGCATCGGGAGCATCTGTGTGGCCTCTTGCCTGCCAAATTGGTCCCCATGGTGTGATAAGGAGTCACAGGCCCTGCATTAAGGGCCAACACATCCTGGCTAGGCTGTTCCCGGCTATGTTTGACCTTGAACAAATCATTGATGTCTGAATTTTGGATTTTTCAGTTATGCAGGGGGGTTAATGATTCATACCTGACATGACGTTTGCCAAAATTGGATGACATAGATCATATAAAGTACCTTTGATAAGAACTTGAGAGAGGCCCACTCCCATTCAGAATGCTGATATCTTTTTCTTTGTTGCAAATGGCAGAAATCCAATTTTAAACAACTAAAAAGAAAAGCAAATGTATTGACTCATGTAACTAGGTGCTTTAAGGTTCAGCGTGGCACGTG
This sequence comes from Bos indicus, assembly GCF_029378745.1. NCBI lineage: Eukaryota > Metazoa > Chordata > Mammalia > Artiodactyla > Bovidae > Bos > Bos indicus. Next base: position 6,182,614 of record NC_091769.1, on the reverse strand, counting down.
GATGGAGGGGTCCTCGAGTCCCCGAGCTTAGTTGCCCGACCCCCCATCCTGTCTCTCTGTCTCTGACTCTAAGGTCTGTTATCTTTGTGTACCAGCCCACTCTCACTCACTCTCTGGCCAGGCCCACTCTATGCAGCTACCAGTGGCTCCAAGCATACATTTTACAGAATAACATCCAAAAAGTACTTCCCCCTCCCTGGTCTCAGCCCTGGACCCATGCTTCTGTCCAAGTGAACTTGAGTCTCACCTAGAACATGGGTCTACCCTTCTCAGTGTGACCTGAGACGAGCATATAATTTATCCTCCAAACTGGAATTATTTGGGGGGAATGAAAGGGGTGTCTTCATAACTAAGCCAAGACAACAGGCAGAAGCCAGACTGAACTAAGTAACCTGGGATGCTTGGTGACCCTCCCAAGTGCCAAAAGAAAGGAATCGGAAAAAATATAGAGGAATCCCTGCCACACCCAACACACATACATATACAGTGTTCTCTGTGGATGTGTTTAGAAAATAGTGTTCTGTTTCCAAAAGCAGTGTATCTGAAAACATTTGCCCTGCATCCTTAACTGAGACAGTGATGTTTCTAGCAAGCATCTTTCAAATCTTTGGGTAATTTAAGCAATGGTAGACCTGGCCTTGATGATTCTTATTATTGATGCTTGCATTTAACTGCTACTGTTTCTTCTTTTATAGCTCCCACAAACTCCAGTACTTTTCAGTTTGGGGGACAGCCAGAGGCCCAAGAACACAGCCTGAGGCCTCCTGAACATCCCCACTGATGGCTTCTGAATGCCTCCCTGCCAACCAGTTGTAGTAACCAATTTAGAGGTAAAATGTTCAGCATCCTTCTCAAAATGCTTGGAGATGGGGTGAATCCTCCAGAACCCCCTTTCTTCTCTTCCCTCCCCAGGGCCACAGGAATTAAGAACTTGAGTTTCAAATCCACACCATCTGGAACCTCTAAAGATTCATCACTAACCTCGTCATCACCAGCCTCAGATGCCTCATCTGTAAAATGAGAAACATCCCTAAAAAAGCTTTTAAAAAAAACTGTCTGGCATGAAAGAAGCCCTGATTTAATGGCAAATAATTTTATTTCCACTACTATTTGGCATAACTCACCACTGGATTTGAACTTTCCAGGGCAGCTCTTGTTCCCTGGCAACACTTCTTCCATTTGTAACATTTGTTCATGCTCTGAATCTTCACTGCTTTACCAAACAGCTCCATCCAGACCCATCTGAGGGTTCCCCCATCTGTTCCGGTTAATCAGACTCATCACAGGTATCTCCCAGCCCATGCCATTTTCTGTTTAGCATCCTGACCAGTGAATTCCCCACAATGCCCGCTGGAGAGGCTGGCCGTGAACAGGAGAAGGGATAACAAAGTGCTCTCCAAAGGGAAGGCTGAGGTCTGTTCTATATGTCTCTGAAAATCCTTTCAGCAGTTCTAAGCTATCTTATGGTCTTGCTTCAGTGACCTGCTAGAGTGCATCCCCTAACCTAAGTCTCTGAAGCTTCTCTTTACTGCTACTTTTTGACTCCATCACCTGTTTTTCTTCCTCTTCTCTGGTATCAAAATAACAAGAGCTAATAGTACACTGTGTCAAGCATTGGGCTAAATGCTTTACATCTCTCTAACAATGCTATGCAGGAGGTTCTTATATTGCATCATTTTTGCCGTCGGAAGCCGAGCACAGGAAGGCATGGCAGCTCAGCGAGTTCAGAGGCTGCAGAATGACGGCAGCGGCTGCAGCACTGGCATGCTGAACCCTGCTGAATTGCCTCCCGTGGCAGCAGCATGCAGGTGGATGAGAGGTAACCTGTAGGAAACCGTACCATTTCAGAATATCTAGTACAAAACACTGTTTTCTTTTCCCCTTTCAATTGCGTTATGGACTTGCTGTTATATTACTCTTCAACTTTACTGAGAAGGGAAAACAGAACCCTGCCCCACATAGCTCCTGCACCAATAGAAAATATAGAAATAAGAAGATGGAAAAACTCTACACAGGAGGATGATAGAAAAGAGAAACCCCAGGAGAAAGCAGGAAGGATGCTACACGTGAAAATCCTGGTCCAGTTAAGAATAATGGGTTCCAATTGATCTAATACTTTAGTTAATAGTTACCAAAGGACTCAGGTAAAGTAATTTTGCAAACAATAACACTCACAGTTCTGCTTCTCTGGAGAACCCTGCCTAATACAATAACATTCTTGAAAATGGAAAATTATAGAAACACGGGACAGATTAGTGGTTGTCAGAAATTAAGGAGATGGGCTCAGGCAGGAAGCAGGCAGGGTTATAAAAGGGCTACAGAAAGGATTCATGTGGTGAGGGAGTTGCTCTGTATCTTGACCATGGAGGTGGCTATATGAACCTAGATGTGTGATAAAGCTGCAGAGGTGCAAACACACATACACACACACACCACATACACACACACACACACACCACACATACACACACAACACACACATACATACAAATGAGTACAAATAAAACCAGGGCATTCTGACAAAGATTGGTGAATTGCGTCAGTGTCAATCTGGTTGTGATATAGTACTACAGTTTGCAAGATGCATAATGGGGGGAACTGAGTAAAGGATTTTTTGGAATCATTTCTTCCTACTGCGTCCAGATCTATAATTATCACCAAATAGAAATTTAATTTAGTACAGACAATGTGTAGAACAGTATGGAGGTTCCTTAAAAAAACAAAAAATTAAGTTACCATATGAGCCAGGAATCCCACTCCTGAGCACATATATGGAGAAAACCCTAATTAGGACATGGAAGCAATCTAGATGTCCATCGGCAGACGAATGGATAAGAAAGCTGTGGTACATATACACAAGGGAATATTACTCAGCCATTTAAAAGAATACATTTGAATCAGTTCTAATGAGGTGGATGAAACTGGAGCCTATTACACAGAGTGAAGTAAGTCAGAAAGAAAAACACCAATACAGTATATTAAGACATATATATGGAATTTAGAAAGATGGTAATGACGACCCTATATGCGAGACAGCAAAAGAGACACAGATGTAAAGAACAGACTTTTGGACTCTGTGGGAGAAGGCAAGGGTGGGATGATTTGAGAGAATAGCATTGAAACATGTATATTACCATATGTGAAATAGATCGCCAGTCCAGGTTTGATGCATGAGGCAGGGTGCTCAGGGCTGTTGCATGGGGATGACCCTGAAGGATGGGATAGGGAGGGAGGTGAGAGGGGGCTTCAGGACGGGGGACACATGTACACCCATGGCTGATTCGTGTCAATGTATGGCAAAACCACCACAATAGTGTAAAGTAATTAACCTCCAATTAAAATGAATTAATTAATTTTAAAAATTCATAGGACTGTACACCAGAAAAAGGTGGATATGACTACATGTAAATTTTGAAGAATTACATATATTGATCTCATGTGTCAAATGCTTATCATGATTCTTTCATTTTAATCTTCATAATAACCTCACAGGATAGGTCACATTATTATCATCCCTGTTTTAATAATACAAATAAAACAGCAGCACAGAGAGGTTAACTAACTTGCCAAGGCCACAGAATTTGATAGAGACAGAGCTTTGATTTTAACCCCAGCAGTCTGACTCTAGAACTGAATTTTTTCCCACTGTCCCATGCTGGCTCTGCAAAAAGAGAAAGTGGCTTCATTTTCCTCTATCAATGAAAACCACATGACCTCCTTGGCAAGGAGAATATCAGCTAGAACTACTGAGTGGGCCAAAAAGTATGTTTGGGTTTTTCTGTATGATGCAATGTAAAGCAAACTTTTTGGCTAACCATATGTAAATGAATCAGCTTGCAAATGGAGCATAGCATGTGCCACCAAGACCAGCGTGTTTCTGGGCCACAAAATGTCTTAATTGTTGTTTTAATAACTTGTTTTTAAACTTTGCAATTTTCAATTGTCTTTCAAATAAAATGCCTTTTTGTTAACATACTAAAAACTTACAAAATCAACTCTCTAATGCCTATGGACACTGGTTTGAAAATCTTTCTTTAAGAGTCCCTTAAAAAATTCTGACTCTGATGTAAAGAAAATAGAATACATCAATAGGAAGCTCAAATAAATTGTTTAAAAATTAAAAAAAAAAAAGAAAAGATACATGCACCCTAATGTTTATAGGAGCACTGTTTACAATAGCCAAGACATGGAAGCAATCTAAATGTCTTTTGGCAGATGAATGGATAAAGATGATGTGGTATTTATATAAATATATACATATATACATACATATATATACATATATATACACACATACATATATACATATACATATATACACATATATACATGCACACATACATACATGTATATATACACACACACACAATGGAATATTGCTGTGATGTGTGCTGTGCTCAGTCATGTCTGACTCTTTGCAACCCCATGCACTGTAGCCTATCAGGCTGCTCCGTCCATGGAATTTTCCAGGCGAGAATACTGAAGTGGGTTGCCACTTCCTACTCCAGGGATCTTCCCAACCCAGGGATCGAAACTGCATCTCTTCGGTCTCCTTCATTGTCAGGCTTATTCTTTACCAAAGCACCACCTGGGTAGCCCCAGTGGAATATTACTCAGCCATAAAAAGAATGAGATTTTTCCTTTTTCCATGATATGAATGGGCCTAAAGAATATCAAGCCACCCTGGTGGCCCAGTGGTAAAGAATCTGCCTGCCAATGCAGGAGACACAGGTGTGATTCCTGAGTTAGAAAGATTCCCTGGAGAAGTAAATGGTAACCCACTCCAGTATTCTTGCCAGGGAAAATCCATGGACAGAGGAGCCTGGAAGACTAAAGTCCATGGGGTCACTAAAGTGTTGGACACAACTTAGTGACTAAAGAACAATAACAGAGATTGTCAGACTAAGTGAAGTAAGCCAGACAGAGAAAGACAAATATCATGTGGCATTGCTTATATGTACAATCTAAAAAAAAAAAGATATCAACGAACTCTACAAAACAGATACACCTACAGACATAGAAAACAAACTTAATGTTTACCAAGGGGAAAATGAGGGAGGCAGATAAATTAAGAGTTTGGGATTAGCACATACACATTACTATATATAAAATAGATAATCAATAAGGACCTACTCAAGGCTTCCCTGATGGTTCAGACCATAAGGAATCTGCCTGTAATGCAGGAGACTTGGGGTTGATCCCTGGGTTGGGAAGATCCCCTGGAGAAGGAAATGGCAACCCACTCTAGTCTTTTTTTTTTTTTTTTTCACTCCAGTATTCTTGCATGGAGAATTCCATGGACAGAGGAGTCTGGTGAGTTACAGTCCATGGGCTTGAAAAGAGTCAGACCTGACTGAGTTACTCAACACTTTCACTTTCAAGGAACTACTCTATAGCACAGGGAATGCTACTCAATATTTTGTAATTACCTATAAAGGAAAAAATCTGAAAAAGAATAGACATATATGTGTGTGTATATATATATAATACTGACTCACTTAGCCATACAGCTGAAACTATTACTACATTGTAAATAAACTATACTTAATTAAAAATTTAGTTTAGAAATAGGAATAATCATCTTACATCACAGAACTGAGTTACAGATTGATGAAATGATGCACATAGAAGCATCTGTCTGGGGGCTAATGCACTCTAGGTCTTCAAGAAATGGTGTTATTTCTCTGCTAATAGGGGATTCTATTTAGGGAAGCATCATTAAATAATATGCGGGGGAGTGAAAAGTAAAGTCTGATCATAGTTGAAATAGGAGGCAAGTAGAAAAATCAGTTATAAGGAAAAGCAGGCTGCAATAAGTCAATTGTGTGATTTAATATATACAAAATTCGGCACTACTCTCTTGGCTCAGATGGTAAAGGATCCACCTGTAATGCAGGAGACTTGGGTTAGATGCCTGGGTCGGGAAGATCCCCTGGAAGAGGGCATGGCAACCCACTCCAGCCTTCTTGCCTGGAGAATCCCTATGGACACAGGAGCCTGGTGGGCTACAATCCATGGGCTCACAAAGAGTCAGACACAACTGAGCACTGAAACACACCACAGCATGCAGGCACTGTGTTCACCCAAAGGAACTAACTGGACAACTTGTTCATTAGCTAAGAACCTACTTGTTTGTCAATGCCAAGTTCTGCTTCAAATCTTTGTAAGTGTGAGTGGCTTCTGGGCTTGTGGAGAAATTTGAAATTCTTAATTGGTCCCAGAATTTTAATGAGTACCTTTGAACATCCCAGTTTTTTTTTAATATAAATTTTTTAATTTAATTGGAGACTAATTACTTTACAATATTGTATTGCTTTTGCTATACATTGACATGAATCCGCCATGGGTGTACACGTGTTCCCCATTCTGAACCCCCCTCCCACCTCCCACCCCATCCCATCCCTCTAGGTCAACCCAGTGCACCAGCCCCAAGCATCTTGAATCATGCATTGAACCTGGACTGGTGATTCATTTCATATATGATAATATACATGTTTCAATGCCAGTCTCCCAAATCATCCCACCCTCTCCCTCTCCCACAGAGTTCAAAAGACTGTTCTATACATCAGTGTCTCTTTTGCTGTCTCGCATGATGCTACTGCTGCTAAGTCGCTTCAGTTGTGTCCGTCTCTGTGTGACCCCATGGACTGCAGCCCACCAGGCTCCTCCGTCCCTGGGATTCTCCAGGCAAGAACACTGGAGTGGGTTACCATTTCCTTCTCCAATGCATGAAAGTGGAAAGTGAAAGTGAAGTCACTCAGTCATGTCTGACTCTTAGCGACCCCATGGACTACAGCCCACCAGGCTCATCTGTCCATGGGATTTTCTGGGTAACAGTACTGGAGTGGGGTGCCATTGCCTTCTCCTGCTGTCTCACATACAGGGTTATCATTACCATCTTTATAAATTCCATATATATGCATTAGTATACTGTATTGGTGTTTCTCTTTCTGACTTACTTCACTCTGTATAATAGGCTCCAGTTTCATCCACCTCATTAGAACTGATTCAAATGCATTCTTTTTAATGGCTGAGTAATACTCCATTGTGTATATGTACCACTGCTTTCTTATCCATTCGTCTGCTGATGGACATCTAGATTGCTTCCATGTCTGAGCTATTGTAAACAGTGCTGTGATGAACATTGGGGTACATGTGTCTCTTTCAATTCTGGTTTCCTTGGTGTGTATGCCCAGCAGTGGGATTGCTGGATCATAAGGCAGTTCTATTTCCAGTTTTTTAAGGAATCTCCACACCGTTCTCCATAGTGGCTGTACTAGTTTGCATTCCCACCAACAGAGTAAGAGGGTTCCCTTTTCTCCACACCCTCTACAGCATTTATTGCTTGTATATATTTTGATAGCAGCCATTCTGACTGGCGTGAAATGGTAGCTCATTGTGGTTTTGATTTGCATTTCTCTGATAATGAGTGATGTTGAGCATCTTTTCATGTGTTTGTTAGCCATCTGGATGTCTTCTTTGGAGAAATGTCTGTTTAGGTCTTTGGCCCATTTTTTGATTGGGTTGTTTATTTTTCTGGAATTGAGCTGCAGGAGTTGCTTGTATGTTTTTGAGATTAGTTGTTTGTCAGTTGCTTCATTTGCTATTATTTTCTTCCATTCTGAAGGCTGCCTTTTCACCTTGCTTTTAGTTTCCTTTGTTGTGCAGAAGCTTTTAAGTTTAATTGGGTCCCATTTGTTTATTTTTGCTTTTATTTCCAATATTCTGGGAGGTGGGTCATAGAGGATCCTGCTGTGATGTATGTCAGAGAGTGTTTTGCCTATGTTCTCCTCTAGGAGTTTTATAGTTTCTGGTCTTACGTTTAGATCTTTAATCCATTTTGAGTTTATTTTTGTGTATGGTGTTAGAAAGTGTTCTAGTTTCATTCTTTTACAAGTGGTTGACCAGATTTCCCAGCACCACTTGTTAAAGAGATTGTCTTTAATCCATTGTATATTCTTGCCTCCTTTGTCAAAGATAAGGTGTCCATAGGTGCGTGGATTTATCTCTGGGCTTTCTATTTTGTTCCATTGATCTATATTTCTATCTTTGTGCCAGTACCATACTGTCTTGATGACTGTGGCTTTGTAGTAGAGCCTGAAGTCAGGCAGGTTGATTCCTCCAGTTCCATCCTTCTTTCTCAAGATTGCTTTGGCTATTTGAGGGTTTTTTTGTATTTCCATACAAATTGTGAAATTATTTGTTCTAGCTCTGTGCATTTTTTGAATCTTAACAAAAACCAGACTCCCAGAAAGAGCTGTGCATGTGGTTAGTCTCCAGGAACAGGAAGGATGACAGAGTTTTCCGTGTCTGCAGAGTTCTTGGTGTGCCCTTTCATGCGGGGCTGACTCAACCTCCCTGCATCCATGTTTTTTCCCCTCTGGCCATTTGGCTTCATTAATAGGCTCCTAGATGGCCAACAGGAGGAAATACAGAACTCCTTTTATTTCCTGGGTTTTATATGAGGCATATCCTTTCAAGAGAATCTGCCAGTACCCTGGGCTAGTTCTTAGGAAGTAAACAAAACAAGTTTTTCCATCCAATGTGTCTTTCACAGGAGAATGAGAATTCAGGGAGCAAACTGAGAAATACAGTGGTATGGGGATTGGACACTGCAGTCTTATTTTAATCACTCTGCACCGAAGGACCCAAGGTAAACAGGGAAGAGGGTCTGGTCTAAAAAGGTTCTTGATTGCCAACTACAGACACTACTCTAGCCCGCTGAAGCAGAACAGAGTTTATCACAGAGCAGAGGTGGTTTACAGGGAACACTGTAGAACACGTCCAACTAGCCACCAAACTTGCTTTATTTAGTTTAGTTTTTTGTGCACACCTGCAGGCTTCCTTTAAAGCCCCCAGGTGATAGGTGTGGCCAGGTAACTAAGTACTAGCCAATTGTATGTGAGCTGCTCCTCTCCCAGACCTGGACCATATGGACCACCCACATGCGCACCTCCAGGATCCTCACCTTAATCACCTCAGTGCAGACAACCATGGTAAATGTAGAGGATGGAACAAGCCTGGGTTCCTAAATAACTGCTTAGAAGGAAAGCTACTCGCTGATCAGTGATGTAAGGAGGATCATTCCTGGTTTTAAATTAATTTTTTAATTTTATTATGATTATAGATTTGCATACAGTTGGAAGGACTCATACAAAGAGATTCCCATGTATCCTTTACTCAGTTTTCCCCAATGACATCTTGCAAAACCATTATACCATATCACAACTGGGATCAACATTGATACCATTCACCAATCTTTAGTCTAAGAGATGAATAGACTTCTCTTGTATTAAGCCATTGAGACACTTGAAGGGTTATCTGTTACAGTAGCAAGCTTTACTCAGACTGGCACTTTGAAATTTCTAGAAGGGGCAGGGAGGCCTATCTAGATGCTGTACAGCTGGGCACAAGTAGCTAGGGGATAGACCCCCTTGTCTTAATCAGTTCAAGCTGCTATAACAAAACAGCAGGAATACCTTATAAACAACAGGAATTTATTTCTCAGAGTTCTAGAGACTGAAAATCTGAGGTCAAGTTGCCAGGATGATAGAGAGAGGCCCTCCTTCTGGGTTGTAGATTTTCAATGAATCCTCACATGGCAAGACGGGGAAGGGAGCTCCGTGGGACCTCTTTTATCAGAGCACTAAGCCTACTCATGAGGGCTCCACCCTCATGACCTGATCACCTCTCAAAGGCCCCATCATGTGAATTTGAGGATGGGGGCGGGGTGTGGGGGAGAGTAAGATTTTAATATATGAATTTGAGGGAACAAAAACATTCAGACCATAGCACCAGTCATACTGTGAGATAATTCTAAAGGAAATCCCACTGCAGTACCTGATGCTGTTTAGGTATAATGAGACTTGACCAAACCCTCCACCATCACTTTCCCATAAGAGCCTAACTCCTCTGCCATCAAGCTTGCCCCAAGATTTGCTCTCCCCAGTGCCATGATGCTTACTTCCTTCTTCTGATACTTGCCTCAGTGAATCTTTTTGGTGGACCCAGATTACAGAAAGAACCCTAACTGCAAGGGAAAAATGTAGTTGAGAGCTTTCCTGCCTCCATAATACAGAAAGGTGTGCCAGAGCGGGGTTGAAGAGTCAGTCTATGAAATCTGGACAGTCTATGGAAGCCAGATACAGAAGATGTGGACTTAGTTGGGTGACTAAATGATTATGGTTTCAAGTTGAGTGCTGATCGCCACAATAATCTGACATGGGGGTCAACTGCTCAAGGCTCTTTCTCTCTCCTACCTGGCCTCCTACCTGGTCTATATCTTTCAAGTTCAAGTTAGAAACTTACCAGTCTTTATTCTTACTTTGAGGTGGTGGATATTTTTATCTTCTTTCCCTGTCTTTGAGACAGTCTCTATCTTTAAGGTGAATATGAGCCCAGTTCATCATGGGATTTAAATGGTAAAACTCTTGAGGGATGGGCAATTTCATTTCCCTTGGTTCCATGTTCTTCCTACACTTTTTGAATTTCCTTCATGATCACTGTACAGAAAGCAGCATGTTTGGAGTTATGGTCAGGAGGTGGCAGGGAGATCCATTTTTAGGCAACTTTTTCCTCTCTATATTCTCACCTTCAAGGGAACAGCAGGCCTCAAACTTTCTCAGCAAAGTAATACAGCAATCACTCTGCTTTATGACTAAACACATGGGCTCTAGAGCCAGATCACCTGAGTTCAAAATCTGTCCCTGCCACTTTACACCTGCTTGAACTTGAGTACTTTTTCAACCTTTATGGATTTCAGCTTTCTCTGTAAAATAGAGCTGATGGCAATGCCTCCTTATATAGTAGTGATGAAGAGCAAATTAGTTAATTCATGTAGAAGTCTTAGACAGAACCCACCACATTTTAAATGACCCATGGATGGTGGCTGCCAGGAAGATGATTTCATGAAACAAATCTAACCATGCTGCTACCCTATTTTAAAATGTATTTTTCTAGTAATAATCATGCTTTATTAAATCTTTCTTTCCTCTCTCAGAAAGGGGTGACTTCACAAAGCTTTCTGCATTGTGAAATATGGTTTTAATTTTTTGGCTTGTTTTTATCCCTTCCCCAGAACACCTTTCTGATTTTATGCTATGGACCAACAGCAAACATAATTAGAAATGCTGATATGCAAGCTGTAGGAGACTTTTGAGGAATAAATCTATTCCTTAGAGGGGAGCTATGGAGAAGCAGGTGTATTTGAGCCCACATCATCAAGCTGTTACAGTTTGGAGAGAATACAAGGAGGTCAAAGGAGGAAAGAAAATGTGGGAAGATGCTCAGAGTGAATGGATGGAAATGGGAGCAAAGAGCATATCCTCCATGGAAGCCAGCTGTGAGTTCAAAGCTCTGCCTGTGGACTGTGCTCTGGATGTGCTGACCTCAAGGCAACAGGTTGGTGCCCAGGTACTTCTGGTGCTGAGAAACTAAGTCAAACCAAGTGCATCAAATGAGGGGCTTAGAGGGCTTCCCTCCAAGCTCAGTTGGTAAAGAATCTGCCTGCAGTGCAGGAGACCCAGGTTCAATTCCTGGGTCAGGAAGATCTCTGGAGAAGGAAATGGCAACCCACTCCAGTGTTCTTGCCTGGAGAATTCCATGGACAGAGGAGCCTGGATGTCCATAGTCCATGGGGTCGCAAGAGTCAGACACGACTTAGGGACTAAGCCACCACAAAGGAATTCAGTCAGTTTCAGTTGAGTCACTCAGTCCTGTCTGACTCCTTGTGACCCCATGGACTGCAGCACGCCAGGCTTCCCTGTCCATCACCAACTCCTGGAGCTTACTCAAACTCATGTCCATCACGTCGGTGATGCCATCCAACCATCTCATCCTCTGTTGTCCCCTTCTCCTCCTGCCCTCAATCTTTCCCAGCATTAGGGTCTTTTCAAATGAGTCAGCTCTTCACATCAGGTGGCCAAAGTATTGGAGTTTCAGCTTCAGCATCAGTCCTTTCAATGAACACCCAGGACTGATCTCGTTTAGGATGGACTGGTTGGATCTCCTTGCAGTCTAAGGGACTCTCAAGAGTCTTCTCCAACACCACAGTTCAAAAGCATCAATTCTTCAGCCCTCAGCTTTCTTTATGATTCAACTCTCACAAGGGACTTAGAATTCTGCAAACTTGGGCTCAAGTCTTGGCTCAGTCAACTTGCAAAAGAGAGTGACTGAGATGGATTCCCCCCATGGATCCTCCATTCCCTTTAGCTGTAAAATCAGAATCACAGCATCTCTCTCCAGGCTGTTCTGAGCATTCACTGACATAACAGGAATGAAAGCCCTAGCAGAGCCCCTGGTATGTAACAGGTTCTCTAAGAATGTTGAGCAAATTGGAATGTGTACTTTATATTCTCAAAGAAAAGGAATTTTATTGAAAAGAAAATTGGTCTTCAAAAGTCTTGCCTATGGCAGTAATGGTATGAGGTGAGGGGCTGGGGGAGGCAAAAGACAAAAAAGAAAAAAAAACACACCTCTAAATAGTTTCATCTCCAGCTTTTGAATCTTCCAAGTGAACTCTAATTTGGCTCCTTTCAGCCCTTCTGAGGACTGAAAGCCTTTGCAGATAGACAGAGCCAAGGATGCCCGCCTCTTCCATTGTAGACACTGATTTATCATTCACTGCAGGAGCAGACATCTGCTCCGAGCGTTCTTTGGGGGCATGACAGAAAGGCGTCGCTTTGAATCGAGTGGATTCTGCAGCCATTCGGTCTCTAACAGGAAACACCGACAAGGTGGCCCGGTGCCAGCGGGAGCCCGCTGCCCACCCACTGCTGGGCTGGGCCCTGGTGGGGACAGAGGCGTCGAGTGCTGCCCAAGAATCTCTTCCTTAGGCCCCTCCTCCCCCAGCACTTTGTTTCTGCCTGAGGACTGGAGCATGCCATGTCGTTCCCTGCTAACTTAGTTATGATTATGGATCACGACTGGTGATGGACAGGGAAGCCTGGCGTGCTGCAGTCTGTAGCGTTGCAAAGAGTCGGGCATGACTGAGCGACTGAACTGATGGATTATGAGTTGTGTCTTCCTAAATTTGTGTGTTAAAGTCCCAACCCCTCAGAACCCCAGAAGGTGATTCTATTTGGAGATAATGCCTTTTAAGTGGACAGGGAGGCCTGGAGTGCTGCAGTTCATGGGGTCGCAAAGAGTCGGACACAACTGAGTGACTGAACTGAAGTTAAAATGAGGTCTTTGGCGGTGGGGCGGGTCGGGGCGGGGGGCAGTCCAGTCTGGCTGGTGTCCTTATAAGGAGCATAGGACACAGGGAAGGCAGGTGAGAACGCAGCAGGAGAGGGCCGTCTGCCAGCCCGGGTCCCCAGGAGGAGCAACTCTGCTGACAGCTTGATCTTGGACCTCCAGCCTCTGCAATTGTGAGAAAATAAATTTCTGTTGTTTAAGCCGCCCCATCTGCGGGGCTTCCTTAAAGCAGCCCTAGCAGATAATACAATTATCTGATCTCAAAGTTCAGGTGACCGGCACCCACATCACTTTATCCCATGACTCTAAAGAAGTCATGGACGAAAAGTGTGTGTGGGAGTCTTGCAAGAACTGGGATCTGGGACTGTACTATGAACAGCTACCATTTTATAGAGCTCTTTCCACATGCTCCTCCTCACCCCCTGCCGCAGGCCACGGGCCTTCCCTGTGCTCTTCCATTCTCACCTGCAGATGGTGATACTCCTTCACTGTTCCCAATGCACTGATGAGAAGACTGAGGCTCCGAAGAGAGCTGGGTTTTGCACCAAGGGCTGCCTAGCTCCAAGCCCAGGCATGTGGATCCTTAGGCTACCAGCGGGATGCAAGGTGGGGGCAGAAAGGAAACTTTGACATCTGTTTCCTTTGCTTCATCATTACTGCCGGCTGGTTTCCCGGCCTTGACTCTGTGATCCTCTGGGTTATCTCCACTTATCCCAAAGGGTGGGCACTTTTCCGTATCAGTTTAATTCACTTTAATTTAGAAAATGAATGTGTGTGTGTGTGTGTGTGTGTGTGTGTGTGTGTGAGGAGGCATGTTTCAGTAGTGGAAGAAGGAAGCATTGTCATGATGTCAAATACAATTGTAAGGAATCAAATCACAAAATTTGGGAATCCAGGCCCCATGGGAATACACAGCTCCCCTGACCCTGTGATGTTGCGGTGCCATTAGTAACCCAAGCACAGAATTTCCTAAAACACTGAAAACCTGCTTCATGACTTTGTTCCACTTCCTCAAGGGAGATGGGACCGTTCCTGAGGGAAAGAACTGGGGCCTCAATTCAATGGCCCCAGAGCACTCAGCGCTGGTTAAACCATCCAGCCCCTTCTTCTCACCTTCCCCTGCTATTTGTTGTGGTTGTGATACCACCTCTCACCATCTCCGCACCCCCTGCACACACATACCTCAGGGCTGGGGCACCTTATAAGCTGTTTGCAGCTGCATAGTGAGGACAGAACAGCAGGGAAGCTCTCTCCTGGAAGATGCACAAACCTCCATGGAAATGCAAAGTGGGGAATATTTTGCTCTGCTTTTAAGAATCTGAGAACATATTGCAATGAGGGTTTTTTGAGCTGGGTCTTGAGAGGTGGATAGGAGTTTGCCAGTAAGGAGCATGGTGGGATAAGGCCCTTGCAAGCAGGGCATGATGGAGCTGGTTAGACACACAGCAGGTGGGCGAGAGCGGGCTAGAAATAGAGGCAGAAAGCAACAAACCTTTTGAGCTCTTTAATGAGGTTGGGTATTTTCCAGAAGGCATTTAAAAAAATGGAGATGTTTGATTAAATTTATGCTTTAGAAAGACATCTGTGGCTTCCAAAGGGCAGACAAGACAAATCAGAGAGACAGGAGGTGGATTTAAGTACTAAACTTCCATGTGAGTCTTCATTGTCTAAGAAGCAAGTGTAGAACTTTTCAATTTTTTCCTGTTGAATGTGATTGAATTTTAACTTTTAAGAGCTTTCTTGGGGGTGGAGGCATGTCATTGCACAGCTAGTCAGCCAAATTGCCCCTGACATTCCAGTGCTGGGAGGCAATCAGTGGGCAGCTCCCCATCCACCCACCATGGTCACTCTGGATAGCTTCCTGTTTATCCTTGCTGACCTTCAACTCCCCACCCTCATTCCACCATACCAGCTCTATCATCCTACTTCAAATCACACCGTATCTCACTAGGAATTAACGTGTTCAGCAAAACAGCTTCTCACCCAGCCTCCCTGCTGGCCTTGCCCCTCCAACCTTCACCCTCCTCTGGAATCAGGGAAAAGTTCTGAGAAGCTAAACTTGGTGAGACGTGGGACTCTGCCTATTTGATTTACTATTGTGGCCCCAGCAGTAAGAATTGCGCCTGGCGTGGAGCAGATAATCAATATTCCCTGTGTGAATAAACTATCAAATTAAAACAACCAACTAGTCATTTGTGCTTGTCCTTAATTTTTTGGCTATTTAGGTGCCTAACATCCTTGCAGAGTTAATCATGAGACTGTTCCTAGATTTATGAATGCAGCTGACACATACAAACTTCCCCATAAAGTGCATGACGTGAATTGACCTCCCAGGCCCTAAAAAGAACTACTGTATTCACAACAGTGACCAGTAAACAACAAAAGTAGTTTCAGATTTCAACTGCTGAGCCAGGGATTGAGATTACATGCTCAGTGATCTCAAACGTCATTTCCAAGAAAGAGGAGGGTCTGTTGTGTTTCTATGTCATGGCATGCTTCAGGGGATAAATGACAATTTCAGCAAGAACTAGCATGTACTGAATATTTAATATGCACCAGGTGATGACTAAAAAGTGTCTGTTACATTAAAAAAAGTAACAATCTAGGGACTTCACCAGGAGTGCAGTGGTTAAGACTCTGCCTTCCAATGCAGGGGGTGTAATGCAATCCCTCACTGGAAAACTAAAGTCCCACATGCTTTGGGGGCACAGCCAAACATTAAAAAAAAAAGAACCCGCACATCTGACTGCATTTAATCCTGACATGATAAAGGCAGGTATTAGTGTTGTCCTTTCAGATGAGAAAATGGAGGCTCAGAGAGGAGACCTGACTTGCCAAGGTCACAGAGCTAGTAAGTGGCCAAGCTGGGATCCCATCCCACACTGATCTGACCCTGGGCCCTGCCCTTGCCACTCTGTCCTGCTCACATCATGGGATGATCCCCTTGCATCTGCTTTGATGCCTTCATCACCCAGGGCTCTGCTGATGCCCCAGTTCCCTACCATGTCAAGAAGAGGTTGCTGAAACTCTTTGGGGGATATATGCAAAACCTCCCAGTGGGCAAGAAGTTTTCCTGTCTTGAAGGAGACACAGGTAATTATGAGCAATGTAGTCTTTTAACATATAGCCTAAATAGAGAGCTGAAGAGGGGACTTCTGAAGCCAGTACCACCAGGATTTCTCCAGTTGGTTGAAAGGCTGCTTGTCTAGGGTGATTTGGATTCGCTTTGCTGGGAGGATGGAGCTGTCAGATAGATTTGCAGGGCTGTGTTCACCTCAGTATTTCTCCACATGGCATCACACGCCTCACACTGCTTTGTCATTATCTTCTTTTCCTGCCTCTCCTGCTGAAACATGAGTTCTTCAAGGGTAACACAAAATTCCATTTTGGTCCAGTGCAGAAGTTAAGGTTTTGTGCTCTAGTGCCAGATGAGCAAGGTCCAGCTTTTCTGCTTGTAAGCTGTGTGAGCTTGGACACATGACTTAACCTCTCTATGCCTCTATCCCTCCATCTTTAAAGACAGGATGTGATGATCCCTTCTTCATAGTGCTTTCCTGAGCATTAACATGAAAAGTTTTAGGAGAATGTCTGGCAGAGAGGAAAGTACTCAGTATATGTTAGCTACTATATCATCCTTGTCGCCCATTGCTTCCAAGGCCTGGATCAAGCCTCACCTGAAGCTAGCCCATTTTCTGGACTTTTTCAGTCACACGAGCTGACAGATTACCTTGTTTACTTAATCACATCGAGTCTTTTGTTGGTATATACTCAGTCAAAAACATCTGAAACATCCTGACTGGAAATGGAAGGCAATTGACACAGTGTTCTGGGTTCTTCTTGGGCTGGGACTGAAGAGTTGAGCCCATCTACAGCTTATTTTTGTGGAGTCAGAGGAGGAGGGCTGTAAAGGGGGGTGGACCACAGGGAGGTGGCACTCCACCACAACGCCTGGGTCTTTACCAGATACTGGCCTTTCATGCCACCCATCCCCCTAATCCAATCAGAAGCTTGTCTCATCCCCACAACGCCCACAGGGGAAACCAGCAAGCCACAGCCCTGAAGTCTTCAGACATCCCAGCTTCCTCTCCTGGCCCCTCAGGGTGATGGCTTGTTGATGGACCCTGGACAAAGCACACCACGAACCTATTTCTGCCAGGTATGCTGAGTAAGTCTCTTTAGGATGATTTCTCCAATCTGTAGACTTTCTTGAATTCAGATCTTCTTAATAGAATTTTTGACTCTGCTAAATCCAAACACTCTCCCCAGTGTTTCCGAATTTTGGGGTCCATCAGAGAGAAGGGAGAGTGGCTATGGGGTTGTTTGAGATGTTTGGACTCACCAGTGTCTCTGACTGGTAACTTACAAGCCTCCAGGGAGAATTTCCCAAAGCACTTGGTGGTGCAACCTTAATCAGATATAAGCCCAAAGGGTGGTTTTCAGGCAGCAGTGAGGGGAGGGGGCCGTCAGGGAACTGTTTTCCACCTGCAGCCTCAAGAAAGGAACCACTGGAAGTAACACAGACTTTCATAGAAAAGATACCCCAAGAAGGCTCCCTACAGTAACAACCCCAAACTCTCAGGCCAGAGATGTGACTGTGAAAGAAGATAGTGCCCTAGCCAGCTCCAGCTCTCTTGAGAGTGGCCCTTGGTGAGTCTCCCCAGAAGAGCCCAAAGCAGCTGGGAAGAGTTGAGTTTTTGACAGCTTTTTCCCCCCTCACAAGATAATAAGGTAGGTCACATTTTAGATTTAACCCACTTGACATTTTAATGTTCTTCTAATGTGCTTTTTGATATGTGCAGATGAGGTGCAGTGTGGGTACAAGTTGCTATTTATATAGTCCTGGCAAGCAGACTCCATCTCTACCCGCTCCTCTGTTCACTTGGGTTCCTTTAACGTTGTCAGAACTCCTCCAAGTCTCAACCCACCAATAGTTTCTTCTTCCCAAAGTTTTAAAGGAGAACAAGATAAGGATGACCCCCTCCCCCTGATTTTTTTTTCCTAGTGGCAAGAAGACAGTATAGTTAATATTATTAAAATTTTTCTGAATTTTGAGCAAAAAATGCCTGGTGCTAAACACCTATTTCTTAGAGCTGGCTGCAGAGTCAGTAAAATAGTGGCTACCTTGTTCTTAACATAGAGGCTGACCCAGGGCCAAGCTCTGGAAAAGTCAGTCATTACCTTTACTTGCTAATATCGTTGTCACCATCGTGATCATCCTTGTTGTGATCATGTCTTCATGGCTATCAACCACCTCCCCCATCATCACCATTATCACCACCACATCATCAATGTCCCCACCATCGTTTCACATCATGTTCGTCATTGTCACTTTCCTGATTGCTTCCCTGACTACTCTTACTGTACTCGAGGGCAAGTCACTTTCTCTCTGCAGGCTTCATTTTCCTTTTTGCACAACTGAACGATAGGTGCTGACTCTCAGGGCCACGGGGAGCAGCAAGCAGGGCAGAGTGAGCCCTCAGTAACTATTTGGGCCTCCTCAGTGCCCCCTCAGTTACAGCTCAGCCGGCACTTCCTATAGAGGCTTTGTTTGTTCTTTACCTGTTCTTCTCTCTCAGTCTTTGCATTTATCAACTCTCCCAAGTCCTGGAGCCCAGCAGTCCTGGGACCTTCTGTCCTCCAGAGTCCTGCACTAGCCTGGTGAGAATCATGGTTGACCCTCAGGGAGCTTACCAGCTAGGAATCCAATCCCCATCACTATGTGGCTATGAGAAATTTTCCTCATCTACAAAATAAGACCATTGCATGAGGTGGGTAGTTCTTAAAGTGGTTTAATACCACCAGTGTGAGGAACACCTGATGGTCTTTGGACAGTGCGCTTGTTAGGAATGTGTGCTCCTGAGGCCCCAGCTAAACACTGACTGGATCACCCTAGTGAGGTTTCCCAGGGTGCTGTGTGCATGAGGGCCTGATGAAAGAGCCCCTTGAGACTCCCTTTCAGCTCTGATGGCCTCTAGGAGTTACGGGAGCCATACTCCTCCCTGGCATCACTCTACCTCAAGAGCATGTCCCTGGGGTTTGGTCAAATTGAAAGAGTAGTGCAGAGAGCTCAAGGACTAATCTCACCTTCCAGACAGCAGCACTTGAAGAATGTGTGGAGTCCCATACCAAGGTCACAGGTGTTAGGCCTTGAACCAAGGCCGCAGAAGCAGGGCCCAGAGCCAATATCATCTCCAGAATTGACTCAGCTCCACTGTAACCATTTCCCAAAACCCCTTGATCCTTACAGACCAGCTTCCTGACCCCATATTAGGTAAAATGCCCAGCCTGGTACTCACCCTATAGCACCCTAACCCATCACCAAATGCCACCCTTCCAGCAGGAGTTCTTTTTGTCTTGAGGCTACAAAAATTGACTGCTGCTGCTGCTGCTAAGTCGCTTCAGTCGTGTCCAACTCTGTGCGACCCCATAGATGGCAGCCCACCATGCTCCGCCATCCCTGGGATTCTCCAGGCAAGAACACTGGAGTGGGTTGCCATTTCCTTCTCCAATGCATGAAAGTGAAAAGTGAAAGTGAAGTTGCTCAGTCGTGTCTGACTCTTAGCGACCCCATGGACTGCAGCCAACCAGGCTCCTCCACCCATGGGATTTTCCAAGCATAAAAATTGACTATTAATCCACAAAAAGCATCAGCACTCCCTTGAGTGGAGAGCTGTTCTAACAGTGTCCCTTGGACTCTCCCTGGTATGTCAGGAGGTCAATCCGTTGTGCTTGCATCACTCTCATTATCTTTGCTCTTTGTTCTTAGTAAACACTCTGTTCTGAAATCCTCTGTGTCTGGAAATTGTTTTCCAGGTTGTGTTTGGACTGCCATGACAGAATGGTCTAGATTTCTGCTTTCACTGCCAAATTTCTGGGTGCTAGCTAGGGGCGAAAGCTGTAAAACCATGGAGATCACCCAGAACCAGGGATGTTTAACACCCAGAACATGGAGTCAGAATGGGCATCAGCTCTAGACAACACTATTATGGGACACAGATGGGCTGGGTGTCATCCTTGCCTAGAGCCCTCATATGTGTTTGCAGCCACCTCAGAAGACACACTGGGGCAGATGCAAAAACCACACCCCAGTGCTGGCTGTCCTCCTTTGATCCCACTTCACCCCACTTGGAACAAAACTGCAAAACTCTCCCCGGAATCATAGTGGAGGACTGAAATAAAGCATCTGCATCTCAGAAAATAAAATTAATTTGTGTTTTGAAACTGGACTTGTCCTTTAATCAGTGAATACAGTGATAGTTTAAAGAGATGCAAAGTCTATTTCTGCTTCCTGTAATATTTCCTTGGCAAATCTGACATATCTACATAGATAGATAAACAGATTGTTTTAATGCTATTTTTTATTCATAAGCAATTACCACTAGCCACGTGCTATGCTTTTTAAATATATTTTATTCCATTTAATCTTCTACAATTATATAAGATGGGTGTTACTATTATCATTATTTTCGAGAAGGAAAACTGGAGCTCAACAAGATTAAATAGTTGGCCCAAAGACACACAGGTACTATGAGTCAAGGTTAGTAATTCTTGTCTTAAACTCTAGGCAATGTTGCTCATATTTGGTTAACTGACCCCATGGAGGTAGAGGTGAGTGGACCAAGTGAAAATGACTGAAGGCAACAGATGGTGAAGTCCAGCAGGACTCTGTGGAGTTCCTGGGTACAAAAGATTTTCTGTGTCCCCTATTTCTTGATTATAGGAAATAGACATAATTCAGCCTCCATAATTGCTCAGTAAATCTGTAATAAAATTTTCTGTTGATGGGCAGGGCTGCATTCCCTCCCTGTTATTTGACCTGAGGCCAAACTATGGGGGAGGTAATGAAGATAATGTTGACCTCCTTCAAAAGGTCCCATGCACTGCTACACTCAGTGCCTCTAACCTTGCAGCAGGCCACTGCTGACCTTCCACCGGAGACTCCTGGACACTCACGGGCAAGTTTGGGTCATTCTCTTGTGGGGTCACTGCTCTTTTCTCCTGGGTCATGGTGTGCACAAGGTTTTGTTTGTGCCCTCCAAGAGTCTGTTTCCCCAGGCCTGTGTAAGTTCTGGCGGCTCTGTGGTGGGGTTAATGGCGACCTCCTCCAAGAGGGCTTATGCCATAGCCAGATCTGCTGCACGTAGAGCCACTGCCCCTGCAGCAGTCCATTGCTGACCCATACCTCTGCACCTTATCCCATACCTTCTCCATCAGAGGGCCAACAGAATGAAAATCACAATCACAAAAACCTAATCAAACTGATCACATGTACCACAGCCTTGTCTAACTTAATGAAACTATGAGCTATGCCATGTAGGACCACCCAAGAGAGATGGGTCTTGGTGGAGAGTTCTGACAAAATGTGGTTCACTGGAGAACGGAATGGCAAACCATTTCAATACTCTTTCCTTGAGAACCCGATGAACAGTATGAAAAGGCAAAAAGATAGGACACTGAAAGATGAACTCCCCAGGTCATTCAGTACCCAAAATGTTACTGGAGATCACTGGAGAAATAACTCCAGAAAGAATGAAGAGATGGAGCCAAAGCAAAAACAACACCCAGTTGCAGGTGTGACTGGATATGGAAGAAAGGTCTGATGCTGTAAAGAGCAATATTGCATACAAACTTGGAATGTTAAGTCCGTGAATCAAGGCAAATTGGAAATGGTCAAACAGGAGATGGCAAGAGTAAATGTCAACATTTTAGGAATCAGCGAACTAAAATGGACTGGAATGGGTGAATTTAACTAGACGACTATTATATCTACTACTGTGGGCAAGAATCCCTTAGAAGAAATGGAGTAGCCATCATAGTCAACAAAAGAGTCCAAAATGCAGTACTTGGATGCAATCTCAAAAACAACAGAAAGATCTCTGTTCATTTCCAAGGCAAACCATTCAGTATCACAGTAATCCAAGTCTATACCCCAACCAGTAATGCTGAAGAAGCTGAAGTTGAACAGTTCTATGAAGACCTACAAGACCTTTTAGAGCTAACACCCAAAAAAGATGTCCTTTTCATTATAGCAGACTGTAATGCAAATGGAGCAGGCAATGGCACCCCACTCCAGTACTCTTGCCTGGAAAATCCCATGGATGGAGGAGCCTGGTAGGCTGCAGTCCATGGGGTCACTAAGAGTCAGACACAACTAAGCGACTCAAGTAGGAAGTCAAGAAACACCTGGACTAAGAGGCAAATTTTGCCTCAGAGTACAGAATGAAGCAGGGCAAAGGCTAATAGAGTTTTGCCAAGAAAATGCACTGGTCATAGCAAACATCTTCTTCCAAAAACACAAGAGAAGACTCTACACACGGATGTCATCAGATGGTCAACACCAGAATCAAATTGATTATATTCTTTGCAGCCAAAGATGGAGAAGCTCTATATAGTCAGCAAAAACAAGACCTGTGGCTCAGATCATGAGCTCCTTATTGCCAGATTCAGACTTAAATTGAAGAAAGTAGGGACAACCATTAGACCATTCAGGTATGACCTAAATCAAATCCCTTATGATTATACAGTAGAAGTGAGAAATAGATTTAAGGGACTAGATCTGATAGCAGAGTGCTTGATGAGCTATGGAGTGAGGTTTGTGACATTGTACGGGAGACAGGGATCAAGCCAGCCCCAAGAAAAAGAAATGGAAAAAAGCAAAATGGCTCTCTGAGGAGGCCCTACACATAGCTGTGAGAAGAAGAGAAGTAAAAAGCAAAGGAGAAAAGAAAAGATATACCGTTTGAATGCAGAGTTCCAAAGAATAGCAAGGAGAGATAAGAAAGCCTTCCTCTGTGATCAATGCAAAGAAATAGAGAAAAACAATAGAATGGAAAAGACTAGAGATCTCTTCAAGAAAATTAGAGATACCAAGGGAATATTTCATGTCAAGATGGGCATAATTAAGGACAGAAATGGTATGGACCTAACAGAAGCAGAAGGTATTAAGAAGTGGAAAGACTACACAGAAGAACTACGCAAAAAAGATCTTGATGACCCAGATAACCATGATGGTGTGATCTCTCACCTAGAGCCAGACCTTCTGGAATGCAAAGTCAAATGGGCCCTAGGAAGCATCATTCCACTAAAGCTAGTGGAGGTGATGGAATTCCAGTTGAGATGTTTCAAATCCTCAGAGATGATGCTATGAAAGTGCTACACTCAATATGGCAGCAAATTTGGAAAACTTAGCAGTGGCCACAGGACTAGACAAGGTCAGTTTTCATTTCAATCCCAAAGAAAGGCAATGTCAATGAATATTCAAACTACTGCACAATTACACTCATCTCACATGCTAGTAAAGTAATGGTCAAAATTCTCCACGCCAGGGCTCAACAGTGTATGAACTTTGAACTTCCAGATGTTCAAGCTAGATTTAGAAAAGGCAGAGGAACCAGAGATCAAATTGCCAACATCTGTTGGATCATCGAAAAAGCCAGAGTTCCAGAAAAACATCTGCTTTATTAATTATGTCGAAACCTTTGACTCTATGGATCAAAACAAACTATGGAAAATTCTTAAGGAGATGGGAATACCAGACCACCTGACCTGCCTCATGAGAAATCTGTATGCAGATCAGGAAGCAACAGTTAGAACTGGACATGGAACAACAGACTGGTTCCAAATAGGAAAAGGAGTATGTCAAGGCTGTATGTTGTCACCCTGCATATTTAACTTACATGCAGAGTACCTCATGAGAAACGCTGGGCTGGATGAAGCACAAGATGGAATCAAGATTGTGGGAGAAATATCAGTAACCTCAGATATGCAGATGACACCACCCTTATGGCAGAAAGCACAGAAGAACTCTTGATGAAAGTGAAAGAGGAGAATGAAAAAGTTGGCTTAAAACTCAACATTCAGAAAACTAAGATCATGGCATCTTGTCCCATCACCTCATGGCAAATAGATGGGGAAACAATGGAAATAGTGACAGACTTTATTTTCTTGGGCTCCAAAATCACTGCAGATGGTGACTGCAGCCATGACATTAAAAGATGCTTGCTCCTTGGGAGAAAAGCTATGACTAACCTAGACAGCATATTAAAAAGCAGAGACATTACTTTGCCAACAAAAGTCTGTCTAGTCAAAGCATGGTTTTTCCAGTAGCTATGCATGAAGGTGAGATTTGGACTATAAAGAAAGCTGAGTGCCAAAGAACTGATGCTTTTGAACTGTGGTGTTGGAGAAGACTCTTGAGAGTCCCTTTGATTGCAAGGAGATCCAACCAGTCAATCCTAAAGGAAATCAGTCCTGAATATTTATTGGAAGAACTGATGTTGAAGCTGAAACTCCAAATCTTTGGCCACCTGATGTGAAGAACAGACTCATTTGAAAAGACCCTAATGCTGGGAAATATTGAAGGTGGAAGGAGAAGGGGATGACAGTGGATGAGATGGTTGGATGGCATCACCGAATTGGTGGACATGAGTTTGAGTAAGCTCCAGGAGTTGGTGATGGACAGGGAAGCCTAGTGTACTGCAGTTCATGGGGTCATAAAGAGGTGGACATGACTGAGCTGAACTGAACAGCCTCCATGTCCTTCTCTGAGTTCCTTTGGGGTGGGAGAGGAGGTGGAGACAAGGGAGGAGCAGTAACTATAGACCTCCTGGGCAGGTAGGTATATCCCCCTCAAGGGATATACATAAAATACCTTTGAGCTGTTTTGCATATACCAAAGCCCCCACCAGGTGGGAGAAGTTAACTGTATGGTGCTCACAAGGATAAAGACCTCAGACCAGTTGAGTCCAGAAACCTGGTGACGCTGACTTCTACTGGTACTACTGCCCCGGACCGTGTTCCATTCCCGGTCAGGGAAAGCCCTTTTTGGAGCTTTCCCTGTGGCTCAGTTGGTAAAGAATCTGCCTGCAAATGCAGGAGACCTGGGTTTGATTCTTGGGTTGGGAAGATCCGCTGGAGAAGGAAATGGCAACACACTTCAGTCTTCTTGCTTGGAGAATCCCATAGACAGAGGAGCCTGGAAGACTACAGTCCACAGGGTCCCAGGAGTTGGACGTGACTTAGTGATTAAACCACCACCCACTACCTTTGCCACCAGAAGAGTGTTGATGAGCTGGTCACGCCCTCTTTGAACCATTGGGATAAAAATCCTCACTACTCTCTCCAGGGCAGGACACAGCTTTGAGAGCCTGGGCCCACTGTGGCCTGCCGGGGTCCAGCTCCAGTGGATCCAGGGAATTCGAAGCGGGGACGGCGTCGGCGACCAGGAAACAATAGCTTATTTAAATGTTAATTAAAGATATAAAGAGTGGTTAAATAAGGATAGCTCAGTGAGGAAATTCAGTAGAGAAAAGAGGCTGAAAACTTGGTTTACATGGAAAGCTAATAAGATTCCAAAATAAGGAATTTGCATCACCTACATAGGCCGCAGGCATCCTCCCATTCTCCCGAAGGAGAGGAGACACTAAGGCCTCCCCGGTCAGATCTTAGAAGCCCAGGCATAGTTAGTAGGCTTGACAAGCCTCCATGCCCCAGAAGGGAATTCAGCCAGAAGGTGAGAGAAAGAACGACATGGGGAGACCAAGTTTCGGTGAACAAGGCCTCGCACTTTATTTTCCAAAGTAGTTTTTATACCTTAAGTTGTGCATAGAGGACAATGGGGGAAGGGGTAGAGTCAGCAGTAAGCCAGGCTTTCTTCCTGCAAACTTATCATATGCAAAAGTTTAGGTGATTTACATCATCTTCTGGCCAGGGGACCTGTCAACATTTTAAGATCCTTTCTTCAGAAAACTTATTTTTCTCTAAAGGTGATTAAAGTCAGGCGCCACCCTCTGAAAGCATTAGATAAAGTTGCATTCCTATAGGGCAAAGGTGTGGTGGGCTATAACAAGAAAAGAATTAACTCAAGGGTCCAAGGTTACAAACATTAAAGCTACTACTTACATTCCTATACACCAATTATATTAATCAATACACTGCCAGGGACACAGTAGGCAAGGGATATGGAAACTTAGCAGCAAACATTGGCCCAACAAGTGAAAAACCCTTCACCAATACAATTTCTAATCAATCTTTTAACTGCTCAAAGGAATCTGTATTCAGACAGTTTAGAACATCTCATGCCTCTCACGGTTCTGAACTAAAACAGTCTTGTCATGTGCAGGAACTTTATTAACTGGAGCCATAAGTTAACTCTTTTTCAGAGAGAGGTGGTGGGAGACAGCCCCCCGTAAAGTCAGAGATGTAGGTGAGAGCACAAAGCAGTAAAGTAGGCAGACTCTGGTTTTGAGGGTAGATGCTCGAGAATTTCCAGGGGGACTCCTGAGGCTCGATCCCACCTTTGCGTATGCTGAGCCTCCTTCCTCATGACCTTTGCCACAGGCGGAGTTCCTCACGCTGGCTCCCGGCAGTGGCCCCCTTTGTCTGGCAAACTAATAAAGCTATTCTTTTCTACTTCACCCAAAACTCTGTCTCTGAAATGCAATTCAGTGTCATGGGTACAGAGACTAGATTCATCTTCAAAGGGAGGAAAGATGGGAGTGGGGAACTTTCGTCTTAATGAACAGAGGCAATAGAGAAGTGATTTTCTACATGAGATTTGTCACCATTAAGTGGACCAACTGCTCATGTCTCTCTTCCTTTCAGCTCAGGGCTGTCAACACAGCCACTCATTCAGGGGCCAGCCCCAGAATCAGGCACACCTCGATTCAAGTCCTGGTCATGCCACTTAATGTGTAACCTTTGCCAACTTCCTTAAACTCTCTAGCCCTCAATTTTCTCAATATTTAAACCAGGAAATAGATTTTACCAACCTGCTGGAGTTTTTAGCTATAATGAGACCATGTGTGTCTCATTGCTTAGCAGAGGTACCTGTATAAAGTGCTTGGTAAGTGAAAATTATTAATATTTCTAAAAAAACAAAATCAAGTAAAGTGAATCACCATTAAAATTTTAAATGTATCAGCATCCAAAGTACCTGAGAATAGAACACTAACCAGGATTAAAAAATCATCAAATTTTATCTGACACTATATATATTCTATCTGATAATGTGCTAAGTTGATGCAGTCATGTCTGATTCTTTGTGACCCCCCTGGACAGTGGCTTACCAGTCTCCTCGGTCCACAGGATGCTCCAGGCAGGAATACTGGAGTGGGTTGCCATGCCCTCCTCCAGGGGCTCTTCCCGACCCAGGGACTGAACCAGCCTCTGTCTCCAGCATTGGTAGGCAGATTTTTTTTTTTTTTTTTTAACCACTGAGCCACCAGGGAAGCTCTATCTAATAATATATATGCATATATAATCAGATAACATTTGGTCATTTTAAATAACCAGACATTTATTATATATAGTATTATATATTATCAGATAAAATTTCCTTTAAGAGGCTCACACACTTAAAAGAGCTTTTAAGAGAAAATTCTTATAAATGTGGTTTGGATTTTGCCTTCTACTAAAATATTTGGAGGCTCTCAGTTAGCCTGCTAAATCCCTCTGTTGGTCCACCCTAGAGGAATGATATCCATTTCACCAGCTAAGCTTTATGGTAGGGCTCACTCAATTTTTCCTCCCTTGCTCAACAACATTTTGAAGAGACATGAAGCCATAATTAAGGAGGATATGAATGCCAGCTCTACTGTAAATAAAAAAAAACTACAATTTTAATTTTTTTGGATGGGGAATGATTTTTGAAATCCAAATTAGGAAAAACTCTACCAGAGGCAACGGTTCAAGCAATGGCATTAAGTAAAACAATACTTTAGTGGAAATCAGGACGGATTTAGTCTCCCTCATCACCCCCACCCCAAATCTGCTTTTTGAGTTCTATTTGCCACTTTACCAGGTGTGTGGCCTTGGTCAAGTTACCTCTGATTTGTAAAACAGGACACATTGCTGATCTCGTAGGGGGTTAAGAGGATAAGATAGAAGTGAAAGTGCAAGGGTTAAGGAACTTTGGGTCTGAAACATCCTTCTCTTAATTTCCCTGGATAAAACACCCACAGAATAAGAGGATAAATAACAAGCCCTGATGTCACATGGCTGGCTGCCGTGTTCACAGACCCAGGGGAAGCCTTCTGTTCAGGATGAAATGGCTCCTCTACTGTTGGCAAACGAGTTTCATCCATCCAATGTGAAAGAAAGTTATGTTAAAAAAATGCAAAGACTAAAATAAATAAGAAGCCAGAGAGTGGGAAAACAGTACCAACAGGTGAAAAAAAGCATTATCTCTGTATTTGAAGCAAATTTAGGTAGACACGTGGAGGCAACATTATTGAAACAGTTGAATTCTTCAACTTGTTTAGAGTTGCTTCATTTGGGGGTTCTAAGTTAACAGGATGCTGTGGTAGACAGGCCGCTTCTGAGCTGACCCTAAAGGATCCCCATCTCCTGGTGCTCAGGCTTTTGTGTAGCCTCCTTTCCTTGAGTTTGAGCTGGATCTGTTCACTTACTTCTAATTAATAGAATAGAGCACATCTGAGGTTATGTTATTAAAAACTGCTGACTTTCAAAGTATTGTTTCATTCCAGAAGATATGAATAAACATGTTCGAGGTGCTCAAGAGAAAAGAGGGGTAATCATGAATGTCTTAGGCAGCAATATGGACATTCAGGTACAAAGGCTGCAGGCAAACTGTCACAAGCATGCCAGGACTCGGGGTTCCAAAGCCAGGAACACCTACCAAGGCATCAGCTTCAGAAGCTAAAGAACTAGAGAACCACAGCTGCAGGCTTTGAGGAACATCAAATAGGCAACTACCAGTTTTTAGAAAAGTATATATGTACACACACATACTGCAACTTATCAGATCAGATCAGATCAGTCACTCAGTCGTGTCCAACTCTTTGCAACCCCATGAATCGCAGCATGCCAGGCCTCCCTGTCCATCACCAACTCCCGGAGTTCACTGAGACTCACGTCCATCGAGTCAGTGATGCCATCCAACCATCTCATCCTCTCTCGTCCCCTTCTCTTCTTGCCCCCAATCCCTCCCAGCATCAGAGTCTTTTCCAATGAGTCAACTCTTCTCATGAGGTGGCCAAAGTACTGGAGTTTCAGCTTTAGCATCATTCCTTCCAAAGAAATCCCAGAGCTGATCTCCTTCACAATGGACTGGTTGGATCTCCTTGCAGTCCAAGGGACTCTCAAGAGTCTTCTCCAACACTACAGTTCAAAAGCATCAATTCTTCCGCGCTCAGCCTTCTTCACAGTCCAACTCTCACATCCATACATGATCACAGGAAAAACCATAGCCTTGACTAGACGAACCTTTGTTAGCAAAGTAATGTCTCTGCTTTTGAATATGCTATCTAGGTTGGTCATAACTTTCCTTCAAAGGAGTAAGCGTCTTTTAATTTCATGGCTGCAGTCACCATCTGTAGTGATTTTGGAGCCCAGAAAAATAAAGTCTGACACTGTTTCCACTGTTTCCCCATCTATTTCCCATGAAATGATGGGACCAGATGCCATGATCTTCGTTTAGTATATGTAAATAGATATGTATATCTGTATCTATACACTACTAAGGATAAAACTTAGTTCTGCAATCCTACAATCCCTTAGGACTAAATTAAAGATGGAAGGGAGAAAATTATGAAGAAATGGAGGGAGAAGGGAGATGCTCACTTTCTGCCATGTAGATATTGAATAGCAACCCACTTCAGCATTGCTGTCTGGAGAATCTCATGAACAGAGGAACCTGCTAGGCTACAGTCCACAGGGTCACAAAGAGTCAGACATGACTGAAGTGGCTTAGCACTCACACAGAGAATAAAAGAACATGTTGGGGAGAGAGAATAAAGGGGAAGAAGAGGTTACCACCAAATGTCAGTATAGTTCATGGTAGAGACCCAACAGATAGTAACAAAAATGGAGAAAGAGAGAGAAAGAAGCAAGAAGAAAGAGAAAGGGAAGGAGGAAAGGAGAGAAGGAAGGGAGAGAGAGAAAGAAGAGAGAAAGAGAACAGGGAACAAAGGACATTCATACATAAAGGTATAAAAGTAACTATTACAACAAAAATTCAAAGTTTGCTAAATATCAAAACGTATAAGCAGAAGGAAACGAGCTGGTGGAGGAGTAGGTGGCTGTGCATCCATCTTACTCCTGGATGCACCAGGAGCACACCTTTAGATACAGATCTCGCAGAACACCAGCTGAGTACTGGCGGGAGTCCCTGACCACTGAGAAGGAATATGTGCTGCTGCTACTGCTACTGCTATGTCGCTTCAGTGGTGTCCAACTCTGTGCGACCCCATAGACGGCAGCCCACCAGGCTCCCCCGTCCCTGGGATTCTCCAGGCAAGAACACTGGAGTGGGTTGCCATTTCCTTCTCCAGTGCATGAAAGTGAAAAGTGAAAGTGAAGTCGCTCAGTCGTGTCTGACTCTTAGCGACCCCATGGACTGCAGCCTACCAGGCTCCTCCATCCATGGGATTTTCCAGGCAAGAGTACTGGAGTGGGTGCCATTGCCTTCTCTGGAAGGAATATATAGATCCATGCAAAAGTGGTAGGGTGAACAAAGGGGAAAAGAGGAGGAGAAGGAGACTGGACCCCGTACCCAGAGAGTGGGGGGCTGAAGCAGGGCGAGGTTCCCGCCTGAGGGGCACTTGGTTGGGACGGAAGGGAAGACTTTGAGGCTTTCAGAGAGTGAAGCCGTTGATCCCTGAATGGAGAGAGACCCGCAAAATCTGTGCCTCGGCCCCACATACTTGGGACAGGGAGACAAGTCTGCCAGAGTGCACGGCGGCAGGGAGCTGGAGAGCACTCCCCGGGAGGGCGGAACTCTGAGGTGAGGATGCCTTTGGAGGAGAGCCAGGTGCCCCTTTGTTCACCGAAGCACGATTTACAATACTGTGGATGCAACTTAGATGGAGGGATGGGTAAAGATACAATGGAATTTTAGTCAACCATAAAAAGGAATGAATTCGAGTCAGTTCTATTGAATTGAATGAACCTAGAGCCTGTTATACAGAGAGAAGTAAGTCAGAAAGGAAAAAATATCATATATTAATGCATATATATATATATATATATGGAATCTAATAAAATGGTAGTTATGAACCTATTTGAAGGCCAGGAATAGAGACACATACTTAGAGAACAAACTTGTGGACACAGCAGGGGAAGGAGAGGGTGGGATGAATTGAGAGAGTAGCATTGAAATATGTTCATTACCGTGTGTAAAATAAATAATGAATGGGAAGCTGCTGTATAACACAGAGAGCTCAGCCGGTACTCTGTGACACCCTAGAGGGGTGGGAGGGAGGTTCAAGAGGGAGGGGACACATATATACTTATGAATGAGTCACTCTGTTATGTGACAAACCAACGTAAGATTGAAAAGAAACTATCTGCCAATTAACAAGTTTTTAAAAAATGTATAGACAGAAAGAAAGTAACAGAGACAAATAGAATAAAGGAAACCCATATACTGTATAAAAACACACACACTCATGACTTATAGAAATGTAAAACAATAGGACAGAACTGAAGTCAAATGTATCAATCACATCAATAAATAAATACAAATGGTTTTAACTCACCTGTTAAAAAAAGACTTTCCAGAGATGGATTAATAAAGTCAAAGCTAAAAGTATGCCACTTACAAGAGATGAATCGAAACAAGATAATCATTTTGAAAGGTATAGAAAAAAGATACAAATGCAAGTAATAATAAATCAGGTGGCTATGGAAGAGGGCGAAGGACTGGAAACCCCGCAAATGCCCATTTGAGGGAGCTGGCTGGAGAAACTCGGGCACAGCGAGCAGTGGAGGCCGGCACAGCTGTGAAGAGAAAGTTGAGACCTCTGTTTACATCCTTGTGGCCCTCCAGGATGCACTCTTAGGTGAAAAGTATAAGGCAGACAAAATGCTTGTAATACGTGACCCGTCATTTACGAAAGGATGTGAACACATGCACACGCAAGCACACGCACACACTGAAAGGTAGATTTAGAAAACACACAACGCAAATACAAATGAAGCAGCAAGTGTACATTCAGAAGTGTGTGTATATATACCCATATACTCATATTCATATTCAGAAACATAATGGAAAGATCAACCATAATTTTAAAACGTTTCCTTACAGAGGAAGAGTGATCCACGTGGATGACCAGGGATAGGAACTAGACTTCTCTGACTATACTGTTTTTTGCAGGTTTGACTTAGGAAACACATACATATTTTACATAAAGATATGACAAAATTAGATGTAAAATAAATTCCTAAAATGCAGAGTTAAATGAAACAAATGGGCCTGAACAGTGTATGCAGTTGGCATAACCACACAGAGGGAAACATGGCAACTGACTTCAAAAGACTAACGTCACTTGGGGGATATTTCTCTCCAACCATCGCAACATCATGAGATCCTGAATATAGTCAGGAGAAAACATCAGACAATAGGGCAGCTAGTGACTCCCTCCCAGGGCTGCCTTTTAAGGCACAGGTCAGGTCTGGGTCGGAGAAGGCAATGGCAATCCACTCCAGTACTCTTGCCTGGAGAACTCCATGGACGGAGGACCCTGGTGGGCTGCAGTCCATGAGGTCGCTAAGAGTTGGACACGACTGAGCGACTTCACTTTCACGCATTGGAGGAGGAAATGGCAACCCATTCCAGTGTTCTTGCCTGTAGAATCCCAGGGATGGGGGAGCCTTGTGGGCTGCCATCTCTGGGGTCGCACAGGGTCGGACACGACTGAAGCAACTTAGCAGCAGCAGCAGGTCTGGGTAATTAGGCTGTGTGCTAAGTCTCTGGGCCAGCTGACAGTTGGGATCTCCAGCACCGGCACAGACTGGGTGACTAGTATTAATCAAATAAACCAATCAGTAACCAAATTAATTAATAAATGGAAATGTTTAACCTTTGGGGACGTGGGTGTTTTCAAATTCAAATCCCAGAGTAAACCTGTGCTGAAAAGTCCATGAATCTAAGTCACTAAAAGGAAACAGTTGAGTGTTTTCAAAGTCTGGGGAAGTTTGATCTTGGAAAAAAAAAAAAAAAGGACAAACTTTCAAGTGCTTCCTTTGTGCAGCCCCACTCCCTGACACCTCATTAGTTCTCACTGATTCAGGAAAATTCAGACACGTTCCCACAGGGCGATTAATTAGAGAAGTCTCTAGAGAAGTCTCTGAGAGAGCGAGCGGGAGATGTACTGGCTTGGTTGATGGCAAGCTTTGTATCCATCAGCTCCTTTCTTTCCAGACTGAGAAAACAACTAATTCTGCATGGGGGGATCAGAAAGCAGAGGAGAGAGCTGACTTGGGTCTGAAGAATAAGTAGGAATCTGACAGGTAATGGTGGACTGCAAGCCAGGGTTGAGTATTCCAGGAAGAGGGCACACCCTGTGCAAAGGCACTGGGGCTTGATGTATGTATTCTGTGAACACTGTATTGGAACTTTGTGCTGAGAAGGGACTTGAGGAGCGTGATTAGACATTACAGTCCACTCACTTAATCAGAAGGAAGTTGTCAGACCCTTTTCTTGGGAGAAAAGTGGCCACAGCTCCCATAAAGGGGAGGGGATAGTTGAAGAAAATTGCCATTTTCTGGGTCTTGCATTGTGCAAAGCTCTTCCCACAGCTTCTCATTTAACCCTTACCACCCTGTGAGAAACATTTTATTATCCCCATCATATAAATGACCCAGACAAGGGCCCAGAGGTCACCTAAAAAGTGGCAGAGCTGGGCTTTTCCTTTGGGTCTGTCTCTAAGGCACACACTCTCCCCAGTCTACCCAGCAGCCTACTGATGGACAGAAAGAGGAACGCAGTGGGGACAGGGGCTCCCTCTGCAGCTCAGAGCAGTTGGACCCAACATCCTTCACTTCCCATCCTCACTCAGCCCCGACCAGAGATGTGAATTTGAGCAAGCCACTCCTGAGCCTCAGTTTCCTCGTCTGGATAATGGGGAGCTCTAGTAAACGAGACCTACCCTCTGTCACCTGTCAGACCCCCAGGGACAGGTCACCGTCACATTGCTGCAGAGGTGCGAAGGATCACAACCTTACCAAGACAGAACAGCTCAGCATCCAAAGCCCCCAGGACAAAGCACCCACCACCCTCTCCAACACCGACCACTCCTTGAGCCCACCTTCTACAAGCTCCAGAGACAGCAGACAAGGGGTTAAGAGAAAAGCAGTGACAGCCAGCAGCTCCCTCCCTCCCATGAGCCTGGTGATTAATAGCAACGAACAGACTTACCAGGGAGTATTAGGGCAAAATGATTAATGAATCTAACAGGCACCCAAGTTTTAACGAAGCAATGCTTGCTTTCCTACCTCTGAATTCTGAAATTCATCTCTGAGGACTCGGGCCAAACTTGGGAAAGGAGCACCCAGCCAAAAGCAACCCCATCACCATCCTCCCATCCAGGAGGACTGAGCTCAATCAGGAGGCCTGTTGTGTTTGCCTATAGGGAAAACAAACAAACAAACAGGCAAACAACTCCTGCTATAACACAGGAAATGGTCTCCATTTCTCTACAGGCCAGGTGTCCTAGGATTCCTAACAGATTTGTTGTGGCGTCTGGTGACAGGCAGATGGGCTGTGTGGGAAGTCTGCTGGGGCCCGGATCCGGTGCTTTGCTCTGCTGAAGAGGGAGATGTGGGTTTTGAACGAGGGCTGAGGACAGAATGACCGGGCATTGTCAGCAGAGTGCAGGACAGGGCATCAGAGCTCAGGATGTCCCTACTGACATGGGAGGCCTTCCCCTGGGAGTCTGTGCTTGTTTTGCTGGCGGCTGGGAGTTCCTGTTCATCTTTTGTGCCTCACAGGGTAAACACAGACCACCAGTGTCCACGCACTTCATGGATCCAGGGGAAATCCTGAAGTGAGAACACGAGGAAACCTACTACTCATTGTTCAAATCATCTTCCTTTCCTGGAAGGGCTTCTTCTGATGGGCATCACGTGTTCTACTTTAATGCACCCCTCCAGTTTCTCCAGTGGTTTCCACAGGACTGCACCCACAGGGGCATTCTGTAAAGAGGCCAGTTTTCCATTGCCCTCTGTCTGACCATATGGCTAGGCCATTGGCCCCTGTCTGTGAGTTGGTAAAGACCCCAATATAGGGGCCAAGAGCATGCAAATCAGTCCACTACGCTGATTCGTTTTGACTTTCTATCAGTGTGGAGGCCTTCCAAACAGGAAGCTGCCCACCTTCAAAAGAGGAACTGCTGTACACACGGCAGGTAACTCTCTGTTGGTCAGGGAGGGCTGTTCATAGGGCACTGCCCAAGGATTTGGTGGCCAAGGATGAGCAGCTCCTCACATGGTTCCAGAGTCAGCTTAGGGAAGAGAGCCTCCCTTCCCTGCCGTGAGAACCATCTCCTCACACTCCCTGGCAGCATGCTCCTGTGATAGCTGTTTCCATCTTAGAGTGGAGCACTCCTGGGCACTGGCCTCCCCCTCACAGCATTTCTCCATCCTCATCAAGTCATTTCAGGTTTCAAGATGATTTTATGCCCTTCAGTCCTAGGAGATTTCAATGAATGCTCAGTAGCAAGCTAGAACTTGTTCTCAAATGGAAATTCTCTGGTCCAGAGTCCCAGCAGGTGTCACTGGGATGTAGACATTCCTAGATTTTTGCCATAAGCCTCAGTCTGCACATCATACAAGCTACCATATAAAGAATTTGTTATACTAGCATTCCAGCTTCTCTTCTATACTGTGTAGACTTGGGGAAACTTACTGGTTTCCATGTAGCATGTCCAATTAATATTTCTTGAAAGGTAGATTTTATATGCTTTCTGTTCCACAATACTAGGTAGGGGAAGCTAGATTCTCCAGGTAGACATTATCTATCTCCATAATACATTAAGGTAAAAGAGTTACAACTACGTCACATAAAGCCCCTTTAACAGACTAATTTTCATCCAAAGTTTAATATCAGATGACAACTACAAACTGGGTCCCTGGACCTACCATACTACTGACCCACTGGCTACAAATCAGGGATTCTCACATGCCCTCATGTTTAGTAGTTTTCTAGAACAACTCATGGCAAGCACTACACTTACAAGCTTATGATAAAGGATATACTTAGGGAGAGGTCTCAGAGGGACACAGAGCCCCTGTGCCGTCTCCCACGGACTCAGGACACGTTGTCCTCTCTTCGTGTTGATGCACTCACAAACCGGGAAGCTCCACTGAGCTTCGGTGTCCACAGTTGATACTCTGGTCTTATTACAAGCCTGACTGATTAAATAACTGACAACAGATTGACTCAATATCCAGCCCCTTCCCTGGAGGTTGGGCTGCTGAGAGTCCCGATCCTCTAACCACATATTTGGCTTTTCTGATGACCAGCCCCAATCCTAAAGCTACCTGGGGACTCACACGAGTCACCTCATTTGTATAGACATTTATAGCACTCCAGGTTTTTGAAGCTCTGTGACAGGAACAGGGGACAAAGACCAGATATTTTCTTTTTATTATGCTGCACTGACAGATACATTAGCAGCACAAATCCAGACAATAACATAATATTTGTATTAATGAATTGCCTAACACATCTCTATAATCCTCTTATAACTACTATTTTTAATTACAGCACGTTGTAATTTTTTTTATCAAAACACCCAGAAGATAATCCAGCGTTTCCACTATCATAGTTGAAGAAATTAGATTTTTATTATTGTCAGTTATGACTTTTTTTTTTGGCTTCACAATTCTATTAGTCACTTCCTGTAATTTTGAAATGTTTTTAGCAAATTTGGGGAAAATCATGTTTGGTTGTGGGTATTTTGCTTTTATATTCTTCAAAAGTCAGCTTAAAGATTTGGAAAAAATTTCCACACACTAGCATCTGGCTCTGTACACTTCAATCCCAATTAATTACAGACGTCCTGTGCTGGGTACCAAAGGACATTTGTATTTCTGTGAAACCTACCATAATGTAAACAAGTCACACTAGGTGAGTCAGTATTCTGGAGGCTATTCTAATAGCAAAGTAGCTACCAATAACAACATGTGGAAGTGACTGTGGAAGATGAATCTATCCCACTAAGATCACCTAGGGATTCCCAGGCGGTGCAGTGGTAAAGACACCGCCTGCCAATGCAGGAAGAGTAGGCGATGACACCCCACTCCAGTACTCTTGCCTGGAAAATCCCATGGATGGAGGAGCCTGGTAGGCTGCAGTCCATGGGGTCGCTAAGAGTCGGACACAACTGAGCAACTTCACTTTCATGCATTGGAGAAGGAAATGGCAACCCACTTCAGTGTTCTTGCCTGGAGAATCCCAGGGACAGGGGAGCCTGGTGGGCTGCGGTTTCTGGGGTCGCACAGATTCGGACATGACTGAAGCGACTTAGCAGCAGCAGCAGCAGCCAATGCAGGAGACACAAGAGACATGGGCTGGATCCCTGGATTGGGCAGATTCACTGGAGTAGGAAATGGCAACCCACTCCAGTATTCTTGCCTGGAAAATTCCATGGACAGAGGAGCCTGGTGGGCTACAGTCCACGGGGTCACAAAAAGTCAGACACAACTGAGCACAAGACCATCTAAGTGTGTCCCCATGTTAATTTATCTTCATTGGATCCCTGGACCACTCTAGCTATGCTACACGAAGGGAAGGAAGATAGAGGTGAAATTGAGTGGGAGAAGATGGTAGTCTTAACTGATGGTGGGTTAAATATATTACTTTCTCAAAGTGCCCCCAAGAGATCTTAGTCCCAGGCCTTAGAAGGGACCTGTGCAAGGAAGGGGTGCTTAAGCTTATCCTTAGTGGTCTACCAAGGGGTTCAGAGAGTGCCCAGTTTGCCCAGCAAGAAGGACTACTTTATCACCAACCTCATTTAGCTTTGCTGGAGCATGGTTGTAGAGTAACGCAGATCCACTTTTAGTTGGTTTTACTGTTTAAATTCTCTGCACACAGTTTACCCCTTTATTGCCTGTCCCCAAAGCAGAGGACTCCCACCACCCCACCCTTAATGTCACTGTTAAAACTTCATTAACATCATAGTAAAGTTACTTCTGTTGCCCACCCCGGTGCCCCACCCAGCATTTCCCACCTGCCACTGCATCCTCTATAATGGCAGCCTTGAGTCCAAGACAAAGACAGGAGACAACAAAATTAGCCAAGAAGATAGCAGTTCATCTCTGGGGAGCATACAGGCTTTAGGAGAGTGGAATGGTTGAGTGTGTGTGTTCTGCAGCCAGAGTACCTGGTTGATTTCCAGTGCATCCACTCATCAATCATGGGACTGTGAGAAACTTATTTTACCTCTCTGTACCTCAGCTTTGTCATCATTAAAGTGAAGATAATTAGTTTCTACTTCATAGAGTAGTGTGTGTGTGTATATAAGAATCAAATGCAATATTGTGTATTTTCAAGCAGAGAGGCCTGCAAAAATTCAAGGAAACATGGCACATTGAAGGAACTAAAGCAAGGTCCACATAGCTCTGAGAGCAGGAGGAACAATGCAAAAGAGTCTAGACTTTATCACATGCTTACAAATTTTGGTCTTTATTATAAAAGTAATGAGAAATTTGGGGACTTTGTTTTTTGGAAGAAAGGGTAGAGGCTTGATGACATTGAGAATTATGACCTCTTGTATTAACTACAACATAAGCTATTTGGCCGAAGAATGGAGACCACTTGTGTTAACATGATTTATGTTGCTTGGAGAAGATCAATAAGCAGGGACTTCCCTGGTGGTCCAATGGCTAACACTCTGCACTCCCAATGCAGTTGGCCCAGGTTTGATCCCTGGTCAGGGAAGTAGATTCCACACACCACAGCTAAAGACCCTGCATGCTGCAATGAAGACCTAAGATCCCAGGCGCCACAACTGAGACCTGGAGTGGCCTGAATAAATAAATAATTAACAAAAAAAATCAACAAACAAGTCCACTGTCTGCTTCAGGAAATTCCTGTAAATCAATTGTTCCAATACAGTATTTACCTTGGACAAACACCTTGCTTATCCAGCAACAGTTGACTTACTAAGACCTGTTTCAAGACCCTATCTCACTACATCTACCAACCCCACTCTGTCACACCACTAATTTTGCCTACCCAGTGAGTTTCTCACCTTGAAAAGACTGCCTCATACTCTTAAACCCAGACCCTCAAACCCTGTGAATGTATTCTTACATCCCTCTTCTGAGAAACTGTAAGGATTTTTTCTAGATGGTGCTCTTCATTACTACAGCTAGTCATAATAAGTTTTGCCTTTCTTTGCCACAGGATGTCTGGTGATACCTTGGGAAGTTAACTACATGATCAAATTTTGGAAAATTCTCTTGGACTGCAGCAGGAGAGTGGATAGAAGGGGGAAAGGATGAAAGTGGAGAATCTCAAGCCTATTTACATCAATGGCGGCTAGAGACATCCACGGGCTTGACTTTCTACTCTACTCCTCTCCCCACCATCTCCTCCACTCTGAGGATATGGATATCCAAAATACACCTCCTATAGCCAGGAACTATCAAGATTCCCTTGTAGCTCAGTTGGTAAAGAATCTGCCTGCAATGCAGGAAAACTGGGTTCAATTCCTAGGTCAGGAAGATCACCTGGAGAAGGAAATAGCAACCCACTCCAGTATTCTTGCCTGGGAAATCCCATGGACTGAGGAGCCTGGTAGGCTACAGTCCATGAGATTGCAGAGTCAGACAAGACTTAGCAACTAAACTACCAATCATCTTCCTCAGCTGCAGCAATGAAATTACTATCAACAACAAATACAACACAAGTGGGAAAATTAGTAAGGAATTTACCAAGGAGGCAATAGCATAAAAAGGACCCTGAGGATCATTATCTAGAAGACCTTTATTTATATACTAATTTAGCCAGCCAGTCAATCAACAGAGCTCTTCTGAACATCCATGTTCCAGACTTTTGAATTATTTGGGAAACAGAGATGAACTGGAGACATGCTCACAAATCTGGAAGAGCTTTTATTCCTTCAAGGAAAATGAACCCATAAAGAAACAACCCTGATGCAGGGTGGGAAGGGCTAGGCTGGGATGGCTAGGTGCAGAGGCTGGGAGGAGAGGAGCCAAGGGCACAGGTCAGGAGGACATGTATGGTGGCATTTGAATGTCAGGAAATGAGGGTAGACCATCTGTGAAAAATCAGGTGTTGAGTTTCAAATAGAGCAAATGCCTCCTCTGTTCAACTCAATCATCTGTGCCAGTCTCTTTAGAGGCAAAGATAAAGACAACACAATTTCTGGCCTGGGTGGTGGGGATGGAGTAGAGGTGATGGTACAGTATGAAGTGGTCCAGGGGATATTTCCAAGGCTAAGATCTTGGGAGATCCACTAACAAGAACAGAATGAAAGTCTCTTCCCCTCTGGAAGGTTGTGAGTGTACCCACCATCTCAGACTGGGGTATATGGCAGGAAATCTATGAATACATGGCAGAATGAATGATGCCATCAAGAGAAGAAACATTTTATGTGTTTGTTTCCCTCTTAGCTGGATTTCTAATAGAGCTTTAGAAATCTCTAACAGGATTTGTAATAACAATTTCTGCATTACTATAGCCCTTCTCAAGGCTGAGCATTTGATTCCTACTGTAAATCCTTCAGAATGGAGAGTGGGAATGATGCTGCCCTGTAAATGGAAAAGAAGGCTAAGACCCCAAGATAGAGTTTCAGAATGAGTCTTACCAAAGCCAAGTCTCAAGTTCAAATTTCCTGGGACCCAGATAAGGACTGCAGGCTTCTTCATGTTTATATGCATAGTCTACCCATAGGTCTCTGCTCCTATCTTGGTGCGAATAGCAGTGGGATATTGGACCCTAAGAACACACAACCATGCTCTTCTGAAGCAAAGGGCTGTGATGCAATGGAAAACCCATGAGCCTGAAGACCAAAAAGCTCAGGACCCTAACCTTTCCCTGCTGAGGCATGTACCCTCCAGCAAGTAACTTCATCTCCCTAAATCTCAATGAAGATTCTCCCAAATATTTTAACTGGGGGGAAAGTCATGTTCCCAGCCTTCCAAGGTTCTCTAAGAATAAAATCAGTGGATATGAGGCTGTTAGCCAAGATTAATACTGAAAGTGAAAGTTTCTCAGTCATGTCCGACTCTTTGCGACCCCATGGACTGGAATTCTCCAGGCCAGAATACTGGAGTGTAGCCTTTCCCTTTTTCAGGGGATCTTCCCAACCCAGGGATCGAACCTAAGTCTTCCACATTGCAGGCGGATTCTTTATCAGCTGAGCCACAAGGGTAGAGAACATTTACTTTAAACTTACAAAATAATATCCCAGGCACTGGGTTAACCCCTTCACATGTACTGTATTTTCTCATTTCGTTAGGTCACCAATTGTATAAGGCAGATGTTATTATTATCATACCTTTATGGATGAATAAATTAAATCTGGTGCTGTAAGTTACAGTTGGGTTAAGTTACCCCAAATCACATGTATGGCAAGAAGCAGAGCTGGAAGGGATTCCAGAGACTTTGTTCATCATCAGTTGAGCTGCAAAGTGCTGTTCACATGGAAATTGATGATTTGCTTTAGGGGTTGGATCTGAATTAAGAGCATCAGACCATAGCTCTTCTGCCTTTTTGTTTCGTTTTTGGTTTGCGCTCTTGAGTTACAGAGTAAAATCTGCTGTTTATAGGTGCACAGTTCTCTGAGTGTTGACAAAATGTATCTAGTCCTGTCACCGTCACCATCATCAGGCCCATTTGCATCACCCCAGACATTTTCTTTGTGCTCCCTGGACATCAGCCTCCTCTTCTAACATTCCCTGATAACCACTGACCTGATTTTCTCCCCATGAGTTTGAATTTTCCAGACTATCATATAAATGGAATACAACTACAGAGCCCTTTGAGACTGGCTTCTGTCACTCCAACAGAAGCCATTTGAGAATCCCCCAGGCTATTCCATGTACCAAGATTTTCCTCTTATTGCTGAGTAACATTCCCAAGTATGGATGAACCTCTAGCTCCCCTAAAGAGTGCTGAAAACCTCCATCTTCCAGTAGCCTACGGGGATAAATGCTCTGGCTCAGACGATAAAGAATCTATCTGTAATGCAGCAGACCTGGGTTCGAACCCTGGATGGGAAAGATCCCCTGGAGTAGGAAATGGCAACCTATTCCAGTGTTCTTGCCTGGAGAAATCCATGGGCAGAGGAGCCTGGTGGGCTATAATTCATGGAGGGGCAAAGAGTCAGACAGGACTGAACAACTAATACTTTCACAGTTCCCCTGGTTTCAGGGAGTGGGTCTCTTAGATCTGAGCATGAAGCTGGTTTGAGAGGACAATCTATCTTAGGGACAAGAAATCACTTTCTCCCTGTCTTCTTTCATCCTCTGAGAGCAGAGTGGACACTGAGACCCCAGGTGCTCATCTGGAGTGTAGAAGATGGGAGCATGGGGTATGCAAGAGAAGGGATGGACACAGTGAGCTCTGTGTGCAGACTAACTCGTGTTCCCTCGTCTTTCTCTCCTTTTCTTCTTCTCTCTTTGCATTCCTGTCCCTGATAATTTCTTATCCTCATCAGGGAGGACTGGAAGGGGCAGGGTTCCCGCACAGCACAGGATATGACTTATCACTAGGCTAACCCTTCTGTTAGCTACTTAGCTAGCTAACTAACTAACTGCAGAGTTTACAAATCCTCAGGCATTGGGCTCTGGAGTTGAGCTCTGGTCTCTGGGTGCCACTGTGACAATAGATGGCACAATTGACAAATTGCAACCACTAAAAATAAGCTCCAGTCACCTGGTCTCACTTCTTTAAGTGCATGGCTTCTGTGCTGGATCCAAAAATCTCAGTAATTAGCGTTAAAAGCCTCATTTGTGGGAAGAGGTGTGGTGGGAGGGCTACCCGTAGGCGGAAGGCCCGGGGAAGAGAAGCTGGTTGAAATGACAACTCCTTGAAGGAAATGGAGCTTTGAAAGGAGGGGAGAGAAGAAAGAAAAAAGCAAAGGGGTGAGCTTCACAGTGATGGGGAAGAGGTGCTAAAAATAGCAATGCTCTAAGAGGAAGTAAGAAAACCAGCAGGAGGAGGCAGGTGGCCTTTCGTGGGGTGGACTGTTTGGAATGAGTGCAGGAGGGAAAATGGCTTGTTTTGTAAGTGATGTTCCTATCACTGTATTACCCAAGCTATGAGGCCAAAGTCGACCTTACTCCCTCCTGCTCCCTCTCTCCACTGCTCACTGAGTCCTTTCCATTCTGCCTCCTAAATGCCTCTCCTACTCACGATGGCCACCACATGCATCATCTTTCACCTGGATCCATCAAGGGCCTCAGGGTCTCCTACCCTCTGATTTCTCCCGTTCCTTCATCCATTTCCTCTACTCAACTGACTGAACTGCTCTGCCACTTCCCTGGTAAGAAAAACATGCTGAGAATCTCCCAACCACCCACAAAACCAAAACTCCAGGCATTTCAGACTGTTTTGAATGTAGTCCCAAATTACCAGTCCAGTCTTATCTCCCTTCAATTCCCACTCTGCTCCCAGGTCGTACACTGGTGGGCCAGGAGGTGAATATGGTCCTCGGGTATGTTCTGCTTGATACTTGAACGTTCCAAAAAGCTAAAAATGTCACATGCAAATCTTGTTAGGTTTTGTTGTTGTTTTCACTTTCCTTGAAAAATTGGAAGACTCAGCAACACTGAGCCCACATTCCACCATGAAATATTGGCAGACTCAGCAACACGGAGCCCGCATTCCACTGTGGTGGCATTCTTTAGTTGGCCCCAGTCCCGAGCACTGTCTAATGAAATCAGCTTCACTTATCGCCATAACCTTTTTGACCCTGTCGACAATGAAATTTGAGACCCCCAGCTCTCTACTAATTTCAGAAAGTA
This sequence comes from Bos indicus, assembly GCF_029378745.1. Lineage (NCBI taxonomy): Eukaryota > Metazoa > Chordata > Mammalia > Artiodactyla > Bovidae > Bos > Bos indicus. The sequence goes on along the minus strand of NC_091769.1, from coordinate 6,138,682 downwards.
TTATGGATTGGTAATCTGGCACCAAACTCTGACCAAGCCTGGGGATACCTGGATGAACTCTGGCCTGTGCAGGCTGGCACATGATGTCCTGGGGCACTGAGATGGGGAAAATAGCGCCTGGCTCTATAGGCTGCAACCTGACACTGTGAAAGTCCTCTGTCTGGGGTACAGTCTTTGCCATTCCATCAGGTAAAGCAGCTTTCCTGAATGAAGCTTTCCTGGCACCCTCCTGTTAGGATTAATCCCAGGAACCAGGGCCTTCTCCATGGCCTCGTGATTATGCTCAATCCCACCTAAGACCTCACCTCTGCCTTGTGTTTTATTCTGTTCTAAATATGCCAAGATTCGGGCGTATGTCACATCCATTTGCTTCCCCTACTCAATGTTCACACATCCTTAAGACTCATTCCTCACACATAATAGGTACTCAATAAAGTTTTTAATGAGACCAATTCAGAAACAACTAAGAATTCTCAAAGTAGTTTTTTACTAGAAGACAGAAAAAAAAAAAGTTTAGATTCCCAATTTGTATGTCTTTTTGTAGAGAACTTGCATTAGAGAGAGATCATAGAATTGGAAGTACAGTAAAACCTTTTTGATTTAAAATAGTTAAAGAGTGTGGAGGAGTGGATATTAATTGTGCGTGCGTGTGTGTGTGTACACGTGTAAAAGACTAAAGTTTGAAACTACTTTAAGAGAATAAATTACCCTTTAGATTTAGATGTTGAAAGCGTGTTGGTGTGTTTCTGTTTCTGTGAACATACCTTGTATTTCAGCTTTGTGGTAAAATTAAGTGGGTTTTATTTCTTAAGCCTCCTCAATTTGTCCTTCATGTGCCTCTTGACACGAGAAGGAGCCAAGTCAACTGTTCATCCACGGTTCAGGTAAACGTACTCTCCAACATACCTTTAGAACCTGGTCTCTGCTTTCCCAAAAGACAACTTCTTATCCAATAATCCTTTTAAGATACAGGAGGAAAGGACCATTTCTCATCCATTCCCTGCCCAGTAGTGCTTTGTTAACTGAGTGAATTCATAAAAACATGAGAATGTATACGAGTACAAATGTGGTTCCCACTTTGATTTAACCATCAGAGATGTGATGCTTTCACTCAACAGAAGGGCTCTGAAATCATGGGGATTTCCAAAACTGGGGTAGACCAGGAGGGGAGATGTTTTCAGGCCTGGGTATGTGTGCTGAGGGTGAGGATGGGTGTTGCAACCCTAGCACCATGTGGAAAGGAGTACAGAAAATGTTCTTGTGTATGTTTTTCAATATGACTAGCCTGGGGAATATTGATCTTAGAGTAAAATTTTATGTGACAAAATCTTTTTTATTCCCTGTTCAATTTGTTGATTAGTTAGTGACATGTAACTGCAGGAGACTGGATGCATTTTATTATGATTGTCCTAGGATTATTTAATACTCCTAAGAAAAGATCCATAGAATTCTAATTAAAATTATTATGAAAAAATCTTTATAATAACCTTAGGAAAAAAATTTAAATTACACATAATCCGTTGCTCTGTCAAATAAGTTGTTTTCATTTCTCTAGTTTTCCTTTAGTCTTTGTACATCGTTGTTATTTAGGTGCCTATTTGTGTCTGACTCTTGTGCAGACCCATGGACTGCAGTTGCCTACCAATCTCTTCTGTCCATGGGGTTTCCCAGGCAAGGATACTGGAGGGGATTGCCATTTCCTTCTCCAGGGGATTTTCCTCACCTAGGGATCAAATCCGTGTCATGTGCATTGGCAGACAGATTCTTTACCACTGAGCCACCAGGGTAGCTCAATATTTGTACATATGCAGACATAATTATGCATATCTCACTAGAAATTTCTATGATGTAGTAGTCCTCAACATTGTTACATACATATTTTATTTTATTACTTGATAGTTTTAATAATTATCCCATAGAATATATTTCAATAAATTGATGTGAGTCATTTAACCTATTTCCTATAGCTAGACATTTAAAAATAAAAGCTTCAGAAATTTTCCTATTATTAAATAATAACTTTTTTCTGCATTGAAAGTTTTAAGCTGTGGTTATTTATGTTATTGATAGCTTATGGTGAATGATGTTGGATTTGTGATCTCCAAAGAAGATTTAACTTCGGGACCAGGGACCAGGCTTGATCACTCAGGAGCTTTTGTGTAGCAGAGTTTTCTTAAAGTATGAAAGGGACAGAGAAAGTTTCTGACATAGACAACAGAAGGGGGTGGAGAATGCCCCATTCGCTAGCCTTTAGCAAGGGAATTATATGCTTTTTTAATTAGTTATTACAATAAATCAAAAGAATGTTTCAAGGTTGTAAAAATTTTACCATAATTTACACTTTAAGATAACAGGATTAGAATTTAATAATAGAAAGATTTTACCAGACCCACTCCCATAATATACATTCTAAGATATCAGGATTAGTCAGAAGGTTTTCAGGAAGGAGAAACTGTCCTCAAGCAGGATACATTATTGTTATATAATCCTTAGTACAGAGTTTAAACTGGGTTGTGTTATGTGACTAAGACTAAGGAATGTAGAGAAAAAAAAAAAAAGAAATGGTGTCCTTTCCTCCTTGAGAATTCCAGACCCCTATCTCCTCCTCCGGGACCCTGGACTTCTTATCAACCTGCCTAGGAATTGACTCTCTCATTATGGTAGCAAAAAAATGTTCTCCAAATTAAACATTCAAGCTGATATACTTGTACTCATTTCCTCAGTTCAGTTCAGTTCAGTTCAGTCTCTCAGTTGGGTCCGACTCTTTGAGACCCCATGGACTGCAGCACGCCAGGCTTCCCTGTCCACCACCAACTCCCAGAGCTTACTTAAACTCAGGTCCATTGAGTCAGTGATGCTATCCAACCATCTCATCCTCTGTTGTCCCTTTTTCCTCCTGCCTTCAATCTTTCCCGGCATCAGGGTATTTTCCAGTGAGTCAGTTCTTCCCGTCAGGTGGCCAAAGTATTGGAGTTTTAGCTTCTGCATCAGTCCTTCCAATGAACATTGGAAACATTCATTTCCTAGGACTATTATAACAAAGTACTATAAATTGGGTGGCGTAAATGACAGAAATTTATTCTCTCACATTTCTAGAGACTAGAAGTCTGAGATCAAGGTGTCAACAGGGCCATGTTCCCACTAAAGACTAGGGAAGAATCCCCTCTTGCCTTTTCCAGCTTTTGGTGGCTCGCAGCACTTCCTGGTGTTCCTTGGCATATAGCTGCATTGATCTAACTTCTGCCTTCATTTTCACATGACCTTCTCCTCTATGTCTCTGTGTGCCTTCCTTTCTTGTAATGACACCAGTTACTGGATTTGGGCCCACCACCTAGGATGACTTCATCTCACAATCCTTTATTAATCACATTTATGAAGATCCTGGGGCTTCCTAGGTGGTGCAGTGGTGAAGAATCTGCCTGCCAATGCAGGAGACACAAGAGACCTGGGTTCAATCCTCGGGTCAGAAGGATCCTCTGGAGTAGGAAATGGCAACCCACTCCAGTATTCTTGCCTGGAAAATTCCATGGACAAAGGATCTTGGAAGGCTAAAGTCCGTGGGGTCACAAAGAATTGGACATGACTAAGCACACACACACACACAAAGATCTTACTTACAAATAAGTTCCCCTTCCCAGGTACCAGAGGTTAAGACTTGAACATAAGTTTTTGGAGGATATTGTTAAAGTTGTTTCCAAGTCCAAGTTCAGGCTGCTCACAGCACAACAGGCCAGTAACCATGAGGTAAAGCGTTGAGGCAAGGAAGAGCGACTTTATTCAGAAAACTGGGTGTCCGAGAAGATGGCAGACTACAGTCCTGGAGTACCATTTTATCGGGGTCTGGATACCTCTGTCTTTTATAGAAAAGAGAGAGGAGGAGCTGAGGAAAGAAAGTAAAAAGGCCGTCAGTTTTACAAAACATGCCCTGGTCTGGCCCGCCTTGAGAAGGGAACCTGTTAATTTCTTCTTTCCTGAAGCCATCCATGGTGGGCAGGGTCAGGGTGTTTCCTTGCAGGCAGGACAAAGGCACTTTAGTTTAATATTCAGACAGAGATACAGGGTCCCCCCCACCCCGCAAGCAGGTAATGACATACACTTGTAGCCACAGACAGCATCTTTCTAGTGATTATAGTAACAAAAGGAACAGGAAGCAAATGTTAAAGAAGAGATCCAGAATGAAGAGTCTGTTCTTCCCTGCTACAAAGTCGCTTCAGAGCTTTACTCCAAAATATTTTGAGGTCCCTCGTATTGTAGGTAGGAACCAAGAGTTCAGCCATCATTCTTCCCAAGAGACAGGCACAAGGGGCAGAAAGCAAGTGGATCCTAAAATGCAGGCTTCCTACTTTCTGAGAAGGGCAGTACGAGAAAGCTGGGCTGCAGTGAGACTCCTAAGGCTAGACTCTTGCCATCCCCTGAAGCCGGAAGAAGGAAGTTGCAAGGAGGACAGAAGATGACTGCTCTGCCCCCCAGTTCTAACTCCACCTGCCCTCAGTCTCCTGGAAGAGAGGAATGGAAGACGAAGATGCCAGAGACCAAGCGATGGTCCTTGCTCACCCCGTTCCATGGAGCAGGGCAGCTAAGGATCACGGAGGGAGGTAGTAGGACCCAGAAGGACGCTTCATGGACGCTCACTCTTTCTGCCCCCTAGTAAGACCCAGGACATGTCTTACATTATAATTACATAGATGAGCTTCTTCTCCTGCTCAGGGTGTGGATGGCCCTGGGAAGGTGTGGCAACAGAGGCATGTAGATAGGTAGATGAGTAACAGGAATGTGTTTAGATGGCCACTGTGTATGTGTGTATTATTTCAAGAGCATTAAAAACATATTATTCCATGTGCACATTCCCATGAATCTGCTGCTGCTGCTAAGTCGCTTCAGTCATGTCCGACTCTGTGCGACTCCATAGACAGCAGCCCACTAGGCTCCCCCGTTCCTGGGATTCTCCAGGCAAGAACACTGGAGTGGGTTGCCATTTCCTTCTCCAATGCATGAAAGTGAAAAGTGAAAGTGAAGTCGCTCAGTCATGTCCAACTCTTCGTGACCCCATGGACTGCAGCCCACCAGGCTCCTCCATCCATGGGATTCTCCAGGCAAGAGTACTGGATTGGGGTGCCATTGCCTTCTCCACCCATGAATCTAGTTTATATATTTTACACTTTTAATCACTAAGGAAATGGTAATCAATTAATAAAAGGAGAAAAAACATGATCATCTCAATAGATACCAGGAACAAAGATAATGAAGACCAACACTCAATCCTGACTTAAAAAAGTAAAATAAAATATAAAACAAGCCTTAGGGAAGTTGGTAGAGAATGAAACTTTTGCCATCCGATAACAGGCTGCTGTCAGAAATCCCTACCTTGCCAAAAATCATACTTAATATTGAAACATTAGAAACAGTCTTAGTTAATATAGGACAACTACAGAGATGTCTACCCAGATCAATAGTGTTTCATATGAAAAGCATAAATATTTGGAAGTAAAACATCATTATAAGTTGCAGACAATTTGCTGTCTATTAAAAATTCAAGAGAATCAAAAAAAAAAATTCAAGAGAATCAACTGCAGAAACTAAGAGCTCAATAAGAGAATTTGGTAATTTTGTCAAGTTCAGCCATTAAAGAAATATTTAATGAATACCTGCTATATGCCAGACACATGTCTAAAATTCTGGACACAGCAATGAGTATTAATAAAGTTTCTCCTTTTGTGGTGCTTACAATCTCACTGCACAAATTTAACATTAAAAAAAAAAAAAGCTGAGCATTAATCAATTAAAAACATAAATGGTAAAAATGTATCCAGTTCATAATACTGAGAAATGGAATATTTCCTGCCATGTCAGTAAACAAGGACATCATAGTCAGTTCAGTGGTTCAGTTGTGTCTGACTCTTTTCAACCCCATGGACTGCAGCATGCCTGGCTCCCCTGTCCATCACCAACTTCCGGAGCTTACTTAAACTCATGTCCATAGAATCGGTGATGCCATCCAACCATCTCATCCTCTGCTGTCCCCTTCTCCTCCCACCTTCAATATTTTCCAGCATCAGGGTATTTTCCAGTGAGTCAGTTCTTCCCATCAGGTGGCCAAAGTATTGGAGTTTCAGCTTCAGCATCAGTCCTTCCAATGAATATTCAGGATTGATTTCCTTTAGGATGGACTGGTTGGATCTCCTTGCAGTCCAAGGGACTCTCAAGAGTCTTCTCCAACACCACATTTCAAAAGCATCGATTCTTCAGTGCTCAGCTTTCTTTATGGTCCAACTCAGTCACCTGCAATCGCAAACACCATGGATGGTTAAGATGGTGAGCCCTGGGGAAGCAGGGGATGTGAAAACAGGATACTGTCCCCAAATAGGTGACGTGCATATCAAAGGAATGATTTCGACTCTTGCATCTTTCCATACTTAGAAAAGTGCTAAATTCCATAACTTGGGATATCTGGTTGTCTTTAACAATAATCTTTTGATGTTCAGAAGACCTGCCCTTTGTTGCAAAACTTCTCTATAACCTGGCTCTTCCCCTGGCCTCCTCAGAGGAGTTCTCTCAGGGTTACTTGAGATGCTGTCTCCGGAGCTTGAAGCTCTAAAAATTTCCACTGAATAAAATATAGTCCTCAACTTTTAGGTTGTGATTTTATTTTTAAGTCCACAATACCAAAAAGAAACCTAAAATTTTCAGAAATAAATCTAGTGGGAAAAGTACAATCTCTATAAAAAAGGACACTTTAAATATCATTGTACTAATGGCATTAAATAAACAGCATCATAAATTAATTCTTGCAACAATGTGATGATGAGGGTACTTTTATTATTCTTCCCTCCTTTACAATTGAGGCTACAGGAAGGTGAGTGACCTGCCTCAGGTCACAGTCAAGATCTTGTCTAGTTGATGTCAGGACTGATGCCACCAGGCCTCTACCAGACCACCTGTTCACCTCTTGGAACCTCTCCTTCAACCCCCATCTCCCTGCTGCTGCTGCTAAGTCGCTTCAGTCGTGTCCAACTCTGTGCAACCCCATAGATGGCAGCCCACCAGGCTCCCAGTCCCTGGGATTCTCCAGGCAAGAACACTGGAGTGGGTTGCCATTTCCTTCTCCAATGCATGAAAGTGAAAAGTGAAAGTGAAGTCACTCAGTCGTGTCCGACTCTTCTCGACCCCATGGACTGCAGCCTACCAGGCTCCTCCATCCACGGGATTTTCCAGGCAAGAGTACTGGAGTGGGTTGCCATTGCCTTCTCTGCCCCATCTCCCTATGCTATGCTATGCTAAGTCACTTCAGTCGTGTCCGACTCTGTGCGACCCCATAGATGGCAGCCCACCAGGCTCCCCCGTCCCTGGGATTCGCCAGGCAAGAGTACTGGAGTGGGGTGCCATTGCCCATCTCCCTACCTGCATGTAAAATGGTAACATTCACACCTCTCTCCCATCCTTGTTATGAATGAAATACTGTGTTGAAAGCACTTAACCTGGGACATAAAGCAGATGTTTGATAAATGCTAGTTTCTTCATTCTAACCAGGAGAGGAACTGAGCTCCCTGAGTCTTTATCAACATATTCTATGGCATAATGATAGGGGGAGAGAAGTATTTTCATCATGATCAATCAATACCATGAAGAGTAACTTCAGCAAGCACAGAGGAGAGAGGTGGATTTTTAAACAGAATTTCTATTATACTGACTTGCTTAATGATTCACTGAGCTGTTTGATTTGAGAGACAGCGAATCTGAGGGATGTAAAATGCCGATCTTTCTGAGCAGCAATTATTTGTGATTAAATCGCAGTACCTTTTGGAGGAAGAAGCTACTTTGCATCTGGAGTGAGGTGACTCATGGAAAAGATCTTTTCCCAGAGAGCAGGTGAAAGGCTGCCAATGCAGCTTAAGAGGCAGAGGTACTCATGTGGACGTGTAGAGAAGCCCCTACTCCAGAATACTCCCAAGAGCTGTGTGGTCTCGTTTAACTCAGTTCAGTTCAGTTCAGTCGCTCAGTTGTGTCTGACTCTTTGTGACCCCATGGACTGTAGCACACCAGGCTTCCCTATCACCAGCTCCTGGAGCTTACTCAAACTCATGTCCATCGAGTCGGTGATGCCATCCAATCATCTCATCCTCTTTCTTCCCCTTCTCCTCCTGCCTTCAATCTTTCCCAGCATCAGGATCTTTTCCATTGAGTCAGTTCTTCCCATCAGGTGGCCAAAGTGTTGGAGCTTCAGCTTCAGCATCAGTCCTTCCAATGAATGTTCAGGACTGATTTCCTTTAGGATTAACTGGTTGGATCTCCAAGGGACTCTCAAGAGTCTTCTCCAACACCACAGTTCAAAAGCATCAATACTTCAGTGCTCAGCTTTCTTTACAGTTCCAACTCTTACATCCATACATGACTACTGGGAAAACCATAACTTTGACTAGATGGACTTTTGTTGGCAAAGTAATGTCTCTGCTTTTTAATATGCTGTCTGGGTTGGTCATAACTTTTCTTCCAGGAAGCAAGTATCTTTTAATTTCATGGCTGCAGTCACCATCTGCAGTGATTTTGGAGCCCCCCAAAATAAAGTCTGTCACTGTTTCCATTGCTTCCCCATCTATTTGCCATGATGTTATGGGACCAGATGCCATGATCTTAGTTTTCTGAATGTTGAGTTTTAAGCCAACTTTTTCACTCTCCTCTTTCACTTTCATCAAGAGGCTCTTTGGTTCTTCTTCAATTTCAGCCATAAGGGTGGTATCATCTGCATATCTGAGGTTATTGATATTTCTCTCAACAATCATGATTCTAGCTTGTGCTTCATCCAGCCCAGCATTTCTCATGATGTACTTTGCATATAAGTTAAATAAGCAGAGTGATAAAATACTTCAGTGATCAGTGTACATTAAGTAAATTAGCAAAATGCAGAAAAGGAAAAAAGTCCCAGTCCTGAGCCCTACTGGAAGAATAGCTAGCATTTTAATATATTTCCTTGTGATTTTTTTCTTTCTGCATTTGTTTCTTTCCTTGTTTGCATAATTGTAATTTCCCCATTTTGTATCTGGTCTAAGTATGAGTAGAAAAAGCACAGGATTAGAAAAAAGCTTAAACCTTGTGACTTGCCAGCTGAGGGACTTTGGAAGCAGTCATCTTTAAACTTTAGTTTTCTCATCTATCTAGTGGGATAATAACACCCATCCCAGAGAGTTTTGTCAGTATTGATTAGATAACACAGGTTAATTGCTGACACATAGTAGACACTCAATAAATGACCCATTAAGGGCTTCCCTGGTGGCTCAGACAGTAAAGAATCTGCCTGCAATGTGGGAGACCCAAGTTCTATCCCTGGGTCAGGAAGATCTCCTGGAGATGGTCATGGCAACCCACTCCGGTATTCTTGCCTAGAGAATCTCATGGACAGAGGAGCCTGGAGAGCTATAGTCCATGGGGCCTCAAAGGGTCGGACACAACTGAGAGATTAACACTTTTTCCACGCTCCTGGGAATCAGGAAAGTTTCTTTGGTTACAAAAAATGAGCTGGCCCACCAGACTTTAGAAAGAGCAGACATGGTCTCACTCCAGAGATTTTCACAACTCCTCACTAGAATAGGACCAGAATAGGGGTCTAAACCAGATGCAGCCTCATCTCGCTTCCATTTCTTTCTTTTTTATTTTATTTTATTTTTAAACTTTACATAGTTGTATTAGTTTTGCCAAATATCAAAATGAATCCATCACAGGTATACATGTGCTCCCCATCCTGAACCCTCCTCCCTCCTCCCTCCCCATACCATCCCTCTGGGTCGTCCCAGTGCACTAGCCCCATGCATCCAGTATCGTGTATCAAACCTGGACTGGCATCTCATATTTCTTAAAGACCTCATTCCAACGTTCAAATTCCAGCATGATAAAATATGACTGGACAGCTCAGTATGGAATTTGGTCATGGGGTCACTTGGGCATGGTTGGACAGCAATTTGCGGGATAGCTGGAGATACTGAATATGTAGTTAACCCTTGGGGAAATTCCTAACAACTTTCCAACTTTCAAAGTAGTTGAGTCCTTAATAGTCTGGTACCAAATTCTGATAAATGCAGAGTTGTTGTTTTTGTTTTTTTCACTATATGTCCCCAAATTGTCCAACAACAGCTGGATGTGTTATAGTTCAACTGGATTCTGACACCATCTGCCTGGAGATAACATCAGGATCCATAGGTGAAGGGCTCAGCCCTACAGGAATGCCCCTCCTCCCCCACCCACACTTGCTCATGCACACACAAATAAGATGTTCGTGCAAAGTCTTGGCTATCACCTGTGCTTCTGGTTTACCTGCTATAGATCAGAGGTTCTCATGACCCCCTAATAAGTTGGGTTCAGTTAATTTCCTAGATTGGCTCACAGAACTCAGAGAAATATTTTACTGACTAGATTACTTTTTTTAAAAAAATAAAAGGATGTAACTCAGGAAGAGCCAGCTGAAAGAGACGCCTGTGGGAAGATATAGGGAAAGGGGGTTGAACTTCCATGCCTTATTCTCCCCAAGTCTCCATGTGTTCACCAACCTGAAAGCTCCTCAAACCCATTCCTTTTGGATTTTCATGGAGGCTTCATTACTTCCCTCAAACATTTTAGGTTCTTGGTTGACATTAATCTATAATAAAGGACAGATTAACAAGAAAAAAAAAATAAACAAACAGAAGTTCAATAATATGTGTACTTCACATACATGGAAGATAACCAGGAAAATGGAGTAGCTCCCCAAATGGCCCAAGCGACTACTTTAAGTGACACCCTGAGTGAAATTTTAAAATGCACATTGCAAAAATTGAGTTTCAGTTTTATTCAGAGATCTTGCTGAGGATTATAGCCCTGGAGACAACCTCTCAGATAACTCAGAGGAACTGCTTCAAAGAGGTAGGGGAGGAGCCAGAATATATATGAATTTTTTTAGCTGGGAAATAAAAGTAGTTAAGCATATATCTTGGTAAAAGATTGCTGTTAGTCATGAAACCAAGCAGGACACTCCCTCAGCAAATGGAAGATGCTAACTGTTTGATGAAGCAATTCCTCATTTCAGTGGTCAGGAGAATCAGGAGAGCAAGTGAGGCCAGATTATAGGTGCCACAGAAGCTCACCAGGAGGCCGCCTGAGGCCAGATCTGGGAAGGTGGGCCCTTATGCACCCTGGCCGTGAACAGCAACCCCGCCCTTGAACCATCTCCATAAAACTCCTCACCAAATTCCCCCAGGTTGAGACACAGTTTTTGAAGGGCACGATGAGCCAGCTGTGTCCCCTTTTGCCTGGAAAATCAGTAAAGTTATTCTTTACTACTTCACCCAAAACTCTGAGATTCAATTTGGTACCAGTGCATAGAAGTCAAATTCTGGGCATCAAGCATCAAAAAAACCCAGATGTATCAAGTTAATGATTTTAGTGCTTGTGTATATAAAGAAAGATGCAAGAGTCTGCTGTTATTGAATTTCTTCCTTTCATATGCTTATTAACTAGCTCCTGGCTCGTGTGTCTAAAACAGACTGCTTCATCCTGGTTTTTCGATCTAAATTATTTACAGGATGTACTCAAGTTCAGTGACTACAATGGCTAAGGACTTGATCCTTGTAGACTACATGACAGGCAACATTCTTTGTTGACAATCTCCAACTAAAACCAAAAGAAGACTTGGAAGGAAAGGGAAGATAACTTTGGGGAGGTTACCAGGAAAAGCACAGTCAACTATGATAGGATTGTCATGCAGATTGAAGTCCTGCCTTCTTCAATTATAAGAGTTTCTAGAGATTTAGCGCCATCCTTCTGTTCTTGGTATAGAGAGGGATGTGTGTGTGTTCTGTTTGATTCTTTGTGACCCTATGAACTGTAGTCTACCAGACTCTTCTGTCCATGGGATTTTCCAGGCAAGAATACTGGAGTGGGTTGCATTTCCTACTCCAGGGAATCTTATTGACACCACCCTTACAAATGGAGATTTCCATTATAAATGTAAATGTATCTTACAAAAGGGTAACATTAACCTAGGTATGGGCTTTCCCTTGGCTCAGGCCTTAACATATACCCTGCAATGCAGGAGATATGTATTTGATTCCTGGGTTGGGAAGATCCCCTGGAGAAGGGAATGGCAACCAACTCCAGTATTCTTGCCTGCAGAATCCCAGGGACAAAGGAGTCTGGCTGGCTACAGCCCAAGGGGTCACAAAGAGTTGGACACAACTCAGCGACTAAGCACACACACGAGCAATCTAGTTTGAAGACCTGTCCTGTGTCTGCTTAAAAATAATCAGCCTAAAATAATCCATATACCAAAGGGACATATTTTGGAATGGCAAATTCTGCTACCCTTCAGCATGATTGATTAAATCATTGGCCATTGGCAATTGATTCAACCTCCTGCCACTCTCCTCTCAGAAAGTCAGGACGATGGAACTGAAGCTTCCAACCCTCTAATCAAGTGGTTTTGTTATGGGAAATACTGAGTAAAACTGCCCACTCTGGCCAGGCCCAATCCTAATGCTCACAATACAAAAATAAAGATGAAAGAGGAGAGTGAAAAAGCTGGCTTAAAACTCAACATTCAAAAAACTAAGATCATGGCAAGAAAATAAAAGTCTGTCACAGTTTCTAATTTTTTCCACATCTATCTGTCATGAAATGATGGGACCAGATGCCATGATCTTAGTTTTTTGAATGTTGACTTCTAAGTCAACTTTTTCACTCTCATCTTTTACCTTCATCAAGAGACTCTTTAGTTCCTCTTCACTTTCTGCCATAAGGGTGGTGTCATCTGTGTATCTGAGGTTATTGATATTTCTCCCGGCAATCTTGATTCCAGCTAGTGCTTCATCCAGCCTGGCATTTCTCATGATGTACTCTGCATATAAGTTAAATAAGCAGGGTGACAAAATACAGCCTTGACGTACTCCTTTCCAAGTTTTGAACCAGTTTGTTGTTTCATGTCTGGTCCTAACTGTTGCTTCTTGACCTGCCAACAGGTTGCTCAGGAGGCAGGTAAGGTGGTCTGGTATTCCCGTCTCTTTAAGAATTTTCCAAAGTTTGTTATGATCCACACAGTCAAAAGCTTTAGTGTGGTCAATAAAGCAAAAGTAGATATTTTCCTGTAATTCCATTGTTTTTTCTATGACCTATCAGATATTGGCAATTTGAACTCTGATTCCTCTGCCTTTTCTAAACCTAGCTTGTACAGCTGGAATTTCTCAGTTCACATTCTACTGAAGCTTAGCTTGAAGGATTTTGAGTATTACATTGCTAGCATGTGCTGCTGCTGCTGCTAAGTTGCTTCAGTCGTGTCTGATTCTGTGCGACCCCATAGACGGCAGCCCACCAGGCTCTGCCATCCCTGGGATTCTCCAGGCAAGAACACTGGAGTGGGTTGCCATTTCCTTCTCCAATGTATGAAAGTGAAAAGTGAAAGTGAAGTCGCTCAGTCATGTCCAACTCTTAGCGGCCCCAGGGACTGTAGCCCACCAGGCTCCTCCATCCATGGGATTTTCCTGGCAAGAGTACTGGAGTGGGGTGCCATTGCCTACTCTGTGGTAGCATGTGAAATGAGTATAGTTGTGAGGTAGTTTGAACACTCTTTGGCATTGCCCTTCTTTGGAATTGGAATGAAAACTGACCTTTTCCAGTCCTGTGGTCATCGCTGAGGCTTCCAAATTTGCTGGCATAAAAGTGCAACACTTTCACAGCATCATCTTTGAGGATTTGAAATAGTTCAGCTGGAAATCTATTACCTCCACTAGCTTTGTTCTTAGTAACGCTTCCTAGGGCCCACTTGACTCCACATTCCAGGATGTCTGGTTCTAGGTGAGTGATCACACCATCATGGTTATCCATATCACTAAGACCTTTTTTGTACAGTTCTTCTGTGTATTCTTGCCACCTCTTCTTAATATCTTCTGCTTCTGTTAGGTCCATACCATTTCTGTCCTTTATTATGCCTATTTTTGCATGACGTGTTCCCTGGTATCTCTCATTTTCTTGAAGAGATCTCTAGTCTTTCCCATTCTGTTGTTTCCCTCAATTTCTTTGCATTGATCGCTGAGGAAGGCTTTCTTATCTCTCCTTGCTATTCTTTGAAACTCTACATTCAAATGGGTATATCTTTCCTTTTCTCCTTTGCCTTTAGCTTCTCTTCTTTCCCCAGCTATTTGTAAGGCCTCCTCAGACAACCATTTGGCCCTTTTGCATTTCTTTTTGTCAGGGATGATTTTGATCACTGCCTACTGTACAAAGTTACAAACATCCATTCATAGTTCTTCAGGCACTCTATCGGGTCTAATCCTTTGAATCTATTTGTCCTCTCCACTGTATAATCATAAGGGATTCAATTTAGGTCACACCTGAATAGTCTAGTGGTTTTCCCTACTTTCTTCAATTTGAGCCTGAATTTTGCAAAAAGGAACTGATGGTCTGAGCCACAGTCAGCTCCATGTGTTGTTTTTGCTACTGTATAGAGCTTCTCCCGGAGAAGGCGATGGCACCCCGCTCCAGTACTCTTGCCTGGAAAATTCCATGGACGGAGGAGCCTGGTAGGCTGCAGTCCATGGGGTCGCAAAGAGTCGGACATGACTGAGCGACCTCACTTTCACTTTTCACTTTCATGCATTGGAGAAGGAAATGGCAACCACTCCAGTGTTCTTGCCTGGAGAATCCCAGGGATGGGGGAGCCTGGTGGGCTGCCGTCTATGGGGTCGCACAGAGTCGGACACGACTGAAGTGACTTAGCAGCAGCAGCAGAGCTTCTCCATCTTCAGCTGCAAAGAATATCATCAATCTGATTTTGCTAGTGACCATCTGGTGACATCCGTGTGTAGAGTCGTCTCTTGTGTTGTTGTTGCCTGTTACTCCAGGTACCTCTTGACTTCTTATTTTGCATTCCAGTCCTCTATGATGAAAAGGACATCTTTTTTTTTTGGTGTTACTTCTAGAAGGTCTTGTAGGTCTTCATAGAACTGATCAACTTCAGCTTCTTTGGCATCAGTGGTTGGAGCATAGACCTGGATTACTGTGATGTTGAATGGTTTGCCTTGGAAAAGAACCAAGATCATTCTGTCATTTTTGAGATTGCACCCAAGTACTGCATTTTGGACTGTTTTGTTGACTATGAGGGCTACTCCATTTCTTCTAAGGGATTCTTGCCCATAGTAGTTTATATAATGGTCATCTCAATTAAATTCCCCCACTCCATCCACTTTAGGTCACTGATTCCTATGATTTCTACATTTACTCTGGCCATCTCCTTCTTGACCATGTCTAATTTAAGAACTTTTTATTAAGATCTGTTTATTTTGCACGGTATGTTCTGCAGGGCATAACTCATACCTTCATCGAGTTGTACATGCGCCTTCACCATGACAAGGCTGTGATCTATAAGCCCTGGCTACCACTAAATTATTTTAGATCTCTATCATTTGGTCATTTCAAGGGTGCTATAGAAATGAGGCCATACAGTATGCAATCTTCTGATATTGGCTTTTTTCACTCAGCACAACTCCCTTGAGATTCATTGAAGCTGAGTGTATTAGTAATTTATTTCCTTTTACTGTGTGTAGTATTCCATGTATGGATTACCAGTTTACTTAACTGTTTACTGATTGAAGGGCAACTGTGTATCACAATAAGCTGTGGAAAATTCTGAAAGAGATGGGAATACCAGACGACCTGACCTGCTTCTTGAGAAACCTGTATACAGGTCAGGAAGCAACAGTTAGAACTGGACATGTGTTGGGGGCCAGAGTGAGGTACTCCGCCCATGGCAAAGGTCATGAGGAAGGAGGCTCGACATACGCAAAGGCGGGATCGAGCCTCAGGAGCCCCCCTGGAACTCCTCGAGCATCTACCCCCATAACCAGAGCCTGCCTACTTTACTACTTTGTGCTCACCTACATCTCTGACTTTACGGGGGGCTGTCCCCCACCACCTCTTTCGGAGAAGGAGTTAACCTAGAGCTCCAGTTAATAATAATTCCTGGGCGTGATAAGAGTGTTTTAACCTACAAACTCCTCTGAAGGTTCTCTGGCCTGCCTGACAGGCTTGTCCGGCCACATGTGATCGCTCACAGCCTCCCAACCGTGAGAGGCACAAGATGCTTTAAACCTTCTAAAAACAGGTTCCTTAGAAAAGTTAGAAAACTATTAGTATAAGTATAATGGGCTGATTGGAAATTGTGTTGGTGAAGGGTTTTTCATTTGTTGAGCCAATGTTTGTTGCTAAGTCTCCACATCCCCTGCCCTTACACACATTAATGATTATATAGAAGAAATAAGTATTAACCTTTGATATTAATCACGTTAGACCTTAGGCTAAGTAAATTCTTTCCTTAACTAAAACCCACTACACCCTCACCCTGTAGGAATGTAACTTGACTTGGGTGGCGTCTGTTTTGAGAATAATCAGCCCTGGAGAAATAAGTGTCCTGATTGACTGACCGCTGTCACAAGGAGAGGGTCGTAAATTGTCAGCAGGCCCCCCTGGCCAGAAGATGATGTAACACCCCTAAGACCTCTGTATACATTTGTGTGAAGCACCTGACTTTGATAAAAGTCAGGACTGCTGTCCCCACGTGACTTTTGTATAACATCTTAGTGTATAAAAACAGACTCTGGAAAATAAAGAATTGGGATCAGTTTCTCGAAATACTGGTCTCCCCATGTCGCTCTCTCTCTCACTCTGGCTGAGTCTCCATCTGGAGCGCGGAACCCACCATGCTTACTAATTATGCCTGGGCTTCTAAGATCCGACCGGGGAGGCCTCAGTGTCTCCTCTCCTTCGGGAGAACGGAAGGACGCCTGCGGCCTACGTAAGTGGTGCAAGCTTCTTGTCTTGAAGTTTTATTGGTCCCCCGCGTAAACCAAGCTACTCAGCCTCTTTTCTCCACTGAATTTTCCTACTGAGCTATCCTCATCCTATTACTCTTTATATCTTTGATAAAATATTTAAATAAATAGGTCGCCGACGCCGTCCCCGCTTCGAATACCCTGGATCAGCCGGGGCAGGACCCCGGCAGACATGGAACAACAGACTGGTTCCAAATAGGAAAAGGAATATGTCAAGGCTATATATTGTCACCCTGTTTATTTAACTTATATGCAGAGTACATCATGAGAAACACTGGGCTGGAGGAAGCACAAGCTGGAATCAAGATTGCTGGGAAAAATATCAATAACCTCAGATATGCAGATGCACTACCCTTATGGCAGAAAGTGAAGAGGAACTAAAAAGCCTCTTGATGAGAGTGAAAGAGGAGAATGAAAAAGTTGGCTTAAAACTCAACATTCAGAAAACTAAGATCTTGGCATCCGGTCCCATCACTTGATGGCAAATAGATGGGGAAACAAACAGTGGAAACAGTGCCTGACTTTATTTTTGGGGGCTCCAAAATCACTGCAGATGGTGACTGCAGCCACGAAATTAAAAGATGCTTACTCCTTGGAAGGAAAGTTATGACCAACCTAGACAGCATATTAAAAGGCAGAGATATTACTTTGTCAACAAAGGTCCATCTAGTCAAGGCTATGGTTTTTCCTGTGGTCATGTATGAATGTGAGAGTTGGACTGTGAAGAAAGCTGAGCGCCAAAGAATTGATGCTTTTGAACTGTGGTGTTGGAGAAGACTTTGAGAGTCCCTTGGACTGCAAGGAGATTCAACCAGTCTATCCAAAAGGAGATTAGTCCTGGATGTTCATTGGAAGGACTGATGTTGAAGCTGACACTCCAATACTTTGGCCACCTCATGTGAAGAGCTGACTCATTTGAAAAGTTCCTGATGCTGGGAAAGATTGAGGGCAGGAGAACAGGAAGACAGAGGATGAGATGGTTGGATGGCATCACTGACTCAATGGATATGGGTTTGGGTGGACTCTGGCAGTTGGTGATGGACAGGGAGGCCTGATGTGCTGTGGTTCATGGGGTTGCAAAGAGTTGGACACAACTGAACGACTGAACTGAACTTATTGTTTTCAGCTTTCAACTATTACAAATAAAGTTGCTAGGAACACTCATGTATAAGTTTTTGTGTGAGTCTAAGTCTTTATTTCTCTGAGATAAATGCTCATAAGTGGTAGCAGTCATTTTTATTTCCTGTCCTTCAAAAAGTGACAGGCTAATTCTAAATTTTTTCATGGAAATCAAAGAAACTAGATTAGCAAGATAATCTTAAAGAAGGGTATAGGGGAATTTGCACTATCTCAAGACTTACTCTACAACTACAGCATTAAGATAGCTTATACTGGCATTAAGATATATATATATATCATCATCATCATCATCATCATCTTCATCAAAATTGAGAACTGCTGTTCATGAACCAATAAGAAAATGACAAAGAACCCAATAGAAAAATAGAGGCAAGGATTTGAAAAGTATTTCACAAAACAGTAAACACAAATGATCTGTAAACATGTGAAAAGATGCTTAGCTAGCAGAAATAAAGTGCCAATTACAAGCATTGCCTCAATACTGGCAAAAATTTTTAAATGTATAAAGTCTGGGAATACCAAAGTTAAGAAGTAAATAACAAGGGGAAGTCAGAACTGTCTTAAAAGGCTAAAAACAGTGTAAATTAATAAAACTATTCTGGAGAATGATTTAGTGTTTTCTAGTCATTTTGAAGAGTTATTTATCTTATAAATCTTTTAATTTTATTTATACATTTTCAATATATTCTTACCTGTATACCAGTGCATAACAGCATTTCATGTAATGGTAAATAATTTGTAAAAAAAATCCTCAAGAATAAAAGAGATAAATTATGGTTTAGACACACCCTGGAATAGTATGTAGCTGTGAAAAAGAATGAGTTATAGCTACTGGCATTTGCATGGATGATCACTAAAGCAAGTCACAGAATACATACACTAGGATTCCATTCATATACAAATGTGATATATTTCATAGCTTTTAAAATATGAAAGATACATATTTTCATTAAGAGAGCATTAGTATTCCCAAGCAGAGTGAGAGGATCCCTCCCTCTCTGAGCCAGGCACTCACTATCTCTGGAAATATTTGATCCTGTCCAGAATATCCTTTACTCACCTCTCCTCATGCCTTAAGATCCTACCACAGATGAGATGGGCCAATGTGACAACCAGGTCTTCCACTGGGAGGAGGAAGAAGGCGGACAGTTGGGTATAGACCTCTAACATCCAAATTCTCTGGGAACTGATTAACCTGAAAACTGTATCTTGCCTTCTTTGTAATTTTCCTCACAGTGCCTGGCAGGTAGGCTGGCAGTGAAGTAGGTCTGACGTCCCGCTGGTTAAACATGGGCTAAATGCAGACTCCCTGCCTCTCTCAGGACACTTGGTCCTAAAATGAGGTTAATGGCAGCTACCTGGCCTCACCAGAGTGCTCTTTTCAACCTGCTTAATAAATATAAAACTCAAAGGAAGGTTTTGCCTATGAAATGATTTCACCTCATACTAGATAAAACCATCAGAAAGATGTGAATGCGTTCACTTTCATTTTAAAATTTCACAAATGTTTTTGTTATTTTTTTTAAAATCACCTAACAGCAAACTGTCACTGGAAATAAACTTAAAATGTGGAAATTGACAGAGAGAGAGAGAAATGACCAATTTTACTTCAATCCTTATGTGATCACCACGCACACTTTGTTCCAGCTGCTGCTGTTCGGTCACCAAGTCGTGTCTGACTCTCTGCGACCCCATGGACTGCAGCACATCGGGTTTCTCTGTCCTTCACTATCTCCCCAAGTTTGCTCAAACTCATGTTCATTGAGTCAGTGATGCCATCCAACCATCTCATCCTCTGTCGTCACCTTCTCCTGCTTTCAATCGTTCCCAGGATCAGGGTCTTTTCCAATGAGTCAGCTCTTCCAGTCAGGTGGCCAAAGTATTGGAGCTTCAGCTTCAGCATCAGTTCTTCCAAAGAATGTTCAGGGTTGATTTCCTTTAGGATGGACTGGTTGGATCTCCTTGCAGTCCAAGAGACTCTCAAGAGTGTTCTCCAACACCACAGTTTGAAAGCGTCAACTCTTCCGTGTTCAGCCTTCTTTATGGTCCAACTCTCACATTATCCAGTTTTCCATGACCACTGGAAAAACCATAGCTTTAACTATATGCACCTCTGTCAGCAAAGCGATATCTGTGCTTTTTTAATACACTGCCTAGGTTCATCATAGCTATTTTTCCAAGGAGCTAACATCTTTTAATTTTGTGCCTACAGTCACTGTCCACATTGATATTGGAGTCAAGAAAATGAAATCTGGCACTGTTTCCACATTTCCCCCATCTGTTTATCATGAAGTGATAGGATCAGATGCCATGATCTTCGCTTTTTGAATGTTGAGTTTTAAGCCAGCTTTTCCACTTTCCTCTTTCACCTTTATCAAGAGGCTCTTTAGTTCCTCTTCATTTTCTGCCATTAAAGTGGTGTCATCTGCATATCTGAGGTCCTTGATATTTCTTCCAGCAATCTTGATTCAGGCTTGCACTTCTTCCAGCCCAGCGTTTCTCATGATGTACTCTGCACATAAGTTAAATAAGCAGGGTGACAATATACAGCCTTGATGTCCTCCTTTCCCAATTTGGAACCAGTCTGTTGTTCCATGTACAGTCTCAGGGGGCAGGTTAATGTGATCTGGTGTTCTCATCTCATTAAGAATATTCCACAGTTTGTTGTGATGCACACAGTCAAACCTTTATCATTAGCACTGCCCACGTGTTATTTCATTCATACACCTCTGCATTTAAACAAAGCCATTGATTTTGTACAAAATTTTAAATCGATTTTAAAAACTTAACATTACTATGTATTTATCTGTGCCTAATTTTTGTGAAGCATTATACAATAATCTGTTTAATCATTCTCTTTATTGTAGTACATTGATTATTTCTGATTTTTTAACTAAATAATTCTGAAGTGATCTCTCTCTCATTCCCTCTCTCTCTTTTAACTAAAGTCTGTGCACACTTTTTATTTCCTTTGGACAGATTCCTAGATGTAGTACTTCTCTCACTTACGTTTGCCTATGTACATTCTAAGGTGGCTCTGATTCTTTTTAGATGAGATAAAACATGGAATGCAGCGAGCATGGTGCCTGGCACATACTAAGCCGGTAGTAGAGTGTAGACAATATCTTTCCATGCAATGGGTGTGGCACAAGGCACTTTGCACACATTGCCTTTAATACAATGATTCTGCAAGGCGGGTATTATCACCCCTGGGCTATAGAAGAAAAACTGGATTCAGAGAGGTTTAGTGACTTTCCCCGCACGGCAAAGCCTAGAGGATCACTATTCAAACTGAGGTCTCTCTGATGCAAATGGAGGATGCTGTGCCCTGAGATATCTTCCTCACAGGTCCTGGGGCAACCCTGAACTCTTTATATAGGCATCTCAAGATGCATCTTGGGGCTTCCCTTGTGGCTCAACTGGTAAAGAATCTGCCTGCAACCCGGGAGACCTGGATTTGATCCCTGAGTTGGGAAGATCCCCTGGAGAAGGGAAAGGCTACCTACTCCAGTATTCTGGCCTGGAGAATTCCATGGACTGTATAGTCCACAGGGTCGCAAAAAGTTGGACACGACTGAGCTACTTTCACTTTCAAAGATGCGTCTAGCAAGATGGGTGCAGACCTCTTGTGTCTAATTTCTCTGATGGCCAACTACCTAAAACCACATCACATTTTAATCTTTATCTTACTATTTATATATGCATTTATTTATTGACTTGACAGATATTTAGATGTTGAAATAGTGATTGTGACCCATCTGGGACTCAAGGAATGCAAATAATCTATGTTTGAGAATAAAGAATGCCACAATCCACTTATTTTTGGATTACTCCATAAAATCATTCAAATTTCCCCAATGCAAATAACGCTGTGGATATTACACTGATGGCAGCCCATTCTTCCCAGGGAGGGTTGTGAGTGGCCGCTCCCTCTCGGCCCCTTGTCCTAGCTGCTATCCAAGCTGCAAGTCTGAGCTAGTCTTATCATTCATCAAGAGCCAGCGAATATTCAAGACATTTGTTCTTGGCATATGAAAATCTCCCAGAGCCCTCAGAGAAACAAACATACTTGGAGTTCTCACCTGCAATCTCTGTTCTCTAATAGTGCAGATAAACAAGCTAATTCCTGCGTTAAAATTAAGTTAAATGCCTGGTCTTGGCTTTCCTCAATACCACAGTAATTTCCACATCTGACTTAGGAATGAGGCCACCGCTTCAATGATAAAGCTTCACTATTCAGGAATTAACTGGGGAAATGATCTTGAGAAAGCTGAAATAATAGATGGTGACACTCACTGTTCCAAAAAACGCCATGTCATTCACTGATTTATTCATTCAGATGTGAATTTTCTAAGCACCTGTCTCTACCAGGCTCTGCACCAAATGCTAGAGAAACAGATTGGCCATACTCCTTGCCCTCAAGGAACTCACAGTATAGTAGGGTCATCAGAAACACAGGTAAATTACTGCAAAACATGTTTTACACTGAAAAGAACTTTATACAAGATACTATGCAAATGCAGAAAATGACCGTAGAGGACTCCATGAAGGCTTCAAATATGGCTCTTAAGGAGTGGGTGTTGAAGTATGAATAGGAGTTTGCCTTCCTAGTAATACTAGTGGCAATTAGAGGGGAGGATGGAAACCCAGCTCTCAGAAGTATTCCAATAGGACTTGGTGACTGGATTTTGCTGGTGGAGTGGAGTGGGAACATAGCAAAGATGGAAGAAGAGAATCTGCTTCTCTACTCACAGCTCTTCTGACACCAAATGAGTGAAAGGTTTTTCCCCACACCAACCAATTTTCCAACTTTTTGGACACCAACTAGGTGTCCAGTAATTTAATTCAGTTCCCCACTGTCAGGCTGCACAGTTCAGTTCCACAAGACTGCCCCATTTCAGATGCCAGTCACAAGCAATTTGTCCCCACGTTACCCATACTTCTTTCCAACTTGGCTACAAAGTTAGGGATTCAGATTCAATAATTTGCTGGAATGGCTCACAAGGCTCAGGGGAACATTTACCTACATTTACTAGTTTCTTATAAAGGATTTTATAAAGGAACAGGTGAACAGCCAGGTCAAGAAAACCCAGAACAGTCCTGAATGCAGAGTTGGGGTGGAGTTAGGGTGTGCCACTTCTGACATGTGAATGTGGTCACCAATCTGGAAGCTTTCTGAACCTCATAATTTAGGGCTTTTTCTGGAGACTTCATCACAAAGGCATGATCGATCATTAACTCAATCTCCCCCACTTCTCCTCCTGAGAAGATGGGGAGTGGGACTGAAAGTTCTACATTTCCAGTCAGGGACTGGTCTTCTCTGAAAGACTTCGGAATCCATTCTGAAGTTTCCAGGTCACCAAGAGTCACCTCATTAGAATAAAAGATGTTCCCATCACCCAGGGAAACTCAAGGGTTTTGAAAATAGGTTCTGCGTTAGGAACCAGGGGCAAAGCCCAAATATGTATTTCTTATTATGTCACAATGGCTGCAGAAGTGACTAGCTCAGGGTGATATGGCTCCCAGCCCAAGTAATGGCACCCCTCAGCAGAGTGTGTCCATTCTATATAACCATATCTCTAACCGTGCTTCTTCCCCATCATCTGCCAAAACTGGACATTCACATACGCTGAATTGGAAAGTCTGCCATCAGGAAATACCTTTTATTTTTTTTTCTCCCATCCAGACCTCATGTAGTCTCAGCTTTCTTAATTCGTATTAGATATAGGTGTCTAATTTTCAGGTATTCTAACATTTCATACCATCAAAATCAAGATTCAATCTTCCATCCAGTTTGCAGCCTAATCCAGGACTCTGTCTCTCAGTAGCAGTGTTTTGGGAGCCCTCTAGGAGATGCCTGGGAGAAAGGAACAGAAGGAATGGGGTGAATTTCTGTTTGGTTAACTGGTGCTCCCTGGAGTTCTCAAGGTGGACCCGTGCCTACTGCCATGCTCTCTCTAACAGGCACACACAATGACTCCTGGGCTCTTTGAAAACATCTGTAGTCTTTTGCCTTGGAGATTCCCCTAGCATTCCTTCTAGGGACCCCTCTACTGATACTCAGTTTGAAAGGCGATAGTCTTTTTAAGAACTGATAACTGAGTTTTCCTCCTGGTCCATGGAAACTTACAACCCTTTGCTCCAAAAGAGAGTGGACGTGTAGCTTCCTTCATCGCTAGCTTCTCTCCCGGTTCTCTGAGAAGGGAAAATCCTACAGCCTCCTGCCTTGAGACTCACCTAGGTGAGTGTTTGACACTGGTCCCTGGAGCTACCACTTTCAGAGGACACAGGTCAATTTCCCTTTAGCACTCTCCTAGGCAATTGTCTGGTCCTGGGATAGTCTGCAATCGAGCAAAGGTCCAGTTGGAAATGAGGTGCTAAGTTTCCTTCTGACAATTATCTCCCCTATCTTACTTTGCTGTCCTCTTCACTTAAATTCAAAGAATCCTCTCCACTGACTCTCTAACTCTTTTATTTCTGGTCACTGAAAAGTTGAGTTGTGGTCATCTCTCTTTAGAAAGCAAAGTACTAAGCTCTGAGGTTTAGCTGAAATTCTGAGTCAAGATTTTTAAAACTCCATTTAACAGTCTGCTATGCTTCTCTATCTTTTTTTTGTGTGTGTGAAATTAACAACTTTGCTTCAACTCCAAACATCCTTTTTTAGCTCTCAACTGTAAGCCTGTCTTGCTTCTTCAAAGCCAATGGCTGTGAGTCATTTGTATTTCTTATGTTGAGAATCATCATCTCGAAGTTTTCCTGTCCCAACCCGCTTGCAAACATGATACCCCATTGTGGTGACAGAGCAGGAGACATGGACCGCTCATGCACAATCCAGCAAAGCATCTGTTGGAGTAAGTCTTTGGAGGGTAAACCAGCAAGCTTATTGTAACATTAAGTATACAGCCTAGGACTTGGCAGTCCCTCTTCTGCATTTCTGTGCTATGATGGTAACCACACCACATGCATCACAGATGTCTCTGTTTCACATAAGGAATTATTGAGCATTTACCAAAACTATTGGCATCATACCTGGACATATAAACATCAAGAAAAGCATATCCACTGGCAGAAGTGTTTGATCTAGTATATTACTGAGGTTAAGATGAGAAAGCATCTCTGTACCCCTTGACCTGACTCTGGATGGACACTTTCAAAATATGAATTTACATTATTTTCTCCCTGCATGTACTCTCTTCTTTTCTCTTATTTAGGTGAAGGGTCATTCTATACTGACTCATTGCCTCAGGGATGGTATGTTTCTGGGTCGAACGCAAAAACTAGCCTATAAGGTTGCTTTCTTACCGTGATCAATGGTAGGACTTTTGAAAGATCTAGGAGAGTTAAGACCTGAAGAGTAGGATACTTCCTTGATCAAAGAAGGCATGACATCAAGGCTTCCTTCATCTCAGAGTAGAGAAAGCTATCCCTGGGCTTGGGAAGGGAGGGAGGAATCAGTGCATCATGGTCAAGGGATTTGAGCATCACTTGAACTGTCACTGTAGGAAGGCAAGAAGACGCTGGACAAATGACCACAGGAAAAAACAGAGCCTTGCAAAAGATCCTCAGCATAGGAATGAAACCAAAGAGCTAGAAGCCACCGGACCTAATAGACTATGTGGAAAAGAATTAGGGATCACCTAACATTAAGCTGCAGAGACCTCTGACCAAGGGCAAGTTGCATTGTCTCCCACCCCACCCCCAACCTTTCCACCAGAAGACTTCTTGAAAAACACTCCTGTATAAAATCCAAGTATTGTGGCTCAACCCCATGTACATCCTTGAGAGCCACAACAAAGGCTGAAGTGAAGTTTTCTCTTAGTCGATCTTAATGGAGTCTCAAGAGTCAGAAATTAAATCACATTATAGAAAATATACACATCTCTTACACATATGGGAACTAAAGGACTGACTTGAGATTTCTACCTCCTACTCGTTCTGTCTTTGGGAATCCATTCTTACAGAGAAAATAATGCCAAGTATTTTGCAGAAGACCAAGGACCAAGTGATGAGTGCAATTTGAATGGGGTTTAGGGAGTAACTGGCTGACACATTCATCTTCCACATTGCTGTGCTGGCAAATTCTACATGAGGCTGGAACTGCCATCATACATTACTTGTGCAGTTGTTCTAAATGGCACTTAAACTTCTACAGAAGAAACTAAATTTAGTTTCTCAGCCAAAATGCGCTTGTCTGGTTGATGGGAGCAAAAACAAGCATAAGAACATGTTTTCAGAAATGTTTGAATAATACATGTCAAGGCAGCAAAGCAGAAACTCAGAAGGACAGAGTTTTGCAGGGTGAGGAGGTTTTCACACTGAATTACAGAGGGGAAAAAATAACCGTAGGATGATAATAGGAAAGAAGAGAGGTGTCATTTATAGTTCAATATTTCTGCCTCAAAGAAATGATCAGCAGAAGAAAATAATCCAGGAAAATGGTGAAGAGATCCTCGAGGTCTGAATTCAACTTTGATCTGACTGAGACACCCTAGGGATGCAAAGAGGAGTTAGTCAGTTTCTGCTTTCAGAGGTCCTGATGGGGTAGAAGTAAAGGAGAATTCCAGTTCTGCATTGTGGGATGTGTGCTCACAGGGTTGCAGGGTACAGATCAGGGGGTGACTGGTTTTCCCCCAGAGGCTCAGGGAGGCTGCATTGTTAAAGTGGTATTTGATCTGGATTTGGAAGCCTAAACAGTGATTTGCCTGTTTGAGAAGGAGTTCTACATGGAAGGAATAACAGCTGGAGACACAAAAGAGAATGGTGAGTTCAAGGAAAGGATAAATCTCTGGGGTAATGTGGACATAGATTATGGGTGCGATGAACTAAACGTATGTGTCCGTTCTAAGTTCATCCATCACGGAGGCTCCACTTATGTGACTTCATCCAGGGGATGGAGTCTCAGTGATGGATATAAGAATCCACTTGGGCTGCTATCAGAATACTATAGACTGGGCGGGCTTATGGGAAGTCCAAGATCAAGGTGCTGGCAGATTCAGTGTCTAGTGAGATCCTTGTTCATACAGAATTGTTGTTTGCAGTTGCATTTGGCAGAAGGAATGAGAGAGTTTTCTGGAGCCTTTTTTATAAGGGTGATAATCCCATTCATGAGGGCTCCACACTCATGACCCAATCACCTCCCCAAGGCCCCACCTCCAAGTACCATTACCTTGGGGATTAGATTTCAACATATGAATTTGAGGGGATGCAAACATTTGACTGTGTGGATCACAACAAACTATGGAAAATTCTTAAAGAGATGGGAATACCAGACCACCTGACCTGCCTTCTGAGAAATCTGTATGCAGGTCAAGAAGCAACAGTTAGAACTGGACATGGAACAACAGATTGGTTACAAATTGGAAAAGGAGTACATCAAGGCTGTATATTGTTACCCTGCTTATTTAGCTTATATGCAGAGTACATCATGTGAAATGCCCAGCTAGATTAAGCCCAAGCTGTAATTAAGATTGCTGGGAGAAATATCAGTAACCTCAGATATACAGATGACACCACCCTTATGGCAGAAAGTGAAGAAGAACTAAAAAGCCTCTTGATGAAACAGAAAGAGGAGAATGAAAAAGTTGGCTTAAAACTCAACATTCAGAAAACTAGGATCATGGCATCTGGTCCCATCACTTCATGGCAAATAGATGAATAAAAGCTATGATCAACCTAGACAGCATATTAAAAAGCAGAGACATTACTTTGCCAACAAAGGTCTGTATAGTCAAAGCTATGGTTTTTCCAGTAGTCATGTGTGGATGCGAGAGTTGGACTATAAAGAAAGCTGAGCACTGAAGAATTGATGCTTTTGAACTGTGGTGTTGGAGAAGACTCTTGAGAGTCCCTTGGACTGCAAGGAGATCCAACCAGTCAATCCTAAAGGAAATCAGTCCTGAATATTTATTGGAAGGACTGATGCTTAAGCTGAAACTCCAAAACTTTGGCCACCTGATGGGAAGAACTGACTCATTTGAAAAGACCCTGATGCTGGGAAAGATCGAAGGCGGGAGGAGAAGGGGACGACAGAGGATGAGATGGTTGGATGGCATCACCGATTCGATGGACATGAGTTTGAGTAAGCTCCGGGAGTTGGTGATGGACAGGGAAGCCGGGTGTCCTGCAGTCCATGGGGTTACAAAGAGGTGGACACGACTGAGAGACTGAACTGAAACATTCAGTCTATAGCATGAGATTGTGGCCTTATAAGGAGATGAAAGACACGACTGGGTGACTGAAGTGAACTGACTGAAGGAGATGAAGCTACCAGAGCTCTCTTGCTTGGCCACCTGAGGATCTGGAAGAAGGCAACTGTCTATAAGCGAGCAAGCAGGGCTTCACCAGAGATCTGATCTGCCAGAACCAGGATCCTGGACTTGCCAGCTTCCAGAATTGTGAGAAATGTTTAAGCCACCCAGTCTGTGGTGTTTTGTTATTACATCTTGAACTGACTAAGATAATGGGGAAGGAAGTGGCAGGATATGGAAGTAAGAGAAAGGCACTTACCTTAAGGGGCTAAGGATGGTGGCTTGATGCTACACATACTGTTCTGCATCCTTTTTTGAGCTTTAAGTGCATAACTGTGTATTGTTCTGGGTTCCAATGCTGAGACCTCATCAGAGGTGAGGTTTCCTTACCAGGTGAGCCAACAGTTTCCTTAAAGACCCAAGAAAACAATTTTAATGCTTCAATAGCACAAGGGGAAAAAATTGCAGAATGAAAATTTATAGTAATTAGACAGAAAACCATTTTCTCTGTTTCTACTGAAAAAAATAAAACTAAAATGAAGTGTAAGTATGCTATATATAAATTTTATTATTTTAATATAATAATTAATAGCTAATTATTTCATTCATCCATTTAACAAATATTTATTATCCATTCTTCACTATGCAACAGTGATTCAGCAGAAACCAAAGAGACATGGTCTTTGCTCTCAGGAGTCTCCAGTGTTGTGAGGGGAGACACAAATAACCAACAGCAAGCAATTATTACATAACAAAATGTCAGGCTGTGATAAGTACAGAGAAAAGTGTCATTTCTGTAATGGATCTCCAAAGGGGAAACAACCTGTGATTTAAAAAAAAAAAAACAAAGACAACTTGGCCAGACTTCTGGTTTCAACTCCTTCATATAAAAAGTTTGGAAGACATCTCTCTCATCCCTACATGAAAAGGTTGAACAAACTGATGTTCAAAGATTTTAGTTGACTCATCAGAGAACTCACGTTGCAAAGAAAGCTGGAGCCCTGAAGTCTGGAGAGCGACGAATCCAGGGAGAGAGTGACTCAGCCAAGGTCGGCTCACCCACTGCAGGCGCAGACGGGAAGGGAGCTTAAAGGGTAACTTAAGCGCTTAAAGGCTTCTGGCCTTCTTATCTCACGTAAGGGGGAGGAGCTTAGGAGTTCTACGACGGGATCAACACCTGTGAAACTATGGCCTAAAAGACTGAGATTTAGTCATAAGGTTGCAGAATGTTTCCCCTCCCCACATCTTATCATCATACCAACAATGCTCCACTATAATAACAACGGGTTACATCTGAAAGATTTGCAAAGCACAGGCTCTCTCTGTAAAAGTATATAGGAAAGTATAAAGACCACAGGGAGACAAAAGAGGAGGGGGGACACTAGAGGAATTTGAAGTGTCTTCTGCCTACAGGTGTGGTAAACTGTCAACAGGATACAACTCCTTACCAGATTAATATAAATGTCCACATTAAAGATCTTACAGTTTCTGTTACCCAGCACAACATGGCTGATTTTGAACAAAAAATTAGAAGCCACCCAGATTCCAGAGGCAATCAAGTTAAAACGAGGTCATTAGAGTATAGGACCCACTCTAATGGACACCTTGGTATTGGTGATTAGGACCATCCAATAGGTGTCCCTATAAAAAGGGAAAACTTGGATACAGACACTCAGAGAAAGAAGATGATGCAAAGATGTGTAAGAGCACCATCTACAAGCCAAGAATGTCTGAGGCCACCAGATGCTAGGAGAGAGGGTTGAACAGATTTTGTCCTGCAACCCTCAGGAGGAACCAGTCTTACCAACACCTTGGTCTCTGACTTCCAGCCTCAGAACTTTGAGACAATAAATTCCTGTTGCATAAGCTGCTCAGTTTATGGCTCTTGGTTCGGTCAGCCCTCAGGACACGAATCTAGGTTCCTGGAAAGTGGGGTACTGTGGTAACAAATACCCTAAAACATGCAAGTGATACTGGAACGGAGCAAAAGGCAGAAGCTGACAGAGTTTTGAGCTATTTGAGAGAAAAGTCCTAGATTGCCTTGAGGAGATAGTTGGTAGAAATGTGAACATTAAAGATACTTCTGGTGAAGTCTCAGATGGGAATAAGGAGCACATTATTGGAAGCTGGAAGAAAGGTGACCCTTGTGATAAAATGGCAGAGAACCTGGCTGATTGTGTTCTGTTGGATGGAAGGTAGAACTTGTAAGTAATGAACATGGATGCTTAGCTGAGACTTCTGAGCAAACTGGTGAAGGAAGGCACAGCTTAGTTTCTCTTTGCTACTTACAGTGAAATGTAAGAGGAAAGAGATCCATGAAACAAGCTACAGTTGAGCAAAATGCAACCAGAAATTGGAAAATTCTTAGCCCATGCATATTGCAGAAAATGAAAAAGTATGTTCTAGAGAGAGCACCACGGGTGTGACCAGGCAACCATTTGCTAAAATGACGATGCATGTGACTTACACATCCAATCTACTACCTAGGGAGAAACACTGCCAGCTTGTACAGAAGGGGACAGAGATGAGAGGAATAAAGGAAGGCTCTCTGACTGCTGGGTTTCACTGGCTCAAATGGTGTAGAATCTGCCTGCAATGTGGGAGACCCAGGTTTGATCCCTGGATTGGGAAGATCCCCTGGAGAAGGCAGTGGCTATCCACTCCAGTATTCTTGCTTGGAGAATTCCATGGGCAGAGGCTATAGTTCATGGTGCTGCAAAGAGTTGGACACAACTGAGTGACTAACACTTCCACTTTCACTTAGAAAAGAGGTGAGGTTTTCACCTCTGTGCGCCAAAAGGATGGAGCCAAAGAGGACTATCCTACAGTTATAAAATCAAATGGAATTTTCTCTGATAGATTTCCATCTTCCTTTTGATCTGTTTGTCTCTCTAATTTTTCTCTTTTGGAATGGGAATTTCTGTGACTATTCCAACTTGTATTTTGAAAACAGCCTGTTGTCTGCTTTTGCAAGTAAGCAAATGGAGAGGAATTTGGACCCCGGATGACTTCTACTCCAACTCTTGTCTATAACTGATTTTGCATGATTTAAATGATAAGATTTGGGACTTTGAGGAGAGAATGTTTTGGTGAGATTTGAGGCTTAGAATTGATGTAGGAATGATGAACACTTCAGGAATATTGGAGTGGGTGGATATATTTTCCATGTGAGGATTTTGGAGGGTCCAGAGGGAAGATTATTATAAGTTAAATTGTGTCTCCCCAAGAAAAGAAATGTTAACCCCTAGAGTCTCAGAATGTGACCTTATTTCAAAATAGGGTCTTTACAGAGATAATCATGTTAAAATGAGGTCATTAGGGTGGCCCCTAATCCAGTATTGATGGAAAGGGGAAATGTGGAAGCAGAGACAGACACAGAAGCAACACACACACACACACACACACACACACACACACACAGAGTCATGGGAACATGAAGGCAGAGATCGGTGTCAAGCTCAGAAATGATAGAGATTGCTGGCAAACCATCAGGAGCCTGGAGAGAGTCATGGAATTGATTCTCCCTCCAAGTCCAAGAAGAAACCAACCCTGCTGACTTTGGCTTTGAACTTCTAGCCTTCATAATTGTAAGAATGAATTTCTATTGTTTAAGCCACACCTGTCTAGTCTCTTTTAAGGCTTTGAAAATTATGTTCTACCTACTTATGATATCCTTCCTTCCATCCCAGCTTTACTTAGCTAAAATCCTATTTTCCTTCAGTGCTCTATTTGAGCTTCAGTTCTTCTAAGAAGCTTTCCTCAACTTCCCCAGGCTGGTTAGGTGCTTCCTAACCTCATGTGTTCCTGCTAGCTCAGCATTCAACATACTTCATGGTAAATGTCTCTACCTATCTGTCTCCACCAGGGTATGAAATCCTTTAAGACAGAGCTATTTATCATTCTTCACTGTATTCTGGACATAGTTACACAGTTTCAAACACATAAAGAACAGCTCAAAACTATTTTTTGGATGGATGAATGGAAAATGACATCTAAGTCTAAGAGATGCAAACAAGTACTGAGAATTAGGCTGTTAAATGACCAGGATTTTTAAAAAGAGTTGGAAAATCAATGGCATTATGAATTTTAAGATCAATATAGTAACAACTTCCTGAACAGCACACAATTATATTTTCTATTATTTCCCCTACCTTGGTTGAGTCACCCCATGATTGCTTTCATTGCTCAAGTACTGCCTGCTGAATTGTCACGGCTCCATGTCTTATTAGAGGGTTTTTTTTTTTTTTTAATTTCTTGCAAAAAGTAATAGCAGAATGACTAGTTGACAAGGAAATCAGGTCACTTAGTTGATGACTTGCATATGCACACTTCCACAGAGAAACCCGATTAGCTGACAGGGTACTGGAGCTGGGTTCAGAAGGACTGAGTTGGGACTCTGGCCTTGCCACTTGCCAGCATGAGGCTTTGCTACCATCGTGAGGCGGTAGGACCATGGGAAGAGCACTTAACTCTGAGTCAGAAACCAGACTGGCCTTCTTACTTACTAGCTGAGTGACTCTTTGAAAATCTTTTCTAAGCTCTAAAGTGGGAGTAAAAAGCTTCTCTCCTCTTCTTCCCAGTTCAGTTCAGTTGCTGAGTCGTGGCCGACTCGTTGTGAGTCCATGGACCGCAGCATGCCAGACTTCCCTGTCCATCACCAACTCCCAGAGCTTACTCACACTTATGTCTATTGAGTCAGTGATGCCGTCCAACCATCTCATCTTCTGCCATCCCCTTCTCTTGCCTTCAATCTTTCCCAGCATCAGGGTCTTTCCTAATGAGTCAGTTCTTCACATCAGGTGGCCAAAGTATTGGAGTTTCAGCTTCAGCATCAGTCCTTCCAATGAATATTCAGGACTGATTTTTTTTAGGATTGACTGGTTTGATCTCCTTGCAGTCCAAGGGACTCTTAAGAGTCTTCTCCAACACCATAGTTCAAAAGTATCAATTCTTCGGCTCTCAGCTTTCTTTATAGTCCAACTCTCACATCCATACATGACTACTGGAAAAATCATAACTTTGACTAGACACACCTTTGTCAGCAAAGTAATGTCTCTGCTTTTTAATATGCTGTCTAGGTTGGTCATAGCTTTTCTTCCAAGGAGCAAGCGTCTTTTAACTTAGTGGCTGCAGTCACCATCTGCAGTGATTTTGGAGCCCAAGAAAATAAAGTCTGTCACTGTTTCCATTGTTTCCCCATCTATTTGCCATGAAGGGATAGGACCAGATGCCATGATCTTAGTTTTTTGAATGTTGAGTTTTAAGCCAGCTTTTCCACATGTGTGTAGATGTGTCTAAAACACTTTTCTACCATGGGTTCCAAAGAACACACTTTGGGAAACATTTCCATAAATCTATCCAGAGAGAGTGTCAACCATGCAAAGTGTTGTTAAATCAATATATTTTGTAGACTCCTTCAAATTATCACAGATCAGGTTCTCAAAATCATACTATCTGCTGGGTGACCAGTCTGTGTTAGGCACTGGACTGGGAACTTTTCAGATGACGTCTTATTAATTCTTCACATCATCCCATGAGACAAGAACATTACAAGAACAAACAAGAACACCTGTTTCAGAGGTGACGAAGTCAAATCTTAGGGAGGCTGAGGACATACACCCAGCTTGTAAATGGCAAAGCTGTGATTTAAAGCCAGGTTTGCTTGACTCCTAAGCTAAAGATATTTCCTAGTAAGCTTCCAGAAGAACCCCAAATACTATGCTTTTTGGAGTTAGATCATTCTGTATTCACATTAAACTCTATAGTTCTCAGAAGCTCCAACTAGAAAGAAGCCAGGCATGTTTGCTAAGACTCATTCTCCTTGCTAGGTCCAGATGTCCAGGATGTGCACACCAAGGTCAGAAAAAGAACCAAAAGCTCTACTGAGCATCTTGTCCCTCAGACTGCTGCTATTTAGACCCCAGCCAATGCCCTGTGTGCTAAGAAGGAACTCCTGGGAGAGACACTCTAGGAATTAGTGCAAAACAGGAGTACGGCCCTCACAAGGACTGAACCCCAGCCTCTAATCAACTCAATCCCTGATTGGAGGGAGATCTTCCTCAACTTAATCACATGGCTAAGCAGAAGGAAGAGAACATTATCCAAAGCCTTGAAGTATCTGATGTTTTCAATACAAAATGTCTGATATTTTATCAAAATCCCTCAAGCATTCCAGAAAAAAAAAAGAGTCAATTCCTAGGAAGGTTGAGAAGTCCGAGGTCCCCAAGGAAGAGAAAAAAAGGGGCCTGGGGCTCTTTAAGAGGAGATAGGGGTCTGGAATTTCAAGGAGGAGGAAAGGACAAACATTTTTTCTTCTACATTCCTTAGTTTTAGTCACATAAGAAGTGTTTTTTTTTTTTTTTCTTTAAGCCTGGAACTGATGATTACACAGCAAACAACTCAATTTAAACTCTTTAGTAAGGATTATATAGCAACAATGTATCCTGCTTGAGGACAATTTCTCCTTCCTAAAAACCTTCTGACTAATCCTGTTGTCTTAAGATGTAAATTGTGGGAATGGGTGTAGTAAGATCTTTACAACCTTGAGACTTTCTTTTGATTTATTGTAATAACCAATTTAAAAAGTATATAACTCTCTTGTTAACACTAGTGAGGGGGGCACTCTCTGCCCCCTTCTGATGTCTGTGTCAGAAGCTTTCTCTGCCCCTTTTTATACTTTAATAAAACTCTGCTGCACAAAAGCTCTTGAGTGATCAAGCCTGGTCCCTGGTCCTGAAGCTAAATCTTCTTCAGAGATCACGAATCCAACACCGTTCACCTTAACTATCGAAAACTATCACCGTTCACCGTTCACTATCAAAAACAAGTGACCAGAAATCCAGAAAACAAATAAATAGTAAGAAACCCACAGCAGATTCACATAGTAACAGATATGAATATTAAAATAACAGTGATTAATATTGTCAAGGAAACATAAGACAAGCTTCTGATTTTCACCTGATGCCTGAAATCTATACAAAATGGAAATTCCTGAAGTGCAAAATATTACACTAAAATTAATAAGTTAGTAGATTTATTACCAGCAGACTAGATACAGCTGAGGAAAGGATTAGTGATTAAGAACACAAGTCAATAGAAAATATCTGGATGGAAGCATGGAGAGAAAAAAGCGTGGGAAAAACAGAAAAGGATGTAGAAGTTATATGAGATATGGTGAAAGAAATAAATGCATGAATACACTGGAAGACCAGAAGGAAAAGAGAGAGCATGGTGCAAAGGCAATATTAAAGAGATAATAGCCAAGAATTTTCAAAAGTAATGAAAGCTATAGGTTCAAGAAGCTCTCTCAACCCTAAGCAAAATAAATGTGAACAGTATAAAACGAATAGTGCTTTGCATGTTATAGAATTAAGTATTATACATCTCTATAGATATTCTGCAATTTTCCTTTTTACTTAATGTTAATAACTATAACTGTGTTTATTTTTTCACTTATAAAAATTACCATATTGTACAAATGGTACATTAACCCATTCTAGTACTGAAGGACAGTAGGTTGTTTCTAATATTTCGCTATTCCACATTTGATACTCCCTGCATTCTTGTGTACATACATAGAACCGATCTGATGCAGCAGTCTCCAAAGCAGGGCACATACATTCCAATGAAAGTGAAAGGACAATCCACATGGAAATTTATTGCATTTCTTAAAGACATCCTTTAAAATTTTCTACTTTTATATGCATTTAGTAATATTTGGGCTGCCATCTATGGGGTCGCACAGAGTCGGACACGACTGAAGTGACTTAGCAGCAGCAGCAGTAATACTTGTATGAGAAAAAGTAATATGTGTACATGATTTATAAATAAAAATACATACTATGAGTATATGCTTTAAAAAATTTTAATTAAAAAAAACTGCTGAGGATCATGATTATAAAATCTGGAATCCTCTACTTTTTAGAATATGACTCTCTGTTTAATCACCAAGTCATGTCCAACTTGTGCGACCCCATGGACTGTAGCCCGCCAGGCTCCTACATCCATGGGATTCTCCAGGCAAGAATATTATTTAAATATTTAATATTTTAATATTTATATCTGTTACTGGAGTTGGCTGCCATTTCCTTCTCCAAGAATATGACTAGTGGTGGAATTTCTGAGTATACTCACCTTTGACTTGGTTAGATACTACCACACGGCTGGTTGTACTGATCAATCTCACCAACCATGCATACGGAGGTTATATTTGTTGGTAATCACCTGAATTGCAGGGATTCTAAGTATATTAGGGCTTAACTCTCAAATCAATCACTATTGTTCAGAAATAACATAATCTGAAGCTGTGTCATCAACATACTACAAACAAAAAATTCTTCATATGTGCATTTTAACACATAAAATGTAAAGTACCGGATCCCAATGGCACAGATCAAATTCTAAAAATAATTAGCCTTATTATTTTTGAAGTGTATTTAAATTTTTGAGAAGCACCTTTTCGTTAAAAATCCCCCAGCATATTGAAAATACCTCTAAGTGCATTTATCCTTATTCTCCGAAAACTCTGAAATATTGTGCACAAAGCAGCAGCTGTCATATCAGGATATTTCGCTGATGTGATAATTTGTGTTTAAAATTCCCCAGGACCCAGTGAAAAAGTCACGAACATCTAAAGTCAGATGAAGAAAAGGAAGCAAGCAATTTCAGAGCCCCACGAGTCATGACTGTCAAAGTTCTAGGAGGACCCCCGTAAGGGGTTCATACAGGAGGGAGTGTGCAGTAAGCAAAGCCCATGGTTCCTGATTGACAGAAAACTCAGTGCCTGGATGACTGTCACTTAGTTAGCTCGGCACTTAGGCATTAGTCATAGTGTACAAAATGCTTGTGAGTGAAAGTCGCTCAGTCATGGCCAACTCTTTGCAACCCCATGGACTATACAGTCCATGGAATTCTCCAGGCCAGAATACTGGAGTGGGTAGACTTTTCCTTCTCCAGGGGATCTTCTCAACTCAGGGATTGAACTCAGGTCTTCCACATCACAGGC
Source organism: Bos indicus (assembly GCF_029378745.1). Classification (NCBI taxonomy): domain Eukaryota; kingdom Metazoa; phylum Chordata; class Mammalia; order Artiodactyla; family Bovidae; genus Bos; species Bos indicus. The sequence goes on along the minus strand of NC_091769.1, from coordinate 6,101,450 downwards.
AGATTCTTTACCAACCGAGTTATCAGGGTTGGTAGTTTAAATGCTCATCTGAATTCTGACTATACCATGCAAAGAACGTTTATATAGGTAATGTTAATTGACTTCCTACCATGTCCCAGGAAACAGACTGGACGCTATAAGTGACCATGCCATCAACAAGGCTGACAAACATTTATCATGCTCCAGACTCTTTCTGAAATGCATTTCGAGCAACCCTACGATCTCTTTATGTCACTGATACGACAGTCATCTTTATCTCATGGATGAGACATCTGAAAGCAAAGCCAGTTCGAGTCACACGGCTCTATGTGCTGGGGCTGGCATATGAGCCAGCACCTGCTGGACTCCAAGGCTCTGAGCTATGAAGCTCTATGGAGTCCGGGGCCGGCACGCACACACATAGCTCCTACTGCACAGAAGTGGCGATCGAGTTGGAGAGTCACACGCAGAAACACAAGAAAGACTAACGTGCAAGTGAGTGAAGCGGCTGAGGGTGGGTGCAAAAGGTTGTGAAGAGATGGGCCTTTGATGAGTGGGCTTTGCCGGATGGAGGGGAGAGGGAAGGGCACCTTGTGTATTGCAGTGCAAAGACAGGAGTGTGAAAGGGTGTACGCTCTGGGGGAAGTGCAGTTCTATTGGAAAGAAAATAGTGTAAGACTGATGATAGGTAAAAAGAGTGGTTCTAGAAAAGTCAGCAGGACCTGTTCATGTCAAACTAAAAAACTCCAACTTTTTACACTTAGTCATAGAGAGACATTAGTAAGTTTCAAGACAGCAGTGAGACATGGTTAGTGCAGGAGTTTACAAACACTGCTTTAATCTATACCCAGATTTCTCAGAATTCCTGCCCTATTCCCTGGGGAGACATCAAAGAATACCTTATAAAAGTCCTTATATTGGGAAGGCCCATGTTTAAGACAATGCTAAGATCAAAAGCCCTAAAGATTATGAACAGAAATTTTTAAGTCTCAGAGGAATAGCAGGAGGTCCCTGAGAAGACTCCTTCAATTCCCAGCCCCTGTAAACCTGCCCCACTTTTATACATGGCTGCTGGCAGAATGCTAGCTGAGGGGAGGTTGGAATTCTTCAGTCACCTAGGGCATAAGTATAGAAAGCTGAGAGGAGCCAGACTACTCAGCCTGGATTGAAGTCATAGGACTAATTTTAAGGACCTCAAACTTGAGACCAGCCATTTGATCGACCTCACATGTCTTATCCCATGAGTGCGCTTGCCTCATGAGACAGGCCTGTAAGATAATTCTTCTGGGGAAAGGGAAATTTTTAGATTTCTCATAAACAGCTCACTTTTGTAAGGAGAAATGAGGAGCTAAAATTAAACTGCCTCAATTATTTGGCTTCTAAACTGACTTATGAAACTCACAGAGGAAAACGTTGTGCAAATTTATCAGAAGCCATGGGAAAGAGTCATTGCACATCTCCACGGGCTATGGCATCTTGGGCAGATCCTGCTGGCCTGTGGCCCCAGGGCTGAGCAGCTGTGCCCAGGAGCAGAGGCCTTGAGACAAGGTGGCCAAAGGAAATGAGCTGGAAATTTACTCCTGACGAAGAGGCCTTCTCTGTGTTTTTCCAGCAGGTGATGCGCTCTCTTCCTATCAGCTTTGCCTCTTTGTAGGCATGCTGACCTTTTCTCCCCCATCACTGTCCTGCATTTCCCTTCTGCTTAGACATCATCAGGCACACCAGAGAAACCATTAACAAGGAACCCATCTCACACAAGGAGATAAATGCAAGGATTCACCACAGCCCTGGTTGTAATAAATCAAAATTGGAAGCAATCTAAATGTCCATCAACAGGAGAAAACACACAAGGTTGGAACGTTACACGCATGTTAAAAAGAGGGGTGTCGGAGACTCCCCTGGGTGGTCCAGTGGCTAAGGTGCTGCACGCCCAATGCAGGGGGGCTCAGGTTCGAACTCTGGCCAGGGAACTAGACCCGATGTGCTGCAATGAAAGACTCTCATGCTGCGATGAAGATCCAAGATCCCACATGCTGTAGCCAAGACCTGGTGCAGCCAGATAAATACACAAAAATTATAAATATTTTAGAAAGGAAGAGAGTCAAATATCAAAACCAGAATGCTGAATTAGAGTAAATCACAAAAATGAATCCTGGAGTTTGCTACCGTCTATTTAATACTCTGTGTTATTAATGAGTTCCTACCAATGGAACAAAAATGCAAACTCATGCAAGGGGAAGTGGGTATGTTTACTTCAGTTTAGAAGTTATCTCTGAAGAGGAAAGTAAATGGGGTCAGGGAGGGGCATTAAGGAACTTCAACACTATCTATGGTGTTTTATTTGTAAAAAAATTATTGAGAGATTTGAAACGAAGAGGGAGATGTTCAAATTTACCATGCCAAGTGGTGAGTCCACAAACATTTATTACATTGGTCTCTGTACTTCTGTTAATGTAAGCAATATTTCATAAAAGTTGTTTTTAAAAAGAAGCAGCTGGGTCTCTTTTTCCTGCTAAGGATCAGAGGTTAGGCCTTGTGTATGAATTAGGTTCAGAAGGGCTTATTGGCCTGACTCAGCAGGTCTGGATAGTCCCTGCAGCTCCCGCAGCTCAGGATTTCAGACTCTAGGCTGACCTCCCAGCCATTCTCTTGGTTACAGGAGTGGCTGTGGCATCTCGGCACACAGCCTCCCACACCAAGGGCCCAGCCACGTGGAAGAAAGACAGCCTCCAGCCATGTGCGCTTTACACTGGGCAGCAAAATCTTTCCCAGAATCCTCCAGCAGACCTCTCCTTGGCTGCAACTCGATCACATGATCATGTCTCCTTCCAAGGAGGCTGGGGAATCAAGGATCTGAAAGTTGGACCATGGGGCAAACGGCTCTCCAGAAGACGAAAGAGGGAAATGCTGGATTTGGGTAGGGAACCAAGAGGGACGCCCCACATCAAGACGGTGAGCTGGTGAAGGGCTGAGAGCCTCGAGAAGCAGGTTATGGTGGTGTCAGTGGAAGGGGGCATCACAGTCAGTGGTTTCCAGGGGAAAAACTGGGCTAATAGTCATGTGTGGTGGAGCAGAAAAATAATGGTCATGGGCTGTGCGGTTTCAAAGACTAATGTCTTAAAAACAAACAAACAAACAAGAAACCTAAGTGTTGGCAACTCTTGTGCCAAGAGAAATAATTAACAGAAAAGGAAAAAAAAAAAAAAAACTTACCATCTATTCTATTCTTACATCATTTCTTTCTCTTTTTTTAAATTAATTAATTAAATTTTTTTTTTTTTTTTTACTTTACAATATTGTATTGGTTTTGCCATACATCAACATGCATCCGCCACGGGTGTACACGTGTTCACATCATTTCTATAAAATGAAAGAGTATGTTCACAGGAACAAACTAGGAAAAGCACAATAAAAAAATAAAGGCATGTTCTTCCCACAGAACAGGGCTTATGGAAGAGGCACTTACAGACCCCTTTTCACTCTTTGCTCTGTGGGGTGAAAGTTTTGCCCTTGTCCATGAGTGTTGGATTGCTAGTGGTCTGGAACATGGGAGTAAAGCTTTGGGTGGAAGAAGCAGCAGAGAGAGATGCTAGAAAAGCAAACTGGGCCAAGGCTATGAAGAGCCTTGAAGCCAAGCCAAGACATTGAGACCCAGCTCAAAAGTGATATTCTCTACAAAGTTTTTTCTGTCACCTTTCCCCCCCCCCGCCGCCGCAACCGCATTTGCCAGCCTCTAGGACCAACAGATCCTTGTCTTGGGCTCTCTCTGACAAACCTAGATTTCAGTTGAGTGGCGCTGCTCTGCTTGTTGATTCATCCACCTCCCTCTTTACAGCTGTAGTTCCTGAAAAGCCACAATGAGGTCCTGACCATTTCTGTACCACCAGCATCCCAGCCCAGCTGCCCAGTAGGTAGGATAGCTGATGAATGAATGAATTAATCAGTATATGAAAATATGAACAAGTGAAGGGACTGGAGTTGGCAACCTCTAAAATATAGCTTAGTGTTTCAAAAGGATGGGCTAAACATTAGGAGGGAGGCTGTTCTAAGTTGCTTCAGTCATGACTGACTCTTTGTGACCCTATAGAATCTACCAGGCTCCCCTGTCCATGGGATAATCCAGGCAAGAACACTGAAGTGGGTTTCCATTCCCTCCTCCAGGGGATCTTCCTGACTCAGGGATCAAACCTGTGTCCTGGTAGGCTGGTTCTTTACCACTAGCACCATCTGGGAAGTCCTAGGAGGGAGTTTAAAGGTGCCCAAGTTTGACTTCCAAACCTGTCCCTGTCCAACTGTGACTTTGAGCAAATCATTTAATGTCTGTGCCTCAGTTTCCTTGCCTATAAAATGGGAATTAATATGCCATTCACAGGGCATATTATTAATAGAATTAAATGCACTCATATAAGTAAATCAAATCAACTTGGCATAATAATCTCAGCCTATATTTTTATTAGTAGTAGTATCTTAATTTCAATTCTGAGGAAAACTTAGGCAGAACTCAGTTCATTAAACTCCCACAGCTGAAACCCAGCTCCTTCAGCTCCAAATCACTATGGATGAAATGTCTTTATATACCTTTCTACCTAGAATCTTCAGAAGTGTGATTTCCAGAGTGTTCCTAAAGATCAGTAAAAGGATTACAAGTCGTTATAGAAAACTGCCACTAGATTTGCTTTGCTTCAACCAGGTGCCAGGGACTTATGAATTCCTGTAAGCCTGTTTATCACCGTGGTTGGCATTTATTGAACAATTACTATGTACTAGATCAGAGGTCAGCATACTACAGTTTATGAGCCAAACCTGTTTTTGTAAGGCTGGTGAATTAAGAATGGTGTTTACATTTTAAGTAGTTTTAAAAAGTCAAAAGAAGCATAATAATTTATGCACAATAAAATTATATGAAATTTAATTTTCAGTGTTCATTAATGAGTTTTATTGGAATACAGCCACACCCATTCTCTGCCCATTGCCAATGGCTGCTTTAGTGTCCAAAAGTTTAAAAGACTTCTTAAGACTTCCCTGGTGGCTCAGTCTGTAAAGCGTCTGCCTACAATGCGGGAGACCCAGGAGACCCTGGGTCAGGAAGATCCCCTGGAGAAGGAAATGGCACCCACTCCAGTACTCTTGCCTGGAAAATCCCATGGATGGAGGATTCTGGTAGGCTACAGTCCATGGGGTTGCAAAGAGTCAGACATGACTGAGCAACTTTGCTTAGCTGATCTTTTATTGTAGCAGCTTGTTGACCGCTGTGATGGATGCTATAGACAGAACTTTGCCTGGATAACTCAGTCCTTATGACTCCGTATAGTGGAGGTATGCAGACCTCATTTACCATTAGGAAGCAGATGCTTAAAGGGAGTAAGTAACTTCCAACAGGTCACATAATAGTAGGTACTAGAGTCAGGACAGTGAGAGCTGGGACACTCACAAAGAGGTGAGTGGCAATTTCCTCCTTCAGTTGAATTTTTCCTGAGATTCATCAGCCTTTTTTCACTCTCTTCAAGAAAATAAATGGGTTTAATTATTAGAAGGACCTAAATTAAGCAATGGCACCCCACTCCAGTACTCTTGCCTGGAAAATCCCATGGACGGAGGAGCCTGGTAGGCTGCAGTCCATGGGGTCGCTAAGAGTCAGACATGACTGAGCGACTTCACTTTCACTTTTCACTTTCATGCATTGGAGAAGGAAATGGCAACCCACTCCAGTGTTCTTGCCTGGAGAATCCCAGGGACAGGGGAGCCTGGTGGGCTGCCATCTATGGGGTCACTCAGAATCAGACATGTCTGAAGCGACTTAGCAGCAGCAGCAGCAGCAAATTAAGCGAAGAAGGAAGGATGCTTTTGCAAGAGTTTAGCAAAGTAGGTGGTGGGTGGTGGGTGGCAAGCTCGGGGCCTGACAGGTCCAGATGGGTGATTGGTAGAGGAGGTGGGGTTGTCAGAGTCAGAGGAGGGTGGTAATGATCTGACAGCCCAGCCCTACTCCAAATGGTAAGGATCTCACTGCTTAAGACATGGACCTGAGACCACTCTGAGGCCAAGGAGCTGGGGGGAAAGGCAGAAACCCACCCTACTAACAGGAGTTTGAGAAATGTTGTCAAGAAGGCCAGGTCAGGGATGATTAAGGTAATTTCTGTCCAGGTTCTTTTTTCCTTCTTGGAACTCTTGACTTCTCTTGTAAAGCTGCATTGTTCCTGTATTCCACAATTTCTGCCCCTCAGTTGGCTGGTCTCAGGGCCTGACATAGGTCACACAAGTCAGACACAAGGATTTGGAAGCACTTCTGCCTGATACGAGAGAGATCTTTCCAGAAGACAACTTTAATTTATAGAGTATAAAAATGGGAGTGAGTTGGACTGAGCCTGTATGCACTCTGCTAGGAATTTTCTGTAGGCTATTCCGCTAACCCACGTCAACCTATCAAATAGAGCAATGGAGCAGAAATGGCCTATATTCCCTCAGTATTCTCCCCTCTTCTTTCTTAGCAATAGGACTTCAATCTCACCTGGGTGCATAGCTGTCTAAATAAAGACTGCATTCCTTAGAATCCCTTGTTGCCAAGTGGGATCACGTGACAAATTCTGCCCAAAGATCTGCAAGCCCAAGGGTTATGTATGACTTCTAGGAAGCACTCTTTAAAGAGAAGGAGAGAATTCCACTAGAGTCCTTACTCTTTCATGCTAGGACAGGACAGTTGGTGCTTGGCAGACATTTTGGGCCATGAGGTGAACGCTACCTGCTGATAGCCTCAGAGTAGCAGGAGGGAAGGGCCAATATCCCTGAAGATTGTGAAACTATCTTACCAGTCCTGAACTGCCTACATGAGAGAGAAATAAACTTTAATCTTGTTTAAGCCACTGTTACTTTGTTTTTTCTTGTACTTGTAGCCAAATCAAATGCTAACTTGTAATAATATAGAAACAGAGGTTCACAGAGGTCAGTGACGTACTCAAGGTTACATAGCTACTAAGTGGCAGAACTAGCATTTATACACAGAATTGCCTGATATCAAGCTTGTTCCATTAATAATAATGACAACTCAATGACATCCACTATTCACTGAGTCCCTACTATGTGCCAGGCAATGAGCATCTTCACCCAAACTGGGTTTGAACAGAAGCTCTATCACAAGCTCAATGTATAAGCTAAGGAAAGCTATATAACTCCTGAGTTTCAGATTTCCCATCTGTAAATGAGCTCAAATACATGGTTTGGGGAAAATTAAATGAGATCATGGATGTGAACTATGGGGCATGCCACCAGCACAGAATAGGTTCCTTATAGGTGACTTCTTTATTTCTAGATCCTCAGTGCCCTTTCATAGGTCGCACACATAGTAGGCACCCAGGTAACCCCCACGGTTGCAAGCCAATAGCTACTAGCTGCTCTTGCAAGGAAAAGACAGAGACAAGTGAACTGATTCAGTCAGGGAACATTTACTGGGAGCCTGGTAAGTGCAGTCAGACGCAGGCTGTGGTGAGAGTGGTGGGGGCCAGCACTGTTATGGGGGAACACGGGGTAAGAGTTCACGAAGCCAGGATTGTGTCTCCCTGACCAAAGCAGAACCGGGCTCAGAGGGTGCATACATGCGGCCCAAGGAACCACAGAGGAGAAACCTGATGTCATGAGACAGCACTCAGGCCGCCAACGTTATGAGAACCCCAGAGGGCTTCCGCAGGCTGGTTTTGGTGATCGGGTGTTCTAGGCGAAGTGGGATTTTGGCAAGCCCAGAATAAGGGAAAGGTTTTGATAGGCACCATGGTAAAGGGTGTGGTTCCAGGGAAGAGGCTAGATTATTCTGACTTCCTGGGCGCCAACTGGTGAAAGAGAAAGGAAATCACTTCATGCCCTTAACCAATAAAACCCACCCACCTGGAGTTTATTCTAAATATTCTGGAGGCACATTAGAGCTGGTATTGAAAGACGGTAGGTAAAAAAGAATTTAGAGTCCAAACACTCATATTCTAAGCTTCAGTCAGTCAGTTCAGTCACTCAGTTCTGTCTGACTCTTGGCGACCCCATGGATTGCAACACGCCAGGCCTCCCTGTCCATCACCAACTCCCAGAGTTCACCCAAACTGATGTCCATCGAGTTGGTGATGCCATTCAACCATCTCATCCTCTGTCGTCCCCTTCTCCTCCTGCCTTCATTCTGTACCAGCACCACGGTCTTTTCAATTGAGTCAGTTTTACACATCAGGTGACCAAAGTATTGGAGTTTCAGCTTTAGCATCAGTCCTTCCAATGAATATTCAGGACTAATTTCCTTTAGGATGGACTTGGATCTCTTTGCAGTCCAAGGGACTCTCAAGAGTCTTCTCCAACACCACAATTCAAAAGCATCAATTCTTAGGCACTCAGCTTTCTTTATAGTCCAACTCTCACATCCATACATGACCACTGGAAAAACCATAGCCTTGACTAGACAGACCTTTGTTGGCAAAGTAATATCTCTGCTTTTTAATATGCTATCTAGGTTGTTCATAACTTTCCTTCCAAGGAGCAAGTGTCTTTTAGTTTCACGGCTGCAGTCACCATCTACAGTGATTTTGGAGCTCCCCCCAAATAAACTCTGTCACTGTTTCCATTGTTTCCCCATATATTTTCCATGAAGTGATGGGACCGGATGCCATGATCTTATTTTTCTGAATGCTGAGTTTTAAGCTAACTTTTTCGCTCTCCTCTTTCACTTTCATCAAGAGGCTCTTTAGCTCTTCTTTGCTTTTTTTGCCATAAGGGTGGTGTCATCTGCGTATCTGAGGTTATTGATAATTTTCCCTACCTTCTTGATTACAACTTGTGCTTCATCCAGCCTGGCATTTCACATGATGTATTCTGCATATAAGTTAAATAAGCAGGGTGACAATATACAGCCTTGACGTACTCCTTTCCCAATTTGGAACCAGTCTGTTATTCCATGTCCAGTTCTAACTGTTGCTTCTTGACCTGCATACAGACTTATCAGGAGGCAGATAAGGTGGTCTGGTATTCCCATCTCTTGAAGAATTTTCCAGTTTGTTGTGATCCATATAGTCAAAGGCTTTGGCATAGTCAATAAAGCAGAAGTAGAAGTTTTTCTGGAAATCTCTTGCTTTTTCAATGATCCAGTGTATGTTGACAATTTGATCTCTGGTTCCTCTGCTTTTTCTAAATCCAGCTTGAACATCTGGAAGTTCACTGTTCACATACTGTTGAAACCTGCCTTAAAGAATTTTGAGCATTACTTTGCGAGTATGTGAGATGAGTGAAATTGTGCGGTATTGAACATTCTTTGTTCAAATCAAGGTAAATTGGAAGTGATCAAACAGAAGATGGCAAGAGTGAACATCGACATTCTAGGAATCAGAGAACTAAAATGGACTGGAATGGGTGAATTTAGCTTAAATGACCATTATATCCACTACTATGGGTAAGAATCCCTTAGAAGAAATGGAGGAGCCATCATAGTCAATGAAAGAGTCTGAAATGGAGTACTTGGATGCAATCTCAAAAATGGCAGAATGCTCTCTGTTCGTTTCCAAGGCAAACCATTGAATATCACAGTAATCCAAGTCTATGCCCCCACCAGTAATGCTGAAGAAGCTGAAGTTGAACGGTTCTATGAAGACCTACAAGACCTTTTAGAACTAACACCCCAAAAAGATGTCCCTTTCATTATAGGGGACTGGAATGCAAAAGTAGGAATCAAGAAACACCTGGGGTAACAGGCAAATTTGGTCTTGGAGTACAGAATGAGGCAGGACAAAGGCTAATAGAGTTTTGCCAAGAGAACACACTGGTCATAGCAAACACCCTCTTCCAACAACACAACAGAAGACTCTACACATGGACATCACCAGATGGTCAACACTGAAATCAGATTGATTGTATTCTTTGCAGCCAAAGATGGAGAAGCTGTATACAGTCAGCAAAAACAAGACCAGCAGCTGACTGTGGCTCAGATCATGAACTCCTTATTGCCAAATTCAGACTTAAATTGAAGAAAGTAGGGGAAACCACTAGACCATTCAGTTCAGTTCAGTTCAATTCAGTCGTTCAGTCGTGTCTGACTCTTTGTGACCCCATGGACTGCAGCACGCCAGGCCTCCCTGTCCATCACCAACTCCCAGAGTTCACTCAGACTCACGTCCATTGAGTCAGTGATGCCATCCAGCCATCTCATCCTCTGTTGTCCCCTTCTCCTCCTGCTCCCAATCCCTCCCAGCATCAGAGTCTTTTCCAATGAGTCAACTCTTCGCATGAGGTGGCCCAAGTACTGGTGTTTCAGCTTTAGCATCATTCCTTCCAAAGAAATCCCAGGACTGATCTCCTTCAGAATGGACTGGTTGGATCTCCTTGCAGTCCAAGGGACTCTCAAGAGTCTTCTTCAACACCACAGTTCAAAAACATTCAGGTATGACCTAAATCAAATCCTTTACGATTATACAGTGGAAGTGAGAAATAGATCGAAGGGACTAGATCTGATAGACAGAGTACCTGATGAGCTATGGACGGAGGTTTGTGACATTGTATAGAACACAGGGATCAAGAACATCCCCAAGAGAGAGGAATGCAAGAAAGCAAAATGGCTGCCTAAGGAAGCCCTACAAATAGCTGTGAAAAGAAAAGAAGTAAAAAGCAAAAGAGAAAAGGAAAGATATACCCATTTGAATGCAGAGTTCCAAAGAATAGCAAGGAGAGATAAGAAAGCCTTCTCAGTGATCAGTGCAAAGAAATAGAAGAAAGCTATAGAATGGGAAAGACTAGAGATCTCTTCAAGAAAATTAGAGATACCAGGGAACATTTCATGCAAAGATGGGCACAAAAAAGGACAGAAATGGTATGGACCTAACAGAAGCAGAAGATTTTAAGAAGAGGTGGCAAGAATACACAGAAAACTGTACAAAAAAGAACTTCACAACCCAGATAATCATGATGGTGTGATCACGCACCTAGAGCCAGACAGCTTGGAATGCGAAGTCAAGTGGACCCTAAGAAGCAGCACTACAAACAAAGCTAATGGGGATGATGGAATCCCAGTTGCGCTGTTTCAAATCCTCAAAGATGGTGCTGTGAAATTGCTGCACTCAACATGCCAGCAAACTTGAAAAACTCAGCAGTGGCCACAGGACTGGAAAAGGTCAGTTTTCATTCCAATCCCAAAGAAAGGCAATGCCAAAGAATGCTCAAATGACCACACAATTGCACTCATCTCATACACTAATAAAGTAATGCTCAAAATTCTCCAAGCCAGGCTTCAGCAATATGTGAACTGTGAATTTCCAGATGTTCAAGCTGGGTTTAGAAAAGGCAGAGGAACCAGAGGTCAAATTGCAAATATCAGCTGGATCATTGAAAAGGCAAGAGAATTCCAGGAAAACATGTATTTCTGCTTTATTGACTATGCCAAAGCCTTTGACTGTGTGGATCACAACAAACTGTGGAGAATACTTCAAGAGATGGGACTACCAGACCACCTGACCTGCCTCTTGAGAAATCTGTATGCAGGTCAAGAAGAAACAGTTAGAACTGGACATGGAACAACAGACTGGTTCCAAATAGGAAAAGGAGTACGTCAAGGCTATATATTGTCACTCTGCTTATTTAACTTATATGCAGAGTACATCATGAGAAACGCTGGCTGGAAGAAGCACAAGCTGGAATCAAGATTGCCAGGAGAAATATCAGTAACCTCAGATATGCAGATGATACCAGCTTTATGGCAGAAAGTGAAGAACTAAAGGGCCTCTTGGTGAAAGTGAAGGAGGAGAGTGAAAAAGTTGGCTTAAAACTCAACATTCAGAAAACTAAGATCATGGCATCCAGTCCCAACACTTCATGGCAAATATATGGGGAAACAATGGATGACTTTATTTTGGGGGGCTCCAAATTCACTGCAGATCATGACTGCAGCCATGAAATAAAAAGATGCTTACTCCTTGGAAGAAAAGTTATGACCGACCTAGATAGCATATTAAAAAGCAGAGACATTACTTTGCCAACAAAGGTCCATCTAGTCAAAGCTATGGTTTTCCCAGTGGTCATGTATGGATGTGAGAGTTGGACTATAAGGAAAGCTGAGCGCTGAAGAATTGACACTTTTGAACTGTGATGTTGGAGAAAACTCTTGAGAGTCCTTTGGACTGCAAGGAGATCCAACCAGTCCATTTTAAAGAGATCAGTCCTAGGTGTTCATTGGAAGGACTGATGTTAAAGCTGAAACTCCAATACTTTGGCCACCTGATGTGAAGAGCTGACTCATTTGAAAAGACTCTGATGCTGGGAAAGACTGAAGGCGGAGGAGAAGGTGATGACCGAGCATGACATGTTTGGATGGCATCAGCTAGCTATTCAATGGACATGAGTTTGGGTGACCCCTGGGAGTTGGTGATGGACAGGGAGGTCTGGCGTGCTGCAGTCCGTGTGGTTGCAAAGAGTCAGACATTACTGAGGGACTGAACTGAACTGAACCTTGAAGGCCATTGCAGAAAGCTGCACAGGTCTCTTGGGGTGTTCAAGAAAAGCCTGGGCTTTGTCTCCTGGGTCTACCCTCAGCCTACCTCACAGGTGCAACCAGAGCAAAGAAAAGCCGGGACGGGCCAGGGATCCCTCCTTTAGCAGGTGGTTCATGCCTAAGAGAGCCATTTGTTAAACATTGAAAAGGGGCCTCTCTATAATCAGCCTTTGAAGACTCCATCTAGAAAACTCTCACTTCTCTATTTCATGTGTTTTAGCTTCATATGATTGCCAGAGTGGGAACAGGTTTCCAGCGAGAATAAAGATTATCAGACGATGAGGGGCTCGTGGGGAAACCACCAGGTCCACTCCCATGTGATGTGCTTTTCCCATATCCAAGGACACTTTTTTATCCTTAAAAATTTCAGGGGCTGGAACAAATTTCAATGCACACCTAAAATAGCAGTAACTTCTCTCAGGCCTGACCAATGCACTAAGTAAAATTGCTTTGGGGATTTTATTTTTTAATTAATTAATTTATTTTTGGCTTTATTTTCTTGGGCTCGAGAATCACTGTGGATGGAGATTGAAGTCATGAAATTAGAAGTTGCTTGCTCCTTGGAAGAAAAACTATGATAAACCTAGACAGCGTATTAAAAAGCAGAGACATCATTCTGCTGGAAAAGGTCCATCTAGTCAAAGCTATGGTTTTTCCAGTGGTCATGTATGGATGTGAGAATTGGAACGTAAAGAAGGCTGAGTGTTGAAGAATTGATTCTTTCAAACTGCGGTGTTGAAGAAGACTCTTGAGAGTCCCTTGGACTGCAAGGAGATCCAACCAGTCCATCCTAAAGGAAATCAGTCCTGAATGTTCATTGGAAGGAGTGATGCTGAAGTCCAATGCTTTGGCCACCTGATGCAAAGAGCTGACTCATTGGAAAAAACCCTGATGCTGGGAAAGATTGAAGGCAGGAGGAGAAGGGGACGACAGAGAATGAGATGATTGGATGGCATCATCTATTTGATGGACATGAGCTTGAGCAGACTCCGGGAGATAGGGAAGCCTGCAGTTCATGGGGTCGCAAAGGGTCGGACATGATTGAGCAACTGAACAACAACCAATTTTTGGCTGTGCTGGGTCTTCACTGTCACAAGCAGACTTGATCTGGCTGCAGTGAGCAGGGGCTGCTCTCTAGCTGTGCTGCGTGGGTGTCCCATTGCAGACTTCTCTTGTTGTGGAGCATGGGCTCTACAACACGTGGGCTCTGTAGTTGTGGTGCCCTGTGGCATGTGAAATCCTCCCAGACCAGAGATCAAACCTGTGTCCCCCACATTGGCAGGCAGATTCTCAACCACTGGACCACCAGGGAAGTCTGCTTTGGGGCTTTAAAAACTCTAGTAGTTGTATGGCTGTAGTCTAAATATAATACCTGTAAACTGTGGGTTGGAGTCTACATGTGCCCAACATTTAAATGGGCAGGAAGAAGAAGAAAGGATCAAAAGAAATAAAGAGTCAGAGAATCTATTATGTGTTAGGGTTTTTATTGATATTCTCACTTAATTCTCAGAGATTCCCCTGAAATGGTTATTAGTAAATGCATTTCACAATAAAAATGACAACAATCATAGTAATAATAGAGTTATTGGATCACTGCTGTCCTTTATTGAGCCCTTGGTATGTGTCAGGCAGATTTCTAAAAGCTTTACATACGTTCTCTCATTTAATCCTCACAAGAACCCTGGATCCTAGGTCTATCTCTATTTCCAGATTAAAGATTTGGAGACACACAGGTACTATGTGGAAAAACAGAAGTTCAAGTGCACACTCTTAGCCATTACACGGCAGGCTGAAAGCAAGGAGGTCAGGTGATCAGGGACTTCATCCAGGACACACAGGTAGTAAGTGGTTCACCAGAGACCAGAACCCAGGTTTGCCTGATAGCAAAGGCCACACTCCTTCCTGTAGCACAGGGCATTCTGAGAGGCACAGGGGCCCAAGACTACCGCCTCTTGAGCCTCCAAACAGCTCCAAAAGCTAGAACAAGAAGATGATGGTTGATAAGTTCACTCTGGCCCAGTCCCAGTTTGGAAACGGGCCCTAGTGGTGAATTTGGGCTTCACTCCAGATGTCACACGAAGCCACTTGGAAGAGCGTGAGTCAGAAAGTGACATGTTATTGAGAGAGGTTTTTAAAAAGCACTCAGGACACTCTGCAGGGAACAGACTGCCAGAGTGGCAGCAGAGTTGTTAATTACCTAAGGTAGGTTTCTGATCACTCAGAGATGATTCCATGTAAGAGAATTAAAATACTCAGATGCAACTAAAGTCACCCTGAGCACTGTCTCCACCCTGGTATGGTTTCTGAATCCTGGAGAAAGAAGGCCTGTTTTCAGTGGGCTGATGGCACTCACCCTCCAGCTGTGCCAAAGGGCTGATGAGAACAGGGGACCATTCTGTGTGATGGTGGGCAAGCAAATCAAGGGTCAGGGTGAATGATGCCCTCAGCCAGCTCTAACCCAGACTAGAAATGGCTGCAGTGATTCATTCAAGAGGAGCTGGACACCTAGAACAGCCCAGACTACTCCTCTCAGGTCCCAGAGATTCAGAAAGCTTGCCGAGAGTGAGGAGCCCAGAAGGATGGGCCAGGCGATGAGGAAGATGATGAACTTTCCAGAGCACTAACTTTTCTTGATGTGAACTGCATGTCAGCCATGGTTCTGAGCACCTGGCATGCTTTCATTTATTTAAATCCAAGCCTCTTGATGAAAGTGAAAGAGGAGAGTGAAAAAGTTGCCTTAAAACTCGGTAGTCATGAAGCTGAGCACCAAAGAATTGATGCTTTTGAACTGCGGTGTTGAAGAAGACTCGAGAGTCCTTTGGACTGCAAGGAGATCAGACCAGTCAATACTAAAGGAAATCAGTCCTGAATATTCATTGGAAAGACTGATGCTGAAGCTGAAGCTCCAATACTTTGACCATCTGATGTGAAGAACTGACTCATTGGAAAAGACTCTGATGCTGGGAAAGATTGAAGGCAGGAGGAGAAGGGGACGACAGAGGATGAGATGGCTGGATGGCATCACTGACTCAATGGATATGAGTGTAAACAAGCTCCAGGAGTTGGTGATGGACAGGGAAGCCTGTCCTGGACAAGCATGATGGACAGGAAGTGCTACAGTCCATGGGATTGGAAAGAGGTGGACCTGACTGAGTGACTGAACTGACTGACTGACTTACCCTGCAAAACTGAGGCAATTGATTCTCACTATTCATGGTAGTTTTGTTCCAATAAATTCTCCCTGAACACTGAATTAATGAATACCAAACCACTGCTCCCAGGGGAACCCAAGATTAGGGTCCTGCAATCTTCTGGTCACACTATTTTTTTTTGACCAATCAATACATTACCTGGTTTTATGTACATTTTTATTTTAAAACACCTTATTTAATATATAGTGGAAAATATAAAAAGCATGTGTGAATATATGCATAACTGAGTCACTTTGCTGTACAGCAGAAAATAATACAATTTTGTAAATCAACTACATATCAGTTTTAAAAAAATGATAAATTCAAAAATATGCATACATAGTTGATTATTAACATTGAACTCACAGCCAATGGCACTCACGCCCAAATGAAGCTATCTAACATATTTATTTACTCCACAATGCACATCACAGCCTGCCCAGGCTTAGGATCACTAGACAGAGATTCAGCGCCAACAAAGAGCACAAAAATGGGAAAAACATGGCACTGAATATCCTGCAAAAGGACACTGGTTTACCGTAGAAGAGCTAAACCAAGCAGCAGACATCACCTTGTTAGAGCTGAGCTAGGAATCCACGGGTCATGTTATTACATGACCCATAACCCCACCCTACTTCCAAGTACATCAGTGTCTGGAAAAGCCTCTGGAGTATTGATTTAAGGGTTAGAAATACATTTTAGCCAGTAGTTTAATCCAAAAAGAAGTTCACAAATAATGAAGACTGTCCTATTATATCTTTGCTTTAAACACGGGGAAACTGAGGAGCAGGAAGGCAAAGTGCCTTGACCCCCATCTCACAGCCAGGCAATGGTGGAGCCGGGATTGTGCCCTGGGCACTGATGCGTCCTATACACTGCACTGCCCTCTTCTCTTGTGTGCATCGCTTGTGGGCAAGGGCAGCAGGGGGAGGCAGGAGCACGTTTGCGTGGGTGCTGCACAGGCGCTGTGGGCAGAGCTGGCAAAATGGGAGACTCAGAGCTCCCACCTCATGGGACTGGACTTAAAGAACTTGATGCAGGAGGTACACCGAGTGCATAATGCTTGACGAACAGTATCCACCCTGCACACACACAGAGAAGAGACTAAAACTCAGAAAACTCCTGTTGATCATACATGTGGCATTTGACCTGAGGGTAAATGCTGCTATGCATCTTTGCACACTTGTCTTCCAGAAGCCCAACTGGAAACTCACCAGACATCCAGGATCCTATTCAAATGCAAATTACTCACAGACATCTGTCACAGGGATTGGCAACAAATATTTTCAGGAGATTATCTTATCTATATTTCAAAGCTCTGTAAAACCCATATGTAAAAATTTCAAAACTGCAACACAACAAAAGGGGTTAAGTTTTTTTCTTTTTTTAAAAGAAAGGGTCCACAATGATCAGGAAAAGTGCTGGGAAGTTTACTAATTTAGAAAACCCTGCCAATGTATTAGACATCAATTAATTGCTAAGATACAGAATCCAAGAATGCTCTGTGTTCAATGAGGTGTCAATTTAATATGGGGCTTTGTTAAGTGAATGTACAGTGTGAACAAATTCAAAAAGAGTGTGTCACACTTGAACAGGTTAAGAAAGAATACAGACCAAACTATAGAAACAGTCAAGCAATCAAAGAGATTTTTTAAAAGAAACTTGTAACAATAGATGCAGTAAGCTGCTAAGTATTGGAAAAATCCAGCTGTTAGACACACTCCAGGACTCTGTGTCTGCGGTAGGGACTGCATAAGTACACCGGGCAGGTGGTCCTCCAGACAGAAAACGAGCAAGATCCAAAACAAACAGGGAAAAAGACCCCCATTTACCTACCAGGATGCTTACTCAGTTTTGAACTGAGTTGGAAGCTATCGAGTTTCTGAAGAGATTATAGAACACCTATCTCACGCAGGTCTGGGTTTGTCCTTAATGAATCCCAGAGGGGAAAAAAAATCAGGTTGGGCCAAAAGTTCGTTCAGGCTTTTTTCTATTACTTTTTATGGACCAAGTTGAATGAACTTTTTGGCCAACCCAATAGTTTCTGCTTTCAGTATTTCTCTGGTTCTCCTTCTTAGTGGTAACGGCAGTGGTGAACATCTATTGAACGCTTGCCACTGGCCTTGCATTATGCCAAATCCTTGAGCTAGCTCATCTCACTCAACTGTAACGGTGCCCTTAAAGTCCAGTTATTCCAGTTGTGTGACCCAGAGAGGTCAAGCACTTCTCCCAAATCCAGCCAGTGAGGAGCAGAATTAGGATTTGAACCCATATTTGTCTGCTCCCAATTCTAAGATTTTTAATCTTAGAATTAAAGATTAAATTGTTTATTAAATTGTTTCTCAAGGATGATATTGTTTCAAAAGAATGAGAAGCCTGGCTAAATATAAAAATAAATCAAACTTTTCAAATTCACTGGGACTGTAAGAACCCTAAGACGTATAACGTCATTACTGAATGTCAGCCTCAGGAATACTGGCCCTATGTGATGTGATTCCAGTTCCAGACCCCTTTTCCAGTTCCCCTTCTGCAGCGGGGTGGGGGGGGCAGTCACTGGATAACAAAGTATAGGGGACAATAAGCTTGACAGAATGTGAGGGGTTTCTGTGGACTTACTGATGCCTAGGATAAACCCTAGGTACCTTGCTGTTGCTTCCAAGATGGATACTGTGATCAAGACTATATAAAAAAGAGAAAACTCCTATTCCCCAGGCAATTTGGCCCGTTCCTCCCCCAACCCTAACTCTAACCACAACCCTGAGACTGTTTCAAAGAATATCGTTCTTTGCCATCTTTACCATTTCTTCTGGGAGACCTAGCCTGGCCAAGCAGGTCCACATCCTGGCAGTTTGCTTCTGTCCTTCCATGGGACAGTCAGACAAAAACCCAGAATCTCTAATGGAGAAATATAGAAATCTATTTATATCTGGCATGAGGAGTTTCTCTTAGGGATGGAAGCATCACTGGGAAAACGTCTTATGAGGAAGAGGTGGCCTGGAAGGTCTGGGTCAGCAGTACCAAGGTAGTAAAGAGGTGATCAAGTATTAGCGGTGAACAGGGGTGGCAAGAAAGAAAAGGGGGTGGGGAGAGCAAGAAGGGTGAGAAGCTGGAAGCAGAACTGCAGAAATCACCGAGGTGATGCGTTCGATTCAGCAGCGTGTGTGCATACACAGCTCTGAAGTCTTCTCCCCAAGCCAATGCATGTGTGTGAGCTTTCTTTGGTGGGAATTATGAACATGGGCTAGACTCTCCTTTTGGATGGACTGGTTGTGGAATAGAGGCAACCTGAGCAGGATGGGGAGGTGGTATCTACGCTGAACTCAGGGAAAGCAGAAGCTGGAAACTGGTGTGAATAAGATAATGAAATCACCCTCTCCCCCAAATTTCCAGAATCTTGGTAAGGGCCACAAGGATCACTATAGCGTTTTCAGATATTTTTTCCAGACTGAACAGATCTGGAGGCCTCACCAGCTTCTGACGCAGAGAGACATCCCAAGACAAAAGAAGCACAAGTCATCATCGATAACACTGGGGGTATTGTTGAACAAATGTGTACCAGACCCCATCAAGTAACTGACATCCTTAATCTATTTACTGTCAACAGCTATGAAGAAGTTACTATTAATGGAAGTGTTAGCTGCTCAGTTGTGTCTGTTTGCGACCCCATGGACTATAGCTTGCCAGGCTCCTCTGTCCGTTGAATTCTCCAAGCAAGAATACTGGAGTGGGTAGCCTTTCCCTTCTCCAGGGGATCTTCCCAACCCAGGGATTGAACCCAGGACTCCTGCACTGCAGGCAGATTCTTTACCATCTGAGCTACTAGGGAAGCCCCATTTATATTAATGTCTCCCTTTTACAACTGAGGAATCTGGCACAGAGAAGCTGCATGCTTTTCCTAAAACTGCACAGTGGATGAGTGATCAAGGCAGAGAGGGACCCAATCAGTTGAGCTTTAACTACATTCTTAGAAAAGAAGTTGCAGAATGAAGGAGGAAGGCTTGCTCCAGAAGTATAGCCGACTGCAGACCCTAGAATTTAAGTGGGAAATCAGAATTACCCCCAATTGTGATTACCACAACCCACAAGCTATATCATAAAAATGCAAGAGGTCAAAAACATGGGCTGCAGTTTTAAGAATCCTGAGTGCGATGGGGAGTCAGTTACATGGCAAATGGTCACCCCACAGTGTGCTATTTTATGGATTCTGATGGAGGAAGCTGTGCTGTGTGAGCTTCAGAACACCCATCACCCACTAATTTTGCTGTGGAGAGTCCAAGCAGGCCTTCCAGAAGAGGGAATGTTGAGCTGGTTCTTCAGACAAAGGTAATTCATTGGCTGAGGGTCTTCTAAAGACCTGATACTATTTTAGGGGATTTCTACATGCTACTTTACTTAATTTAATCCTCAAAGTAATCTTGTGAAACCAGTGAACTTTTCACATTGATCTTCCATGCAATTTCTACCATACTATGTGTTTCTTGAATCTTAAGAAATGATAAGATGGTTGGGAAAAGCTGAGAAACCCTTCTCTATTAGTTAGCTCTGGCTGCCATAAAAATTATCATGACTAGGTATCTTTAAACAACAGAAATTTACTTTCTTGCACTTCTGAAGGAAGCTAGCAAGTTTAAAACTAAGGGACCAGCTCCTGGAGAGAGCTCTGTCTTTGGCAAATGGCTGTTTTGCTGCCTTCTCACTTGACGCACAGAAATCAAACTCTCTGATGGCTCTTCTTATAATGGCACTAATCCCATTATGAGGACCTCACCCTTGGGACCTCATTTAACCTTAATTATCTCTCAAATGCCCCATCTCCAAATACCATCACATCAGGGGCTGGAGCTTAAACCTATACATTTTGTAAAGACACAAACATTCATTCCATAATTTTCTTCTTAAAACTCTCTAGCTACTTACGGTTTCAAAGAGACCATCAGTAGAGCAGATTAAATCTCAGATTCTGGACACTCACCTGCCTGTGATTAAATTCAGACTCTGAGTCTTGATAGATATGCAGCTTTAGTCCAGGCATTAGCAAACTGGCCTGCTGGCCAAAGCTGGCCTACTGCCTGTGTTTGTAGGTTGATTGGAACATAGCCACATCCAGTCATTTACACACGGTGTATGGCTGCCTCCATGCTGCAAAGGCAGAGTTGAGTGGTTGCCACAGAGACTTTACAGCCTGCACAGCCTAAAATACTTACTATCTGGCTCTTTACCAAAATAATTTGTCAGTTCCTACTTTAGGTAAATGATTTCACCTCTCTGAGCTTCAGTTTCTTCTTGGAAAAAAATGGCAGCATAAATGTTTACCATGCTGTGCTTCTGTGAATTTTATCTTAGGGATTCTCAAAGTCCATGCTCTCAGGCTTTGTGTCAGGACCAGGTGCAGACAAGGTTGCTTCACATAGCTTCCTGAATGCAGCTGTTATTTAGCCAGAGATCTGTGAAAGAGATGCTAGTCCATAGAAATTCTGAATTCCTGTTGTATATCTGTTGTCTTTCCTACTGCTCTGGGGGCAGGGAATATTTCCTACTTAAGATTTAGGTCTGCTCACTGGGGTTCTCCCATTCATATTTTCTTCTGCCCTTGACTCCGTGCTCCAAGATCTGAGATGTGCATTTTTTCTTTTCTATTCATTCATTCATTGAGTCAGTCAGTCATTCTTTATAATAAGATATGGGCCATGTCTGTAGCTGAATGACTTTCTCAGCCTGCTTCCTACCAATGGAAATCTGGGATCCCTGAATCCTCTTTTCATTTTCACCTTTCTCTGTCTGATACCTCCTTTCTGATCTCTCTACTTCAGGTTTGCAGAGGTTGTTTCTGGATTGTATCACATTCTCAGCATACACCCTGTCATTTTAAAGCACTTTCATATCCATGATCTCATTCATCTCAGAGCATCCATGCAAAACAGGCAGAACAGGCATAATTATTATCATCATGAAGGATGGGGAAACAGACACAGGATGAACTTGAAGCAAGCCAGCCTGAAACAAAAATCTCTGTGCTTGTGGTCCTGAAAATATTGATGCTAGAAGTTAACGTGGTAACCATCATTCTCTTATTTTTCAGATGTGGAAACTGATGCTCAAAGATGGATATAGGTAAGTTGAAGTTTACTCAGGTAGTTAGCTGCAGGGTTAGAACATGAAAAGTCCCCTGCCTCAGACTAAACTGTCTAAACACAGTCTGTAGTGTTGCCTGAGCTACTTCTCTATTTCTTTCACTCTGCAAGGCAAGGCTAACTCTTCATTTATGGAAACTGGGAAAATTTAGCTTTTCTTTTTGTAGTTCTAACAGGTGAGCATCCAATCCTGCCCCAAAAGCATTTGCCTTCCCACTCAGCTATATCGCCTGGAAGAGGAGTTATACCATCTCCCCCAACTTGGGAAAATGATAGCTTCACATCACCTCCAAGGGCTCAAAGATTTTATTTTCTAGGGTAGGTCCAGGCTGAATGAACTAAGTCACTCCAGATGCAACTGGACTCAGGCCCATCCAGCATCCATCTATTGATCCACTATCTATCCATCCATCTCATCCAGCCATCCAGCAACATGATCATTCATCCAGCTAACCAAACATCCAACCATCATTTCATCCATTCAACTTCCATCCATTCACCTATCCATTCATCCATTCATCCATCCATCTTATTTAGTAGTTTTTTCTCTCCTTCCTCCTATCTCTATGCTCTTTCATTCACCCATTTTCATTTATTTAAAAATTATATTATTTACTTATTAATTTATCCAGAAGTTGTTATTAAGCACATTATTTTCTCAAGTATCCTTAACAACAGCTTGGGTTCCTTCTCCCTACCCATACTCTTTGAAAGTTGAAAGTGTTAGTTGTTCATTTGTGTCTGACTCTTTATGTCCATGGACTGTAGCCCACCAGGCTCCTCGGTCCATGGAATTCTCCAGGCAATAATACTGGAGTGGGTTACCATTCCCTTCTCCAGGGGATCTTCCTGACCCAGAGATTGAATCAATGTCTCCTGCATTACAGGTAGACTCTACTGTCTGAGTGAGCCACCAGACTGAAGGCCCAAAGGAATTATGTAATTTACTCAAATAATTACTTATTGAACTGTATAAAATGAAATATCTTTCCTTGGAGGATTTTGATCCAGAGGAGGGGGGGGGTGTCAGATATGAACTGATTATGATAATCAACATTCCAAAGCCTTTCCCCAAGTTCTTAAACACTCAGCAAGCATTTATTGAATATCTACTGTGCAGGTATTGAACTCTTCTATGGGCAGGTAACAGAAACCAAAGGCCACAAAGAATAAGACAAACCCTAATGGTGGAAGATGAGTACATAGAGCTGTGAATGGATAGTCAATTGCATGTTTAAAATGTGGTGAATGCAACAATAAGGGTCAGCAAAGGAGGAATTGACTTTCTTACTTAGGGTGGCCTGTGAAGTTTGCCTTAAGGAGCAAACAGTTGAGTAAGATCCTAAGAAAAGTAAGAATTTATAAAATAGGAGTTTCAACTAGATTTTTAAGCCTTTTTTTTTTTTTTTTCTTTTTAAAAGCACTGTGTTTGTGATGAACATTTTAAGATGACAGATGGGCAAAAATATAAAGCAAACTCTCTCAATCTCTCAACACTCTACCATATTCTGGAAACCCACTCTCCAGAGAGCAAAGTCTGTTAACTATACCTAGAACATCACTTGAGAATTCTCTGTCCACATGTAAGCAAAATATCTCATTAAGGGTACAAATTTAGGATTTTTTAATGCTACTATTTTTCTGCAGTTACTAACTGGCATAAACTGGCAAACTTTCCTTTATCAGCTAGATGAACTACAGCATATTCTTGTTTTATTGGAATATCATTGCTTTACAGTGTCGTGATAGTCCTACTGGACAGTAACATGAATCAGACAGATATATACATATATCCTCTCCCTCTTGAATCTCACTCCCAGCCCCGCCCATCCTGCCCCTCTAGGTCATCACAGAGCAACGAGTGGAGTTCCCTGTGCTATACAGCAGCTTCCAACTGGCAATCTGTTTTACACATGAGAGTGATTATATATGAACCCACTCCAGTATTTTTGTCTGGAGAACCCCATGGACAGAGAAACCTGGTGGGCTACAGTCTATAGGGTTGCAAAGAGTCGCACACGACTGAAGCGACTTAGCACAGCAAAGTGTATATATCTCTTAGTTCAACCCCTCCTTCCCTCACCTCACGGCCACAAGTCCATTCTCTACATCTGTGCATCAGCACTGTTAATGAACATATATGGAATCTAATTGGGAATACCAGACCACTTTACCTGCTTCCTGAGAAATCTGTATGCAGGTCAAGAAGCAACAGTTAGAACTGTACATGGAACAACAGACTGGTTCCAAATTGGGAAAGGAGTATGTCACGGCTGTATATTGTCACCCTGCTTATTT
This sequence comes from Bos indicus, assembly GCF_029378745.1. Lineage (NCBI taxonomy): Eukaryota > Metazoa > Chordata > Mammalia > Artiodactyla > Bovidae > Bos > Bos indicus. The sequence goes on along the minus strand of NC_091769.1, from coordinate 6,077,358 downwards.
AACTTATATACAGAGTACATCAAGCGAAATGCTGGGCTGGATGCAGCACAAGCTGGAATCAAGATTGTGGGAGAAATATCAATAACCTCAGATATGCAGATGACACCATGCTTATGGAAGAAAGCAAAGAAGAAATAAAGAGCCTCTTGTTGAAAGTGCAAGAGGATAGTGGAAACACTGTTTTAAAACTCAACATTCAAAAAATGAAGGTCATGGCATCTGGTTCCATCCCTTCATGGCAAATAGATGGGGAAACAATGGAAACAGTGACAGACTGCATTTTCTCGGGCTCCAAAATCACTGCAGATGGTGACTGCAGCCATGAAATTAAAAGACACTTGCTCCTTGGAAGAAAAGCTATGACCAATCTAGATAGCATATTAAAAAGCAGAGGCATTACTTTGCTGACAAAGTCTGTCTAGTCAAAGGTATGGTTTTTCTAGTAGTCATGTGTGGATGTGAGACCTGGACCATAAAGAAACCTGAGGGCTGAAAAATTGATGCTTTTGAACTGTGGTGTTGGAGAAAACTCTTGAGAGTCCCTTGGACTGCAAGGAGATCCAACCAGTCAATCCTAAAGGAAATCAGTCCTGAATATTCATTGGAAGGACTGATGCTGAAGCTGAAGCTCCAATACTTTGGCCACCTGATGTGAAGAACTGACTCATTAGAAAAGATCCTGATGCTGGGAAAGATTGAAGGCAGGAGAAGGGGACAACAGAGGATGAGATGGTTGGATGGCATCACTGACTCGATGGATATGAGTTGAGCAAGTTCCCAGAGATACTGATGTACGGGGAAGCTTGGCGTGCTGCAGTCCACGGGGTCTCAAAGAGTCAGACACAACTGAGCGACTGAACTGAACTCTTGGAATCTAGAAAGATGGTACAGCTTATTCTTAAAAGGCAAACTATGTTATTTCCTCCAGCTACCAATTTTCAGGGTAAGGAGCTTCTACCTGTATCTATCTGTCTATCTATCTATCTACCTATATATCTTATTGTTTTATTTTTCTAGAATCACTATAGACTGGTGAATCTTTATTCATTCTGTGTTTTACAATCAAAGGGACTCTTCTGTATGATGTTCAAAATGTCCTAAATTTGTCCAGTCAGAGCTCCTTTCATGTAGCTACTGTGTTCTTTTGACATACCCTCAACATTCTTCCTTTCTCATACAGAAAGAAAACGCATTGTATACTTTTGCTGCCCAGACTTAGAATCATGCATTCTCTAAATAGCCCTGTTTTCTCTTAGGGAAGAATGGTACCTAGAAATCAAGATTTGTGTACTAGGTGCATTCATAGCTATTTTAATATTATTTTTCTAGGTCTTTCCCATGGACAGAACCAGAAAAATGTATTTGTTTAATAAACTTATGAGTCCACAATGATATTCATATTCAAATTAATATTACAAGTTTATTCAGAACACTTTAATTCACATTTTTAATCTCCTTTTATCTCAAACCAAAAATCTTCATTCCTAATAACATATACATATTATATATTATACATTATATATTTCCTTTATTATTACACTTATATATTTATATTTTACATTTATATATTTCCTAAATAATTACAAAGTTACAGTTACATTATAATGACTACTAGCAGTGAAATGAAAGTTTAATAGTTCTTTGTGGTTCTTTCTCGATCTTAAGGACAATATGAATGCCAAAAGTCAAGTCATTTAATATACTTTTTCTGTGTGGTAATGTGAAAAATTTAACATATTATCAGTGTTGTTTGCTTCAATTTACTTTTAATTTTAGGTTGTGTTTTTATTTTTTTTCTGTTTAGTTTTTGAATATGTAAAGATTTACATGGTCTAAAAGTTAAAAAACCATATACAAAGATGCACTCAGAGGAATATCTGTCCCTTCTATACAGCTAAATGTTACTTTTATTAGCTTTCAGACTATTCATCTGGTGTCACTTTTTATATAAATAGTATATATTGATACTTCCCCTTGGTTTTATACAACAGGTGGCAACGGCACCCCACTCCAGTACTCTTGCCTGGAAAATTCCATGGACGGAGGAGCCTGGTGGGCTGCCGTCTGTGGGGTCGCTAAGAGTCGGACATGACTGAGCGACTTCACTTTCACTTTTCACTTTCATGCATTGGAGAAGGAAATGGCAACCCACTCCAGTGTTCTTGCCTGGAGAATCCCAGGGACAGGGGAGTCTGGTGGGCTGCTGTCTATGGGGTCGCACAGAGTCGGACACGACTGAAGCAACTTAGCAGCAGCAGCAGCAGCAAACTCTAAATGATTTTCAGTAACTTGCTTCTTTACTTAATAAAATATGCAGAAAATCACTCCCAATCTATAGACTGAGATATTTTTTATTGAATTTTAGCATTGCATATAATCCGTTGGGTTTTCCAGGTGGCAAGGTGGTAAAGAACACCTGCCTGCCAATGCAGGAGACCTGGGTTTTGTGCAAAAGTATCCTAGTTTATGCAACCATTCTCTGAATGATACATATTTGATGTATTTCCAGTCTTTTTGCTCTTGGAAATAATGCCATAGAGGCATTTTTGCCACAATGCCACAGATTTTTATGGAAGTATATCTTTAGGGTGGACTCCTAGAAATAAGATTGCTGGGTCAAAGGATAAATACACATGTAATTTTAATAAATATAAAATTCCCCTTCATAGGTTTTGGATATTTTGCACTTTTATCAGCAAAGTATGAGGGTGATGATTTCTTGCAAATAATGTAGTACCAAACTCTTGGATTTTTGCCAATCTGAGAGAGAAGAAAGGATATTTCAGTGTAGTTTAAATTTGCATTTCCTTTATTACAAGTGAGGTTGAGCATCTTTTCATGTGTTTAAAAACCCTTGCCTTTCTTTCTGCTATGAACTATGCCTTTTGCCCATTTTACCTCAATTCTGAAGAGCTTTTTAATGTATTAATAAGATTAGCCTTTTATGATGTAAGTTGCAAATATTTTCTCTCGACTTTTCATTTCACCTTGACTGCTTATGATGTCTTTTGTCATGCAAAATTTTTAAAAATTTAGGTAGCTGAGTTTATTAGTCTTTTCTAACACTTTTGAATTGTGAGTCATAGGGAAACAGGCTCCCGTCATTCCCAGGATGAAAAGAATCAGCCTGCATTTTCTTTTAATATTTATATGGGTTAAAATATTTTACATTTAGATTTCTGAGGCATTTGGAGTTTAACCTGATGAATGGTATGAGGCATGGACATACTTTTATAGTTTTCCAAATGTCTATCCAGTTATTCCAACACTGCTAATTGCAAGGCCATTTTTTTCCTCCCCAGAATCTGGGGGTGTCACTTTCCTAGACAAAATTTCCATTTGTTCTTGATCGTATTTCTGGATTTGCCATTCTGTTCACATTTATTCTGTCTATTCAGGTGCTTTAATTATGGACTGTCATGTCTTCCACTTGCTCCCTGCCCTTCCCTCCGAGACCCTCTCCCTTGCTTCTGCACTCTGTCATAAGCCATGGGAGGTTGGTTTGAAAGAGCTACAACCACTGCTTTCTTGTCTTTGGCTTCTGGTTGGGTGTACCTATGGGGGCGCTCTGGCAGGAGATTGGAGAGAAGTGAGCAAGGTCTTTATTCTCCTGACTCCTTCCTGCAGGGTCTCCTTGACTAACCTGTGTCCTGGGAAAGAATGTCACCGGTCATCTCAAGCTGGCCATTTTACACAATCCTCTCTTCTAGGTTCTACTACCTACTCCCTCCTCTCATATATTTGGGCTCTTAGCTGGTTAACAACCCTGTATTTATTCAGAAAACTTTATAAACCCTTGTGATTTTCAGACAGCCTGTCTACCCACTCGTAAATAGTTCTTTTATTCAGTCATTTTCCAATTACACTAATTTGTGTTATCTGTTCCTTGCTCCAGCCTAGGCAATATACAGAGTCTGTATTCACTTCTGTCTATGTATGAATGTATATATGTATCTATCTATCTATCTGCCATCTATCTATCTGATGAAATCACCTTGCCCTTAATTGCTTCTAAAAGAATCTCAAAGCTGTTCTTGCTTTTAATTTATATGGACTTTTAAAGTCGACTTGGCAGACTTGATTTATCCATATTCTGCCAACAGTTGTAACTGTCTTTTTGATAACAGTCATTCTACTGAGCATGAAGTTGTATCATGTAAATTTGATTTGCACTTCCTTAATAAGCAATGACACTGAGCATCTTTTAATTGGCTTGTTAGCCATTAGTATATCTTCTTTGGAGAAATGTCTATTCAAATCTTGCCTATTTTTAAAATTTGGTTGCTTCTATTACATAATTATAAGTTCTTCATATACTCTGGACCCCTATAAGATATATAATCCTGAATATTTTCCACCATCCTGTGGATTGTCTTTTCACTTTATTATAATATCATTTATAAACATTTTTAATCATTCCCTGGTAGCTCAGCTGGTAAAGAATCCTCCTGCAATACAGGAGACCCTGGTTTGATTCCTGGTTCGGGAAGATCCCCTGGAGAAGGGATAGGCTACCCACTCCAGTATTTGGGGGCTTCCCTGTTGGCTCCGATGGTAAAGAATCTGCCAGAAATGTTGGAGACCTGGGTTTGATCCTTGGGTTGGAAAGATACCCTGGAGAAGGGCATGGCAACTCACTCCAATATTTATTACACAGAGGTATTTATTTTAAAAAATATTTATTTATTTGGCTGTGCTGGTCTTTATTGCGACACAGGGGATCTTTAGTTGTGGCATGAACTCTTATTCTTGGCATGAGGCTCTTAATTGCGACATGTGGGATCTAGTTCCCTGATCAGGGATCAAACCTGGGCCCACTGCAATGGGAGCACAGAGTCTTAGCCACTGAACTGCCAGGGAAGTCCCAGCAGCATTTGATTTGTATATAATCCAATTTTGTGTTTTTTCTGTGACTGACAATTTTGTTGCCCTTTCTAAGAAAGCTTTCCCTTCATCCAAGGTTGTGAACATTTACTCCTATGTTTTTTCTAAGAGTTTTTACAGTTTTAGCTCTTAAATTTAGGTCTATGATTCATTTTAAGTTAATATCTGTTTACGATGTGAGTTAGGCAATTCAGCTTCAGTCATCTATATATGGATATTCAGTTGTCCCAACATATTTGTCGAAAAGATAATTCTTCCATCAGTTGCCTTGACATTCTTGTCCAAAATCACTATCTTAATGTAAGTGGTGATTTTTGGACTCAGGTAAATTTTCATATCAAACAAAAATATTATATAAAGTGGTTTCTGAGAATTATTGATATATAAAGTTGTGTCCGACTCTTCTGAGACACCAAGGGGTGTAGCCCACCAGGATACTCTGCCAATGGGATTTCCCAGGCTAGAATATTGGAGTGGGTTGCTGTTTCCTTCTCCAGGGGATCTTCCTGAGCCAGGGATAAAACCCATGTCTCCTGCATTGCAGGCAGATTCTTTACCACTGAGTCACAAGGACAAATTTTTACTTAAAGAAATGTTTAAAGTTGTCATTGTTATTTTATATGTGATAGAATAGTTCATTTGAAATTATTAAATTCTTCTATTACTTCTTGTATCTACCATGTTTTCCACTTTATGAAATTTGCTGCTATATTATTTGGGGCATAAATATTTGTAACTATTTAAACTCTTATACATTGCTATTGTATTGTTTTATTAAATATTCTTTATCTTATTATGCTTTTTAGTCTGAGTTCTAAGTTATTATGTTGAAGTGTTGTGTTTCTATTTTTCTCTACTTCATGGATTTTTTTTTTTACAAATTCTGAATAGTTTTTATCTCCTGAGAAAGTGTAATTTTCACTTTCTGTTTTCGTCTCAGAGTAACTTTTAATCAGTTATGGATTTTTTCCTACTCATGATTATTTTATTGGATTTTCCTGGGCCTGTAATATGTGGTGATCTTACGGGAGAAGGAGGGGGATTGCACAGGCAAGGTCATATACTTGCTAAGTTTCTTGGTTCAGCCCTTCTTTGCTAACATCAAGTGTGATGTATTTAATAATGGTACTTCCTTTCTTTCTTTCCTTCTTTCATCTCTGACACATATGTTGTCTCGGTATGCTCCTATCATTAGTCATTACTTTCTTTCCCTCACTATCAGGCCTCCATTGCTTCCACCTACACCTTCTAAGGGGCTTCCCTGGCAGCTCAGATGGTAAAGAAACTGCTTGCAATGTGGGAGACTGGGTTCAATGTGTTCCTCTTTCCCAACACTGCCTCATGTCTTCCTGCACAACTTTCTTTTGCCCTTTTCTAAACCCCTTTCTTTTTTCTGACCCATTAGCCAATGCTTTGGTCCACCAGTTGGGTTCAGTTCAGTCACTTAATCATGGCTGACTCTGCAACCCTATGGACTACAGCACCCCAGGCTACCCAGTCCATCACCAACTCCCGGAGCTTGCTCAAACTCATATCCATTGAGTTGGTGATGCCATCCAACCATCTCATCCTCTGTCATCCCCTTCCCCTCCTGCCTTCAATCTTTCCCACCACCAGGGTCTTTTAGGGCTGCTATCTATTTTCTACACGTCTTATTTAGAGTAAAACCTTGTCCTGTAGAGTGAACCTTTCTGGAACTCACTTATGCTCCATTATTAGTAGGACCCCTCCTCCATTTTCTATTTATCAATACTTCCCACCAGACTCTGCACCTTTACGTAAATTCTGAAACGGACTCTGCTAGTATTACACTTTTGTTTTCCCAAGTACATATAAACTGAAGTGATCCAGTCTCTGCACTTTACTTATGCTATGGGTACTGACTATGGTGGTTCTATTCTCTTGCTCTCTCACTCTCATCTCTCTTTCATCTCTTTTATTTGTGTGGGTTTTTAGAAGACATATGGAAAGTTTCTAATCTAGACAGCCACCATTACCCCACAGGACTCTGGAACTAATGTGAGTCTGAAATTTTGGCTAGAGACTTTTTTTAACACAAAGAAACTACTACAATTTGGAAGTACTGTTTCTGCCCTCTTTGTCTAATTCAACCAGTCACTCTGCCTAATTGGTACAGTTTGCAGCCACAAATTTTGGTGGAGAAGGAATGACTTAATAATTTATTTGAATATAGGAAACCTTCTTGGGGTATTCCTGAAAGAAGTAATTCCCTTCCTTAAGGCTTCCAATTCTTCTCAATTCAATAATAATTTTAATCCTTTCCAGAAAGACAATATCTCACTGCAGAATAATAATCACCATCATGACTGCCCCGGATCAGTGTTCCTCCCAGAAATGCCCTTGCATGTTCTGCTTTGTGGACTCAAAAGCTTGGGCAAGCATTTGCTTAAGGGTTTTGTCTGGTTCCTGAAATGAGCATTAAATAGACTTCAGATTATTATCCAAACGTTCTGGAAATGTAAGGAGTTATTTGCTGGCACATCAGGAGCTCACCAGCGTCTTCTCGCCATAGAGAAACCTGCATGTTTTTCACCCCCCATATCATTTCCCTCCCAATTCATCATTCCCATTTCTCCAGGGTAACTATCAGAAGATGTATCTGGACAGGTCAAAAGTTATGACCTTTGAGGTTCCCCGCTACATACAAAAGAAAGCCCCAATTTTCCCACATAAGTTTCACCATCTGGGTTGCACTTGCCAATCAGCCACTTATCTCCATACTCTAGTCTCATGAAACTGCTGCCTTGTTTGTTTTTCCAATATACAGCCTTTAATTCATGTGTTTCTCCTGTGTGTGTGCTTTCCGCTAGTGCACGCCTTGTCTTTCTGTAATCAGTTGAAATGAATCCATCCTCCACTTCCCAGTCTGGGCTGGAGGCCTCTCTCTGCTCTGTGTGCTGTGCTGCCTGCTCAGCTCCTGTGCTCACCTTCCAGCTCTTCCGACTGTAGTTCTCAGCACATTGCACCACCATTTTCTCTGTGTGTGTGTGTGTGTGTGTGTTTCCATCGTCCCCTCTATTCTCTGAGCCTCTTGAGAGCAGGAACCAACACCTTGTTAATTTCTATAGCCCCAAGGCCTAGTACAGAGCCTGGTGCAACGTAGGTGCTCATTAAATATTTGAATGAATATATGCACAGGTAGGATCTGTGAGTAAAAGCCCTGACCATGTTAAATCTCTTCCCACCCATTAAGACGATGGTCAGTTATCTCTGCAGTTGTGTTTTACTCTGTTTCAGTGAACACTAGTCCAGTGAGAATTTTTCCAGGGAAAGTGTTTCATGGTTGACCATGTCTGGCAAGTGCTATTTATTCAGCATCTCTTTCAGAAAGTGCCTAGACCTAGGAACATTAGTGCATTAAAGGCTCTGAGAAGTCCTGCAGCGTTAAAACCATGTTCTCTCTTTTTAAACCCAGGGATTCACAAACTTATTTGATCATTAAATTTTTCTTTCCAGTAATACCTTATTTACCCTGAGAAAATATTGCTGTAAAGAACACACATTAGCTCACAGAAAGGAAATATCCAGGCCCCTCCTGAGAAACAAAGTTGGGTGGTATTCATTGACTCCCATCCCCAAAGCTATGTGATGGGTCAGTGACAAAGAAGAGACAGGAAACGTGGTGATAGCTGGTGATAGACTCGTGATGGGAAGACAGTTCTAGGGTCACTTGAGCAGAATCTCTGTTTTAGCTTCTGCAGGAATATTTGGTGAACTGGGCATTTATGGCCATTCTTGCAGGCTCTATCTAATCAGTTATTGTGGATTGCAGAAAGAAACCCAGCTCATGCAAGGTTTTAGTCTGGCATTAGACTCAGCTTGACCCAGAGCCCAAAGTCATCAAGAAACTATCTGCTTCCATCTCTTTCAATTCTACTTTCCTCTGTTTGGGTTGTATTATCAGACACATTTTAGTCAAATAATGGCAAAATGACTTCTGCCATCCCTAGCTTCCTATCTTCCAGCTAGCATATGCAATGGAATACATCCTTTTCTAACCCAATAGAATACACAATGAAATATATGCTTTTCTAACTCAGTAACGCCAGCAAAAGTCCTAGAGCTGTCTCTCTCACTGAGCCAGTATGGTCATTGTGTGTGTGTGTGTGTGTGTTTGTGTGTGCAAGTGCTCAGTCACTCAGTCATGTAGGACTCCTTAAGACCCTACAGCCTGCCAGGCTCCTCTGTCCATGTGATTTTCCAAGCAAGAATGCTGGAGTGGGTTACCATGTCCTTCTCCAGGGGATCTTCCCAACCCAAGGGTTGAACCCGCGTCTCTTGCATCTCTTGCACTGGCAGGTGGATTTTTTACCACTGAGCCACCTAGGGTGTCCCGGTATGGCCATTACCTAACCCTAAATCAGTTACTGTGGAATTCTCTGATTCGGACAGGACTGTTCACAAAGTCCACTCCAGAGAAGGAAGGTAGTTCCTCCTAAACCACAGAGAAATAATAGTACAAGAGAAGCTGGATTCCCAACAGAAACTGGCTGCTATTCCCAGATAAAAGGATCCAGGGCAGACGGAACAACAAAAACATCATTTAAGAAGGAAAGGAGAGATGTAGACTGAGGCACTATGCTAAGCATTTTCAATGCCTTTTATACGATCATTTCCTCCACTCAAAAGATGGGGAAAGGGGAGTTTTGTGAACTGAGTGATTTTCTCAAGGTCACACATAATTTGTGAAGAAGCTTAGGCCTTGGATTCTGACGTCTGAACTCTTATCCACTGGGTTGGGCTGCTTAGCCCACCTCAGTATCAGCTCCTCATCTTCCTGCCTGCATTCTTTTCTAGAACATTTTAAAGCATTTTTTTTTTCATTTCCTTAAAAATCAATTTTATAGTAGAAAAGTTAGGTCTGGGTCATTCACACTTACTGCACTTTTAATGCATGTCTGCCTCCTCTCCCTCCTCTGTTCTTACTGAGGCAATAACATCATTTCTAATGAGTGACACAGGATGGGTGGATTCCAACTTTGCTTAAGCAGACCTGCAACACTGCTGGTGGATAAATGGTCCTGGCGGGCTGCCCTAGCAGTTTGTATCCCAGGGGCATCTCCTTTCCCTCTGATCTCCACATAATCTGTTCCCTTTCTATTAGCATATCTCAGAGACCCTTCCAAAGCCCAACTTGTGACCCAGAAAACAATAACCTGGTGGAGGCCAAGTGACTTCCTCCCTAACAGCGTTTCCTGTCTGCTCACCTGAGGTCCCCAGCCTGCCTGTCGCTCTGCACCCATATCATCCTGTGAGGTGATACATCATGCTCCTGGTCCAAATGAAGCTGATCACCACCAGGTGCAAAACTTCTACCAGTACTGACGACCAGTAACTAACTACTAACTCTTTTCATGGGGACTTCTCAGGTGGCACAAGTGGTAAAGAACCCACCTGCCAATGCAGGAGACACAAGAGATGTGGGTTCAACTCCTGGGTTGGGAAGATCCCCTGGAGTATGAACTGGCAACCCACTCCAGTATTCTTGCTTGGAGAATTCCATGGACAGAGGAGCCTGGGGGCTACAGTCCAAGGGGTCACAGACTTGGTGGTCTTGTTTCCATGTGCAAAATACAAGCCTGTCGATATGCACACATCTCTGGTGCAGCAGCAGCAGCAGCTGGTTCCAATCCCTAATTCCTTCCTTTTCTATCTGTTACCACCAAAGATAGCCAAGCATCCTCAGTGAAGTACAGAAAGAGCCTTGTTATACAAGATGCAGGCCACTGGAGAGAAGGACTCGGGACGTCTGCGATTCTCACCTGAAAGAAGTGGAATGAAACTAACACTTACTGAGGCCCTTCCGAAAGCCAGATGCCACTTCACAGAAGCACTTTCAGAAAGTATTTCACCCAAGCTTTACCATGACCCAGTGATACTACTGGAGAAGGCAATGGCACCCCACTCCAGTACTCTTGCCTGGAAAATCCCATGGACTAAGGAGCCTGGTGGGCTGCCATCTATGGGGTCGCACAGAGTCGGACACGACTGAAGCGACTTAGCAGTGATACTACTACCATTTCACAGATAACAAGCAAGGTTGGACAGGTTATAGAGCTCTCCCAGGCCACGCAGTTCGTGAGCAGCAGAGTAGGATTAGAACCTTGGTCTGTACCTCTAATGCCACTCTCCAGATCCCTCTCTGTAATTGCTTTTCTTCCCACCAATGGGCTCATGGAACAACCAAGGATTAAATAAAATAATGGCCGTCAATTTGTGCTGGCCTCTGCTGTACAATGAGATATTTGGGGAATGTGCTTGCCTTTCCATGAGTTGGATAGAAATAGGGGAATTATGGCACTGGAACCAAGGCTTCCTCCAGAGACTGGAGTAATGCCTTGCAGCGGCTTCTTTGCTGGAATTCCAGAGATTAAGCATCTGAAAAAGACTTGGCCAAAAAAAGTGGGCACAGCATGGGTCCATGGGCCCATGCATGAAAAAAATTAAAAAATAACACAAAAAATGTGCAATTATCAAGAGTGAAAGCTGTAAATAGAAGCAGCTCCACTCAGCACATGTATGGAAGCCTCCCTCCCAGCCAGTCCTCAGGATTATGAAAGGGTCACTGAAACATGAAGGGTCACTGAGTTCCTGGCAACTGAATGTTGCTATTATGGACTCTTCCCAAAACTCATCCATCAAAAGGATTATTAGAATTCTGGGAACAGCCCAGCAAGCAAAGGTACAATGTAAAAGGAAACTCATGGATGGTTTCAAACACATCTTCTGCCCTAACCTGTACATCCAGCCCAAGAAATAAATATGATTTATTCCACTTCGCAGATGTGATAATTGAGCCTTCTGGAGAAAAATTCCTTATCATTGTACAGCTGGTAAGTGGCTAAGTTGAACTAGAAGCCACATTTTTGACTCTATCTTGTTTTCCCCTACCATTTCCCTCCCTGTAGACAGCATATTGAAAAGCAGAGACCTTACTTTGCCAACAAAGGTCTGTCTAGTCAAGGCTATGGTTTTTCCAGTGGTCATGTATGGATGTGAGAGTTGGACTATAAAGAAAGCTGAGCACTGAAGAATTGATGCTTTTGAACTGTGGTGTTGGAGAAGACTCTTGAGAGTCCCTTGGACTGCAAGGAGATCCAACCAGTCAATCCTAAAGGAGGTCAGTCCTGGGTGTTCGTTGGAAGGACTGATGTTGAAGCTGAAACTCCAATACTTTGGCCACCTGATGAGAAGAGCTGACTCATTTGAAAAGACCCTGATGCTGGGAAAGATTGAAGGCAGGAGAAGGGGACGATAGAGGATGAGATGGCTGGATGGCATCACCGACTCAATGGACATGGGTTTGGGTGGACTCCAGGAGCTGGTGATGGACAGGGAGGCCTGGCGTGCTGCCGTTCATGGGGTCACAAAGAGTCGGACATGACTGAGCAACTGAACTGAACTGAACTGTCCATCCCTGACATTACAGAAAGTCTCCAGTTCATGTGGAAAGTGGCCCCTACACCCTAAACCAGCCTTCCTGACCAACTCAGATGCTCAAGAGGCCCAGTTTGTTTGAGGTATTTTCCCACTGTGATTATAACAATCCTCTGAGGGGAAATGTGGCCACACAGGGCCTTCTGTGAGTTCCAGTTCTAAGCCCCACTAAGCCCCTTCTCCTTCAGGGCCGAGTGTGCTGACCTGGATTACCTCATGAGTTGTTCTCAAGGCCGCCACACTCAGTGACCACCTCTCCTTGGAGACTTTCCTCTACTTCACACCTGATCAAGGACAGTGTGCAAATCTCTACTTAGTGCCAAATGCCGAATGGCTTAGAAGCCATTTCTCTGGGGACTGTCATGTATAAGACGCACCTTCCCAAGAAATGGCCTCCAAACCCTGATATGGGAGGGCCTTCTGACTGCCCTGAAAGTGAACGCATAACCCAAACAGGGCCAGTCAGAGCATCTTTCTTGGTAACAGAAACACTTCTCCTAGGAAGTGGAAGGGTGGCTGAGGCACTCCAGACAAAGTGTCCTGAGCCAACTTAGTTATTCCCACCCTCCCTCCTTCCTAAAACCTGTTGAAAATATCAACATCTATCTAACATGTCTCCCTCTTGTTCAAGATGGTCGGGGTAGACTTCTATCATCTGTAACCAAAAGAAACGCTCTAGTTTCACTTGCTGGCTTTTGCCTGGTCTCCTTCACTTGACTGAGCTCCTCAAACACTATCACTTTACCCTAAATGTTTGATCCAGAGAAAGAGCTCAGTCAAGGATGGCTGAGTAAGTGGCTGACTGCCTTTCTCCACATTTTTCCTTCAGGTCATCACATGCACACGTTTTCTTCATCTATTTCCCCTCAAGTCAGGTTATTAAGGAACCATTCTGTGATGAGATCTTACTAGAAAGAAAAGGAATGCAAAGAAGCATCATACTCATGCCTGCCCTCACCTACCTGCAGTCCACTTGAGTAGGGCAGACAGCGAACCAAATAAATAGCACAAAATGCAAGAAAGAACAAAAGAAATGAAAATGATAACACCTACCATGCACTGAATGCCTACTAAATGCTATGTAGAGCCCTTTTACCCACCATGTCATTATAATCTCACAATAACCTTGTAGAAAGATGTTACTGTATCTGTTTTAAAGAAAGGAGACTTGAAACCCAGGGAGTTTAAGTGACGCGCTCAGTGTCATACAGGTGGTAAGTGATAGGTGTGGGGTTCAACACATGAGTGCATGCTCTGTCTGTTTCCAGAGCCCACGGAGTCTCTGGGCTGTTCCATGTAATCCCAGTGCTAAAAGGCTTAGCCAGGAGCAATAGATATGAGGCAGGGCCAACAGAGGATTTTAAGAAGGACTTCAGCCTGGGCAGAAGGTCCCAAGTTAAGTGGTGGAAGCACCTGACAGCCGGAGAGAGGGAGACAGGTGTCATCATTAGCTAACGTAGATGGGGTTAGCATATCAGGAGACGAGGTTACCTCTTCTGAGGCTGTCCACTGGGGACTTAGATCTCTGAGGATAAGCTGGGTGTGGGGCCCCAAACATCCTTTCCATTTCTTACCTCCTTTTCTATGCCAAAGGGTGGTGCCAAGTGAGAATAAGTGGGAGGGAACTCCTTTTGAGGCACCTGATCCAAAGGGACAACTCATTGGAAAAGACCCTGATGCTGACAAAGATTGAGGGCAAGAGGAGAAGGGGGTGACAGAGGATGAGATGGTTGGATGGCATCACTGACTCAATCGGGGAGATAGTGAGGCCAGGACTGAAGCCTGGAATGCTGCAGTCCACGGAGTCACAAAGAGTTGGACACAACTTAGCAACTGAACAACAACATCAGAACTAGTACAGCATGCAAAAGTTCTCATAAATCTGATTAAGCTTACCCAAGTGATCAGCGGGAAGCCTTGATGTTTTGTATTTGTTCTGAAGCAATTCTATATTAGTCAGCTTTCTTTTAACAGAAATCCAACTCAAAGAGCCTTAAACCAAAAAAAAAAAAAAAAAGAAAGAAAGAAAGAAAGCATTGACTCATGTAACAGAAAGGCCAGACATATGGTTATTTTAGGGGATGGCTGTTTCCAGATACTCAGTCAGTGTATTCAGAAAATTGGCTCTCGTCATTGCTTCATTCTGCTTTCATCTGTGTTGACTTTATTCAACCCCCATAGGGTAGCAAGACAACCCCTTAGCATCTCCAAGTTTGTCTACTAGCTTGAAAATGCCAAGTTAAAAAAAAAAAAAGCCTCTTTCTAAATAGCTCCAGCAATAGTCCTGGCTTGGCTTTAATTAGCAAGGCTTGTGATGTGTGCTCATTGCAGACCTAATTATAATACTAAGACATCTCAGGCTCTCAGACCAGACAGACCTGGGTTATGAATCCATTTTTGGAGCTATAGTTGTAGGGTTTCTCAAAGGAGTATCAAGGTATTGTTACCAGAAAACAGAGGACTAGATTGCATTCGTGTGTGCTAAGTCCCTTCAGTCGTGTCCGACTCTTTTCAACCCATGGACTGTAGCCCACAATGCTCCTCTGTCCATAGGATTCTCCAGGCAAGAATACTAGAGTGGTTTACCTTGCCCTCCTCCAGGGGATCTTCCCGACTCAGGGATCGAACTTGCATCTCTTATATTTCCTTTAGTGGCAGGCAGGTTCTTAACCACTAGACACCTGGGAAGCCTGAGGACTAGGTTGAAAGTGAGTGCAAGTCTTGTCCTGTCCAATCGCTCAGTTGTGCCCAAGACTTTTGCAACTTCATGGACTGTAGCCCACCAGGCTCCTGCTGCTGCTGCTGCTAAGTCGCTTCAATCATGTCCGACTCTGTGTGACCCCATAGACAGCTGCCCACCAGGCTCCCCCGTCCCTGGGATTCTCCAGGCAAGAACACTGGAGTGGGTTGCCATTTCCTTCTCCAAGGCAGGAAAGTAAAAAGTGAAAGTGAAGTTGCTCAGTCATGACTCCATGGACTTGCAGCCCACCAGGCTCCTCCGTCCATGGGATTTTCCAGGCAAGAGTACTGGAGTAGGTTGCTATTCTCTTCTCCAGGAACTAGCTAATGTTATGCTAAGTTGCTTCAGTCGTGTCCAACTCCTTGTGACCCCATGGACTGGAGCCTGCCTGGCTTCTCTGTCCATGGGATTCTCCAGATAAGAATACTGGAGTGGGTTTGCCATTTCCTTTTTCCAGAGGGACTAGCTTCAGTTCAGTTCAGTTCAGTCACTCAGTCGTATCCAACTCTTTGTGACCCCATGAATCCCAGCACGCCAGGCCTCCCTGGTGTTGGTGCTGTCCATCACCAACTCCCGGAGTTCACCCAAACTCATGTGCATCGAGTGGTGATGCCATCCAGCCATCTCATCCTCTGTCGTCCCCTTCTCCTCTTGCCCCCAATCCCTCCCAGCATCAGGGTCTTTTCCAATGAGTCAGCTCTTCGCATGAGGTGGCCAAAAGACTGGAGTTTCAGCCTCAGCATCAGTCCTTTCAATGAACACCCAGGACTGATCTCCTTTAGGATGGACCCCTTGGATCTCCTTGCAGTTCAAGGGACTCTTGAGAGTCTTCTCCAACACCACAATTCAAAAGCATCAATTCTTTGGCGCTCAGCTTTCTTCACAGCCCAACTCTCACATCCATACATGACCACTGGAAAAACCATAGCCTTGACTAGATGGACCTTTGTTGGCAAAGTAATGTCTCTGCTTTTGAATATGCTATCTAGGTTGGTCATAACTTTTCTTCCAAGGAGTAAGCGTCTTTTAATTTCATGGCTGCAGTCACCATCTGCAGTGATTTGGGGGCCCAAAAAAATAAAGTCTGCCACTGTTTCCCCATCTATTTCCCATGAAGTGATGGGACCAGATGCTATGATCTTTGATTTCTGAATGTTGAGTTTTAAGCCAACTTTTTCACGCTCCTCTTTCACCTTCATCAAGAGGCTTTTTAGTTCCTCTTCACTTTCTGCCATAAGGGTGGTGTCATCTGCATATATGGGGTTATTGATATTTCTCTGGGCAATCTTGATTCCAGCTTGTTCTTCTTCCAGCCCAGCGTTTCTCATGATGTACTCTGCATAGAAGTTAAATAAGCAGGGTGACAATATACAGCCTTGACGTATTCCTTTTCCTATTTGGAACCAGTCTGTTGTTCCATGTCCAGATCTAACTGTTGCTTCCTGACCTGCATATAGGTTTCTCAAGAGGCAGGTCAGGTGGTCTGGTATTCCCATCTCTTGAAGAATTTTCCACAGTTTATTGTGATCCACACAGTCAACGGCTTTGGCATAGTCAATAAAGCAGAAATAGATGTTTTTCTGGAACTCTCTTGCTTTTCCCATGATCCAGCAGATGTTGGCAATTTGATCTCTGGTTCCTCTGCCTTTTCTAAAACCAGCTTGAATATCTGGAAGTTCACAGTTCACGTATTGCTGAAGCCTGGCTTGGAGAATTTTGAGCATTACTTTACTAGCATGTTAGATGAGTGCAATTGTGCGGTAGTTTGAGCATTCTTTGGCATTGTCTTTCTTTGGGATTTGAATGAAAATGGACCTTTTCCAGTCCTGTGGCGACTGCTGAGTTTTCCAAATTTGCTGGCATATTGCGTAGCTGAGGGGGCAGCAAAACAATTGCTGGCCAAAGCAGTGGTGTTAAAGCACTCTGGGAAATATTTCTTTACTCTTTTACAGTATATGCACTGCAAAGAAGACATTGTGCTGGGGAGGAAGAAACCATGAAACATAGTATCTGTTGTATGAATAGCAACAAATACTGGTGCTGTTCTTCATTGCTTAAATGGTACTTTCCCCTTCATTGCCTTTATTTCTATCTTAACTCTGCATGGTGTCAACAGCCCCACTTTATAAGATGAGAAAACTAATGTTTAAAAGGTAAATTTGCTAGTCTAGGTTTCCTTGGTGTGGTAGATTGGAATACTGGGCCCAGGTCTGCCACTCTTTCCTGTAACAGGATTAAGGACCCAGGTCCTTTGCAGGCCTTTTGGTAGGCTGTGATTCTGAGCCAATAGAATGAGAACAAATGTGATATGCAGCATTCCGTACAAGGCTTGAAATGTGCTTACAAGTTTCACTTGGCCTTTTGTGCTTGAAAGCAGATCTCTTGCACCTTTCCTGTTTGCCCATTTCTATTCCCCTGTAACCTTAAAAAAACCTAATTTTATGAGATCAGCAGGCAGTCTGTGCTTTCTGCCGTCGTATTAGAGTGGCCTCTAAATTCCTGATTCATGGCTTCTTATTTAGGTCGGTTAATTAGCATTTGCTGTGTAACAAGCTTCCCTCAAATCTCAGGGACTCTCATACGTGACTCACAGCAACACATGTGATCTTGAATACATATCTGAATATATTGCTCTCCTGAATACATACCATGCCTTGTCTAACATGTTGATTCTTTTCCTAGATAAGAAGAAGTCACTTAAAAAAAAAAAAAAAAAGAGTAGCTCTACTCCCAACAGCAGGCAAGATAACATCTGAAGAAAGAGTCAGCCAGTCCACACACAAAGGAAAATAATGCAGAACCCAACCTCCTGCCTTGGTGATTCACTGAGCTTCTTCCCCATTTTTCCCTTTAAAAACTGTCATGACTGAGCAGAATCTTCAGAGTTGGTCCCTGGACACAAGTTCCCCATCTCCCCTGACTGCCAGCTTTCCTGGTCAAAGCATCTTTTCTTTCTCCTGACACTTGTTTCTCAAATTATTGGCTTCTGAACCCAGGCAAGCAGCCAACCTGGGTTCAGTAATATGTTCTGCCAGGAGAAAGCATGCTCCAAGGAAGCACTGCTCTTTCAGCCTGGGTCCCAAGTTAAGGGGACACACAGAAAAGACCTGAACCCAACTTGCTAGGAACCAAGTTGAGCTGAAGTCATCAGAACCATAGCCGATTCACAGATCTGAGAGCACACGACCACACGTGCTGCTGTGAGTCACTGAGGTTTGAGGGAAGCTTGTTATACAGCAGATGCTGATTAAGAGACCTAACTAAGAAGCTATGAATCAGGAATTAATTTAGAGGCCAGTCTAATATGACAGCAGAAAGCACAAAGAAAGGGCCATGAGTATCGATGACCGATTTAGACTTCACCCTGAAAACAGTTGGAACTCCTGAAAGGAAAGCGCTAATTAAGTGTGTGTGTTAGTATACTGACTCTAGGGTTTTAATGAGTAAACATGTGAAGAGGGTGTCCAGGGAGGAGGCAGGATCCCAGCTCCAAGAAAGAGATAATAAAGGATGCAACTGAGGCAGCTCAGATGCATGGGCAGCTCTCTGACCTGCTGTTACAGCTGGGTAATTGTTCAACTCTATCAAAAATCATTAAATCATTAAGACCAGGTAAATCTGTTACAATATTTACTAAAGATAAGCCTCTCGAGAAACACATCTTTGGTGGTAACACATATTTTCCTTTCATTATCTCCTTTCTGATTAGAATGCATCTGATTGTAATTGCTGAACTTAATTCAATGTTGTGTTTTATCCCATATTGCAAATATCGCTTCCAATTCTGACACGGTGCTGACCATACATAGCCATTCCATTTGTGTTCATTTGGGTGCAACAGAACTTTCCTTCACATTGAGAAGCTGTCACTGGAATCAATACCATGTACCTTTCAAAGATAAATAGCCATGCTTTTAAAAAATTCAATGAATTTTAGAGCTAATATTAACTTCTAAAGATAAATGTTTATGAAGAAGCTTTAAATAGGGAATTTAGATTATGATGCCTTGTATTTTAATACTTTGCTCTGTGTCAACCCTCTATTTTAAACTAGTTATTTCTCTTAATCTCTGTGACTCCCAGTATCAGATGAGGACATTGAGACTTAGAGAGTTAAAGGGCTTTTTAAAAAACGTGAGAATTTAGAATGGATAAACATCAAGGTCCTACCATATAACAAAAAGAACTATATTCAATCTCCTGGGATAAATCACAATGGACAAGAATATAAGAAAAGGAATCTACATGCGTATAACTGAGTTACTTTGCTGTACAGCAAAAATTAGCCTAACATTGTAAATCAATTATACTTCAATTTTTTCAAAAAGAAGTATTAATGTGATGATGAGCTTCTTGGTGGGGGCTCCCTGAACATCTTCTTTCAAAAGATTATTTTTTAAAAAGCTTACTTTTGGGGCCTCAGTTTCCTCATTTACCAGAGGGTATGAAGAGACTAGGGTTTACCAGGTGGTACTAGTGGTAAAGAAACTGCCAATGCAGGAGACATAAAAGTCATGGGGTTCGATCCCTGGGTCAGGAAGATCCCCTGGAGGAGGGCATGGCAACTCACGCCAGTATTCTTGCCTAGAGAATCCCATGGACAGAGGAGCCTGGAGGGCTATAGTCCTTAGGGTCACACAGAGTCAGACACACCTGAAGTAACAGCACTCATGCGTGAAGAGACTAATGTCACGAGATTGTCATAAAGACGAAGTGTGTAGTGGGCATTTACCATTCTTAATGCCATTCTAGAACCTTCAAAGTCTCTTTTTAGTTAGAAAACTCCCTTGCCTGAATCTTGAATGCCCCCCCACACAACCCAATTTACTTTTAAATAGCTTCCTTGAGATATAATTTGCAAACGATAAACTTCACACATTTTAAATTACAGCTCAGTGATTTTTAGAAAATTTACAGAGATATGCATCCCTCACCACAGTCCAACTTTTAGAAAATTCCCATCATTCCAGAAATGGAAATTTCATGAGTATGCGTGCTCAAGCCCCACTCTTGCTCCAGCCCCAGGCAATCACTGACCTGATTTCTGTCTCTAGATTTCCCTTTTCTGGACATTCCACATGAATGAAATCAGACACTCTGTGGTTCTTTTAGGCTGAGTCTTTCATTTGGCATAACCTTTTTGAGGTTTATTCATCTGCCTTTTTATTGGTGAATAGTATGGCACCCCACTCCAGTACTCTTGCCTGGAAAATCCCATGGACAGAGGAGCCTGGTGGGCTGCAGTCCATGGGGTTGCCAGGAGTCGGACACGACTGAGTGACTTCACTTTCACTTTTCACTTTCATGCATTGGAGAAGGAAATGGCAACCCACTCCAGTGTTCTTGCCTGGAGAATCCCAGGGATGGGGGAGCCTGGTGGGCTGCCGTCTATGGGGTTGCACAGAGTCAGACATGACTGAAGCGACTTAGCAGCAGCAGCAGCAGCAGCAGCAGTATTCTGTTTATGAATGTATCTCACTTTATTTACCAATCATCAGCTGATGAACATCTGGATCATTTCAAGGTTTGGGCTATTATGGAAAGTGCTGCTGTTAACATTTGCTTACATTTCTTTGTGTGGAGATATGCTTTCATTTTTCCAGTGAGCTTTTCCAGCTTCCCTTGCAGCTAGGGTGCAAGCATCGTCATGTGACCAGCATGTACTAAGCACTCCACATGCATCTTTTCATTTAACCCTCAAAATATGCTTTATTCTAGGCACTATTCCCATAACCATTTTACAGATGAGCAAACTGAGGCCACAAAGAGGTTATGTGACTATCACTGGGAAACATCAGAGCCAAAATTTGAATCCAGGCAGCCTGCTGTCATTAGGGGCTATGCACTTAACTGTCTCTCTGCTCTGAGAAGTGGCTGAATTTGTACCCTGAGCTCAGTTGTCATTGCATGTATCCTGTTTTAAGCACCACACTGTGCTCTCCCTCTGATGACAACCAACCCTGCATTGTTTCACTGATGCGTGAAGTGGAGCAATAGCAGAAAGAGCATTTGCAGGATCTCAGAATTCTGACATCTGCCACCATCAGAGCAGCACCCTGCAGGTCCCAGAGTCACTGGCAACCACAGTCCTATGTAATCATCTAGTCACCATGCAAAGAGGGAAAGGTCATCAACATCCCACTAACAGAAAGGAAAACTGAGACATGGAGAGGAAAGTCACTTGCCCAAATTTACACAGAGAGGAGTCCCAGAAACCAGGATTCCATGCTCAGTGGGCCAATAGCCAGCCTGAGTTCCTCCTGCTCAAACCTCCATCAACTTAGAGCTCCATGTTTTCCCAGGTGATGACTGAAGAGAGGAAGAGCTCAATGTGCCCTGGGTAGCACTGGAGGGTTGTCAGGGGTTTTGGAACCTAATAAAACCTCTCCCTGTCCCATTTGTCACCTGTGCTAACAAAATTTTTATTCATTTTCCCTTTTGTAAAATGGTGAAAGGTATTTGTCTTTTTCTGGCTTACTTCACTTAGCATCATAATGTCTAGGTCCATCCAAGTTGCTGCAAAAGGCATTATTTCACTCTTTTTAATGATCGGTAATATTCCACCGCCTCTTGAGAAACCTATATGCAGGTCAGGAAGCAAGAGTTAGAACTGGACATGGAACAACAGACTGGTTCCAAATAGGAAAAGGAGTGCATCAAGGCTGTATATTGTCACCCTGCTTATTTAACTTATATGCAGAGTACATCATGAGAAACGCTGGGCTGGAAGAAGCACAAGCTGGAATCCAGATTGCCCGGAGAAATATCAATAACCTCAGATATGCAGATGACACCACCCTTATGGCAGAAAGTGAAGAGGAACTAAAAAGCCTCTTGATGAGAGTGAAAAAGGAGAGTGAAAAAGTGGGCTTAAAGCTCAACATTCAGAAAACGAAGATCATGGCATCTGGTCCCATCACTTCATGGCAAATAGATGGGGAAACAGTGGAAACAGTGTCAGACATTATTTTTCTGGGCTCCAAAATCACTGCAGATGGTGAATGCAGCCATAAAATTAAAATATGCTTACTCCTTGGAAGGAAAGTTATGACGAACCTAGATAGCATATTCAAAAGCAGAGACATTACTTTCCCAACAAAGGTCCGTCTAGTCAAGGCTATGGTTTTTCCATTGGTCACGTATGGATATGAGAGTTGGACTGTGAAGAAAGCTGAGCACTGAAGAATTGATGCTTTTGAACTGTGGTGTTGGAGAAGACTCTTGAGAGTTCCTTGGACTGCAAGGAGATCCAACCAGTCCATTCTAAAGGAGATCAGCCCTGGGATTTCTTTGGAAGGAATGATGCTAAAGCTGAAACTCCAGTACTTTGGCCACCTCATGTGAAGAGTTGACTCATTGGAAAAGTCTCTGATGCTGGGAGGGATTGGGGACAGGAGAAGAAGGGGACGACAGAGGATGAGATGGCTGGATGGCATCAGTGACTCAATGGACGTGAGTGTGAGTGAACTCCGGGAGTTGGTGATGGACAGGGATGCCTGGCGTGCTGCGATTCATGGGGTCGCAAAGAGTCGGACATGACTGAGTGACTGAACTGAATATTCCACTGTATGATATCACTTATATATGGAATCTTTAAAACTGATACAAATGAACTTATATACAAAGTGGAAATAAGCCCACAAACATAGAAAACAAACATGGTTATCGAAGGGGAAAGAGAGAGGGAGAAATTAGAAGTCTGGGATTAACATATACAGACTGCTATATATAAAATAGATAAACAACAAGGACCCACTGCATAGCACAGGGATCTATACTCAGTATCTTGCAATAACCTATAAAGGAAAAGAATCTGAAAAAGAATATACATATATATGTATTATATATAACTGAATATACATATATGTATACAAAACTGCATCGCTTTGCTGTACACCTGAAACTAACAAATTACTAATCAACTATACCTCTATTTAAAAAGTGTTAAAAAGCCCCCTTTAAAAAGTGTTAAAAATTAAATAGTTCTGTGGGGCTATTGTGAAAGTTGAGGGAAATATGCATAGTAAAAACACATGGCAGCCTAGAATCAGGCCTCCTTCTGTCTTGCTCACCAAACAGCACCACAAAACCCCAGAGATGGAGCAAACAAAGCCCCAGTGGCCTGGTTTTAACTCTAGAGCCACCTTTGCATGACGCCAGCATGGCTCATCCCTGAATAGAGCTCAGCCCAAACTAGATGTCACCCCGAGTCTCCCCCTTCCCTGTCACACTCCCAACCCACTAAGATCACGTCTGCTGAATCAGTTCACTGCTTCTCATCTCTGCAACTCCTCTTTGGCCCAAAGCAGCTGAACAACTGCGCCAGCCTCCTAACTGGTCCAGCTTCCATGCTCCCCTCCCTTTTTCCCACCCAAAATTCATTCTTTTCACAGCAGCTGAAATGATCTTTCCAGTTTATCAATCAGACTCTCTCCCTCTCTCAACAGATGACCATTTGTTGCTCTATGAATCCAACCCAGGCTGCTCAGTTCTTGTCCATAACCTCATAAATCTGGCCCCAGGGATTCTCATAAGGTCTTCTGGTCTGACATTAATGATAAAAGATATCATTTCCTGAATGCTTGCTACATGTCTTGGGGTTTCCTAACCAATATGCAGATGTTAGCTTATTTGATGAGGTCTATATGTTTACAAAGGGCCCTGTGGTTAGGAGGGTCCCATGTTTTGTTTAATGCTTTTCTCCCAGAGTCTGGAAATCTTACATATTAATACTTTTTTCACCAATGTGCCCTGCATTTTCATTTTGCACTAACAATATAGCTGATTCTGTCTCCCAATAGCCATGAGAAATTGTGGATGAGTCAGAAGTCTTCTAGCTGCAAGTAACATATCCAACTCAAAATGGCTTAAAGGAGAATTTACTGGTTCATAGAAATAAATAGGAGTAGATTTTACTGGTTCAGACATAATTAGTTCTAGGGTTAAAATGATGCCACCAAGATTCTGTTCTCTCCATCTTTTACCTCTGTTTTGATTTCTCCGGCTTATTCCTCCCATAATTTCAACAGGTCATAACATGGGGTCTCACCGTACTACTTTGTCGTTTTCCCATTCCTGAACAAAGCACAGAGGCCTCGGGATGTCTAGTACAAAGGGAGTGTGTTACCATCTCTTATTTTCAGGTAAGAAAAGAAACTCACTGCAGCAGTGCAGAGTGACCAGAATGACATGCTGCCCTGGGATTTAAATGCAAGAGCGAGACTCCAAAGTCCCCTAGACCTGATCCTGACCAGGCCCTCCTGCCTCCCACCTGACAACGGCCCAGCTGAAGATGTGCACTGCATGCAGCTCATGTTTGCTTATTCCCTATCTCAGATCAGGAGGTTTGGGCATCACTTTGTGCTGTTTCTACCTTAGAATGTTCTCTCGTTGGAGGAGAATGGGCAGAAATACTAGTCTAGCCCCTGGCCAACAGTCCATGACAGGGACAGATGTTTTTGTTATTTTTTCTGTCATCGTCATTATGATCACTAACATTTTGGTCTATCTGTTTCCAACTTATATCTATAGCTACAGAGCCATATTGATTATATTCTCAGAAATGGGAACAAACTATAATATTGCTTTATGATCCACTTTTCTCATAGATGATAGTGTGACCATCCATGTAGCTTGTCTCACCCAGAATTTTTAATGGACACATATTTGCCCACTGAATTGAAATAACAAAATTTCTTCATAGGTTTTTTTTTTCCTCTGTGTGATTAAAATCCTTATATTCTCCTTTCATTCATTGTCTCATTACTTCCTTAGGGTATGATCTTAGAAGCAAAATTTCTAGATCAAAGGTATTTACAAGGTAATATATATGATACAAATCACTAAATCACCTTCTAGAAAGATGACTCCAAATTATACACTCATCAACAATATATGAAAAGTACCCATTTTTCAGCACCTTATTTTAAAGTATCTTGTTTTTAAGAGGCTGATATAAGCCCTGAAATTTGAGGATATTTTTACAATTGATTCTAGAAACTAGGGAAAACAAATCAGAGATTAATTTATTTCCCCCAAGTTATCATATATACATAGCTGCTTTGCTATAAATTAATTCAAACTTGCCTGCCTTAAACATTTAGCATGAGGATTTTATGCTTTATTTTGACAAGTGCATTTAAGAGAACACTTGTAGCTTCTAACCATTTCAGCTTGTTTTTCTTCTTGTTTTATATAAACACCACATTCAGCTCCATGCTACAGATAAAATTGCCACACAGTTCTCACAAAATGTATATCCCTGCTACTGTCCTCCCCCTCCACAGCTGCAGAGAAAAAAGAAAACATCTGGTAGGAAGCTGGGGCGTTAGAAAAGCAGGGTCTTGTGGACTGTACTCCTAGGGACTGGCTTTTTCCACAAAGCCTAACCCCAAGGCCTCCCTGGGCCAGGTTCCATTGCTGAGTCAGTCTGTGACTCTCCAGATGACTAAGGCAAAGCCTTATTAATTAATTGGGGAGCACACCTAGTGGAGGAAGCAGGCTAGAAAACAGAAGTTGACTACGGAATGACACAGGGCAGATGGAAGCCTGGAGGAGCTCAGAAGATGGAACTGCTCATGTCTATGGAAAGCAAAGAGGATCAAAGTCCCCTGGAGTTGCCAGGCCAGGAAGTGAGATTTCAGGGCTTTCAGGCAAAGGGTGCACCACATACAAAAGTGGGAAAGCTTGACAGGTCCTGGGAGGCTTGAGAAAGCAAAGCATCACAGAGGTCAGAATCCCACGTGTGTGGACTGTAGAAGAGACAGGGCAAGGATATGAGGTCTAGATGGGTGCCTCGAGCAAGACAGAGAGAGGCTGGGCCCAAGTTGCACAGAACCACGGATGTCAGGTCCAAGCATTTGGGGAGCCACTGAAGTCTCCAGCAGGAGAAGAAAGTGACGTGTTTAGCAGGTGGAAAGGTCACACAGGTCACCATAAGGAGAGTAGATTTGAGTGAAGTTTGATGACAGGGAGATCAGATCAGAACTAGATCTTGGTGGTGGAAATGAGAGGTGGAGAAGTATCGGGGAGACATGTACAGATGGACTAGAGGGTCCTCACTGAGTGACTGAGTGTAGAATAACAGGGAGGGGAAGAAGGAAAGCTATGTCCAGCTCCTGGCTCTGCTGACCAGATGGAGGGCGTGAGCATTCACTGACTAAGCTGGGGAGCCCATCAGTAGGGTCATATTGACGGAACCTTAGGGAGCACATCACTCCCCAGGCACAGTGCATCAGGGGAAGATCACAGGGAAGCTTCACGTCCTGCCTGAGGAAAACTGTGATGGGCATGTGGAACCCTTCCAGGCAGGGACAGAGGCTGATCGTGGCATCACAGAAGCTTCCACCTTTGAAGCAAATGTATGCGAGCTGAAACCAAATGTCCCTCACTGCTTTTGTAAGAACCAGTACTGGTCCCTATGGGCAGGTAGGGCAGAGTGGAAATCCAGAGCTCCCTCAGCTCCTGCTTCCATCACGCTGCGAGAATTTCATGGGCAGTCAGCAGCTCAGTCTCATCACCATGGATTCATTTCACTGGAGAGCAGAATGAACTTTTTTTTAGGAGAAAATTAATTTATTTTAGCAGTATATTAAAACAACAAAATCAGTATTTTTTCTTTTTTATCGAAATTAGTTGGTTTATAATGTTGTATTTGTTTCAGATGTACAGCAAAGTGATCAAATTACATATATATGTATATTTATGTATATATATGTATACACGTTATGACGGCAGCAGAGGATTAGATGGTTAGATGGCATCACTGACTCAACGGACACAAATTTGAGCAAACTCCAGGAGATAGTGAAGGACAGGGAAGCCTGATGTGCTGCAGTCCATGGGGTCATGAAGAGTCATACACGACTTAGAGATTAAACAACATGCATGCATATATATATATATATATATATATATGCATGTATGTATATATAGTATACATGTATACGTGTTTATATATTCTTTTTCAGATTCTTTTCCCTTCTAGATTATTGCAAGATGCTAAATATAATTTCTTCTGCTATATGGTAGATCCTTGCTGGTTATCTATTTTATATTTACTGTTTTATATATGTTAATCCAAAACTACTAATTTATTCCTCCTTCCCCCAGCTCGAGAGGGGAATTCATATTTAAATGCATCATATCTGGTTCAGCACTGGCTGATAGGGAGAAATGCCAGAGGGCAAGGCCCTTTCCTATTTCACTGTGTGAGTTCTTCTTTCACCAGGTTAACCCTTTCAAGTCAGGGGTGTGTATAGGAGTGGTTAACCCCTTCAAGTTAGATCCACAGGAGCCCTGAGTATGCTGGGTGCCCACAACGGGAGGAACATGAAACATATTTCATCATTGGTACGATAAAAGTCCCACTGTTCCTGAGAGGGAAAATGCAGACAAATCAGAATACTTCTCAGGCAGCAGAGAGTGGTGGTCAAAAGTTGATGCTATATGGTAAAAACCACTACAATATTGTAAAGTAATTAGCCTCCAATTAAAATAAATTAATTAATTTTTTAAAAAGTGGATGCTAAACGGTCAGTTGCCAGGATTCAAGGACCAAATCCTCCCTCTTATAGGTTGTATCTCTGGGAACGTCTCTGGCCTCAGTTTACTTATCTGTAAAATGGGGATTAATAATAGTTCCTACATGTAAGATCGATGAGAATTTAAATATGTGT
Organism: Bos indicus; assembly: GCF_029378745.1. NCBI lineage: Eukaryota > Metazoa > Chordata > Mammalia > Artiodactyla > Bovidae > Bos > Bos indicus. Next base: position 6,049,599 of record NC_091769.1, on the reverse strand, counting down.
ATTTCTTCTGGGATGATGGAAATGTGTTAAGAGATTTAGGATAGGCAAATAAAAAAGGAAGAGCTGCCTGGAATTTGTGGAGTCATTTGTTCAATAACAACGCTTAGAATATGAATTTCCAAAGCCAATTACGTTTCAGTAGTTAGTTTGATATCAAACTCCAGGCCTTCCCTAACTCAAGATAGATTTATAGATAAATATAGCTTTTTTTCTACTTCAATGATTTAAGGTTGAGTTCTTTTATTTTCCTACCCAGATTCCTACATTCATTTTGTATTTTAAATTCATAGGCAGCTAGAAAACTGGAGGGGAAAAACCAAAGGAGAAATTTAATATAGAGAGAAGCTCATCATGGTGGGAAAAGAGGGGGAGCGGTGCTTAGACCTGGGGAACAAGAGACTGTTTTGAGGTCTATCCCTGCTTTTGATCAGCCCTGAGGCTCCAGACAAGGTCCTGGATCCAGGAAAATTAAAGCTGAAAGAAGCTTTAGACACTACCAGGTCCAACCAGCTCCACCAGGAGGAGGGAAACTGGGGCCCAGGAAGGGGAGGTGAATTTCGTGACATTGCCCAGTTAGCAAACAGCTGAGCTGACACTCCACCCCAGGTTTTCCCATGCTTTGAGCTCTGAATGGGGCTAATGGAGTTAGTGCTATCTAGCTTGTCTAGCTCTCGGGGTTGCCACAGATGTCAAATGCTATATTAAATATTCAATACTCAAGTGCCCAAAATATGCTCTGAAGAGCTACAAACTTGGATCTGAACTTCGTTTGTAGCAAGTACCAGCTATTATGACCTTGACCTTAACCTTCCCAGGCCTTTGCATTCTCATCTATAAAATGGAATAATAATTAAAATGACAGGATGCAATTCCACATGTAAAACACTTAGCACAGTGACTGGTACATGAGTGACTACTTGGTTAAAAAAAACCACTAAAGCCTGAAAGGAAAAGTGAAGCCGCTCAGTCATGTCCGACTCTTCGCGACCCCATGGACTGTAGCCTACCACGCTCCTCTGTCCATGGGATTTTCCAGGCAAGAGTACTGGAGTGGGGTGTCGTATCCTTCTCCAGGAGATCTTCCTGACCCAGGGATCAAACCCAGGTCTCCCACATTGTAGGCAGGCTTTACCATCATCAGGCAAGAATACTGGAGTGGGTAGCCTTTCCCTTCTCCAGGGAGTCTTCCTGACCCAGAGATGGAACCTGGGTCTCCTGCACTGCAGGCCAACTCTTTACCATCTGAACCACCAGGGAAGCCCCACCCACTGTGCATGCTAACTCTCACCGTGGGCACAACATGCTTTTCTGTCATATACACGAGAGCTGGCGGTCATGGACCCCTGATGCTCTGATTCCACCAGCCCATGAGGGTCCTCATCTTATTAGTAACATGGTTTTCTGAGTTTAAGGGTGTCCTTGTTTGCCATTCTTTTTTTCATAATCTTACTTCCAATAGGAAAATAGCCAAGAGCTAAATGCTTAGTCTTAAATTTCTTTGCATTTTTCTTCTTGGGAAATTTAGCATGTCTTTTTTGGGAAAAGGACTCCTGGTGACCATTTGAGTGCACCTCTCCGGCTATGAATGTGCCCCCATGTCTCCACCTGCCCACTCTTGCCCTACGCAAGTTTTCCTGCTACAAGCTAACATAATTCTTCCCTATGCCTAAACTTTTAAGAACACTAGCTTTACTAGATCAGGAAGCTTTAGACAATACAGGAACATGGCTGCTTGCCTGTGCTGCTCTGGGTACTTCCTGTGTGCACTGGCGCTGCCTGAAGCGCTATTCACATCCTGCTTCTGAATGTGAACCTGTTCGCCCCCAAACCCAATGCTCTAACTTTATACTGAATTCCAGGTCACACAAATGGCTAAGAAAGGCAGACTCCAGAATAATGAGACATGCTGTCTTCTTAGAAAAACTCAAGGGGACTAAGTTTGTATTTTGGACAAAGAAACAGAATTTCAGATATTTCACTGTGGCTAGTAAATATACATTTATTTCTTTGCATCATGAGGGGCTGACCCAAAGCAGGCACTTAAATTTTGCTACTGTAATGCTGGATAGGGTTGAGGGCATTGCATATGAATTGAATTGAGTTGAAGTTAATCAAGTCAAACTAAAAGTGATGGAGATAGAAAATAAAGACAGAAAATATATTGGGTTTGCAGACAACTCTAGTGGGAACAGCAACTGATAGGAGTAAAATCTTGAAGGAAAGGTGAAAACTCATCTCCTGAATATGCCCTATGGGAGGTCTAGCAGTGTTTTTCAAAAATTGACTATTATCCACAGTAAGACATGCATTTTATAGCACAATACAATACACAGAGTCATGTAGACATGTATATGTATGTAAATTAGTGCCTATAAATATACATGCATGTGTGTGTGGAGTTGCTCAGTTGTGTCTGACTCTTTGTGACCCCATGAACTGTAAGCCCACCAGGCTCCTCTGTCCATGGGATTTTCCAGGCTAGAATACTAGCTGCTGCTGCTGCTGCTGCTGCTGCTGCTGCTGCTGCGTCATGTCAGTCGTGTCTGACTCTGTGCGACACCACAGATGGCAGCCCACCAGGCTCCTCTGTCCCTGGGATTCTCCAGACAAGAACACTGGAGTGGGTTGCCATTTCCTTAGAGTGGGTTGCCATTTCCTTCTCCTATATTTACAAATATATATATATATAAAGTTTCCTGAAATAGGGTTGGTTCATACTACCCAGGGTGCACTCTAGTTTTCCATTCTACTTTATTCTAGTTAAATTTGTTCCATTTTATAATTTTAATCATTTTAGTTCCAAGCCATCTAAACTGATTTTACCTTTCTTTAAGAGCTTGACCCCATAGCATGGAAAGCTCTGCTTTGCTGGAAAGGGTTCTGGGTCGACCTAGAGTTGAATCCCAGTTCTCCACTCACTGTCTGTGACTTTGTGATCTATTAGAGTCTCAGCTGCTTCGTCTTTAAAATGGGTGGGAGGAGTTACAACACCTCTGCCAGTGATTCTGTGAGGACAGACAAGTAACATGGTAACACGCCACCTGTAAAGCTCCCAGCACAATGTCCAATACACGTCAAGTGGCCCTCGACATCGCCAGCCCACGGAAGCTGCATTTGACCCATTGTAACGATTCCTGATTCTTTTCAAATCGGGAGACGTGAAAGGTAGAGGAGGCATTCCCACTTCGCATGCCCTCTATGCCTTGATTCCCTGGGTCCACAGTGGACCAGCCCAGCTGAAACACAGCATTTTTAGCACAGAAGCCTATTCTCATCTAGGTCATTGCTGGAGGTTCCTAGCCCCCAGGAATTCCTCAGGCCATCCTTCTGCTCTGGGGTCATTTCAGAGAGAAGCAGTGTCTCAGGTAATTGAGCACCGTGAGCCAGGACCTGTCTGACTTATGCCAGAGAGCAGGCGGCAGTCAACCAGGGCTTGAGGTTGGCCCCTGAGACCCTGCACTGAATTATTCAGGATTAAAAAGTTCTGACCTGCCAGGGAACAGAAGGGTAAGCCAGCTGCACAAGTTGAAAAACAGTGTGATAAAAAGTTAGACATAAAAATGAGCAGTGTGGGTTCAAGTGGGAGAGAACCTGGCTAAACCTATGGCTGATTCATGTTGATGTTTGGTAGAAATCCATGCATTGCTGTAAAGCCATTACCCTTCCATTAAAAATAAACAAATGAGCACTGTGGACCCAGAGAAAGAGAGAGAGAGGGGGATAAGTTGCAAACTCTAGAATAATCATCTTTCTAAGTTTTGTGTTCATTTTCCATTTGTTAACCCATTCATTCATTTTCTGCTTTCTATCCCTGCTCAGGCTCTAGAGGCCCGGATATATAAGACTAGCTCTGGTCTTTGAGGAACTCAGCACAGGAGGCCATCAGGAGGCAGGAAAGGTACAAGAGATGCCATGGACATCTCACAAGGTACAAGAGCTTGGAGTCCTCGAGGTTGGAGTGACTGATTTGGCCTGGGAGAACAGTGGAAGACAAGAGTACCAGGAGAGAAAAAAGAAAAGTGTGTTCCAGGCAGAAGGAACAGCAGAGTCAGAGGCACAGAGGAAAGACAGTGGCCTAAGAGAGGCTGATGGGGCTAGGGTTTGGAAGGGAGAAAGAGGGGGCACAGGAAGTGGGGTGGCTAGAACCACCAAAGTGTCAGGCCCTCTAATCAGGCACCAGGGAGCTAGCAAAGGCTTTGCGGTGCGGATGGGGCGGAGAGCCTCAGCTTTACGATCTACGAAGCGCTCCGTGGAGCAGAGTAGTAGGAGCCCTGGATAGAGAACCTGTCGGCAGGGAGACCATTCTGGTACTGCCCCGACAGTCCAGGAAAGAGGTGGTGAAGAACCAAGGAAATGTAAACACTAGCTGGATTTTTTGTTAATATTCAGGGATTAGCTTTCACTTTCAGGTTAGGTACTATGGCACTTGTATATTTTTAAAAGTGAATCTTTATCTTTTAAAGCTGCGTACTGGAATATTTATGAATGACATCATATCTGGGGTTTCTTCAAAATAATCTGGGTACAGGGGTTGCAGGAATTGGGGGCAGATAATAGATAAAACACAATTGGCTCTAAATTGGTCGTTGTTGAAGCTGGTTGCTGGATACACTGAAATCTATTCTATTGTTCTCTCTACTTTTGTTTTGTTTGAAACCTTTATAAAACATGTTAAAAAAATAATGGTTTAATAAAAGAAAGGAAATAATAAAAGAGCTAATACATATGGAAGACTTCCCATGTTCTGGAAGAGCTTATGCATATTAATGACCATCACACCTACAGCAACTCTTGATGCAGATATTATTAAATCCTTCTTGAACAGATGAAGAAACTATGGTCAGATCGGTGTGAACAATACTGAAGGTGTACAGATTACTTCGTGGTGGAGTGAAAATTCTAACCCATCTGACACCACAGCCCTGCTCTTCTTTTAAGACTTTTTTGTTTAATGTGGACCAGTTTTAAAGTCTTTATTGAATTTGTTACAATATTCATTCTGTTTTATTTTTTGGCTTTTTGACTGCAAGACACGTGGGATCCTAGCTCCCTGACCGGGGATCAAGCCCACACCCCCTGCGTTGGAAGGCGAAGTCTTAACCACCAGACTGCCAGTTCTTTCTTATGCTCTAGGTTATGGGAGTGAGCTTAGGTTATGTTGCTTCATCAAGACATTTTCCAGGAACAGGAAATAAATAAAACACACATGTCCCCAGCATTCTGAGCCTTACATGTTCTTACTGAACATACAGACAAGAAGCCAAATAAACCCTCCAGTGTGTTAGAAGACAATGGAAAGTACAAAGGAGGAAAGGGTCAGAGACAGTGCCATCACCCAGAATGGACTTGGGGAGGGGTCATATGTGCCACTGAAGGAGAGAGAGGAACCCAAATGGACTGCCGAGGGGAACACCTTTGGCGAAGAAGGAACAGTAAATACAACACTTTTGGGTTGTACACGCGGGCCTGCTGGGTTCCCTGAGCAGCAAGGAGGCCAGTGTGGCCTGAGCAGAGGGGGAGGGTTGAACAGTCAGAGATGAGATTAGGGAGGGCATGGGGGGCTCCACCAGGTAGGGAGTTTTAGTGACTTTAAAGACCGTGGCTTGTACTCTGTGTGAGCTGCAGTGTCCTGCAGGGTTTTGAGTTGAGGAGCTGTGCAGGAAAGAGTGAGTCCCAGAGGCCTGCAGCTGCCCTTAAGGAGCCTGTTTACAAGGTGGGCCTCTAGCTGGCATCTGGGACCTGACTTGGGGACAGCCTCACTGCTCTCTGATAGGAGTGGCCCACTCTGCCTGGAGCATTCACACTAACAATGTGGTAATGTGGTTTGTGCTTCCTTCTAGAAGGCTAGAGTCGAGCTTTGTGACGCACACAGAGGGGCTGACACCATAGGCCCCAGTAAAGACCGTGGGCACAGGTCTAACGAGCGCCCTGGTGGACAGCGTGTTACACATGCGGTCACAGTCTGCCGCTAGCTGGGTTAAAGGTGTCCCCTGCCGCTCCATTGTGGAAGCTTGTGCCTGGCTTCCCCTGGACTCCACCGCACATACCTTTCCCCTTTGTTAATTGTGTTTTGTATCCTTCACTGTGATAATTCATAGCCCTGAGTATGACAATACATGGATTCCTGAGTCCCAGTGAATTGCTGAAACTGGCGGTGGTCTCAGGGCCTTCAGCCCAGGAATCATTTTTCCAGCATTTTTAAAAGGATCACTAAGGCTGCCTTTTTGAAGGCGGCAAGAACAGAAGCTGATAGACCCCACAGGAAGCCACTGCAATAATCCAGGTGACAGCCTCAGCTTAGGACAGGATGGTACTGCTGGAGACAGTGAAAGGAGGTGGGGTTCACTATTTTTTTTATTCCTCACACTTCTACTGAAAACACATATCCTGGTTTTCTTCAAGTTTTTTTCCACATTGAGGTACATTTTGGCTGACTAATTGGTTACAGATATAGTACCTTATTTATGTTAAACTCAGGCACAATGAAAGTATTATACTTAATATTATATTTAACACCTTGATGACTCAAGACCTGTCTATATTATTATTATTGTTAGATCAATAAACTTCAACATTACTACAAGGTACCAGTAATACCAGGTAATTTAATATTAAATATTTCCCAGTTCCTGTGAACCTGAAACTCAAATTAACCATGGCAATGTGATTTTTTCAAAAAAACAAAAGGGACATAAAGACACACAGTGAGGCCTCAGTCCTTATTTTGGTTTCAATGCTGAGTCAGGTACAGTAACAAAAACCCCATTAGTTTACAAAAAGGTTGGATTAAAACCAGGGTTCTCATAGGTGAAACAAGTCAGGCGCACTTGGCTAGATGGCTAAATATTAATACTTGTTAAAAAAAAAAAAGCAACTTTCAATTACCTTGGACAAGCCAACTTCTAAATTATTTTGCCCTTTTCAAATTTGCATTAAAAAGACACCAGAGAGGACATTCGCATTTCAAAGATACAGCCAAGTTCTTTCTCGAATGACTGTTAACCCCTTTCTTTAATATTTACAAGCTTCATAAGATGAGCAGGGAAGGTTTGGGTAGTGATGAAAGGACTTTTGAAACCACCTGTAAAGACTACATTTGTAAACCAAGTTTTGTTTTTTCCTCCTTTCCCAAAAGAATTGGGTGACCTCCCCAACAAGTACTGACACATCTATCCACCCATGTTGGAAAGCTCACCCCTCTTCCTGTAGCCTAAAGGAGAAGGCCTCTCAGGAATGTCCAGAGGCAATACCCAGACTCCCGCAAATCCATCTGGACCAAGGGGAAGGAGGCAAAGGCAACAGGAAAAGTAGGGAAGATGGACTGAGGAATCCACCCTGCAATCCTTCTGGCCTGGTCCTCAGCTTAAGGGAAGGAGAGGAATGGAGAGCCCTTACCTGCTTGGGTGGCAGCTACCAGGGCACACCAGGCTGAGGGCCTTTGAGACACACCGGAGAGTAACCCTGGCCAGAGTTCCTCAACTGCTCCCGCAGCCACTTGCCTGTTCACAGAGGGTTTGAGGAGAAAGAAACGAGAAAACCCGAGAGGAAGCCTTAGAGGAAGCAGTGAGTACCAGAGGTCTGTGTGTTACCAAAGTAAGCAGAATAAACCAAAACTTAGCCAGCCGGAAAGTTACAGTAACATGATTTCCCAGTCCCATAAACCAGTGACCTTTCTTCAAAGCACCTTATAAATGGAGTTTCCCTTCACAGGGAGAAGACCCCAAATTGGAGCCAAAGCCCCCCAGATGGGAGCCAAAGCTCCCCAGATTGAACAAGGTCACAGAGGCCCTGGTGGGACCCTGATGTCAAGCTGTTCTGGGGAGAAGGTTATTTGAGCGTTTAATTTACAAAGGAGAGTAGTATTTATTAGAGAATCAACCAACTTGCTCCCCACTGTTAAAGTTACCCGGGGCTCCAGTAGGAGAAATTAGAACTGAACGCCTCTAGTCCAAGGGAGTCTTCAGACCTGTTCATCATCAGAGTGTTCCTTGCCTTTGTGAAGTACTTCTGACTGCTAGATTCTTTTATTGTGAGTCATTCAGAGGTCACTGCTCTTCTGATCTTAACATATCTAATACATGCCCCCAAAAATCTTTCCTTTGGGATAGATGAAATATTTCCCATTTTTATAAGCTTTATATATAACACCAAAACACAAAAGACACAGACAAATTTCAACAAAAATGGCACAAATTTTGGCATCGATGCACAGATGAACTGATTCCCACAATCAGGTAAATAAGTTTACAAAACAAATGAGCTAATTCCAGATAGGCTACCCATCCCAGAAAAACCAGCTCCCCAATGAACTGGTTCCAACTGAGCCTATTCCCAAATCAGGTAAATAAATTTACCCTACAAATCAAACGAGCTAATTCCAACTAGGGTGGGCTTGTCCCACGAGAACTAGTTCCCAATGAACTGGTTCAGGGTAGAGTCCAACACTTCCCCTCTCGAACAGCATACACCAACCAAATTGTCCCATAAAGAAAAAACCCAAATTGAGGGGAAAAAATGTTCCCGGAGCAACTTGCCCTCCAAAATCGAGCTCACTGGCTTATCACACAAAAGGGCTCACAAAAGAAGTGAACTGGCTGAAATGGTATAAAATTGAGAAGGCTTACTCTACAAACAAAATCGAGTCTGCCAACTAGTAGAAGTCTGTCTGTTCCTTTTCTCAACTGCCAAGCACTGGGAGCAGCCAGGCCACTGCGGGTAATCTTGAAGGAAAGACCCTCAGGACAAGTGGCCCCCGCAGCTGCTAGGGTCTTGCCCCAGTATTCCTTGATCAGGATCGGCTAACCATGAGCAGCAAGGCTCCTGACTGGCTAAGCCAAATTGATACTGAGTCCAGGCTTGCTCTGCTCACCACACAACAGGCCAATGAACCTGAGGGACAAGGGGCTGAGGCAAGAAAGAGACTTTTTTCGGGGCCCAGCTGGTCAAGAAGCTGGCAGGCTAGCACCTTGAAAGAACCATCTTGTTGGGGCCTGGTTGCCAGGTTCTTTTATGGATCAGAGATGGGTGGGAGGAGAGGAAACAAAGTAAAAAGGCTACTGAATCCTGCCAAAGTCCTGTGGAATGGCAAGCCTCAGGCAGGGGATGTGTTAGTTTCACTTCCTTACAGTCCTTCCCGTGTGGGCAGCTCAGGTTACCTCCCTGAGGCAGGTGAGGGTTAAAGCCACAGCAGCAGATCCAGGGTAAATGTAAAATGAACCCTTCCTGGTTACAGTTCTGGGTTTACAGAGACTTACTCCACTACTCTTGCCTGGAAAATCCCATGGACGGAGGAGCCTGGTAGGCTGCAGTCCATGCGGTCCCAAAGAGTTGGACACGACTGAGCGACTTCCCTTTCACTTTCCACTTTCATGCATTGGGGAAGGAAATGGCAGCCCACTCCAGTACTCTTACCTGGAGAATCCCAGGGAAGGCGGAGCCTGGTGGGCTGCTGTCTATGGGGTCGCACAGGGTCCGACACGACTGAAGCGACTTAGCAGCAGAAGCAGCAGCGGAGGCAAGCAGAGGAAGGCGGTGCCTGTGAGGACACAGCATGCTAACCGAGGACTGTCCTCACGCAGGAACGCTACACTATTGGATGGATCCCTTAGCGTGTAGAAAACCGGTGACAAATGCCCATTACAACCTCCAGCAGGGTCTCTGACCCACCGTGCAAGTGCAATTGTCAACGATGACTCCCTCTTATCCAGCACCTATTTTCAGAAATCAATCTAAGGAGACTCTCTGCCCTTGAAAAGACAAGTGTAACTTCTAAGACTTAAGTGTCATTCACAGAAGAGGGCAGTGAGTTCAAAACTGTGGGATGTCATTCAAGAAAAGCTGTATAAACAGTCTAGCCCTATTTCCTGACCTCAGCTTTTCCGAGTCCAAAGTGGGCAGGGAGATTTTAAGAAAAAAACAGTTTTCAAGGACAAAAAGTGGAAGTGCCTTTTTGATTAAGAATACAGGTACCCGTGGGCTGCTTCTGCAGTGGAAAAAAAAAGACATCTCTTTTTATGACATAGATTACACAAACTTTCTTGAACTCTAAATTTGAAATAGCATATTTCAAGGCAGGTGGGTGGATGGGTGTGGAGGAGGGAAAAAGCAAAAAGACAATAGGAAGTGGGGTGGGCCTGAGGGAGCTCTTGGGAGCTCGTTTGCAGAACTCTCTCTGAAATTTTCAAGTTGAGAAATGATGTTATGTTAATCTATGTCCTAATTGCTCAGCAATAAACAACACCCACTTGCTGCATAAATGTCAGGACCAAGACTGTTTCTGTTTCTGCTTTGAAGCAATGTCAGTCATGGTGAAGAGCACAAAGGGATGGAACGCTTGGGTTAGCGTACAAAACGTGATGTGTTAGCATACCAAAAGACCGAGGGGTATTGGTTCCCGAGAGAAAGAGCTCTCAGATGCCTCCGGACTGGTGGAGCTGGGTTGAGGTGGGACTGTTTGCCTGCTGACTGCTGATGTGGGAGGGATAGGCATGATGTCTACCCACTCATCACCTCTTGCTGAAAGTGTTAAGAACAGGTCACTGCCAAGCTTGGATGGCACTGGGAGGAGGGAGATAACTTTTCAAACAAAAATGAAGGCCAGTGAGACAACTTTGAAGACTCCAGTCCTCCAAGTGGGTGAAGATGTCAAGAAGTAGAGTGAAAAAGATAATAATAAAATAACCAGATGTCCTGTCTGTTCTAATCACAGGCTGGGAAAGACTGGAAACCCACTCATGGGGCATGCAGAAGTTGTTTGGGAAACCAACATTTGGAAATCCTCTCCTTTATTTACTGTGTGTCCTCTGGCAGGCGCTCCACCTCTCTGAGTCTTGGTTTCTTTGTCTTTCATGCTGCTGCTGCTGCTAAGTCGCTTCAGTCGTGTCTGACTCTGTGCGACCCCATGGACTGCAGCCTACCAGGCTTCTCCGTCCATGGGATTCTCCAGGCAAGAACACTGGAGTGGGTTGCCGTTTCCTTCTCCAATGCATGAAAGTGAAAAGTGAAAGTGAAGTCGCTCAGTCGTGTCTGACTCTTAGTGACCCCATGGACTGCAGCCTACCAGGCTCCTCCATCCATGGGATTTTCCGGGCAACAGTACTGGAGTGGGGTGCCATTGTCTTTCATAAATGAAAGTAATGATCCCCACCTCTTTGAGGAGACAAGAGGATTCATGAACTAACGTGTCTATGTAGGTACATTTTTGGTTGTAGGTATATAATCTTCATGACATAAAGCACGTTCCTAGAAGCAGCCTGCAGCAGCTGGACACTGTAAACTCACGAATTTCTACTGAAGTGCAGCGAGTTATCTTGGCTCCCCAAAAGCTACACATGTATCTCCACTGATCCCCAAGGATCTGCCTGGCCTATCCTTGCTGACTGGGTGGAGAGCCCAGGGAATGTCGGGAAACTGATGTCTCTCTAAGGTGCTCATGTCAACATCTAAACTGAGGGAGTGTTTCTGCAAAGTGATGTCTGCTTTGGGTTTCAACCCCCTCCTTGCCTCAAGTAGGGCTGGAAGACGAGTGAAGCTTAATGGTCAAGAGCATGGAATTTTGGCTTCTCCCATTGCATCGAGGTCTGTTGCTTTCCATAATGAATAGAGCATGGTTGTTGGCATCAGATCTGACTATAGCTCCAGGCCTTGCCCTGTCAAGCTGAGTAGCCTTAGGTAAGTCGTATAACCTCTCTGAACCTAGGTCATTTGATGAAAACAGCAGAGGGAGACAGTTATATGGTTGTGTTATTAAATCCACCACGCCTCCCAATTTTGAAAACAGAGCTATACAGATTTCGTTGAAAAAATAACTTTGCTTTTAAATTTTCTTCAAGATAGAAGGTGTTGGTAAAATCTGGCATCACTGGAGACCACGTTTAGATTTTGGAGTTTGTTTTCTTCCTACTTTTACACGGTAGTTTCTTATTGTTGTTGCATTCAGCCAAAGATTTTATTTTACTGTTGACGCCAGTAAAATACGATGCTCTTCAATAGTTGAGACCCTGAGGAGACAGAAAATGTCTATCTATTTCTATTAAAGGTAGAAAATAAAGACTGCATTTCTTCAACTAGCAAGGCTTTCCCAAAATATCCCAAAGTTCAGTTCTTCTCAGAATTATTTGGGTGTGTGTGTGTGAAGGCACTATTTTTGTGTGGGTATACACTTACGTGAGACCATGAAAATAAAGTTCTTCCCTAGGAATTTCTTTTGTGTGTGTAATCCAAGGTGTTGTTTGAAAGCACTTGAGCTTAACTTGCACGTCACCCAGGTCTCATGGGTGGGACCCGAGGAGCCATCAGTGTGATCTGACACCCCGTGGAAGGTTTCATCAATGCTCTGCATGTTCTGGGGCTAGTGTGACAGCCCTAGAGTGAGACACAGGCCACCTCCACTCTCTGCAAGATGGTGACAAGTTCCTCTGTCTCTGCTCACACAGGTTAGCGTAGAGCACCTTGGAGAAAGAGTACTCTGGAGCTATCAAGAAGGACTCGGGAGCCATTCAAAGCTCTTATATCAAACAAGAATGCTTTCATCTGTAGCTAATAGAATTATTGACCAATATATACTTCTTTAAAAGTCACTTAATTACCTCACCTAATAAAAAGTCTGAAGTTAAATAGCTCCAAATTTGTGTCAAAGACTTAGTGACTGAGACACATTTTATTCTTTCTATTTCACCATCCTCTGCAAGTAGATTTGTTGCCTCGTGGTCACAAGATGGCTGCTGCTGCTCCAGGCATAATGTCCTTGCATGAGCAATGGAAGTAGAGGGGGAAATGGGACAAAGGCTTTCTCCTGGGAGAACTTTACTATTTATGTTTTATTTAAAACCAAAATTATTTGACTTCAGAGACAATAGAGGATTATTGTGAGACTTAATTACATGATGTACAGGAAAAAAATTGGTACCTGGTTCCTTTCTTTGGAAGAAGTCCAGCAAGATCCCAGGCTCTACTGTTTTGTTACCTGGATGAGACCATGAGGGAGCTACTTCCTTCTCTGTGCCTCAGTTTGTCAACCATGAAAAGGGATGCTAGTAGTCAAATACATATAAACATTCATTGTTCTCATTATAATTTTTTCCTAGCCTGTGTAGGCTTAGTCTGAATTTGAAGATTCACTTTTCAGGCCCAGATCAGATCAGATAAGATCAGTCGCTCAGTCGTGTCCCACTCTTTGTGACCCCATGAATCGCAGCATGCCAGGCATCCCTGTCCATCACCAACTCCCAGAGTTCACTCAGACTCACGTCCATCGGGTTAGTGATGCCATCCAGCCATCTCATCCTCTGTTGTCCCCTTCTCCTCTTGCCCCCAATCCCTCCCAGCATCAGAGTCTTTGCCAATGAGTCAACTCTTCGCATGAGGTGGCTAAAGTACTGGAGTTTCAGAGTCAGCATCATTCCTTCCAAAGAACACCCAGGGCTGATCTCCTTCAGAATGGACTGGCTGGATCTCCTTGCAGTCCAAGGGACTCTCAAGAGTCTTCTCCAACACCACAGTTCAAAAGCATCAATTCTTCGGTGCTCAGCCTTCTTCACAGTCCAACTCTCACGTCCATACATGATCACAGGAAAAGCCATAGCCTTGGCTAGACGAAACTTTGTTGGCAAAGTAATGTCTCTGCTTTTGAATATGCTATGGAGGTTGGTCATAAGTTTCCTTCCAAGGAGTAAGTATCTTTTAATTTCATGGCTGCAGTCACCATCTGTAGTGATTTTGGAGCCCAGAAAAATAAAGTCTGACACTGTTTCCACTGTTCCCCCATCTATTTGCCATGAAGTGATGGGACCAGATTCCATGATCTTCGTTTTCTGAATGTTGAGCTTTAAGCCAACTTTTTCACTCTCCACTTTCACCTTCATCAAGAGGCTTTTGAGTTCCTCTTCACTTTCTGCCATAAGGGTGATATCATCTGCATATCTGAGGTGACTGATATTTCTCCTGGCAATCTTGATTCCAGCTTGTGCTTCTTCCAGCCCAGAGTTTCTCATGATGTACTCTGCTTATAAGTTAAATAAGCAGGGTGACGATATACAGCCTTGACGTACTCCTTTTCCTATTTGGAACCAGTCTGTTGTTCCATGTCCAGTTCTAACTGTTGCTTCCTGATCTGCATACAAATTTCTCAAGAGGCAGATCAGGTGGTCTGGTATTCCCATCTCTTTCAGAATTTTCCACAGTTTCAGGCCCAAGTACTAGTCAATTAGCACATTCAATTTGATTTTTAGCAATATCACTTTTAGAAATAGTACTTAGTGAGGATTTCTGCAATGTGTCAGCATTTCTTCAATCTTGGAGATGCTGGGGAATGCCAGCAATAATTATCACCTAACTGAGCTCCTGTTAGAACAAAACTTTAATTAAGTAGGTGAGTAATCAGATGCCTCCTTAGAAAATGGGCAGTTAGTAGGTAAATAGATGATTATTCATCACCAGGAAAAATGTTGGTTTATTTGCTTATGCCTGCTAAGTCTGCATGCAGGAAAGAGTTCTTTGGCACTGAATTAGTACATATTATTTTTTTAATTTAACAAATATTATTAGATGAGAAAAAGAGGCAGAAAACTGAAGTTGGTATTCTTTGGCTTTAATTCTTTGTGCCACTAACTTGATCTAAATTTTCAATATTTTATCAGCAGAACAAGGGATCATTGTTGCAAAGTATTCAATGTTAAGAGACTATGCATATATCCAACCATCATTCATTAGCAGCCGCTCTGTGGCTAAACCTGTGCCAGGCCCTAGGAAGACGGAGAAGACAAAACCTGCTCCTTGCCTCAGAGAAGCTCCCAGCCTGAAGGGCAGACTTCAATGCACCTAACTTACAAGCTCCTCAGGGTGCTCATAGAGTGTGTACTCAGAGAAGCTCTGGAAAGGGAATGGTCACACCCGTCAAAGCTGGGAAGTTAGGTGGGGTCAGAAAGGCTTCCCAGAGGAGCTGATCGGTGATCTAGGAAAGGAATTCCCCAGAAGAAGAAACAGCACATGCAAAAGTGCAGAGGCTGGAAATAGCACTGCGAGTAGAGGAAACTGTATTCAGCTGGGTTCTATGTGCTAAGGAGCTGAGCCCTCTCCTGAGGCCAGTGGGGGACTGAGAACACTTTTTCCTTCCCGCTTCTCCTCTTTTCTCCCTCCCTCCCTTCATCCCTCCCTCCCTTCCTTTTTTTCCCTTCTTTTCCTTTCCTTCCTTTCTTCCTTCTATTTTTTCATTTTTGTTGGGATCGTAGGCTTCCCTGGTGGTTTAGAGGGTAAAGCGTCCACCTGCAATGCGGAGACCTGGGTTCAATCCCTGAGTTGGGAGGATTCCCCTGGAGAAGGGATAGGCTACCCACTCCAGTACTCTTGCCTGGAAAATCCCATGGACGGAGGAGTCTGGGAGGCTGCAGCCCATGGGGTCACAAAGAGTCGGACATGACTGAGCCACTTCACTTTCCTTTCCTTTCCTTAGGTGTTAAAAGCTACTTTTCTTGCAGGAAGACGGACCCCTTTCAGGGCCTGAAACTGGGCTCTTGTCTAACACTCGGAAGTGAATTGTCTGAAGAGACACATGTGCTGACAAAGCAAGAGATTTTACTGGGAAAGGGCACCCAGGTGGAGAGCAGTAGGGTAAGGGAACCCAGGAGAACTGCCCTGCCGCGTGGCCCACAGTCTCGGGTTTTATGGCAATGGGATTAGTTTCTGGGTGGTCTTTGGCCAATCATTCTAATTCAGAATCCTTCCTGGTGGTGCACGCATCGCTCAGCCAAGATGGATGCTAGCGAGAGGGATTCTGGGAAGTGGACGGACACGCGGTGTCTCCTTTCAACCTTTCCCAAACTCTTCCTGTTGGTGGTGGCTTATTAGTTCCGTATTCCTTATCAGGATCTTCTATCATAAAACAACTCATGCAAATGGTTACTATGGTGCCCGGCCAGGGTGGGCGGTTTCAATAAGTGTGCTTCCCCTAACACTTTGACTGCACCAAAGGGATTTTAACATTAACATGTTAGCTCCAAGCTGCACAGAAGGTAGATGGTCAGGAAAGGGTCATGATTTGAGTCTTGACTCTGTTGCTAATTAACTGACTGTCCAAATGCAGGTTACTTCATCTTGCTGGCTTCACTTGACTCACCTGTAAAATGGAGCATGTGGGCCATATGATCACAGCTGCTGCTGCTGCTGCTAAGTCGCTTCAGACGTGTCCGACTCTGTGCAACCGCATAGACGGCAGCCCACCAGGCTCCCCTGTCCCTGGGATTCTCCAGGCAAGAACACTGGAGTGGGTTGCCATTTCCTTCTCCAATGCATGAAAGTGAAAAGTGAAAGGGAAATCGCTCAGTCGTGTCCGACTTTAGCAACCCCATGGACTGCAGCCTACCAGGCTCCTCCGCCCGTGGGATTTTCCAGGCAAGAGTACTGGAGTAGGGTGCCATTGCCTTCTCTGAGATGATCACTGAGTTTTCTCAAAAGGCAAAACATTTGAGCTCTATAACTCTGAATTCTCTGGCTGCAATGGCAACAAATGTGGGAAACATTTTTATCTGAAAGCATTGTTTACTCATATGGCTCCAAGGGGACTGGGTCCCCATGGGCAGCATCAGCTCTCATCCACACTGCCTGGTGGGTACTCAGCATGGTATTGCCCCCCGAAACACAGAGCCAACCCCATAACCCAGTTACGAGCATGGGAGATTTTCCCGACCATCTTCCCAGGAGACAGGCAGAGGCTTTACACTCACATTGCAGCAACACTGGAGAAGGACACACAGGCTTATTTGGATGGCTTAGAAGAAAGTCCATTCCTCAGTGTGAAAACAAAACAACGCCTTGCTAGCTTTCAGATGGAAGAATCAGTCTTCAGATCCCAAGCAGACAAGACAGCTAAAGAGAAATCAGTACAAAATTTTCATCAGTCATTCAAAGTAAAAACTATTGTGCATCCTTAGAAAAGCACTGATACTGTGAAATCTGAAGGCAACTACTTTCATTATTTAGGGTGGATGTCATAGCATTTTCCCCCAACTCTTATAAAACAGAGAGAAAAGTTGCTTGTTAGTATCATCCTTCTCTCCCCTAGAAATCTGGCAGGGAATTGGATTTTTGTATTTGTAAGCACTTGGAACAAACAGCATTACCGCATGCGCAGAGTTAAACATAGGTGAGGACTGGGCAAGACGGTTTTTTTGTTTTTTTGTTTTTCTTTTCACGCCCATCACAGAGCAGAGGGAATGGGCCAAGGAAATCTACTGTCACCACAGCCTTGAAAGTCCCATTTTCTCTCTTCTCATCCCAAATAGAGGAGAAATAGCCAAACCCGCAAAATGTGAGGGAATGAGACTGAGAAAAAAACCGACTGGCAGCTATGCTTTCAAAATAAGTCTGGAGCTCCCTGTCTTTTTCAAATTATTCAAGAGTTCAAAGAACAATTTAGACTCCATTTTAGAAAGCAGATTGGTTCCTTTATTTTCTTAGTCCCCAGGTTGGTTACCCCAAGTAAAAAAATCTAGAGAAATTTCACGCCAAATATAGGGTGTTTCTTGGCATCAAATATACATCTTACCTGGACGTTGATAGCAGACCCTCTACCTCTGGAGTCAGATGGTCAAAAGCCCCCTGTCCTCTGGTCCCCTGAGTGCACATAAGGAAAGGAGCTGAGATTGTGACTGCCAAAGGTGGAACGGAGGAAGGGAGGAGGGAAGATGGAGAGGGGACAAGGGAAGGGAGGGTGACTTCAGGCCCAGCCCGAGGGGAGGGATGTCCTCTGGGGATGTTGGGATTCTTCCTGACAGAGAGAAAGCATCGCTTGATGGAAGGAAGACAGGCTCTGCAAGCAGCACACCTGACCTGAATCTGGCTTTGGGATTTGCTAGCCTTGGGTCTTGGAGAAGGCAATGGCACCCTGCTCCAGTACTCTTGCCTGGAAAATCCTTTGGACAGAGGAGCCTGGTAGGCTGCAGTCCATGGGGTCGCCAAGAGTCGGACACGACTGAGCGACTTCACTTTGACTTTTCACTTTCATGCATTGGAGAAGGAAATGGCAACCCCCTCCAGTGTTCTTGCCTGGAGAATCCCAAGGATGGGGGAGCCTGGTGGGCTGCCGTCTATGGGGTTGCACAGAGTCGGACACGACTGAAGCGACTTAGCAGCAGCAGCAGCAGCCTGGGGTCTCGGGTCTAATTATTTAATTTTATGGAGCCTCGTTTCTTCATAGGTAAAAAGGCAATTGATAAAGCTGTTCTCAAATGCCCAGTGCTTGTGTTTTCTCAGGAGGCAACCAGCAGGTGGTGGTGTGATGAACATGTGTTTCATAGTAATGCAGACCTGTGCCCACCTTACAGATGAGAAAACTGAGGCTATATTTGTAATCAAGACCCCAAAGGACATCCCTCCCCTAGGGCTTGGCCTGAAGTCACCCTCACTTCCCTTGTCCCCTCTCCATCTTTCCTCCTCCCTTCCTTCCTTCTACCTTTGGCAGTCACAGTGTCAGCTCCTTCCTTATGTGGACTCAGGGCACCAGAGGACAGGCGGCTTTTGGCCATCTGACTCCCAAGGTAGAGGGTCCCAGATGTTTTTACAGTGGTTTCTCAGCACATTCTCTTTCTTTCCATATTCTTGAAGCTTCCTTGAGTGATTTTTTTTTTTCCAAGTCAAAAGCGGTTGGAAAGAGTGAAATAAAGACAAATACTGTATGATATCACTTATGTGTGGACTCTAAAAAATATGACAAACTAATGAATATAACAAAAAAATGAAACAGACTCACAGATGTAGGGGCAAACTAGTGGTTACTAGTGGAGAGAGGGGAGGAGCGGTATGGGGGTAGCAAGTGAAAGGTCCAGACTATTATGTATAAAAGAAGCTGCAAGGGTATATTGTACAATACGGGGAACATAGCCAGTGTTTTATAATGACTATAAATGGAGTATAACCTTTAAAAATTGTATAAAATTTTTAAAAGTCCAAAAAAATTAAGTAAAAAATAAAAATTGTTGTTGTCGTGTCCGACCCTTTGTGACCCCACGGACTGTAGCCTACCAGGCTCCTCTGTCCATGAGGTTTTCCAAGCAAAAATACTGTAGTGGGTTGCCATTTCCTTCCCTAAAAAAACAAAAATCATATATTTTCATTTAAAAAAGCAGTTGGAGATACCATACTAATAACACAGGATGTATCCTAGGGTTTGAAATCTCACCACTGGAAACGTGTGTGCATGTATGTGTGTGTGATCACATGTGCTGTGTTTTCACCTGACCTGTAGAGTGGTAGGCAGGCAATGACATGCTGATCCCAGCTACCTGGAGAACCACTTCAGAGCCAGCTCAGCACAGCAAGAGGCAGTGTGGTGTAATGGTTATGAGCATGATTTTTTTTAAAGAACCTGGGTTCATATCTCTGTTCTACCATCACTAGTCGGTAAATAGTATCATCTCTCTGAGTGTCAACTTGTCAAATGATGATAAAGCCTCCATCATCAGCTTGTTACAGAAGTTAATCAGAGCGATAGGTATGCAGTTTCTGGCACATGGTAACATGACTAGTCATCATCTTTATCTCTACCCTGCTGCTTCCAGCCCCACATGATGTGTGATCTTTGGGGTGAGGGGTATCTATGAATCATTGAAGATAGGGTCCTGATTGTGAGGGTGGGACATGTCTGAGTGATCTGGATCTGACACTATGTGACTGAGTGATGGAGTCCCAGGATAATGAGATGCTGAAATTAGAGGAAAAACAATGACCCACATGCATGAGGACAGAGAAAGCCCTAGATGCTGTGGGTGAGTCAGAACTGAGAAGGCAATACAGCAGTTCAAGGACAGAGGAAGTCGTGGGGGCTGTGCCAGGAAGTTTCTGAAGGGGGGACTCCAGAACAGTTTTGGTCAACTTTCTGAAGCAGCATCCCCCTGAGCTGGCCAGCCCTCTGGGGTTAGGCAGTGTGCTTTCTAACAATTCTTGAAAAGCCTAAGAACGTAGGTGGCTTGGGGAATGAGAAGAAGGATTCTAATGTGATGGGATCATCCTTTTTTTTTCCTGTATCTTTATCAACAAGCTCTGAGAGGTAGGTATCAGCATTCCTGTTTGCAGATGAGAAAACCAAGGTTTAGAGAGGTGAAGCCTCTTGTCCAATGTCACACAGCTTGTAAGTTTGGGGCTATTTCTCTGCAAAGCCCTATTTCCCCCCTTGCCTACACTGCATTCTACCAGTGCTGAGTCAGGCTAGCCACACTCGAATGTGCTCATGTTTTTCTAGGGGAAAGAACATGCAGTATTGAAAACAGTTCTTTATGACAAGGGTATCTGAGGTACAAGCACAAGTTCTCCACCTTAATTACAGGTCCTCCAGAATCCCCAACAGGCTACAGTGAAGTGAAAGTCGCTCAGTTGTGTCCAACTCTTTGTGAGTCCATGGACTTTACGGTCCATGGAATTCTCCAGGCCAGAATACTGGAGTGGGTAGCCTTTCCATTCTCCAGGGGAATCGCCTCAACCCAGCAATCAAACCCAGGTCTCCTGCATTGCAGGCAGATTCTTCACCAGCTGAGCCACCAGGGAAGCTATAAGCACTCACTAAATTTTGAACAAAGAATTAGAATAGCTGCTAATATTAACTGAGAGTTTGCTTTATACACACTTCATGCTCAATCCATTGAAATCTCACAATAACACATAGTGTTAAGTGCTGTTATTCTCACCATGTTACAAATGGAGAAATAGGCATGGGGCAGTGAAGTAACTTGCCCAAGACAGCACAGCTAAGAAGTGGCAGCTTTGTCTACGGAGGGTATGTTCTGAATCCCGTTGTTCTGGAGCCTGCTCCTAATTGAGGAGATGATGGAGAGATGGAGGGCTGTCAGGAAAAAGTGAGAAGGGAACCATCATTTATCAAGTATCTGGTCCTCCCCAGCTCCTGTGCCCAGCTGTCTGCCTGTTATACTGCGTATAACACAAGCCTATGGGGTTAATGGCATCCCCAGTTTACACACAAGGAAACTGGGCTCAGAAAGTCGAGATGACTTGGAAGAGTCCCACAGCGGCAGAACTGAAATTTGAAGCAAAATTGTCTCCCGTCAAAGCTGAAGAATTTTCCAGTCCTGCAGGCACCCCTTGGGGGTCAAGAGGAAGAAGAGTGTGGAGGGTGAGAAGGCTGCAGGGCAATTCGCTCTTTGCGAGAAGCTCATCTCGGGACCCAGCGTCCCCGTGACACACGGACGACTGGCAGCTTTCTTGTGAACTGTGCTCGTGGCAGGTTTTCGTTTCCTGTGATGCTCCTGACAGCTTTTGTGGGATGATTGCAGGGTAGAAGACAGCAACCTTTAAAGGTTTGGTAAAAACTCTGCAAGTGGGAGGTCTGTCGTCTTCCTAGGGCGTGTTGTCAGCTGCTGCTTAGAAATGTTTCTTTACAAACCTGGGTGCCTGAGCTCTCCAGGTGGGGAAAGCCTGAGCTCAGACAAAAGCTAGGGTGAGGAAGTGAGGAGGGAAGGCAGGAGAGAGTAAGAGGCGATGTGGCAGGAGTTGGGCTCGGTGGGTGGAGGAGAGGGAACACCCAGGTTTGGGGTGTGTCGGGGGCAACCAAATGGGTGGGAGACACTTGAAGGGACTTGGAGGCAAGGAGCTGTTTAGGGATGGGAGAAACAAGATGGCCCTCCATCAACAAGGAAGCTTTTCACTGAGCCCTCTAACAGATGTCTGGACCTAGGAAACCACAGAGGGTTTCTGAGACCCAACTGCAGTCCCAGCAGCTCTGGCCAAGCCTAGAGGGAAACCAGAAGCCTGGCCAGAGGAGTTTCCTTTTGGCCCCTGGGACTCAAATTCTGGGTCCTGACGTGTCTTCTGGTGCTTTGCCTCCATCTCCCTTTTCTCTATTCTCCGGAAACTCAGTCACTTGGAAGCTGAAGCTTCCAGCCCAGCTCCTGTCTTTGTCATTTCCCGTGCCCTCGGACCTCTGAGTCTGGTGCACAGCTGCGGGGAGACGAGCCCTGAGGATGCAGAGACACAGCTGCCGTAAGATCTTCACAGCCCAAGGAAATGCCTGCAGACAGGGGTGCTCCCAGCGCAGGAGAAGGACTGGAGGGTCTCAGGGAAGCCAGAAGAGAGTGTCTGCCCTGCTAGAGAGGAGACTCCCTTAGGGCCGGGCCTGGGGAGCTGAACACACCCTTTCCAAGCAACAAACAAGGGGAAAGGCGTTCCAGGCAGAGGGGCTGCCGTGTGCTAAGGAAGGGAAGAAAGCCTAGTGTTTGAGGACAGGCAAGGGATTCCCGACAACTGGAGTATAAGGTGAACGTGGATGTGTGGAAGACACAGTTGTTCAGAGATTATACAGGGCCTTAAATGTGGTTCAGAAAAGTTCTGGCATTTCCTCGATATTTCTCAGTTCATGGTCTGAAGAAGATTCATATAAAAATCGACTTGTAGCACTTGTAAAAATGCAATTCTGGTTCTGGCCCCCAGGATCCAAGATTTAAAACATTCAGAGAGTGAAACGTCCAGTGGATGCCCAGGAATTAGCACTTTAAAAGCATGCAGAGAAGCACTGTGCACTCCTGTAGGCACAGGGGAGCCATGGAAAGTCTGAAGCTGTGGAATGAAGAGATTGTGGATTTAGATGCCCTTCCCGAGGGGCAGAGTGTGATATGATAAGAGGCTGTCACTGAATGAGTCCTCTGTCCCAAAAGAGGGACAGGGGCCAACTGCTCAGGCAGAGGGAGCGTCTCTCTCCAGTCCCTTCAGAGCAAGGTGGCCGAGAATGTTCCAGAAGGCCAGGCTTCAGCAGGATCGAACTTTGTGGGTTGTGAACCCAGACCATGCAGCCAGGGGTGTCAGGGGCCACAATTCCAGCCCCGCAGGAGTAGCGCTTTTCCTGCAGCCTGGAGCTGACATGGTGCTCCCTGCAGTTGTGCAAAGCCTCGTTCTGCACACAGACAGTCCTGAAATGATCACTGAAGATAAAGCTCCCCCCAAGTGAGGGTCCCGCATCCCCCCATAGAGAAGAAGCTGGCATAGCCCCTGGGACTCTGAGACAAAGAAGTTGTCTGCAGAAATTTCCAGCTCACCCTTCTTTTGCAGTTGTTTCTACATGTTGCCAGTGTTTTTTTTTTTTATTTTTTTAATCATTTATCATTTATTTATTATTATTATTTTTTTTTTACTTTACAATAGTGTATTGGTTTAGCCATACATCAACATGAATCCGCCATAGGTATATACATGTTCCCTATCCTGAACCCCCCTCCCACCTTCCTCCCCGAAACATCCCTCTGGGTCATCCCAGTGCACCAGCCCCAAGCATCCTGTATCCTTCATCGAACCTGGATTGGCGATTTGTTTCTTATATGATATTTTACATGTTTCACTGCCATTCTCCCAAATCATCCCACTCTCTCCCTCTCCTACAGAGTCCAAAAGACTGTTCTATACATCTGTGTCTCTTTTGCTGTCTCACATACAGGGTTATCGTTACCGTCTTTCTAAATGCCATATATATGCATTAGTATACTGTATTGGTGTTTTTCTTTCTGGCTTACTTCACTCTGTATAATAGGCTCCAGTTTCATCCACCTCATTAGAACTGATTCAAATGTATTCTTTTTAATGGCTGAGTAATACTCCATTGTGTATATGTACCACAGCTTTCTTATCCATTCATCTGCTGATGGGCATCTAGGTTGCTTCCATGTCCTGGCTATTATAACCAGTGCTGCGATGAACATTGGAGTACATGTGTCTCTTTCAATTCTGGTTTCCTCAGTGTGTATGCCCAGCAGTGGGATTGCTAATGTAGAGTTCAGAATAGTGTAAATGTGGAAAAGTCTGTCTTGGCCTTCACCTCTTATTTTTCTCTTCCAGAGATAAAATGTTCTCCTAGAAATGTGCTTTATAAGAATAAAAGAATCCTTCTCAATACAAATCAGCTCATACTCTACAGAAAATAATTGACCTTGTCTGTACTGTGCTGTTTTTAAGTGTATGCATGCATACTCAGTCACTTCAGTCGTGTCTGACTCTTGGTGACCCCTTGGACTGTAGCCTGCCAGGCTCCTCCGTCCATGAGATTCTCCAGGCAAGGATACTGGAGTGGGTTGTCATGCCTTTCTCCAGGGGAGCTTCTCATCCCAGGGATCGAACCAGTGTCTCCTGCAACTCCTGCATTGCAGGCAGATTCTTTACCCACTAAGCCACCTGAGAAGCCCCTTTTAAGTGTATACAGGGCACTATTGCATAAGAGCTCACAGAGATGGGTCTCATTCCTTGCCATGGCATGGATGCACCATTATGTTGTTTTTAATCAGCCCCTTGTGGGTAGGTCTTTAGATGCCTTCCAGTTTTTACCTTTAAAGATGTGAGTTTCCCCTTCTTTGCTTCCCGTGTTGAGTGATTTTTTTCCCCCTTATTTGTTCCTATACCACTCTGTGTCAAGATGGTCATTTCTCTCTCTCTTTTTTTAAAAATTAATTTATTTTTTATTGAAGGATAATTGCTTTACAGAATTTTGCTATTTTCTGTCAAACCTCAACATGAATCAGCCATGCTGCTGCTGCTGCTAAGTCGCTTCAGTTGTGTCTGACTCTGTGCGACCCCACAGACGGCAGCCCACCAGGCTTCCCCGTCGCTGGGATTCTCCAGGCAAGAACACTGGAGTGGGTTGCCATTTCCTTCTCCAAGAATCAGCCATAGGTATACATATTTCCCCTCCTTTTTGAAACTCCCTCCCATCTCCCTCCCCATCCTACCCCTCTAGGTTGATATACAGCCCCTGTTTGAGTTTCCTGAGCCCAAGATGGTCACTTCTTTGTTTCAGAGTTGCAACTGCTCACTGCGGAATCATTACTTGTAGAACATTTTCTGTCTCTACTTCTGCAATTGTTCCAAATTTCCTTTAAGGACAAAGTCCTCAAAAGCAAGGTTACTGAGGAAAGTTGCATCTATCACTCTGGTCCAAAATATCTTCTGTTTGTTACAGATTGCCCAGGAATCAGGAGCTTTGGGGCCCCAATATGTATAGATTTATCTTTAAACTGCCTTTAGTTTCCTCCAATCTGTCCCCTGTTGCTGCAGAAGATTTTGGAATGAAGTAGAAAATGTTCAGACTGAAGTCAGACAGAAGTAGGGTCAAATCTCAGCTTTGCCTCTGGTGAAGGCCACAAGTGAATTACTCACCACCTCGAGCCTCACTTGCCTAATCTGTGAAATGTTTTTCTTAAGTCGCCAAGTTGTGCCTGACTCTTCGCGGGCCCATGGACTGTATTGTAGCTCACCTGGCCTCCCTATCCCTCACCATCTCCCAGAGTTTCCCAAGTTCCTGTTCATTGAATTGGTGAGATAGGAGCGAATATAGCTCCTGACTCCAAGAAGGAAGGGCCATATGGCACTCATATGTTGAAATATACAAAAGAAATTACAGAGTGTCAGACACCCAGCAAGAGTGCTAGACACACTGGCTGTGCATTTGTTGGTGCTGCCCCTAAGATTCTGGGGGAAAATAAGTTGAAGAGCTGAAAATGAATTTTCCCCTGTCCCAGTAGGTGTCATCTCTACTAAAGCCAGACCCATTCTTTCTGACCTTTAGGAACTCATTCAAGTGAGAATGTTCGTTGGCTTTGCACTTGGAGAGGCAGCAGAGCAGATTGCTAGCTGCTTACCAACAAAACTGGAGCTCCCAACACCACGCTGCTGGGGATACCACGTATGCAGCAGCTTTGGAAAGCAGTCTCACAGTCTTGTATAAAACTAAGCATAAATCTACCTTTGACCCATCAAGTTCACTCCTGAGTTGTAACCCCCAAATGAAAGCCTATGTCAACAGAAAGACTAGTGCATGAATATTCCCAGCATCCCTAGTCATTGTAGCACGAAAGGGGAGGGGCAAGTCCAGGTATCTGTAAGTAAGCAATGAAGAAACTGAGTGTGATATATTTGTACAATGGGACGCCACTCAGCAAGATAAAACCAAGCTATAGATACCACAAAATATGGAAAAATCTGGAAACATTATGCCAAGTGAAAGGAGCCAGCCATAAAAAAAAAAATCCACGCTGGGTTATTTCATTTATATAAAGCTCTGAAAAAGGAAAAACATATCTATGATGAAAAAAATTCAGAACAGTGGTTCCCTGGGGGCAAATGGGATAGATATTGATTAGAGGGATGTGAAGGAAAATTCTGGGGTGATGGGAAAGTTCTACATATTTTTCTATATGTTGTAACACAGGTGTGCACATTTGTGGGATTTTACTGAAAGTTACAATTAAGATTTGTGCATTTCTCTCTATGTAAATTTTATCTTAAAACAAACAAACAAACAAACAAAATGTAAAGAAATGCTGAACTCTAGGTAAGGATATCCATGCTGAAATGTTTAAGGGTGAGGTATACAGATGTCTGTGACTTACTCTGAAATGCATCAAAAATAAGATGGATTAATGGATGGGTAGATGAACAGTTATGAGTAAAATAAATGTAGAAAATGCTAACAACTGCAGAATCCAGGGGTTAGATATGCAGCATTATTTCAAATTTCCTGTGTGTTTGAAATTTTTCCTAACAAAATTAGGGAGAAAAAGCAGCCAGAACTTTACTGTCTGACTCTGAATCCTAGTTTTAACCCCCTCTTATTCTTGACCTTAGATAAGTCCCTTAGTCCCCCTGTTCTGTGCCCAAACTCCCCTGCATGTAAAATGGGGATAAAAACATTGGGCTATTCTGGGAATGAAAGGAATTACACATTTGGAACCATTTCTAGAACACAGCACTCAATAAGTGCTTTCTTTGGCTTGTTAGTACACTGAGATGTTGGTTTTATACCTATGTCTTAAAGGAAGTATATCTATATAACACCCACTCTCCCTTTCCCCCAGCAACATTTCCCCCGAGGAGCAGTGTTGCAGAATAGTGTGTATTGAATCTCGGAGTCCAAAGACCCAGGGGTCTCAAATAAATGGTTATTCTTGAACTTGAAATTTCTCAACTCAAAAATGGGGATAATATTCATAAGAAAATTGCTCTAGGCTTTTAAGAGGATTAAATAAAACAGCATAAGTAAAGGCAACAGAAACTGGGTTCAATACATGTTCGTTGAATGCCTCTTTCCTAAATGGAACCTCTCCTTCGCTGACATAACTGGAAGAGATGGATTAGGTTATGCCCTAACTCAGTCCCCCTTGCACACCTGCTTGGGAGCAGGATTCCCACTGGACAGCCCTGGACCCCTAGCAGGTTGGGGTGGTTGTCAGAGAGGTAGCAAGAGGAGGGAGCATCTTCACCCCAAAGTGCTTGGGACAGCTGCTTTTCAGTCCCTCACAGGGATGGGTGCTGACTCAACCTCTGGAACCCTGCTGGTGTTTTAGCCACGAGGCTGCAGGAAACAAGATTGATTTTGGAATAACCTTGTCAGTGCTATTCAAACCTATGTAGGACACCAATTATGTAGCATCTCTATCCCAAAGACCGTAGGTCTTTGAGTGAGAACATGCCCTGGTAAACAGAACAGAAGAGGCTGTACATAATGTCAGCAGCCATTTTTCCTCACAGTTAAAAACGATCAGAGTGCAGATTTGTACTTGCAGTTACAAGGAATGTCTTGGCGAAATTTTGGAGTCACCTAGGAGGTCATCTGGGCTTTCCTGGTGACTCAGATGGTAAAGAATAGCCTGCAATACAGGAGAACTGAGTTTAGTCCCTGGGTTGGGAAGATCCCCTGGAGCAGGAAATGTACCCACTCCAGTACTCTTGCCTGGAGAATTCCATGGACAGAGAAGCCTGGTGGGCTACAGTCCCTGGGGTCACAAAGAGTCGGACGCAACTGAACAGCTAACATACCCTAATACACAGAAGGTCATCTACTAGGATTTCATAAAAACAGAGTGATTTGAACAAAAAGGGCCAACTGGTTTGCAAAACTTTCTGAAGCCTGTTATTTCATGATTTCCTGAGATTTAAAAACGTTTCTAATGGATACTTTGACTTCCTATAGAGATGGTCCCTTTCAACCCTCCCTTTCCCACGCATTGACTTCATTGGCTTTTGGGAAAGAAAATTTCTCATCCTCAATCTTAAAATCCATCTGGATTTCAAGAGGATTTTAATTCATGCATTGCTGATTCGCTTATTTCTGACAAAAATGCTATTTTGTAAGAGAAATTTGCAAAACCCCAGAGTCTCTTTAGAGATCTTTTTAAAGTGCTTTGATGCTGTAGGAGTTGAAGGGCTGCTCAGTGCTCTGTGTGTGTGGTTTTTTTTACCTTCCTCCTGGCAACACTTAAATGGAATTCAAATCCCAAATGTCATGGGCTTCTACTAAGCTGAAACTAGTTAGGAAAAGCTTCTCTAAGGAAGCCAACCACGTGCAAGCTCCTTGTTAATGAAGAGACTTAATGGTGGGTTAGATGGTACAATGGGATTGAATAGTGCCCTTTTCACCCCTGCTTGGCACCATTCCTATAACCCAGGTGGCTGCTGACTCCCACATCCTCACAGGCAGGCTCACCCCCAACCAATTCCAGCACAGACTCAGCTGCATCAACAGCTTCCCCCCAAAAACACTGTCTATTGCACCAAACATATAGTGTTTTTATTGTGACATTTTTAACTTAAGGTTTCTGGCACCCTAGGGCAGGATCACATTGCATTTCATAGAAAACCTACATGTTCACAAGTCCCTACTGGACATGACCTTCCCAAGTCCCCTCTTGATTCCAAGTCACCACGACACCTCTGTCCCAACCATCTTTCCTCATCCAGCTGGTATCAGAGGCAGTTTGCAGAGTGGTTGAACCTCCAATTTTAGAGTCAAGTGTGTGGATTCCAAACCCAGCTCCAGGACTCTCAGATTGTATAGGCTTAAACCAGAAGCTTCACCTTTCTGCATCTGTTTCTTCTGTAAAACAAATAACGGCGCTTATCTCGGAGTTGTAGTGAGGAGGAAAATCCCATGGACGGAGGAGCCTGGTGGGCTGAAGTCCATGGCAGACACGACTGAGCAACTTCACTTTCACTTTCCACTTTCATGCATTGGAGAAGGAAATGGCAACCCACTCCAGTGTTCTTGCCTGGAGAATCCCATGGATGGAGAAGCCTGGTAGGCTGCAGTCCATGGGGTTGCACAGAGTCCGACACGACTGAAGTGACTTAGCAGCAGCAGCAGTGAGGATTAAAAGTGAGCCCTTGACAACAGTGTTTCTCAAGTAGGATGTACTCAGGAAATGAATAAATTAATGGACCCACCCTGGTGGCTCAGATGGTAAAGAATCTGCCTGCAATGCAGGAGACCCGGGTTTGATTCCTGGGTCGGGAAGATCCCCTAGAGAAGGGAATGGCAATCCACTCCAGTATTCTTGTCTGGAGAATCCCATGGACAGAGGAAAATGAGGGGTTACAGTCCATGGGGTTGCAAAGAGTCAGACACGACTGAGCAACTAACACTTTCAATGCTGTCCAATGTAGAAGACAACTTTGCAGGCACAATGTCTAGAGAATGCTCTTTAAAGTGTTTCTCTCCTGACTGGAGCACTGGTAAATACAGCTTTCTCCATCACTTTGCATGGAGAGCCAGAGGTGAAAATGTGTATATACGGGGTACCTTGAAAATGGACCTGGCTTGGTTCATTTCTGAACTCTCCCCACCGCATTTCTGGGGTTTAGAGAGCAGCATTGCCCATCTTAGCTTTCTCTGGGACCCCAAACGCAGAGTCAGTCAAGCTGCCAGACAGTGGTCAGGCCCTAGAGGCAGCCTCTGGAGAGGGCAACCTGAGGAGGGATTTGGGGCTCCTTTGGGAGGTAAAGTGCTATGCAAATGCCATTTTGCAGAGACCTGAAAAAATCCATCACTTAGCAACAGTTGACCTTGATCAAAAAGAGACATGAGACTGCTATTGTGACCTTGGGGACCCAGAACTGGAAAACTACCAACAGCAACTGATTGAAAAGGACCCCGAAGGCAGAGGTGTCTGTAAATAGCAATTGGTTTGTAGTGATATGAGGACACAGGGTGGGAGCAAGAGCCAGGCTCTGGAACTAGGGTCTCAGCTCAGCCACAGACAGGCTATGTGACCTGCAGCAAGGGCTAACCTCTAAATACCATGCCCCTCAACTGTGATGCAGAGACTCCAAGTCTTGTTCTTCAGTGTTATTGCACAGACTACATGGGTGACCTATCTGAAGCGCTTAACACAGTGACAGCACAGAATAAATTCCAAATAACCAGTTGCCATTCAGCTGCTAAGTCATATCCAACTCTAATATTGATTTCATATTTGTTTTGAATACCTGGAATTGTATATCTTGTTAGATATAATCATATATAAACTTAATATTTAAATAATACCTAAAATACTTCTACACAAATGTGAAACTGCAAGGACTCTCCCTGGGGAAGGAATGACAAATTCTTTTGAAAATCTCATTTCGTCAATTCGCCTGTCCATCTATTATTCATACACACACATATTCGTGTACATGTGCACATTTATATATGTGAACTTGTCAACATAAAATGCATGTATATATGTGTAAATATCTACACATACAAAGTGTTTGGTGCATGTACACCTACAGATGCACAGGTATAAGTGTCATTAATAGTAGTGCAAATAGTAATGTTAATAATACTAATCATTCACTACATGGTCAAGTGCCAAACACCATGTTATATGTAATAGACACACATGCTTTTTTCCATGCTACCAAAAATGAATGCAATGTGTCACGTGTTTGACTCGATATTCAAATCGTCATTTTATAGATAAAAATCATAAAGATGATATATGGAGAAGTGAGAGAAGTTACAGCAATGAACTTTGTAGTGCAAAGGTCAAACGCAAGCCTGAATCCATCACTGACACTTCTGGTATGCACCCATGTTTCTGACTTGAACAACTGAATGAATGGAGATTAATGAGTAGGCAGATGGGTGGATAAATGGATCATAAACTGAAACTGGGAAGAGACTTTGGTGATAAAAGTCATGAGTTCACTTTAGAAATGTTGGTTTTGTGGTGCCACTGGATAAATGGATGGTGGCCATGTCCAAGAAGCTAGAGAACATATTGGCCTAGAGAGAAAAAAAGTTTCTGGACTGAAAGTGTAGCATTTTCATATTTACTTTGCCTCCCTGAGCCTCAGTGTTCCCTTTTGCAAAAAAATTCCTGAAGGAATTTTGAGAATGTTATATTCCACTTCAGACTGAGGTTTCTGGGTGTTTCCCAATTAATAGAGCTCAAATGATGAGACAAACAAATAACTCACAAAAACAAGGATAAAAATGCTGTCTTCCTGGTGCGTGCAGTGCTGTTTTTGAACAAAATCAAAGCCATGGCACAGAGCAGATAGCTCCATGGAAAAGGGACAGTGAGAAAAAATGATAAGGATTCAGCAGCTGCAAGTTTATTTGGCTCATTTTACCATGGAACTCCACATGGCCAAGCTCACACCCTCAGAAGGCAGGAACGTCTGGACTCCCTTTGGATACAGATGGCTAGCCTCCTTTGGCGTCCCTCGTCTAGGATAAAGTCCAAAGTTGGTTTAGAATTTGAGTTTCTCCTGAGCTCTCAGGACATCTCCAGGCAGGAAGCCATATTGACTTCATACTGCCTCAAAACATTTTGACTTCATCTAAGTGACTGAAGAGTAACTGAGTTGAATCTTAATTAAATAGGAAAAATGGATTAGGAACAAAATACGTTATTAAGTATCTGAGGGTGTGAGGTTGTCCTGGGAGGCAAAAACTGAAAGTTCACCTTGAGAAAGTCGATGGGAAGGGAAGTTTCTTTTCTGATGATAGGAAAGCCCATGAATAGAAAAGGCCCCTGGAGGAAGGATGTGCTGCCTAGTGAGAGACCCAACTTGGCATCTGAAGAACATAGTTATTTCTATTCCTAATGCCTAAATCTGGCATTTTATCTTGAGCAAGCAACCAAGACCCTCTGACCTTCAACTTTCTTGTCTATGAAATGGGGATTTAACTTGAAGTTAGTCAGAACTTTGGGGTTGCAAATGACAGAAACCCAGCTTGATGTGGTTGAAGCAAAGGAGGGGATTTATTAGGCCTTTCAAATTTCTAGAAAAACAGAGGATGTGGATCCAAGGACTCAGACCTTATCAGAGCTCTCTCTCTCTTCCTCTAATATGTCCTCTCTGCACGTACTTCTCTTGGCCTTTTTGTTCTTGGAACTGAAACTCTCCAAGAAACTGGAATGGTAGCTGCTGAAGCTCTGGGGCTCACTTCTTCCCATCTTCACTAATAGAGAGAAAAGGTTGCTCTGCCCTGGGGAGAACTCTAAGTCGCCTAGTTTGGGTCATCACCTAGCTCTGCATCACCACCCCTAGTCATGCCCTAGGGAGGCAAGGTAGAGGAAGGTGACAACTCACCTTTGCACCACTTGTTAGAGGCTGATAGGAGGATATGAGATATGATTTATTAAAGGTGGTCATGTTGGCTCCAGAAGTAAAAGGTGCAGCCAGATAAGAGGAATAAACACACATTACAGCTTCTTTCTATCACAGGGCTATTGTAAGAGTCAAATTAGATAACGGATGTGAAAGTATCATACGAATATCACTATTACGTTAATGTCCTATTATTATCTTGTTACTTAAAATATTGATGAAATAACAGAAAATTATCAACATTAGAGGCAGGTATATTTCTCAAAATGAATGTAGAGAAATTCATATCACCAAGTAAAGAACACAATCAGCCTTTGTTTATATTTCAAGAAACTGCTGTCTACCCCACCATGAGACATAGAGATGCATCCCAGAGCCATTTGAACAAGAGAATCCAAACTGGACCATTCATTCAACCACTACTGAGTTAACATTAAGACTGTTCCAAGCTCCATGTTACACTGAGAGGCAGAGATAGTCTAGTCTAGTGATCATCTCCCTCAAGGAGCCCAAAGTCTAGATGGAAGAAAGATGAAGGGAAAATTGCTCTTGTTTTGTGTGGTACACCCTTAGAAAAAGGAATGTCAAAGGCACTGGGGAGCATGCATGGAACCAAGCAAGTGGTTCATTCATCAATGTAGCCTGGCAATATTGGGTGGAACCAGTAAAGAAGGCTTGGGGATACTGTGTGATTGGCTCATGTGCATCTGGGCTTGTTAAGGACTGTCTTAGTTGTCACCTGTTGACCTGATTTAATCATTAATAGCACTGCCAAATCTTTCCTCTCAAAATAGACCCAGATTAGATGATAGATTACACTATCTCTATGGCTAGCAACCTTTAATTGGGGCAGTTGTGTTTCAGACATTCCAAATATAGAGAAGAGAGTGCAGGCTTGGAAGTCAGGTAAACTTACAGTGTTCAAATTGCATTGCCATTTATAGGTCCTGTGACCTTAGAAAAGTAACCTCAACTCCTGAGCCTATTAGTGAAACACAGACCCTTATTATACATGGAAAAGCATCCTATGTGTGAGAGGTGCATGATAGATTGGAAACCCTTACCCAAACAATAATTGCACATACCAATACATGACATTACCATTGTGGGGTCAAGTCCTATGACACATATTAGATTCTATCTTTTTCTTACTTTCCAACATGAAAACATGAAGTCCATACTAGTTATATAAGTTACAACTACAAGTTATAGCAACTCTATCTCCTGCATTTATCTTGATAATGTCAGTACCTTGGGTTCACAGAAGAAAAGCTATCACAAACCATGTCATCTCCTCATTTAAAGTTACGAGTAGCCTTTGATCTTGTTGTCTGAGCAGTTCAGGCAAACACCACGGACTGATTGTGACTAGATTCTTTCCCACTGAAGCTAGGAAGAGATTTAAGGTTTCCTACTCAAGTGTTCTTTCCAGACTTCAGATGACTTAGGGCAGGTTGTGGCTTTGGCTGAATGCTAAAGGTGAGATCCTTTGGGAGGATCTCAGAATGCTTCAGGATTAATTTATTTTTCTACCGTTATCACAGAGGAACTTTCTAATGGGATTTCATGTTCCTATTAAGGTCATATTAACTCAGTGTTCATTTTCCTTTCAAATCCAGAGAAGTCTCTAAACGTCTTCCCACTCTCCAAAACTACCTAAGGAATAAGGGAAAGAAGTGCAAGAGGGGGATGTTGTTACCATGGTGAGGCGGAACGGTTGTGGACCAGTTGTCAGAAATCCCGAGATTCAGGCTGATTCTGTCTGGGCTGCTTATGTGAACTTGGACTGAACTGAGCTTCCAGTTGCCCATCTGTAAATGGAGCAGGATTAAATCATCTCTAATGATCTTCTGGCTCTGAGTTTTTACAGCCAGTGACCTTGATGAATTGAGCTATGGCTAGAAGAACTAGAGATTTCCTCTCCCGCCCAAAATGCTCTGGCTGCTTCTCCAGCTTTCACCTAAACTCTAGGCTTCACTATGCTGTACTGTCAGTATCTTCCTACTTGCGTAATGAATTTGAATTTCAGCCTCAGATTCAGGCAGGCAGAAAGGAGACATTTTTGTCTATGATCTAACTTAACTTAGAACTCTGAGCACTCATATTTTTCTGGGAGGTGAGAAACTAAATGATGCAAATTCAAGGTAAACTCAGTCACTTAAAAAAAAAAAAAAAAGCTTCCCTGGCAGTCCAGTGATTAAGAATCCACGCTTTCACAGCAGGGGACACGAATTCACAAATTCAATCCCTGCTCAGGGAACTAAGATCCCAGAATGCATGCCAGGTGGCGTGGCGAAAAAAAAAAAAAAGAATTCACACTCTCGTATCCATTTAGATTCCTCTTTCTCTGTTTTCTCCTTTCCTTCTCCCAGGATGATCTAAATTAGATTTGAGAAACGCACCCACCACCCTGGCTTCCTTTCCTGATCACAGGCATGGCGAGGAGCCTCTGCCCTGCCACAACCACTGCTCTTCTGCCTTCATCCTGGCCCTGAGGCATTGCCAGGCTGTTTCTTCTCAAGGTTTCAGATGTGATGTGAATCATGGGAGCCGTCTGATTCTGGTCCCCACAGACACATCTGAGACCTCTGTTGTTCCCATCCCAGGACTCTGGCTGAGGTTCTCTTAGAAATATTTCCCATAGGCCTCCCTCTCTGCCCTCATCTCCTGTTTCTCCTGTAACCAACGTGATATTTACTAAGTCTAAGGTGGAAACTGTTCTACCACAGTCCATGTACATGAAAGCAATCATTGACACTAAGTCCTCCAGCCCGGTGGTTTTATGAAGCCAAATTTGTAACTTAAAAAAAAAAAGAAAGAAAGATAAAGCATTTCTGTCTAAAATTCTAAACTCTTGCAGTTAGTAACCTAAATTTTAAAGAAACTTATTCTGTGTTTCAAGAGTTTATTTTGGAATCTACCAATATTTTTTCTTGGTTATATATGTTCTCCTCCTGAGTGCAGGGTATGTGTTCCTTGAAAGTGGCAGATGTGAAATGGGTACAAAGGAGTGGAGCAGGCATGAACTGCGAGATGACTTTGGCCAATGCCTCAGAATATTGTCCTTTTGAAATTGACTGAGTCACCGATGGTCGATGAGTCTCTGAAAAAGCAAAACTGTAATCATGACCATTCAACTCTGAACCTCCAGTTTGCTCCAAATGCTCAGAGTGTGCATAATACATTTCTTAGACAGTCTTAGCCATAGAACTTTGTGTCTCCTCTTTAAGTTACCTTCAACCTGAAAACTTCTACTTACATTTTCATTTCTCTAAGGTTCAAAGGAAAGAACAGGGAGATAATCCATTTCATTTCTTTTTTATTCCAGAATGCTATGTCAAAGGAATAATGCATCTGCCTTTATTCAGTGATAGAATATACTGTTCATTGTATTCATTAACTTCTTGTGGATCCCCTCTCTGAAGGGAAACATCATTAGCAGAGAAACATCATTTGTGGGGACTGTTTTACATCCAGAATTATACACATTGAATCAGCAGCACAGAGGATAAGTGTTAGGGGAGATTTAGACTGCTGAGCATTGGAAAAAAAATAATGTCATTTGCAGGGATAAAAGAGATAATATGGTACCCAGGGATGTATAGCCGAGGAGATGTACCAAAAGGTGGAGTGAAAGAGATGTGAAGGTGGAGGGCTGATGGCGCTAAATCTTCCCCAGCCCCAGATGAGTGTGCGGTCTCAGCTCTATGGATGAGCAGGGATTCCAGTTCTGAAAACCAAAGCTCATCACTCGGATCCAGAACCCAGTCTAGCTAATATCCAAACTGAAATTTTTTGCCCAAGATAAGGACCAAGAAATGTACTGATTTTTTTTTTTTTTGTATCAGCACTTCCTTTCATGAAGGCAAAAAGAGGTGGCCCCCCTTCCTCTCCCACCTTCCTTGCCACTCCCCCTGAACTCCACGTCACTCCTTCTCCTGTTTCTCCAGCCTCTGCCTTGCCTCTGACTTCATTGCTTCCAACCTCAAATGTGCTCTCTTTTCCTCCCCAGCCAAGTTTGGAAAGTGGTCTACAGGGACACTCTGGACACTGCCTCCCCTCCCAGCTACTCTGCAACCCACTGCAGTTCTGGGTCCCAGAGACTTGGGACCACAGACTAGGAGCCCCACAGGACAACTGTTTCATTTCTCTTGTCCTCCGACCTGCAGCACAGGGTCTGACCCAGAGTAAGAAACGTCTGATAGGTGACAGGTACCTGGGCAAGGTCCTGAAGGAGGAAACAGCAACCCACTCCGGTATTTCTGCCTGCAGAATCCCATGGACAGGGGAGCCTGGCGGGCTACAGTCCATAGGGTTGCAAACAGTCAGACACAACTGAGTGACTGAGCATAGCACCTGGGCAAGGCTGGCTAACTGAGCTACTGAGAGATTCACTGAAGGTAAATCTCTTAGGAATCCTCAATGGCTGGATTTTTTTTTAAATTTTCATAACAGTAAAGGAATACAGACAAGCTATAACAAGCTGTCTTTTTTTTTTTTTTAATCCAGTAGCTGAGTGGCCCCTGTCATGCACCATAACAAGGACCAAGGTCTTGAGACAAGGTAGGACTGTTTGCTTGCCTCAGGCAGGCCTGTTGCTTTAAGCAGTAGTTCAGGATCGGAAACAGAGCTGGGATGGGGCAGGGTCTCTGTGACTCTGAGCACCAGCAGCCACCAGCAGTGGTGAGCGACACGGGAGGAGAGGGTGGCGCCAGGGCATGGCGTGCCTCTTCTGCCGCCGTCCCTTTGCATTAGCCCATCCACAGCGATAGGGAGCTGCGTGCTTCTTGCTAGTGTGCGGGCCTGGGGAAAGGTGGGGGGAAGGAGGTTCAGGGGGTTCAGCGAGGAAAGCCCACCTGCAGCAGCTGCGATGGGGGTGGAGCACGGACCCCCCCTTAGGGTACCAGCCCGGCTCTCACCTACTGTGGGCAATCGTGCTCAGAGAGAAACATAGGAACCATCCCTGCTGAACGGGGCTGTGGTGATGGTAAAAGGAACCAGCATCTGGGAGCCTGGTCCCGTTCCCAGTGGATGCCTGGTCCCTTCCCACCTCCAAGAATCCAGCAGCCTAGGAACTGGCAACATGGAGTGCTGTCTTAGAGCTGGGTTGTGCTTGCCAGCCAGAGGTGTGAATCCTGCTAGCTTTTCATATACAGCATTTTGGAAATGAGAATTCCAACTTTTTTTCCAGCTTTGCTGGGGGAAAAAAGGGAAACTTGATACCACCTCCTCCCCTCGGGAGGCTCTGCAAGGCCTGGAACCGAGTCTGCCCAGCCTGCACTGGGTGTAAGACACCTGGAGGAAATCAAGGCTCCATAAATATGCTTTCTATAGTCAAGGAACGGCAACCACAATATCCATCGTTTCTTAGTGCTTTATAGTTCTCGAAATGTTTCTGTTACATGATCTCATTAAATATGTGCTGCTAATGAAAGAGATGGGCATTAAGTGTAGTAATTTAGGGTTCAAATCCTAGAACTCACAAGCTGTATGGCTTTGGGCCAATTACCGTTCCTTTCTTAGTCTCAGTTCCTCACTTAAAATATGGGGTCATACCAGAATCTATTACCTGAGGTGTGTGGGAAAGACGATAAAGATGATAGAGGCAGAGGACTCGGTGTGGTGCCCGGGACTTAATAAATGTCCCATACAAGTTACCGTCACTGTCACACGTGCTGAGTTGCTTCAGTCATGTCTGACTCTGTGGGACCACGTGGACTGCAACACACAGCCTCCTCTGTCCAGGGGATTTTCCAGGCAAGGATACTGGAGTGGGTTGCCATGCCCTCCTCCAGGGGATCTTCCTGACCCAGGGATCAAACCCGCTTCTCTTCCATCTCCTGCATTGGCAGGCAGTTTCTTTACCACTAGCGCCACCTGGGAAGCCCCATTTCCCAGAGAGCTGAGGCCAGTTGCCATGGTCATGTGGTAATTCAGTGTCAGAACCAGGACTGGAACCCAGACGTTTGACTCCAAATGAGTTGCTGTTTCTTTTCTATGATTGTAACACCTACCTCTTGTTTCTTGGGTGCCAGACACTGTGCTAAGTATCCTTCGTGTACTATCTCTTTTTATGCTCAAGATGATACTGAGATGGCTCCCAAAATTGTGATCATTTTACAGATGAGAAGACTGAGAAGCATTAAGGTGACATGGCCAAACACAAAAGGATGCTCAACATCGCTAATATCAGGGAAACGCAAATCCCAATGAAATATCACTTCACACCTGTCAGAGTGACCGTCATCAAAAACAACACAAATAACAAATGCTGGTGAGCACATGGAGAAAAGGGAACCCTTGTACACTATTGGTGGAAATGTATGCTGGGAGAGCCACTGTGGAAAACAACATAGAAAAACTCTAAAATCCTAAAAGAACTAAAACTAGAACTAACGTATGACCAAGCAATTCCACTCCTGGGTATGTATCCAAAAAAAGAAAAACACTAACTAGAGAAGACACACACACCCTGATATTCATAGAAGCATTATTTCTAATGGCCAAGATATGGAAGCAATCCAAGTGTCCATCAACAGATGAATGTAAAGGAGTGGTGTCACACACAATGGAATATTACTCAGCCACAAAAAGAAGGAAAGTTTGCCATTTGCAGGATTATGGATGGACTTGGAAAATACTATGCTAAATGAAATAGAGAAAGAAAAATGCTATAAGTTATCACTTTTATATCAAATCTAAAAAATACAACAAACTAGTGAATATAACAAAAACGAAGCAGACTCACTTACAAAGTATCAGTTACCAGTGTGGAGAGGGAAGGGAAACGGGCAACACAGGGAGAGAAGATTAAGGGTACAAACTGTTATATATAAAATAAACTATAAGAATACAGACAAAATATTATAATAACTGCAAATGGAGTATAACCTGTAAAAATTATACATCTATATTGTACACCTGTAACTCGTATAATATTGTGTGTCAACTATTGTACAACAAGTTACTATTGTGTCCGATTCTTTGCAACCCCATGGACTGTAGCCCGCCAGGCTCCTCTGTCCATGGGATTTCCCAGGCAAGAATACTGGAGTGGGTTGCCATTTCCTTCTCCAGGGGATCTTCCTAACCCAGGGATAAAACTCATGTCTCCTGATTGGAAGGCAGATTCTTTATCACTGAGCCACCTGGGAAGCCCAACATCAATCTCACTTCAACTAAAAACAAAAGGTAGCATGGCCAAGGCCACAGTGTCCTTACACGGAGAAGCTGGACACACACCCAGGCAGCGCGTGCAATGCTCACGCCGCTAGCCACCTGGTCCTACTCTACTTTCACCGGGGTCAGAGCCAGTCAGAGTCAGCTCACTACAGCCAGGAGGTAGAGATTAAGGAATTTTACTGCCTGACTGTTAAACTGCTGGAAACCGGAAACTGGTCATGGACGTGGGAGTATTTACACCATAGGAATTAGCACATACTACAAATCAGAGTTTTGTTTTTTAACCTGATAGCCAGTTTACCAGTCTACTATCTTTTTGAATACCACTAGGCTTCCCTGGTGGCTCAGTTGGTAAAGAGTCTGCCTGCAATGCAGGAGGTTTGATCCCTGGGCCGGGAAGATCCCGAGGAGGAGGAAATGACAACCGATGCCAGTATTCTTGCCTGGAGAATTCCATGGACAGAGGAGCCTGGCCGGCCACCATCCATAGGGTCCCAAAGAGTGGGACATGACTGAACGACTAACACTTGACCAACTTATATTTGGAAGGTGTTTCTTCTCAATTCCTAGTCATTGTTATTTGGGAAAACTTGGCAAAAGCAGATGGTGAAGAGTGTTTGTCTCATCCTGACACAATCATTTTCTCTCACCGGGGCTGAAAGTATGTGGCCTGATAATGTCACATAAGACTTAATTGGTCCCTTGCCTGTAGATGGCTGCAGTGCTCCTGGTGGGGGAGCCTTTCTGTCTGCACTAATGAGTGGTGTGTCCACACTTGGCTGGGGCCCTCCTGCTTTTCAGCCTGAGAAGGTATAAACTGGCTGTTTCATACCACAGCGCATTAACACACACCACCCAACAGGTGCTTTGCAGAGAAGCTGACAGAGTTATCCAGTGTTTATTCACTCAGTTGACAAGCTTTCACCTAGTACTCTCACCAGACTTGAACAAGACAAAGAGATGAGTCACCTTCAGCCCTTGTCGTCAGGAGTCTCAAGGTCTTAGGGAAGAGACAGATAAGGTAGGAGACAGCTGGGAAATTCTGTAGTAAGTGTTGGACTCTTTCTGCATACAGTACAGTGGTCACACCAGGGAGGATGGAGGACTTGGGTCTGAATCAAGAAATGGGAGAATGGCATTGAAACATGTGAAATATCATGTATGAAACGAGATGCCAGTCAAAAAAAAAAAAAAGAAATCAAAGAAATCAGCAGTGGTGTAGGAATCTGTGGATGTCCAAGAATTCACAGATGGTTTTGCAAAGAACGAAGGAAAAAGGGCATTCCAGACAAAGGAAACAGGATATACAAAGGCTGGGAGGAGTTCAAACAGAGGGTGTTCACAGAGTTCACAGTGTGTTGGGTTAGGGAGTATGATGAGAATGGAGAGATGGCCAGAGGTGAAGTTACAAAGGCCTGAGAAGTAAGATGTATTAGTTTACTTTTGTGTGTAACAGAATATCCCACAACTTAAAGGCTTAAAAAGACCCTGATGCTGGGAATATTGAAGGCGGGAGGAGAAGGGGATGACAGAGGATGAGATGGTTGGATGGCACCACCACCTCGATGTATTTGAGTCTGAGTAAGCTCCGGGAGTTGGTGATGGACAGGGAAGCCTGGTGTGCTGCAGTCCATGGGGTCGCAAAGAGTCAGACTTGACTGAGTGACTGAACTGAATGGCTTAAAACAATATATCACTTCTCATGTCTCAGAATTTCTATGAGTCTGAAGTTCAGGAGTGGCTTAATTGGGTACTTCTGGCTCTGAGTTCCTCATGCAACTTTATCAGGCATCAACCGGGGATACAGGCTTAACTGGGGGGAAGATCCACTTTCAAGGTAACCTGCTCACATGGCTGACAAGTTAGTGCTGGCTTGGGGTCTCAGTTCTCCACAACTCTCAGCTCCAGAGAACGGCTTGGGGGTCCTCATTGCATGGAGGCTGGCTTCCTCTTGAGTGAATGATTGAAGAGAACAAGGTGGAAAGTAGAATGCTTTCTGTTACCAAGCCTCCGCTGTCACTCCACTCATCACTTCACGGCAATCTATGGGTCCTCCAGACCAACCCCGATTCACTGTGGGAGGAGGCTGTGCTAGTGCACTCACGCCACCAGGCAAGGATTACTGAGGGCTGTCTTGGAGGCTGACCGTCACATCTGGTTAGAAGTTAGGATTTTGTCTTATAGCTGATGGAAGATGTTGGAAAAGAAAGCAAGAGCATGTGTCCTTCTTGAGCATCAAAACCATGACAAGAAGCGAGAGAATGAAAGTAGTGTATTCACACGGAGTGTGCATTGCCTTCTGATTCTTGAAAATCCTCTTGCAGTTCTCAGATGAATTCTGTCACTTGTTACCTGTGCGACCTTGGACAAGTCTCTTCCCTTCTCCTAGCTTCAGCTCCCTGTTCTGTAAAATAGGATTTATTTTATCTGTCTCTCAGGGTTACTGAAAGACTTGGAAACATAATTCATTCAAAAGGCTTGGAACAGTGCTGGGAACTCAGTAAGTGCTAAATAAGGAGCAGTTGTTATGATGATCAACATGGTGGAGACCAATACGTCGAGTCATACAATGAAGACTGGATATCCATCCATTCCCCGGAGGACGACCTACAGCTTGTTTGGCCAGGACTTCTGCTCCTCGCAAAAAGCCAGATGCCCTGCCAACCACTTCACTGACTAGGAGGGTGAATTTGAAGTGTGAGCCTATTGGTCATGTGCCTATTGGCCATGTTCAATGATTTGTATTCCCTTCTAAATTTTCATTTTCTTTTTTGGGATTTTCAATGCTGAAGTGTGTGTGTGTGTGTGTGTGTGTGTGTGCACTCAGTCGTGTCTGACTCTTTGTGGCCCCAAGGACTGTAGCCCGCCAGTCTCCTCTGTCCATGGAATTTTCTAGGCAAGAATACTGGAGTGGGTTGCCATTTCCTTCTCCATGGGAACTTTCCAATTCAGGGATCAAACCCATGTCTCTGTATC
This sequence comes from Bos indicus, assembly GCF_029378745.1. Taxonomy (NCBI): domain Eukaryota; kingdom Metazoa; phylum Chordata; class Mammalia; order Artiodactyla; family Bovidae; genus Bos; species Bos indicus. Next base: position 6,007,086 of record NC_091769.1, on the reverse strand, counting down.
TCCTGCATTGCAGGCAGATTCTCTACCACTGTGCCACCCAACAACTTTCATATATGATGCTGTTGTTTATTTGCTAAGTCACATCTGAATCTTTTTGTGACCCCATGGACTGTAGTCCACCAGGCTCCTCTGTCCATGGGATTTCCCAGGCAAAAATACTGGAATGGGTTGTTGTTTCTTTCTCAAGAGATCTTTCCATCTCAGCGGTGGGATCCATGTGTCTTACATTAGCAAGTGGATTCTTTACTACTGAGTCACAAGGGAAGCCCTTTCATAAATAACATCAGTTCAGTTCAGTTCAGTTGCTCAGTTGTGTCCGACTCTGTGACCTCATGAACTGCAGCATGCCAGGCCTCCCTGTCCATCACCAACTCCTGGAGCTTACCCAAACTCATAACATATAGCAGTGCTAATTATATTTATTGTGTTGTATGTCATATCCTGAGTGCTTATTTATCTTATAACTGGAAGTTTATACCTTTTGACTGCTTTCATCCAATTTCCCTCCCTTCATCTCCACCTCTGGCAACCACAGATCTGACTCTTTTTCTATGAGTTTGTTTATTTGTTCTGGAGGTATAATTGACTTACAGCAGTGTATTATTTCTTGTTACACAACAGAGTGATTTGATGTTTCTATGCATTTCAAAACGAACACCGTGCTAAGTCTCGTTATGATGTGTCACCACACAAAGAAATCACTTAGTTATTGATGACACGCCCCACACTGTTCATTTCATACCTATAATTCATTTCTTTTGCAACTGAAAGTCTGTGCCTCTTAGTCCCCCTCCTCCCCAGCCCCTTCACTTCTGGCAACCACCTTTTTGGTCTCTGTAGATATAACTCCTGTTTCTATTTTGTTACGTTTGTTGATTTTTTTTTTAGATTCCACATATGAGTGAAATCATACAGTGTTTGTCTTTCTCTGTCTGACTTAGTCTCTGGGCCCACCTGTGTTGTCACAAACAGCAGGATTTCATTCTTCTTTGTGACTGAGTAATACTCCTCTGTGTGTGTGTGTGTGTGTGTGTGTGTGTGTGTGTGAGAGTGATGTCTTCTTTATCCATTCATCTACTGAGGGACGCTTATGTTGTTTATATCTTGCCTATTGTAAATCTTTTCCCTTTTTTGTGTTTTTGATGCTACAGAAACAATAGCACAAACACAAGAATATCTGTGGCAGCGTTTTTATAACAGCCAGAGAGAGAGAGACAGAAAGACAGACGGAAAAAAGAGAAAGTTAAGGTCCCCAAAAGTAAAAGCTTAAATAATTTACAGTACATTTAGATAACAGAAACAGGCTCTCCAGTGAAAAGGATTCACTGAAGAGAAAGGAAAATATACATCCACACAAAGACTTGTCCAAGAATGTTCATAGCATCACTCATAATAGCCAAAAGTTGGAGACCGCCGGAATGTCCATCAACTGGTGAACGGAAATCAACATGGTACATCCTTGCCGCGGACTGATGCTCAGTCATAACGGGACCAAAACTGAGTGTGACAGAAATGAACCACAAGAACCCTGTGCTCATTAGGGAACCTTGATGCAAAAGGCCACATATTGTGTGATTCCATTGATACGAAATGTCCAGAATAAGGAAATCCCCAGGCAATGAACCGTTCCCTAGGGGTGTGAGTGTGAATAGAGAGTGGCTGCAAATGAGCCCCAGGTTCCTTTTAGGGGTGATGGAGAAGTACAAAAATTGGATGGCAGCGATGGCTGTGCAACCAGTGAATTTACTACAGATCATTGAGTTGTACAAGTAAAGTGAATGAATGTTATACTATGCAAATTATGTTTCAGTAGAGCTGCTTCAGCAAAGGAACGCTGCAGATCTTTGTATATTGACCTAGGCAGATATCTAGGATAAGTAATGACAATAAAAATAGCACATTGCAAATTAATATAGAGATGAGCATTGCTTTCCTTACAAAGAAACTGAAAAAGGTATAACATATTTTCATGTGCCTCTTGACTATCTGTATGTCTTCTTTGGAGAAATGTCTATGTAGGTCTTCTGCCCATTTTTTGGATTGGGTTGTTTGTTTTGATGACATTGCTGATTATTCGAGAAATACAAATGAAAACTACAGTGAGATATGACCAACACCAGTCAGGATAGCTATCATCAAAAATCCACAAACAATCAATGCAGGATAGCTATCTTCAAAAATCCACAAAACAATCAATATGGAGAAAGTGGAAGCCCCCTACACTGTTGGTGGGAATGTAAATAGTAAATTGATACAGTCAATGAGGAGAACAGTATGGAGGTGTCCTCAAAAATTACAAATAGAGTTACTATATGATCCTGCAGTCCCACTCCTGGGCATATCCAGAGAAAAACATGGTCTGAAAGGATGCATTCACCCAATATTCATTGCAGCACTGTTTATAATAGCCAAAATATGGAAACAAGCTAAATATCCACCAATAAAGGAATGGATAAAGAAGATGTGGTACACATATACAATGGAATATTGCCCAGCCATCGAAAAGAATAAAATCATGCCATTTTCAGCAACATGTGCCAAGCTAAAAAAAATAGTCATAGCCTAAAAGATGAGAGTTATGTTCTGTTGGGTGGAAATTTTTAGATTCAAGCCCCAGAGACAGCATCTCAAGTAACCCTGAGAGAACTATTTCAAGGAGGCCATGCAGAGGAGTCAGGTTATATAGACATTTGCAACGAGGGGCAAGGAGCTAGAATATCAAAGATTATTGTTAATTAAGGAAAACCAGATATCCCAAATTAAGGAATTTAGAGCTTTTCTGTGTATGGGACGATGCAAGAGTCTGGGCTCACTGCAATCATTGCTGCCATATGCACCTCAGCTCCCTGGGGCCAGCATTTTGCCACTGGATTTTTCTCAGCATTAGTTCCTGGTTCACCAGAGGGAGTGGCAGAGGCAGTGGCAGGCACCTGATAGCTACTGGATGGCAGGTATTGTTTTTTCCTGACTTTACACATGGACTCTACACAGCGGACTGTCCTTGTCCTACAAAGCCCTAGATGTAGAAAGAAATGTCAGGTGGGGATGGAAGTTGGCAGCTTTGTCTGGGTTCCAATTGGTATCAAAAAACATTTTTAAGGCAAACCATTTGCCTCGTTTCCAAGGCAAACCATTCAATATCACAGTAATCCAAGTCTATGCCCCAACCAGTAATGCTGAAGAGGCTGAAGTTGAATGGTTCTATGAAGACCTACAAGACCTTCTAGAATTAACACCCAAAAAACATGTCCTTTTCATTATAGGGGACTGGAATGCGAAAGTAGCAAGTCAAGAAACACCTGGAGTAACAGGAAAATTTGGTCTTGGAGTACAGAATGAAGCAGGGCAAAGACTAATAGAGTTTTGCCAAGAAAATGCACTGGTCATAGCAAGCACCCTCTTCCAACAACACAAGAGAAGACTCTACACATGGACATCACCAGATGCTCAACACCAAAATCAGATTGATTATGTTCTTTGCAACCAAAGATGGAGAACCTCTATACAGTCTGCAAAAACAAGACTGGGAACTGACTGTGGCTCAGATAATGAACTCCTTATTGCAAAATTCAGACTTAAATTTAAGAAAGTGGGGGAAATCACTAAACCATTCAGGTATGATCTAAATCAAATCCCTTATGATTATACAGTGGAAGTGAGAAATAGATTCAAGGAATTAGATCTCATAGAAAGAGTGTCTGAAGAACTATGGAAAGAGATTCATGGCATTGTATAGGAGGCAGTGATCAAGACAATCCCCAAAGAAAAGAAATACAAAAAGGCAAAATGGCTGTCTGAGGAGGCCATACAAATAGCTGAGAAAAGAAGAGAAATGAAAGGCAAAGGAGAAAAGGAAAGATACACCAATCTGAATGCAGAGTTCTAAAGAACAGCATGGAGAGATAAGGAAGCCTTCCTCAGTGGTCAGTGCAAAGAAATAGAGGAAAACAATAGAATGGGAAAGACTCGAGATCTCTTCAAGAAAATTAGAGATACCAAAGGAACATTTCATGCAAAGATGGGCACAATAAAGGACAGAAGCAGTATGGATCTAATAGAAGCAGAAGAGATTAAGAAGAGGTGGCAAGAATACACAGAAGAGCTATACAAAAAATATCTTCATGACCCAGAAAACCATGATGGTGTGATCACTCTCCTAGAGCCAGACATCCTGGAATGGGAAGTCAAGTGGGCCTTAGGAAGCATCACTACCAACAAAGCTAGTGGAGGTGATGGAATTCCAGTTGAACTATTTCAAAACCTAAAAGATGATGCTGTGGAAGTGCTGCAGTCAATATGCCAGCACATCTGGAAAACTCAGCAGTGGCCAAGGACTGGAAAAGGTCAGTTTTCATTCCAATCCCAAAGAAAGGCAATGCCAAAGAATGTCCAGACTACTGCACAATCACACTTACCTCACACGCTAGCAAAGTAATTCTCAAAATTCTCCAAGCCAGGCTTCAACAGTAGGTGAACCATGAACTTCCAGATGTTCAAGCTGGTTTTAGAAAAGATAGAGGAACCAGAGATCAAATTGCCAACATCTGCTGAATCATCAAAAAAGCAAGAGTTCCAGAAAAACATCAACTTCTGCTTTGTTGACTATGCCAAAGCCTTTGACTGTGTGGATCACAACAAACTGTGGAGAATTCTTAAAGAGATGGGAATATCAGATCACCTTACATGACTCCTGAGAAGTCTGTATGCAGGTCAAGAAGTAACAGTTAGAACTGGGCCTAACAGACTGGGAAAGGAGTATATTGTCCAAAGGTTGTATATTGTCACCCTGCTTACTTAAATTATATGTAGAGTACATCATGTGAAATGCCAAGCTGGATGAAGAAAAAGCTGGAATCAAGATTGCTGCAAGAAATATCAATAACCTTGTTTACGCAGATGACACCACCCTTATGGCAGAAAGTGAAGAAGAACTAAAGAACTTCTTGATGAAAGTGAAAGAGGAGAGTGAAAAAGTTGGCTTAAAAGTCAACATTCAAAATACTAAGATCATGGCATCCAGTCCCACCACTTCATGACAAATAGATGGGGAATCAATAGAAATAGTGAGAGACTTTATGTTCTTGGGCTCCAGAATCACTGCAGATGGTGACTGCAGCCATGAAATTAAAAGATGCTTGCTCCTTGGAAGAAAAGCTATGACCAACCTAGACAGCATATTAAAAAGCAGAGACACTACTTTGCCGGCAAAGGTCCACCTAGTCAAAGTTGTGGTTTTTCCAGTAGTCATGTATGGATGTGAGAGTTGGACTATAAAGTAATGTGAGCACCGAAGAATTGATGTTTTTGAACTGTGGTGTTGGAGAAGACTCTTGAGAGCCCCTTGGACTGCAAGGAGATCCAACCAGTCCATTCTAAAGGAGATCAGTCCTGAATATTCATTGGAAGGACTGATGCTGAAGCTAAAACTCCAATACTTTGGCCACCTGATGCGAAGCGCCAACTCATTTGAAAAGACCCTGATGCTGGGAAAGATTGAAGGCGGGAGGAGAAGGGGATGACAGAGGATGAGATGATTGGATGGCATCACCAACTCTATGGACATGAGTTTGAGCAAGCTCTGGTAGTTGGTGATATAGACAGGGAAGCCTGGCATGCTGCAATCTACGGGGTCGCAAAGAGTCATACACAACTGAGTGACTGAACTGACTGATGGGGCTTAGAAATTCACATTTGGAGGGCCAGAATTGCTGATGGCTGTGACATCCTTGTTTATTGACATAGCAGGAAATACGTAATTTCTCCTGTGGAAGGGCCTAGAGATTGTCATACTGAGTGAAGTAAGTCAGACAGAGAGAGACAAATATCATATGATATCACTTATATGTAGAATCTAAAAAAAGGATGCAGATGGACTTATTTACAAAACAAAAACAAACTGAGACTTCGACAATGAACTTACGGTTACCAGGGGGACGGCAAGGGGAGGAATAGTTAGGGAGTTTGGGACTGACACATACACACTGCTATATTTAAAATGGATATCCAGCAAAGATCTACTGCATAGCACAGGGAACTCTGGTCAATATTAGGTAACAACCTAAATGGGAAAATAAATTGAAAAACTGAATCACTGTGCTGTATACTTGAAACCAACACAACATTGTTAATCAACTATACTCCAACATAAAATAAAAAGTTTAAAAAAATTAAAAAGGTATATGTGTACATGCAGTTATATTTGAAATATCACTGGGAAATTTCAAAAAGTCATTTCAGTTGCTCAGTGGTGTCCAACTCCTTTCCCGTTTTGGAACCAGCCTGTTGTTCCATGTCCAGTTCTAACTGTTGCTTCTTGACCTGCATACAGATTTCTCAGGAGACAGGTCAGGTGGTCTGGTATTCCCAGTTCTTTAAGAATTTGCCAGTTTGTTGTGATCCACACAGTCAAAGAGGTCACCCATTAAATAGCTCAGAGTCTAATTTAGTAGGTCTGGGGTGGAGCCCACCAATTTGCATTTCTAACAAGTTCCTAGATGCTGCTGCTCCAACTACAAGAACTGTTACTGTAGATAAATAAGACTGTAAGGTGTCAGAGGGACTAGAGTTCCAGCCCCAGCTGCACCACCGAGTCACTTGATCTCGGGCCAGTCACTTAGGTCTCTGAGCCTCAGCTTCTTTGTCTGTAAAACAGGGATGACTCTTGCCCAGTGCTTGACATCTCACCATGAATGCTTGTTCCCTTCGGCAATCTCTTGTGAAGCATAGTGCTTAGGTACTTAATTAGTGGCTGTGGCAATAAAAAGCAGTGGTCAGAACAAGCTGTGGAGTCAGACAGATCTGGGGATTAATCCCAGTTCTGTGACTTCCTATGAGGACTCAGGCAAGTTCATTAAACTCTACTAAAGTGAAAGTGAAAGTGGCTCAGTCGTGTCCTGTTCTTTTCGATCCCATGGGCTATACAGTGCATGGAATTCTCCAGGCCAGAATACTGGAGTAGGTAGCCTTTCCCTTCTCCAGGGGATCTTCTCAACCCAGGGATTGAACCCACGTCTCCTGCATGGCAGGCGGATTCTTTACAAGCTGAGCCACAAGGGAAGCCCAAGAATCCTGGAGTGGGTAGCTTATCCCTTCTCTAGATGATCTTCTTGACCCAGGAATCAAACTGGGGTCTCCTGCATTACAGGCAGATTCTTTACCAACTGAGCTATTAGGGAAGCCCCAATTAAAGCCTCTAGCTCTGTACACTTCCTCTTTCTCTTTTATAAAGTCGAGATGAGCATAATATACCTTATAAAGCTTGGACACTATTATTTTGTTTCTGACACAAAATAAACATGGAGTAAAGTAAATTTTTACTGCTGGTAATTGCTTTTGGTCCATAGAACCCTTTGCTTTTGCAGTAAGTATAAGCCCCAAAGATGAAAAGTGTGCCCAAAGAGCCAGATATTGAAGGGCATGAATAAATATTCTAAAAGTTTAAATTCTGAATTTCTAAGCCAAAATTTCAAGAAGCAAGGTGAAAGATGTAATACATTCATTTTGAAACTAATTAATGCCCAATGGATTAAGATGGGATAAAAGTTGTGCTGAGGATTCATATTCTTAAAAGTTAGAAAAGCCAGGGATGAAATTAGTCCCAGGGCTAGAATTGATTCCTGACTCTCCTGTGGTCATTTGAGAAGATGGACAGCTTGTTAATAAGTCCACAACTTCTCTCAGCAGTTTTGGTGTTGACCTTACCCCTGGAGATGAAGAAATTAGGAGCCAGAAGGAATCAGTAAGTTGACTGAGAAACAGAGAAGCCAACCTATCCAGTCAGATGTCCCTCAGCATTGGCCAGTTTGGGGCCAAAATACAAACTCATTTGAATGCCTCGTGTTTTGTTTGGTTCCTTCAATCAGAAGAGTGGTGATGGAAAGTCGAAACATCTTATGCCATTCTTCTGAGGCCCACACGGGGTGAAGATGGAAAAGGCCAAGAAGCAGAGGTGGTCGGTGACAGTGGCCGTGACTCTCCACTGTCTGGTCTTTGAGTAGCAGGCTCAGTGTTGCCTGAAATATAAATGGACCTATGCAGGAGAAAGGACTTCTTTTTTGGTGGAGTTGCAAACAGACCCTCCACTGAAACAATAGAACAGAATTATGCAAGTGGTTTTTTAAAAGACTTTAAAAAAAGCCAGCATTTTCTGGAGAGTTATATCTGAAGTCATTAGCTCTGACATAGAAACTTGATTTCAGGTTCAGCATATTTATTCCCTAATTAATCAATATAATTTTTTGATTGGCTGGTTGAGTCTCAAGTATCTAATAAAGATCTCTTGGACAATGTTTCCCTCAACAGCCACATGACCACGTCTTCCCCAGACTTGCAGAAGCGGAGATAAAGAGGGTAGTACTGGAGGATAATGGATCCAGATTGAGTCCCAGCTCTGTGTCACTAAACAGGTCACTTCTTTTCTGTGATCCTCAGTTGCCTCATCTGTAAAATGGGCTGAGTCCCTATCCCTAAGATTATAGGGATTAGATAAGACAATGTTTGTGAAATGTGCAGCACAGAGTAAATTGACAATAAATGTAAACTGTTTTACATTGTCAACATGAGGCTGGAAGTACACCCAATGGCACAATGAACCATTCCTTGGAAATGATGCTTCTCCCTATGAGCATTGATTGAGTTAGCCCAGTATGGCAATTACAGACTCGCTCAATTTTTTTTAAGTCTTTGTTATTGGAGGCAATTAAGTATTCAGAGCCCATAAGCCCAGTTTGCAAAGGAGCTTGTCACATTTAAGAATAGAAGCATGCATTTTATTCTAGCAAGTGTGGAGAAGGGAAAAAGGAGAAGATAAGAAGGAAAACCACATTTATGGAGTACCTAGTATGTGTCAGGCCCTGTTCTAGACTTCACAGTTGTAAACATTGAGTCTTAGGGGCATAAACAATTTTCCCTGGGTCACACAACTAGTCAATGGAAAATCCAAAATCTGAACTTAAGACTGCTAGAGCTCCAAACCTTTTCCTTGTTCAAAACCAGCATCCCAGCCCTTTAACCATGACCCCTCCCCAACCCATCTGGCAACTCTGTCCCAGAACTCAAAAGACGAGTAAGATGAAAACCTTATTAACACTCAGCTCAAAGAGTCAAACTCCCCACCATGAGTGACAGGTCTCGATGTAAATCCTAATCCATCCTACCCTCTTTCCCCTCCTTGGTATCCATAAGTTTGTTTCTCTATTTCTACTTTGCATGTAAGTTCATCTATACCATTCTTCTAGATTCCACATATATGTGTTTGTATATGATATTTGTTTTTCTCTTTCTGACCTAACTTCACTCTCTGTGACAGTCTCTAGGCCCACCCATATCTCTGCGAAAGGCACAACTGCATTCCTTTTATGGCTGAGTAATAGTCCACTGTATATATGTCATTGTTGTTCAACTGCCAAGCTGTGTCTGACTCTTTGTGATCAAATGGACTGCAGCATGCCAGGCTTCCCTGTCTCTCACCACCTCCTGAAATTTGCCCAAGTTCATGTCCATTGAATCAGTGATGCCATCCAACCATCTCGTCCTCTGTCCCCTTCTCCTGCCTTCAATCTGTCCCACCATCAGGGTCTTTTCCAACGAGTCAGCTGATTGCATCAGGTGACAAGTATTGGAGCTTCAGCATCAGTCCTTTCAAAATATTCTGGGTTGATTTCCTTTAACATTGACTGGTTTGATCTCCTTACTTTCCAAGGGACTCTCAAGCATCTTCTCTAAAATACAACTTAAGAAAAATATTTTCCAGCTGCATTTGGATTACAACCTAAGATCCCGAGCACAATCTGCAGGTGACTTCATGCCTTCAACCTTTAATCATGCCAAGTTTGTATCCCCAACAAAGCTGGGGCTCACCTCCCTCCAACCACAATGAACTTTTTTTGTTTTAGAAACACACCAAGTTCACTTGCCCTCATGGGTTAGCAGATCCTGTTCTCTCTGGAATGCTCTTCAGCTGGGTCTCATAAGACAACGTTCCTTCATCCATTGGGTGTCAGCTCTAGTGTCCCACTCTCAAGCCTTTGCCTAAATGCTATTGACTATTGCTGTCTTTCTCCCTTCATTTTCTATGATATACCTTGTTTACTTTATGCCACGATTAGTTGAAACAGTCCTTTTTAGTCATTAGTTTGGGGATTTGTTAATGGTCTCCTGCTCCAGAGTAGAAATTCTGCGACCCTTGGACCTTACCTGTCTTTTTCACTACTGCAGTGCCTAGCATGGAGTTTGTGTTTGTGAGCATTTAATGAACATGTCTGAATAAAACAGTAATTTCTATCAGTTTGGGATACTGTGAAAAGACCCTTGAGGTTTTATACCTCTGTTTTTCATCCTCTCTGCCTGGAAGGTGCCCTACTTAAGTCCTTGTCCATGTTCAGAGCTCAATCCAGGAGTCAGTTTCTCCCTCAAGTCCCCCCTGCCACTCGCCTATTAGTGACCGCTGGCTTTTGTGCACAGTCTTTCTGTCTTGAATCTGCCTCCATTTTCACCCCTCTCATACTCTATTGTGTTTATTTATTATGTTCAGCTGCCTCACTTGCATCTGAGTTTCCCGAGGACAGAAAAGCCACACTGATCTTGTATTTCACACTTGGTACAATGCCTGGCTTATCAGAAGTGCTTGATGAATGTCTGGGAAATAGGTTGATTTGAAATCAATTCAATCACATTCATGAAAACAATGTTTCAAAGTTCACAAGCTGTGAAGTATATCCACCCAGGTACATTCAATGTAACAACTATGTATTCAGCAGACTTCAGCAAATAATGAGACTGCCCTGGAACTATAGCTCTGTCAGAGTAACTAAAATTATTAATAAGTCTCTGTCTTCAATTACAGCAGTTCATAAACTCGGGAGTAGGGGTTGCTGACAAGCAGTTGCAATACTTAATTAAAAGGATAGAAATGTGTGTTCATAGCACTCCTCTTCGTGGTTAAGCCTTACATTCTATTCTGGGGGTTCTGAGGGGTGTCTCATCACTGTGCATGCATGCTGCACGCCAAGTCGCTTCATTCGTGTCAGACTCCCTGTGACCCTGTGGACTATAGCCCGCCAGACTCCTAGTCTGCAGGATTCTCCATGGAGTGGGTTGCCATGCCCGCCTCCAGCTCTTATCAGTGTGGTATATACCAAATGTTGTGGGAGTGCATGAAGGAGGGAAAAGTATTGATCACCATGGGATCTGGAAAGATCCTTACGGAGGAGAGGTTTAGCAGTGTCTTTGAACATGAACACACTTGGGCTAGAAGAGAAGAGGAGTCCTGGGTAGCCACTCTAGACAGATGGGAGAGGGACAGCATATGCAGAGACAACAGGAGTAAAAGTTGTGAGAGAGGAAACACAGGCCAAGGCATGAGGGCTGGGCCCCTCTGAGGTCTACTGCAAAACGTTAACCCCTCCTTGCCCCCACCATTTCCCACTGGATGGGATATAATGGTTCTGGGACCATGGTGGCTTGCTAGGAAGTTTTAGGAATGCAGTATCTTCATCTTTGTATAATGCTCAGGCTACCCTAGCAGATTGACTCTCTGGCCAGAGGAGGGCTTCTCAAGTCTGTTTCATCTGTGAAGTGTCCACTCCACTCTCTCATACAAGAAGGTTCTGTCCCTCCCAGGAAAAAGAACATCTTTAAAGGTCTCCAACCTACCTTGGGGACAGAATGGAAAATGGGCAGGGAGCCCAAGATCAGGCCTTCTGGTCAACCGTGAAACCTGACCAGAAATGTCAGAGTGAGTAAAACTGAAAAATGTAGCCCTTCTTCAGTCTGTGATAGTGGGTGGATCACCTTCTATCCAATATCCTCAACATCTTCCTCTGTAGAATGTGATTACAGCACCTTCCAGCCAAGACTGTCAGCCTCACTGGGGGTAGTGCACCATTTCTCAATATACTGTCTGTGGAACATTCACAGAAGATGGATGGTTTTGGATTGTGCCAAAGGTATAATTAAGAGACATTCTGACTGCTTCAAAGAGAGGTCTCAATATGTGCTAATATCTTTAATGCCTTACCCCAACATTTTCTTTTCAAAAGAGTAAGAACAACAGCCTTGGTTTGAGCATGTGGAATCTTCCCAGACCAGGGATTGAACTTGTATCCCCTGTATTGGTAGGTGGATTCTTAACTACTGGGTCACCAGGGAAGTCCAAGGTGATGGCATAGAGCTTTCCTTTTGAAGGATAGCTTTTTTTTTCCTCCAAGTTAACTGAATAATATTGGTGGGACAAAGCCACAACCTGGTGTTCAGAGCTATTATGGGGTGTAGGGGTGGCAAGCGTGGAGATGGCAGTGTACAAATGGCTAGATTTTGATAAATGGTAGAATAAATTATAGGACAATGATTTATAAATAATAAGCACAAAGTGAAAAAGTGTTAGCTGCTCAGTCATGTCTGACTCTTTGCAAGCCTGCCGGGTCCCTCTGTCCATGTCATTCTCCCATGAGCCACTGTCAAATGGCAGATCTCATGTGTGTTCTCTGGCTCTAAGTCACTAATTAATGCATAATGAGAGTGTGCTGGGTTTCATAATTAAAGAGGCCCAGGGACAACCTGAGTGGTCTGCTTTCCAGTTCTGCCTGCCAGTGGCCCACCTGAGGGTGGAGAAGCAGAGGTCGAAGCACCTCTCCTTAATGATTGCTGCCTTAAACTTGGCAAAGGGAGGGTTTACTCAAATTTCCTGCAATAAATTTCCTGTTAATTGGATGGACTTCGCAGACTTCATTTGTCTGGCGGGGACAACCACAGAGCAGCCCGGGTGAGCAGGGGATAATGAGAGGCAGGCAGCTGCAGCGCCCTCGAAAGAAAGAACCCTCGGGCTATCGTGTTAACCAATCTCTCAGCAGAGCTGTGTCGGCCCTGACGTGAGATGCAAGTCCAGTGATCTCCCTAGAGATGATTAGCTCAGAACTTTGTAGAGGAATGAGAGGTACAAATGACTTTGATAAGCTATAGAAAACACTAACTTTCTTCAAGTCTGCTTAGAATGAACATAGCAAGTGGAAGTCCTACCTGGAGTGTTAGAATCAGATTTGTGTAAGAGGATCTGGCAGCAAAGGCTGTAGCCATGGGGCTGACAGATGCTGTAGTCCTAATTGCAGGGAGGCAGGGAATCCTCTAGAAAATAACTCAAGATGTGTCCATGGATGGAGTGGGTACATGCCGGGGCAGGTCTGGCACGCAATTTGTAGGAAAACCATGAAGCATCCTATGAGGGAACTCATCTGGGCTGGCCCAGGACAAAGCCTTTGTTGTCAGAGAAGTATACTCAAGGACAACGAAGTATCTACCACATAGTGAATACACGATGCCTACGCGTGGAATGAACAATAATGAACAAATTCACCTCCGGCTCCAGCAATGGGCCCCCATTGTGCAACACTCTTCTCTAGGCTGGAGCATGTACAGTTTATTAAAATGTTCTCTACCGTGAAAGATAATGCTGACAAATAGAGACAGCTCTCGGTTGTTCCTACGTCAGTCGCAGTACAACCCACATTCCTGTCTCTCAGAAGATGAACCGTACTGAGGCAAGGAAAAAATAGAAAAGCTTCAGTTGCTCTTACTCAAAGTCCCTTGATTTTGCAGGCTGGATGACTTGCTTTTCCTTAGAAAATAAAAAAAGGAATTATCCTTCAGTATCTCAAAAATGATGTCTTGATTCCATCATTGACCCACCATTTTTGCTCTAGGGGAGCTAAAAAAAAAGCAGCAGAAGACTTCCTTCTTTCCAAACGGGCAATTTGTCATGTCTACCAAGACAGGTGATAGATTGTGGGCGAACACTTGTGTGCATTCCTTTGTCCAAGTGAGTGCTGCCACCTCAGGGTTTTTGCTATAATTTGAAGTGTATTGCTGCTGCTGCTAAGTCACTTCAGTCGTGTCCGACTCTGTGAGACCCCATAGACGGCAGCCCACCAGGCTCCCCCATCCCTGGGATTCTCCAGGCAAGAATACTGGAGTGGGTTGCCATTTCCTTCTCCAATGCATGAAAGTGAAAAGTGAAAGTGAAGTCGCCCAGTCATGTCCAACCCTCAGTGACCCCATGGACTGTAGCCTTCCAGACTCCTCTGTCCATGGGATTTTCCAGGCAAGAGTACTGGAGTGGGGTGCCATTGCCTTCTCCATTGAAGTGTATTAGTATCCTCCAAAGAAACAGAACAAATAGGATAGATAGATAGACAGATATATGAAGATATTTATGAAAAGGATTGTCTCAGGCACCTGTCAGTTCAGTTCAGTGGCTCAGTTGTGTCCAACTTTCTGTGACCCTATGGACTGTAGCACGCCAGGCTTCCCTGTCCTTCGCCATCTCCTGGAGCTTGATCAAACTCCATGTCCATTGAGTTGGTGATGCTATCCAACCATTTCATCCTCTGTCATCCACTTCTCCTCTTGCCTTCAATCTTTCCCAGCATCAGGGTCTTTTCCAGTGAACCAGTTCTTCACCTCAGGAGGCCAATAAAGAAATCCCATTATCTATGGTCTGCAAGCTGGAGAAACAAGAAATCTAGTGGCATAACTCAGTCTGAGTCCAAATGCCCAAGAACCAAGGGAGTCACTGATGGAATTCCCAGTCTAAGGTTAAAGGCCTGGAAACCAGGGGCCACCAATATAAGTATCAGAGTCCGAAAGTCCAAGAACCAGGGACTTTGATGTTCAAGGGCAAGAGAAGATGACTTCCCAGCTAAAAAGAAAGGGAGAGAATTCGCTCTTCCTTCACGTTTTGTTCCATTCAGGCCCCAAGAGATTGTCTGATGCCTGCCCACATTGGTGAGGGTGGAGGTCTTCCCTCAGTCAAAAAATCAAAAGCTAAGCTCTCCCAAAAACACCTTCAACCGACACATCCAGAAATAATGTTACATCAGCTATCTGGACAACCTTTAGCCCAATCAAGTTGACATATAAAATTAACCATCTTTAGCAGAGAGCTAAAAGTAGGATGAACTGATTAGGAATTGTCTGGGTGAGCTGAGTTCTGAAATTCCATGCCCCCAAAATTAAAAATAATTCCAAAATGAGGTTAAATCTAGAGAAGAAGTCCTTTTCCAATTTGGTCAAGACTCTAAAACACCTTTTGTGCCCTTATGGATCATTGGTTACCACCCCTGGGAAATGCTATGCCTAGTGGCAGCAAGTGCCCCCAAAGAATGCAGCCTGGCATGCCTGGCAAAAGCTGTGCTAACTGACAAAGCAGGCATGGTGGGTCAGCAGAAGCAGGCTTGTATATGTGAGTCTCTGTGAGTCACCCTGAGAGCTTCAAGAAACCTCTTCGGGTAAAGGAGAATTTCTTTGTATGAAACTCTTAGCAGATGGGGGCTGCTTACCCCTGGAGTCCTATCTGTAGGGTTTCTATGACCTCTTGTATCCACAGCTGACAGGACTTGGTAAAATTCAAGCTACTGCCATCGAGCAGTTTGGAACTAAAATGCTGCAGGGTAGGCTTCAGTTCTGGCAGAAGAATTCCACTACCATTCACCAGCACAGGATCTTTGGGAAGTCATGAGTCCTCTTGGATTTCCTCCTCCCTATTTGGGGAGTCATCCTCCATTCTGTGATGAGACTCATGAGAGCTTTGGTTGAAGTCAGTGAAGAGGACTAGAGACAGCAGATGCAACCTCACCCCAGGCAGCTGCCAGATTGACTGCGGACTAACTTTGACGTAGGGCTGAGCTCTGCTGTGCATTCATTCATGATTTCAGGACAATAATGAACAATGGGCTTTTTGCCGAAGTCAAAGGAGGAAGACGAGCATTGGCTTTACATCACTCATTGCACAGTGCATGTATGACTGCGTCTGATCCTTTGGAACCCTGTGAACCATAGCCCGCTAGCCTCCTCGTCCGTGAGATTCTCCAGGCAAGAACAGTGGCCCTCCTGCCTTCCTCCAAGAGATCTTCCTGGCCCAGGGATTGAACCCTCATCTCTTATGTCTCCTACATTGGCAGGCGGGTTCTTTACCACTGGTGTCACCTGAGAAGCCCTCATTGCACAGAAGATGACCTCACACTGCTCCACCCAATGTTGCCCATTCTCCCCAAGACTTTCCTGCTCATTCTGTCAAGAGAGTCTTCTGCAGGACAGCTTCCCCTCCCAACTTTCTTTTCTCTTCCCATGTGAATCTGGTCCAAGCTTGTTTCTCTCCCAGTGAGTTTACCAAAGCCTCTTTTACAAAGCCAGTCTAATCAGGTCTGCTGCTAAACAAATACCATGTGGAACAAAAATACCATGTGGAACGAAAGCCCCTGGCACTTAGTAAATGCTCAGTACATAGGCTCTTCCTTCCCTTCCTCCTTGATACTCTTTGGATGAGAAATGAGGAAGGAGTGGGCATCAGAAGTAATGTAGCAAAATAGGAAATGCTACTGAGTTAGCTTCCTCATTTTGAGAGGACAGAAGTCAGCACCAAAAAGCCACAGGTTTGTCTATCCAGGGGCATTGGAGCGTCAGAGAAAACAGTAGAATTGTAGCCAGACCTGGCTCTCTCACTTCCAGCTGAGTGACCTTGTGAGACTGTGTTTACAACCCAGGACATCAAGTTTCTCATCTGAAATTGAGTGAGATTAAGGGGTGAAAGATAAAGGACCACCACCACTTTTAAGCCTCACAACAACAAAATGAGTTATTAAAGGACAATAACTCATTTTGTTGTGAGGCTTAAAAGTGGTGGTGGGTGGGAAAGCGTGCGGTAAACTGGATGCAAATTGAGGCTGGCTTCATGATTTCACATCCTCCATTAGGAATCAGAACGCCAAATTTAATAGTTACAGCCTTCTGAAGAGATCTAAATTTAACACCTGGTCTTGCCATTTATGAATCACACAACTTTGGATAAATGACCTTCTCTCTCTGAGCCTCAGTCTCTTTATGTGTAAAATGACAGTAGGGAGGATGGAATGGGAGTGGGTGAGCAAAGTGAGGATAATTGCTGCTCTAAGTTTGTTCTAAGAATTGAATGAAATATGGAGATAAATATAAAGACTAAGCCCAAGGCTTCTTCCTTTCAGGCAGAATGGCTTCAGTTTAATAAACCTGGCTCTGTGTGTGTGTGTGTGTGCGTGTGTGTGTGTGTGTGCATGTGTGTGTGTGTGTGTATGCACGCGCTCAGTTGTATCTGACTCTTTGTGACCCCCATGGACTGTAGCCCACCAGGCTTCTCTGTACATGGGATTTTCCAGGCAAGAATACTGGAGTGGGTTGCCATTTCCTACTCCCGGAGATCTTCCTGACCCAGGGACTGAACCCACATCTCTTGTGCCTCCTGCACTGGCAGGCAGGTTCTTTACTACTAACCCACCTAGGAAGCCAATAAATACCTGGTTGAGGGACTGCTTTTCTTATACTTTACCAACCTAAGAAGGCTTTCCACTCTGTCAGCTTGTTTTAAACTTCAAGAATTTGGTTAATTCTCTCTCTCTCTCAATTAATTTAAAATTTTACTCTATTGTTATAAAATAATGAGAACTCATTTCAGAAAATTTGAAATAAAAACAAATCGTTATAATTCAACTGCTTGTTCAGTTAATGTTTATCAGTTGTCTTCCACAAATCCAGCTCTTACGCACCATAGTGCTCCACAAGACAGAGAGGCCAGACAGGTCTCTGCTCTCTGGAGCTGACTTTCGAGCTCAGAAACAACCAACAATAAATAAACAAGAGAATATTAGGTAGTGATGTGCTGTGATGAAAATAAAATAGAGAAATGTGACACCTCTCACAGCTGCCAGAGACCCAGCACTCTAGATGAAGGAGTCAGGAAAGACCTTCTTGGAAGGGGTAATATTTGAAGTGAAACCTGAATGAAGGGAGGGAAAGTGTGTGAAAAATCTGGGCAAAGAGGGCTTGAGGCAGAGAATGCAGCAAAGGCCAGTGTTCTAAAAGGGAAAGAGTGTTATGTGTATGAAGAACATAAAAAGCCCATGGACCTGGAGTATATTGAGCATACAGACAATGATGTGGGAAGAAGTTGGAATAGAGGTAGGGACTAAATTAGAGCACCTTGTGGGCTTTAGAAAGAGGCTTGGGTTTGATTCAAACAATGGCTAATGGAATGTTCACACATCTATAACATCCCACCAAGGAGGCAAAACCATAGGAGGCAAGAGTGGAAGAAGGAAACCCAGCAGAAAAACTATTGCAATCGTCCAGGCAGCGGGTAGATGTGGCCTGGTTGGTAGTGGAACTGGAGGAGAAGGAGAGACATAGGCAGGTTGGAATGTGTCTGGGAGGAAGAGTCATCAGGATTGTTGATGGATTGGTTTTGGGGGTTCAGGGAACAGGGAGAATCAGCCTTGACATCCAGTTCTAAGCTAAGCCACTTGCTTGGTGGGGAGGCCAGAAACAGGCATATTTGTAAGGAGTAGGAGGACAAAGGGGAACTGGGAGAAGGAATTGGGAGGTTTAATCTGACAATGCTACTTTTAGAATGCCAATTAGACACCCAAGTGGACATTCCAGAGGTGCAGTGCGTGTTTGAGTATCAAGTTCAAGGATGCATAGAGACCAGAGATATGAAATTGAGAGTCACTGTCATGCGACTGACACTGAAGAAAAGAGTACATGTGTAGAAAAGAGGGCCCCCCCACCCCCCAGAGGGCCTTGTGGTCTTCCAGCATTTAGAGATGGAGGAGGAGAGAAGGAAGGAGCTGAAAAGAGACTGAAAATGAGTCACCCTTGAACAAGGAGGGGATCCCAAGAGAGTGTGCGGTCATAGAAGCTGGGAAAGAAAGAAGGGAGGAAATGAGTCAGATGCTTCAAGAAACTAAGGCAAACACAAGAAACTGGCCATTGCCTTGGGCAACATGGAAGGGCACCAGTGGCCTGGGCAGCGTACGCTCCTTGTTCTATTGAAAGCAAGCATTTGAGGTCACAGGACAGCTCATAAACTGTGAATGCTGTGAATGCTGTCCCAGCGCACCCGGCCCTTTTCCTGCAAGCCACTGGGGAGAGAAGTGACCTTAGGAAAGCCTCATGGGCTCTCATGCTCACAAGGACCCCTCATGGGGTCCTTCTGTCATTCCTCCCACAGAAGCCCCACTCTGGGACTTTCTGGCATTTTCTAAGCCTGTGGGGCAGAAGAAGTCTCACTCAGAAAAAGTGATTACCAGACATTTCTCCAAAGAAGACATACAGATGGCTAACAAATACATGAAAAGATGCTCAACATCACTCATTATCAGAGAAATGCAAATTAAAACCACTCATGCCATCTCACACCAGTCAGACTGGCTGCTATCCAAAAGTCTACAAGCAATAAATGCTGGAGACGGTGTGGAGAAAAGGGAATGCAAACTAGTACAGCCTCTATGGAGAACAATGTGGAAATTCCTTAAAAAACTGGAAATAGAACTGCCTTATGACCCAGCAGTCCCACTGCTGGGCATACACACTGAGGAAACCAGAAGGGAAAGGGACACGTGTACCCCAATGTTCATCGCAGCACTGTTTATAATAGCCAGGACATGGAAGCAACCTAGATGTCCATCAGCAGATGAATGGATAAGAAAGCTGTGGTACATATACACAATGGAGTATTACTCAGTCATTAAAAAGAATGCATTTGAATCAGTTCTAATGAGGTGGATGAAACTGGAGCCTATTATACAGACTGAAGTAAGTCAGAGAGAAAAACACCAATATAGTATACTAATGCATATATATGGAATTTAGAAAGATGGTAACGATAACCCTGTATGCGAGACAGCAAAAGAGACACAGATGTACAGAACAGTCTTTTGGACTCTGTGGGAGAGGGAGAGGGTGGGATGATTTGGGAGAATGGCATTGAAACATGTATAATATCATATAAGAAATGAATCGCCAGTCCAGGTTCAATGCAGGATACAGGATGCTTGGGGCTGGTGCACTGGAATGACCCAGAGGGATGGTATGGGGAGGGAGGTGGGAGGGGGGTTCAGGATAGGGAACACGTGTATACCTGTGGCAAATTCATGTTGATGTACGGCAAAACCAATACAATATTGTAAAGTAATTAGCCTCCAATTAAAATAAATAAATTTATAATAAAAAAAAGAAAAAGTGATTACTTATTTCTGGCTGAAGTTATATTTTTGTATGAAATTCCAAGACTTTCTTGAATGTTGTCCGTTTACTGAAAAAAAGCAACGTACAATGAGTATTTCCCTAAAGATCTCAGGCATCCTGTTTCTATTTGTGATCTGCCAACAATATCATACAATTTTTCAAAGCTTGGAGGTTAAATACCACTTAGAGTCTGATTCTAACAAGTTATTAACTTGGGAAAACATTAGAATTGAATTTCTTGGAAATACTTAATATATAAATGCTGATACAGAATCTTGATTTTATAATCATAAAACAAAGTGTGTTTCTATGAATCATATGAAATTGTGAAATCTGGAGCCCATGAAAGTTAGTTGCATTAACTAAAATTGCTAATATCATATATTGGACCGTAAATACTTTCTTTCCAAGAAAAAATTAAGTACCTAAAACTTAGGAAAAGAGGATTTTTCTGTAGCCATGGTAACGAGTGGCCATAGGAGCGATTTAAAATCTGTTCAATTAATCAATGACAACTTGCTTCAGTGAATCTACTTTTGCAAACAGTCAGCTTTCCTTCTGAAATTCAGTCAAACTGGGACAAACTCATGCCAGAAAATGATGTCTTTGAGTGAAACATATCAACAACTATCAACTTCAAGTAATTATACTTCTATAAACAATATCAACTGATATGAGTTTTCTAAAAGTCAACCAATACCATTTTTACTTTTTATATTTTGCTTTTTGTTTTTTAGTTTTTTGAGAAATGTCCAAAGTTTTCCACAGTTACTGCACCAGTTTACATTTCCACCAACAATGTACAAGGGTTCCCTCTTCTCCACATTCTCCCCAATATTTGTTATTTGTGTTCTTGTTAATGATAGCCATTCTGACAGGTATGAAGTGATATGTCATTATGGTATATACTCCAAAAAAACCAGAAACACTAATTGAAAAAGTTATATGCACCCCAATGTTCATAGCAGCAGTATTTATAATGGCCAAGACATGGAACCAACCTAAGTGTCCATCAGCATGTGAACAGATAAAGAAGGTGTGGTGTGCATGCATATATATATAATATTAGTGCATCATATTATCATGCATATATATATATACATAAAATGTATATTATATATATACTCAAAATGTATATATATAACAGAATGTATGTATATAATATATATAATGGAATACCACTCAACCATAAACCAGAGTGGAATTTTGCCATTTGCAGCAACATGGACAGAGTTGGAGGGCGTTATGCTAAGTGAAATAAGTCAGACAGAGACAGATAAATACTGTATGATATAATTTGTATGGAGAATATTAAAAACACAGTGAACTAGTGAAAAGAACAAAACAGAAGCAGACTCACATTCACAGAAAACAAACCAGTGGTTACCACAGGGGAGAGGGAACAGGGAGGGGCAAGATAGAGGTAAGGGATTAAGAGGTGCAAACAATTAGGCATAAAATATGTAAAAATAAAACGACTATGTTCAAAATATTATGTATAAAATAAAATAGGTACAAACTATTATGTGTAAGAGGC
This sequence comes from Bos indicus, assembly GCF_029378745.1. Classification (NCBI taxonomy): domain Eukaryota; kingdom Metazoa; phylum Chordata; class Mammalia; order Artiodactyla; family Bovidae; genus Bos; species Bos indicus. The sequence continues at coordinate 5,985,503 of NC_091769.1, read as the reverse complement.
AAAACTTATGTATAAGCTACGATGAAAAAAGAAAATTACAGCATCACTAATTATTAGAGAAACACAAGTCAGAACTACCGGAGATATCATTTCACACCAGTGAGAAAGGCCATCGCCAGAAAGCCTGCAGACAGTACCTTCTGGAGAGGGTGTGGAGAAAAAGGGACACTCCAGCACTCTTGGTGGGAATGTAAGTTGCTACAGTCACTACGGAGAACAGGATGAAGGTTCCTTAAAAAACTAAAAATAGAACTACCGTGTGACCCAGCAGTTCTCCTCCCAGGCACATACCCAGAGAAAACCACACTTCAAAAGGATGCACGCACGCCAGTGTCCGTTGCAGCGCTGTTCACGACAGCCAGGACATGGAAGCGACGTAAATGTTCCTCCGTGAACAGAGGAACAGATAAAGAAGAGCTACATATATGCAGTGGAAGATTACTCAGCCATAAAAAGAACAAAATAATGCCATTTGCAGTAACATGGGTAGACCTAGAGATTGTCATACTGAGTGAAGTAAGTCAGACACAGAAAGACAAATATCATTTGCTATCACTTATACGTGGAATCTAAAAAAACAGGTACAAGTGAACTTATCTACAAAATAGAAGTAGAGTCATGGATGTAGCAAACAAACTTACAGTTATCGGGGGATAAGGCAGGAGAGGGATATATTGGGAGATGGGGACTGATATATATACAATGGCACCCCACTCCAGTACTGTTGCCTGGAAAATCCCATAGACGGAGGAGCCTGGTAGGCTGCAGTCCATGGGGTCGCTAAGAGTCAGACAGGACTGAGCAACTTCACTTTCACTTTCCACTTTCATGCATTGGAGAAGGAAATGGCAACCCACTCCAGTGTTCTTGCCTGGAGAATCCCAGGGACGGAGAAGCCTGGTAGGCTGCAGTCCATGGGGTCGCACAGAGTCGGACACGACTGAAGTGACTTAGCATCAGACTTAGCAGCATGGATCTTCCCTAGTGGCTCAGACAGTAAAGAATCTGTCTGCAATGCAGGAGACCTGGGTTTGATTCCTGGGTCAGGAAGATTCCCCTGGAAAAGGGAATGGCTACCCACTCCAGTATTCTTGCCTGGAGAATTCCACAGACAAGAGGAGCCTGGAAGGCTACAGTCCTTCGGGTCGCAAAGAGTCAGACAAGACTGAACAACTAACATACCCAGGATATAGAAAGTAAATAACTAATAAGAACCTGCTGTATAGCACAGGAAAGTGTACTCAGTACTCTGTAGTGGCCAATATGGGAAAAGAATCTAAAAAAGAGTGGGCGTATGTACAGGTGTAACTGATTGACTTTGCTGCGTACCTGAAACTGATGCAACATTGTAAATCAACTAGACTCCCATACATTTTTAAAGGCTCTCAAAAATAAAATGTTATAAGCACACAGTGTACAACACACAGTCAATAACTATAAATGAAATATAACCTGTAAAAATTATGAATCACTATGTTGGACCCCTGTAACTTACATAATATTGTGCATCAACTATGTGAAAAAGTGAAAGTGTTAGTCACTCAGTTGTGGATTGAACCCAGGTCTCCCGCATTGCAGGCAGACGCTTTAACCTCTGAGTCACCAGGAAACTGTATTTTGATTTAAAAAAAGTCAGCCAGTCTCTTCAATACATGCTTCCCCAAAGCCTTGTACAAAATCAGGAGTCTGCTCTGCTCAGAGAACTGCGTGACCAGGATGGCTGCCCTTACTCCAGTAAGCAGTAAATCCAGCTTTGACTTTTCATGTCAGGTACTGAGTGATAGAATAAATAAATACTCAGGACTGATTTCCTTTAGGATGGACTGGTTGAATCTCTGTGCAGTCCAAAGGACTCTAAAAAGTCTTCTCCAACACCACAGTTTGAAGGCATCAATTCTTCGGCACTCAGCTTTCTTTACAGCCCAACTCTCACATCCATACATGACTACTGGAAAAACCACAGTTTTGACTATATGACCTTTGTGAACAAAGAAATGTCTCTGCCTTTTAATACTCTGTCTAGGTTTGTCATAGCTTTTCTTCCAAGGACCAAGTGTCTTTTAATTTCATGGCTGCAGTCACCATCCATAGTGATTTTGGAGCCCAAGAAAATAAAGTCTGTCACTGTTTCCATTGTTTCCCCATCTATTTGCCCTGGAGTGATGGGACCGGATGCCATGATCTTCGTTTTTTTGAATGTTGAGTTTTAAATGTTGGGAAGATCAATTAATCCAGTTATTCATCAAACCTTTCTTTATTGTTTTTTTAGGTGCCTGAACTGTGCTCGGGGCTGGGGACACAAAGAAAAACAGTATTCAGTTCCTTTCCTAGAGGAACTCTCATACCAGGAAACACATGGAATTCAGTGTAATAGCCACAGGACCAGATCAACCTAGGGTTACAGTAGCCAAGAGGAAGAACTAAGAAACTCTGTTTCGGAGTGGAAGGCCAGGGAAGCAGTCCAAAGATGATGTTCAGGTTGAGGTTTCAATACATATGAGTTTTCCAGATAAAGGTCAGGGAGAAAGTGTTCCAGGTGAAGGGAACACCATGGGCAAGATCCCGGAGACAGGAGACTCCAGACTGAGATGGGGAGAAGTACTGTGCACTTGAGCATTCTTGGGAAAGAGAGATGAGCATGGAGGGGCCAGGTCTGTAAAGGTCCCTCATGCTGTATCTGGGAGCTTGGTTTAACCTCGTTTACCTCAGTCTTCTCATTGATAAAATGGGATTATAGTGTTACCTACCTCTCACAAGTGGGGTGAAGATTAAAAAATAAGGTGCATGAATATAAGCGTTTGGGACAGCTTATACATCCAGGCAAGAATATATATGATTCTGATTAAACTTTGTCTTGAAGACTTCAAGGCACAAGGGAACGAATTGATGCCAAGATTACGTTTGTGTTTTAAGAGCTCTCAGAGTCATTGTAAGGAAGCTAAAAAGAATTGTGAACAATTTTCCTTTGAAATATTCAGGAAAAAATAATAACAATAAGGGCAGCTAAATAGTTGCCGAGCCTTAACTGAGTACCGGGCATGTCTTCTTCTGGTAACATGCATGACATGCTTTGACTGGTTAATTCCAACAGCCCTACAGGGTCAGTGCTACTATCATTTCCATTCAAGGGGCAGATTCTTCACAAGTGGAGCCATCCAAGGGAGCGCCAAGCCAATGTGATAACCTGAGTTTGGAGATAGTCTGTGTTTTCTTAGCTTGTGCTAGAAAGTGCACCAGCTTCTTTGCACACTATTGAGTTCAGCTGACATCTCCTCCACAGCAAGACTTTCTCAGTGAAGAAATATTATTGTGACTGATACGCTGGTACAAACTCCTTATCTAGCCACAGGGGCAACACTGTGAATAGCAGTGGATGAAAGAGATCAGGGCAAGTAACAGAACACTCATTTGCTCATTTGTTCCAGAACACACGCTCCTGAGCATCGTTGCCGCATACCAGTGGATATCATTCCTGCTCTTACAGAGCTTCTAGCGATGATAGCTATGCATGCAAAGTACCAGCTATCTGCCAGGTACTGTTCTAAGCACTCTGTTTCCAAAGACTCACTTAATACTCCTGACCAATGTATGAGGAAGGTAATAGTATTACAGCCATTTCACAGAGATAAAACTGAAGCAAAGTTGTCTTGCCAAAGTCACACGGTAAATAGCAAAGCTGGGATTTGAACCCAGGGAGTGTAGCTCCAGTAACTATACTCTGAACAACAGCTGCACCAGGTCATGATCTAGGGTAGCAGATCCTAAACTATGGTCTGAAATCCATGGCCATCTATCCCACCCACTGTAGCTTGTGCTAGGAAGTGTGCCAGATCACCTGTGCACATTGTTTAGGGCCATGGACAATAGTCTACTTGCTATGGAGAATACTCCATAGCAAGACTTTCTCCACAAAAGCAGTATTCTTCTGATTGGCATTCTGGTGCAAATTCCTTGTCCGATCACAGGTCCGCACTAAGTAGCGGTGGATGAAGGGCTACACAAATCACCATGCTGATAAATTTGTAACTGTTATTAAGATCAGTCTTAGAAGAGTAACAGGCAGGGAACTGGGAAAGAGTGCACCAGGGTAGCCCTTTCCTCCTTGGAGCAGGACAGGGGGGTCATGAAAGCATCCCAGAGACCCGTGGGATGAGGAAGACTTCTGTAGGTTGAAGTGAAGGGATGGAGGGGTGCTGGGGAAGGATGGTCAGGCAGATGTGAGGCTGTTATGGAGAAGACTCTGGCAGGTTTGAGAACTGCAGAAAGAATTCTGTGAGTTCCTAGATTTGTTCTACCTTTAATGGGAGGCAGGCGTTAATAGCGGAGAAGGCAATGGCACCCCACTCCAGTACTCTTGCCTGGAAAATCCCATGGATGGAGGAGCCTGGTAGCCTGCAGTCCATGGGGTCGCTAAGAGTTGGACACGACTGATTGACTTCACTTTCACTTTTCACTTTCATGCACTGGAGAAGGAAATGGCAACCCACTCCAGTGTTCTTGCCTGGAGAATCCCAGGAACAGGGGATCCTAGTGGCTGCCATCTATGGGGTCACACAGAGTTGGACACGACTGAAGTGACTTAGCATAGCATAGGCGTTAATAGAAGCATAACTGGGTTTTGAGTTCCTCCCTTGTTAGTGATGCAACATGTTTTTTCACCTCACTTTGGAATAGGATGTCTCTTGTCACGAGGCCTTGGCAGAATATGTCCATTTCAAAAGAAAGATACCTAAAATACCACGAGAATTTTCTGGGACAGGAGAGTGGAGTCAGGGATGTCTTTCCAGAGAAGGGAATGTTGGAGATAGCTCTTGAAGGATACATATGAACTTACAAAGTGGAGAATGAGAGAAAGGCCATTCCTGATGGCAGGAAACACATGTGCAAAGGCAGAGAGGTGTGAGGAGAGCTTGACATTTAGCCAGATTGAGTAGAATAAAGAGGAACTGAGGCCAACCCAAGTTAACTCAAAACTAGACCGATGACTTGGGCTACGTATCTCAATGTGAGCTCCTCAACTGGGCCACCTGTTCCTGAAGCCAGTGGCTGTCCAGCTTTAGAAAAGATAACAGTCCCCCAAGAGCTTTTTAAAAATGCAGACCCTCAGGCCTCCCAGGAGAGACCGACTCAAGGAGGTCTGGGATGGGGCCCAGGATCCTGGTGCAGGTGGTCTGCGGGCCTCATGCCCCACGCAGCACACAGGGCCTGGCATACAGCTGGTGCTCAGTAAAGGTAAGGTTTCAGGTAATGAACGTGTTAGTCACTCAGTCGTGTCCAACTCTTTGTGACCCCATGGACTGTAGTCCACCAGGCTCCTCCGTCCATGAAATTTGCCAGGCAAGAATACTGGAGTGGGTTGTCATTCCCATCTCCAGGGGATCTTCCTGACCCAGGGATCAAACCTGGATCTCCTGCATTGCAGGCAGATTCTTTACCATCTGAGCCACCAGGGAAGTCCAAGTAATGAATGAAGGAGTCCAATTAATCCACTTCTATGCAGCTTGCCCCACAAGAATGCTCTCAGAAGTAACACAAGGCTGCCTAAAACATCTCAACCCATTTCACAACACAGGTGGATTTTACACAATCCACCTCACAGAGGATTCTGCATGGAAGTGAAGGGCTCAGAGACATCTGCCCAACCTGGGAACATTAGTCAGATCTGATGAGAGTGGTGCAGGCAGAAAGCCTCCCCAAGGACAAATCCTACAGTTATTTTAAGTTTCTCTGCATCGTCATTGTGGCAGTCAGAAGGAGCTGGGAAAAACTGAAAGAAAACCACTTGCAATTCTTTGCAAAAAGCAATATGGTACCCAATTTGACACCAAGCTATGAAAAGAGCACAGGGCTTTGGGGTCAAATATCCCTGGATTTTAGTCCTGGGGAGTCATACATCTCTGACCTCGGTTTCTTCAATTGTGGAATGGAAATCACATTCCTGGGAGGATCGCTGTATGAATTCATTGAGAGGCAGGGGTTACAATTGCTTAGACACTTGCCACCAGCAGAGGAAGTGATGGGGGTCAGCCACCATCACCTCACTTGGGCAGAGATGCGAAAGCAGGCAGGGGAGTGGGGAGAAGGGAAGAGACTATCTCTGATTGGAAGCTGTTGGTGTAGGGAGGCTGGAGGTGGGCTAACTAGACTGAGGTCCCTGAGATGATGGTTTGGGGAGCATATTTGGCATTCCCTGGTTGGTTCTGAATTGGAAGCAGGCTCTAAAATAGGGAAGCCCAGAGTCATTGATCAAGTCCCGACTGTTCTGGGAAGGTCGCTAGAGGTGCTTTGGTTTGGCTTCTTGGATGCTGCAGAGGCTGGGGGTGTGAACTCTACAGCCCCAATCTGACTCATCTGCATCTTCACTGTCACTGAGCATTTACGGCAGAGACACTGACTGCGGGTATCAGCCACGCTCCAGGCACTGAGCACTCAGCTGCGACCAGGACAGGTCAGACTTCCTGCCCTCCCGGGGTTGCTCTCAGGGTCCCCTGCGTTGGGCTAAGTGGGCCACTTCCATAGCCCTGGGGACCCACCACCTCCGTCCAAGCACACCTCCTTTGTCATAGCTGTGGTGGCTGCCATGGAGGGGGTTCGATTCATTCAAAATTCCTGCTTCTTGAGATTCTGAGTATTCTTCCAGTGGTCACAGGCCCCATGTTAGTCCCATGGCGGGGCCTCAGCCAACAGCAGGCTCTCTTCCCCCTACTGAGCATCAGTCTTCATCAGTCCTTAACATCAAGGATGGACGAATGCCCACCACCGAGCCCGTCATGCAATGCAGACCCTTCCCGTTTCGTTGTCCCAGTTGTCATTTGTCTCGTCCCCCACGGGTGCCAGGGCCATGAGCAAGGACTATGGTCACAACCAGGAGAAGCCTGTTTGTGTCTGAGGGCCCATGCAGGCCCTGGCACCCACGCCTGAGCTGAGTTAGCACCCAGGGAAGAGTCAGTAGGCTCAATGCCATTGTTATGAAGCACATGCTCCTTCCTCCCAGGAAGCTGAATGCCTTCGCCTGCTGCTCTGCTCAGCTAAGCCTTCACGCGCTTCTCTCCCCACCTCCTCTCTTTCCTGCTCCTTCTTTTCTCTCTTCCCTCTTTCCTCCAGTTTCTTTCAGTAATAGTAGTAGGGACAGGAGCTACTCTGCCTCAAGCAACACTCATGTGATGCTGTCAACTGGGCCCTGGGAACCCTAGCTTTATGTCCATTTTCTGTCAAGCACATGTGACTTGTCCTTTTAGTACTGAGATGGTAAGTAACAAAGTGGAACATTTTTAAAAAAATCAAATGTATTTGGCCTCCTGTGAACATAAAAAGAAAAGTGAGGTTTTGCCAATATTTTTATTTTGTTGTTGTTCAGTCACTACATCATGTTTGACTCTTTGAGACCCCATGGACTGCAGCACTCCAGGCTTCCCTGTCCTTCACTATCTCCCAGAGTTTAATAAAACTCATTTGCATTGAGTCAATGATTTCATCCAATCATCTTATCCCCTGTCACCCCCTTCGCCTGCCCTCAAACTTTCCCAGGATCAGGGCCTTTCCAAATGAGTCAGCTGTTCAAATCAGGTGTGCAAACTATGGCGCTTCAGCTTCAGCATCACTGCTTTCAATGAATATTCAGGGTTAATTTCCTTTAGAATTAACTGGTTTGGTTTTCTTGCTGTCCAAGACTCTCAAGAATCTTCTCCAGCACCACAGTTCGAAAGCATCAATTTTTGGCACTCAGCCTTTACTTGGTCTAACTCTCACATCACTACATGACTACTGGAAAAACCATAGCTTTGACAAGACGGACCTTTGTAGGCAAAGTGATGTCTCCACTTTTAAATATGCGGTCTAGGTTTGCCATAGCTTTCCTTCCAAGGGTCTTAATTTCATGGCTGCAGTAACTGTCTGCAGTGATTTTGGAGCCCAAGAAAATAAAATCTGCCACTGTTTCCACTTTTTCCACATTTGCCATTTTTATTTCAATAAATTTAGATTTAAGGAGGGGCTGCCTTTACAGACTCACTTACTCAACGTGACAAAAATGGCACTGCAAAGAAACCATCAGTAGGAAACTTGTCTGTGCTCTCCACTTGGCTTGTAGACACGCACCTTCTTGCTGTGTTCTCACATGGCAGAGAGACAGACAGGGACCACGGGTCTCATGAGAGCACTAATCCCGTTCCTGAGGACGTCACTCACTGACCTAACCATCTCCCCTCCTCACACGTCACGTAGGGGGTTAGAGCTTCAGTGTATGACTTCTGGGGGATGCAAGAGTGCAGCCCACTAGAGGTCCCTGTCCTGTAGGCTGTCCCCTCCACGACGCACAGCAGACATCCTGGTATGACTTCTGATCAGAGATGCCGCCTCCAGCCACATCACAGGAGTTCCCCCTCTCATCGACAGCACCTCATTGGGAGAAAATGAACCTTACTGCTTTTCGCCGTTGGTTTCTGATAAGTTGACCAGCCTGGTCAGCCATCCCAGAACACTGACCCCAGGCCCACCGCAGGCTTCACATCAAGACGCTCTCTTTAGAACTCACTTTGGGACTGTGAACCTTCTTAATGGAACAAGAATTATCTCAAGTTAAACACAGTGGCCTTTCAAGATGTAAAATTTTCATTTTTTTCTATTTTCAAATTCCTCTGAAAAGCCCCAGAAATGGCACCAACAGAATTCCGGAAACGGAGCTTTTAGGAGCACCTAACTCAGAGGACTCACACACCTTTTGTTTGCAGAGGTGACAGACCACTTCTTTTTTTTTTTACTTTTCAGGTTTTTTTTAATTATTATTTTTATTTTATTATTTTTTAAATTTATTTATTGTAATTGGAGGCTAATTACTTTACAATATTGTATTGGTTTTGCCATACACTGACATGAACCCGCCACGGGCACACCACTTCTTATAATGTCCTTCAGTTGAATCAGCTAGAGGAGGGAGCACGGATGAAGAGTCCAGGGTACGACTGACCCAGTGTGGAGGTCTGCACTGCTGTATCCTCATGGGCGGCTTTGGGAATGCTACTTAAACTTGCTAAACCATAATGTCCTCATCTTTAATAGAGATAATATGGCATATACAGTATACTGGGCTTCCCTGGTGGCTCAGATGCATTCAGTATATTACAGTGTATATTACCCAGAGTTGATGCAATATCCAGGTTAAAATGAAATAAAGTGTGTAAAACACTTGTGTTAAATGTTCAGTTATGTCTGACTCTTTGCTGCCCCATGGACTATAGCCTTCCAGGCTCCTCTGTCCATGGAATTCGCCAGGCAAGAATACTGGAGTGAGTAGCCATCCCCTACTTCACGGGATCTTCCCAACGCAGGAATTGAACCAGGATCTCTTGCATTGTAGGCAGACTCTTTACCATTTGAGCCATCAGGGGAGCCCATAAAACTTTCTTTTTTTTTTTTTAATTTTATTTTATTTTTAAACTTTACATAATTGTATTAGTTTTGCCAAATATCAAAATGAATCCGCCACAGGCATATATGTGTTCCCCAGCATATGTTATATATACATCTTATCACAGTTTTGTTAAAAATTGGGGGAAAATAACCCTCTTAGAACAATGCCTGACTTATGGTTATACGTTCAACTAACCATTCAAGCAATGTTATCTGGATGGTATGTTAAAGAGATTTTCATTTTTATTCCAGTGTCTCCTCCAAGATCTGCCTTCTGGGTGTTTGCTTTCCAGAACAGGTATCCATTAAGGGGATTATGCATGGGGAAGGGAGAGAGGGCATACCTCTGAGGGCAGTTTGGGAAGTGAGGAAGGGTCTCTTGCAGACTAAGCAAGTCATGGTGAGCAGTGAAGGATGCTGGCAGCACCCAGGATGTGGCAGGACTTCACACGTTCCTATAGCAACCTTGATTAATAGTGACCTGACAGTCAGATCAGATCAGATCAGTCGCTCAGTCGTGTCCAACTCTTTGTGACCCCATGAATCGCAGCACGCCAGGCCTCCCTGTCCATCACCAACTCCCGGAGTTCACTCAGACTCACATCCATCCAGTCAGGGATGCCATCCAGCCATCTCATCCTCTGTTGTCCCCTTCTCCTCTTGCCCCCAATCCCTCCCAGCATCAGAGTCTTTTCCAATGAGTCAACTCTTCGCATGAGGTGGCCAAAGTACTGGAGTTTCAGCTTTAGCATCATTCCTTCCAAAGAAATCCCAGGGCTGATCTCCTTCAGAATGGACTGGTTGGATCTCCTTGCAGTCCAAGGGACTCTCCAGAGTCTTCTACAACACCACACTTCAAAAGCATCAATTCTTCGGCACTCAGCCTTCTTCACAGTCCAACTCTCACATCCATACATGACCACAGGAAAAATCATAGCCTTGACTAGACAAACCTTTGTTGGCAAAGTAATGTCTCTGCTTTTGAATATGCTATCTAGGTTGGTCATAACTTTCCTTCCAAGGAGTAAGCGTCTTTTAATTTCATGGCTGCAGTCACCATCTGCAGTGATTTTGGAGCCCAGAAAAATAAAGTCTGACACTGTTTCCACTGTTTCCCCATCTATTTCCCATGAAGTGATTGGACAGGATGCCACAATCTTTGTTTTCTGAATGTTGAGCTTTAAGCCAACTTTTTCACTCTCCACTTTCACTTTCATTAAGAGGCTTTTGAGTTCCTCTTCACTTTCTGCCATAAGGGTGATGTCATCTGCATATCTGAGGTTATTGATATTTCTCCTGGCAATCTTGATTCCAGCTTGTGTTTCTTCCAGTCCAGCGTTTCTCATGATGTACTCTGCATATAAGTTAAATAAACAGGGTGACAATATACAGCCTTGACGAACTCCTTTTCCTATTTGGAACCAGTCTGTTGTTCCATGTCCAGTTCTAACTGTTGCTTCCTGACCTGCATACAGATTTCTTAAGAGGCAGATCAGGTGTTCTGGTATGCCCATCTCTTTCAGAATTTTCCACAGTTTATTGTGATCCACACAGTCAAAGGTTTTGGCATAGTCAATAAAGCAGAAATAGATGTTTTTCTGGAACTCTCTTGCTTTTTCCATGATCCAGTGGATGCTGGCAATTTGATCTCTGGTTCCTCTGCCTTTTCTAAAACCAGCTTGAACATCAGGAAGTTCATGGTTCACATATTGCTGAAGCCCGGCTTGGAGAATTTTGAGCATTACTTTACTAGCGTGTGAGATGAGTGCAATTGTGCAGTAGTTTGAGCATTCTTTGGCATTGCCTTTCTTAGGGATTGGAATGAAAACTGACCTTTTCCAGTCCTGTGGCCACTGCTGAGTTTTCCAAATTTGCTGGCATTTGAGTGCAGCACTTTCACAGCATCATCTTTCAGGATTTGAAATAGCTCAACTGGAATTCCATCACCTCCACTAGCTTTGTTTGTAGTGACAGTAGCTGAGGTGAAAATTCCCAGCAACCAGGTGGACAGAAGTTCCAAGTTAGACTGAACGTGACTTAAAGAAAATTTTCATATGTGACTTTTTTTTTTTTTGTAATTTTGTGTACTAACATGATGATAATGGTAATGGTGGGACAGATAATGTGAAGCTATTGTTCATTTTCCAAAAAAGCCTCAAAAAATGTGAGCAAACATCAGAAAAGATTAGCTCTGTGAGAGAAGGAGGAGGAGGAAAGAACTTAAAGTATATACAATAAGAGGAGGGGAGAAAAATAGCATGAATTAAGAGATTGCATCTCTAGGACTTTGCTTGTGCTAGTGTCCAGAAAACCATTTGCGTCGAGGTTTGTTTGTTATAAACAAATAAAAATCTTGAGCTTTAATTAAAAATGATTCATTATAAGACAGGCCCTGAAGCTAGGTGCAGCTACTCTCTTCACATGTTTGTGCTTGCGTGTGTGTGTGTGTGTGTGTGTGTGTGTGTGTGTGTGTGTGTGTGTGTGTGTGTCTGGGCCCTAGGGTCTCTCACTCTGCTCTTCTATTCACTCTCATTCTCCAGATTTTTCTGCAAACCTTCTATTTATACATCATTGTAGAAAATCCCAATGGACAGCCTCTGCATGGCAGCCGTGGCCCAAGCTGACATGGCCTTGAAGGTCCAACATTTTCTTTTCTCTGACCCAAGTTTTCAACTTCAAATTCCCAAGAAAGAAAATCTAATTGGCTCCATTCAGCCAATAGACTGTGTCCTGGGTCAGCTATCCACCTTGGTCCAGCCAGCTGCGGCCAGGCAGAGACAGGCCAAGCACTGGGAATCATGGCTGCAGAGGGCCAGTCTAGAGGGGAGGGGTTGTGAGCTGAGCTGGGCAGGCACGTGTCCCAGAATTTGTCACCTGCCTCTCTCACTTTTCACCCTGTGAGCGTCCACACATCCTTCAAGCCTTAGCCCCTGGCTTTGTGAACTAGCCTCCACACCTACTAGGGGAATCAGTTTCTCCCTCCTCAGATGCCTAGGAATGGGCTTTTATCACAATAACTACACATCTCTTCACAATCTTTTATTTACACAGCTGGTTTTGGCTCGTGTATCTCAAGCACAAGACTCTTATCTCTAGTGCCAGGGCAAATATACACTGATTGGCTGGCTGAAGAAATGGCATGACCATCAGTTTTACATTTAAGAATATGTTTCAGGATGGGGAGCACATGTATACCTGTGGCGGATTCATTTTGATATTTGGCAAAACTAATACAATTATGTAAAGTTTAAAAATGAAATAAAATTTAAAAAAAAAGAAGCAAAGAAAAAAAATAAATAAATAAAATTAAAAAAAAAAAAATATGTTTTGGCCCTCTTTAGAGGCCTCTGGGGGCTATATCATCATGGCCCAGGAAGATGAAGAGGTTTATTTATGCCTCTTAGAGACAGAGGGATGGTTTAACCCAGAATTTATGACCCCAGAGCTCTTAAGCCATTAATACCAGTCTTAATTTGAGCTTCCCAGGTGGCTCAGTGGTTAAAGAATCCACTTGCAATGCAGGAGACACAGGTTCAATCCCTGGCTTGGGAAGATCCCCTGGAGGAGGGCATGGCAACCCCCTGCAGTATTTTTGCCTGGAGAATACCAAGGACAGAGGAGCCTGGTGGGCTACAGTCCATGGGGTCACTAGGAGTCGGACATGACTGGAGTGACAGAGCACACGCCTGGGTCTTATCTCTGGTACAGATGTTGTCACAACCTCTCCGTTGTTTAATCTGTGAGAGGTTTATTTTAATAGCACTATTTGCCTTTCAAGGGGTTGTGGGAGAAATAATTAGTACTTATCCATTGTCTGAAAATGGCAGGTTATAAAATGTAGCAATCTAACTCAGTTTTCATTTTTAGATCTTTTATAGAACATGAAACTCTACTCTGCAATCATAGTAGAAAGGCTTTTCTTTGTCTGTTTATGTAAAAGTTTATTTTGAGCCTTTGATTTTGCCATCTAAAGAGTCATACTCTTTTGCATCTCCTAGAGTGTAAGCAAATCTAGATAGAGATTTTTGGCAGCTCAGTGTCTCCATGCAAAACCACCTCTGACCTAGTCTCAGGCCATGTGGTTGCAGTAGGGGCGGGGCAGGAGGCATTCAGTGCCCTGACAGCAGTGTGGCCACGTGACCCAGGCCTGACCAAGGTGATCCTGCATCCCACTGTTCTAGATGAGAACAGAGCGCCAAGCTGGAAGAATAGGAGCCAAGCTTGGGAATTTGCTGGAGCTTTCAGGAAAGTGCTGCTCTCCATTGGCTGTGGTTATTAAACCTAGAACAGCTAGTGGTCACCTCTGTCACCACCTAAAAGGAGCCTGTCTGAGACTTCATGGACAGCAGAGTCAAGAGATGGGGGCTTTCAGGTACAGATGACACTGAGGACCCGTGGCTGATGCCTGTGCTGCCCCGGGACTTCCCAGGTATAATCAACTCCCTTTTTTGCTGGAACTCATCTGACCTGGGTTTCTGCCATTTACAACAAAAAATCCTGCATAGCATATTAAGCATAATAATTATAATAATTGAAAATAAATAACATATTAAGCCAAACTCTTGATCTATTTGCTAAGCTTAAATTATATGGACTATACGAGCTAGGCAACAGTACCCATGTTCAAAGAATATATATTCCAACCAGGAAGACTAAACATAAACATATTTTTGAAAGATTCTTTCTTTGTTTCATTCCTTCATATAAGAAACATTTGCTCAATGCCTGGTCTGGGCCTTGCTCAGTGCTGTAAGCTGGTGATATACACATGAATGGGCTTTCCAGGTCACTCAGTGGGTAAAGAGTGTACCCAGCCTGCAATGCTGGAGATACAGGAGACGTGGGTTCAATCCCTGGCTCAGGAAGAGCCCCTGGAGGAGGGTATAGCAACCCACTCCAGTATTCTTGCCTGGAGACTCTCATGGACAGAGGAGCCTGGCGGGCTACGGTCCATAGAGTCACAAAGAATCAGACACAGTTGAAGCGACTGAGCATGCGCGCACACAGATGAACACAAAGGCAAGTCAGATCGGAGCTCTCTATGTTGCGGCTCTTTTCTGGCACCTGGACTTTGGATTCACGGCACTCATCATGATTTCAAGTTGTTTATGTAATTATCACACTAATGACTAACTCTCCCATCAGCTTGGGGTTTCATATGGAATAGGGCCTTATCTGTCTTTTATTCACCACTATGTCCCACATGCCTGGCACAGTGGTCACCCTCCGGGAGCTCACAGTCTGATGGCACAGCTAAACGGATAGCTGTAACCCAGGGAGATACACTCTCACCAGGGGAATGAGATGTAAGTCCAGCCACTTGTCTAGAGGAGGAATGCAGAACCCAGAAGTTTTTCTCAGAGGAAATAGCTCTTTGGATGTGGAGGAATAAGAACTCAAAGGAGGAATAGGACTTTTTTTTTATTTTGTGGCTCTTAAATTGAGAAGGGTATTGTGGTGGCACATTCTGCAGTCACGCCCCCGATCCCCACTGCCTGGTGGCCATAGGTGGGTTCTTCTAGACCCAAAAGTGAGTTGGTCTTCTTGGCATAGAACCTGGCCATTCTCCCTTGGACATAGTCCATGCGGTTGTGGGCAGCCTCTATGATGACCTTCTGTGATCTCCCACATCCTGGGAACATAAGCGTGTTTGGGTTGGGCTTTCTGTCACTTGCATCTAAAATATTCAGATCAGATCAGATCAGATCAGTCGCTCAGTCATGTCCAACTCTTTGCAACCCCATGAATCGCAGCACGCCAGGCCTCCCTATCCCCCACCAACATCCATGTAGCCAAGCATCCCAAATGTTCAAGGTCCCTTATTCCCGATAAAGGACAAAGGAAAAACATCACCTTATGAAGCCTTACTCTGTGTCCCTTTTTTGATTACCAATCTGGGAAATGAACCCCAAACCTACTTTGAGATAGAGTTGGGAGAAGGATCTGAAACTTATTCTATTGAAACTTTGTTGAAGTTTTAACTTTTTTCCTTATGGATAGCATGTAAGTCCTAATGTCAGGTCATCTAGATATCAACAGAGGCTTCCCAGCCCTGGAGATCTGAGAGCATTCCCAAGTCTCACCAAGATTTCTACAACTTTAAACATCTTCTTCCACATTTCTACACCTTTATATGAACATCTGCTGTTCTGTGAGTATGAAATGCCTCTCCTCTTTGCTGTCAAAACCCCATTTACCCCTCAAGATCCATCTCACATGTCATCTTCTCAGTGAAGTCTTCCTTGATCATGAAAACATGTTGTTTTTCCTCTGTTCCCAAGACAGTCTGAACATCTTCTCTTTGTACTCACTATATATTGTTCATGTCTGTGTATGTCTCCATCTCTCCCACAAGATTGTGAGCCCCCTGAGAATCCACGAATCTTCCCCTCTTTATATCCCTGTCATCAAGTCCTGGGATAAAGTAGCCACACAATAAATATTGTTAAATTATACTGGAAAAGCAGAGGAGCAGAGAAACTCTCCCACTGGGGCTTTTTTGTTTTTGTTTTTAAGGCAAGATTTCCAGGGTCATTAAAGTAGGCTATTTATCTCTCAGACCCATGTTACCTCCTGGTGGTCATGACTCAGAGGCATTTTTAAGAAAAGTAGATAGCGTTTGCCTCATCATCAGGGCTCCAGGAAAATCATGTAGGACAAATGAACAGCAAAGTTGTATATGTCTTAATAAACACACTCCTTTCTCAGGATGCAGGATCAGAGCTGAGCTGCGTGTCTTTCTTTGGACGTCTTGAGTAAGTGGATTTTACTGCCATTTAATTCTGAGATGAATGTTTTGCATTCCAAAAGCATGTTGCAAGAAGCTCCACAATGAAATGATTAAAATTAAATGGCAAATCATTATACCCTGTCTTGTATTTTGCTAGATATTCAAAACATAGTCAATAGAAATCTAACTAGATTTAGAAAACTCTCTGTTTCATCATCACCTGCATTCATTTATTCACTCGTCCATTCATTCTTCCGAATCAGTGTCTAATATGTGACATTCAAGATACACTTTAGTCTTTGAAATAAAATCTTCTCCCATTGCTGAATGTCTTGAAACACCTCTAAGTGAGCAATTCTTCAAACAGCATTAGCAGAGAGCAATTCATATTTGAAAGTTTATTTTGAAAAAATAGTCTCTATCACTACTCTGGCAGCCCATTTCTTTCCACCCAGGGCCATTAAAATGCCTAAATCTTCATTTCAGGTGTTAGAGTCAAGAGTTGTAAAGTCTGGTGAGGCAATACTGAGAATTTAATAGGTTACAACCCATTTCACTAGCTTACTTCTATGATTTTCATTCACTGTTCCCCTAATACCTCTGTCACCAAATTCTGTCATAGGTCTCCACACTGCTTGAAAACCATAATAACTTATTAGGTCCCATTCTGCTTCTCCTCCTTATCCTTATTTCAGAAGCCAAAGGGAACAACACATAAAGAACCCAGAAACAGAGACTGAGAAGTCTGACCAGTCTAATTATGGCCACGGTTATAACTTTTGTTACTGCTGCTAAGTATTGCTATTGACCGCTGTCCTGTACAGGTTGCTGCTCAGGATGTGATCCACAGACCAGCAGCATCCGCATTCCTGGAAGGGATGTTAGAAATGCAGAGTCTCAGCCCCATCTCAGACCTGCTGAAAGTGCACTCTAAGAAGATCTGCAAGCGATTCATGGGCACATTCCAAGATGAGAAGCAACATGTGTCCAGTACTGCATTAAGTCTTTGTTGGCCCAGATCAGCAGCACTGCAGTGGCACCCACATGGATGACCTCCATGATTACAGTTCCCTTAGCTCTTGTTCACAGGCTCAGCCCTCATTTCCACTGGGCAGTTAAGGCTGGTTAGGGCTTTCCAAATATAGCCACGAGTTGTGCTAGAAGTCCAGCTCTCAGGCCCTTTGAGTTGAACTAAAGTTACTAACCCACCTAGAATGTCCCTTCCAGCCTAATGAGTTGTACCCTAGGCTCCTGATGTGCTTTCCCACTTGTGGCTCTCCAATGACATGAAGCTACCAAAAGAAAGGGGATTTCAGATGATTTCTTCCTAGGAGGCTCCTTGACCCCTATGCACATTTTTAATACTTCCTCCCAATGAACAGCCAAAATAATTTTGAAAAAGAAAAACAAAGTTGGAGGATTTGCGCTATCTGATTTTACACTTAATGTAATACTACAAGGAACATGGTGGTGTGATTGTGGCATAAGGATGGCTACATAGATCAATGAAACAGAAAAGGAAGTCCCAAGATGGACTAATATCTATACAGAAATTGATTTTTTGACACAAGTCCAAAAATAATTCAGTGTGTGCAATTTGCAAGAACTTGCAGCTTATTATAAATGGGCTTATAATAAACCTGTTCTCCAAATATTGTGGATCTATGTTATGTTCACAGATTGCTTCTTCTGATCATGGAGGTGCCCACAGAGAAGTGGGCAGCATTATACCCCCTTCTGCAGTGCCATAAGCCCCTCCCCTTCTCCGAAGCATTTTCAGGTGATTTAAAGGGCCAGCACCCTCCTTGTTTCAATTTTTCTCTTTTTTCCCCCCTCATTTGGAAGGCAGGCACTAAAAACTAGGAAATTAAAAACTACATGTATGGGGAAGTTAGAGAGTCACTGACTATTCCTGGGGAAAAGCAAAGATTCAAAAAAAAAACCCTAAGAAGACCTTACCTATATATCTCCAGCTGAGCCCCAGCATGGAGATGGTCTCCAACAGTCAGCAAGCAAACAAAAACAAAAAGTACCAAACCCTGGGGAAAGGGAAAATCAGATTTCCAGAGTTACCACATTCAGATCAGTTCAGTCGCTCAGTCGTGTCCAACTCTTTGCGACCCCATGAATCGCAGCACGCCAGGCATCCCTGTCCATCACCAACTCCCGGAGTTCACTCAGACTCACATCCATCCAGTCAGTGATGCCATCCAGCCATCTCATCCTCTGTCGTCCCCTTCTCCTCTTGCCCCCAATCCCTCCCAGCATCAGAGTCTTTTCCAATGAGTCAACTCTTCGCATGAGGTGGCCAAAGTATTGGAGTTTCAGCTTTAGCATCATTCCTTCCAAAGAAATCCCAGGGCTGATCTCCTTCAGAATGGACTGGTTGGATCTCCTTGCAGTCCAAGGGACTCTCAAGACTCTTCTCCAACACCACAGTTCAAAAGCATCAATTCTTCGGCGCTCAGCCTTCTTCACAGTTCAACTCTCACATCCATACATGACCACAGGAAAAACCATAGCCTTGACTAGACAAACCTTTGTTGGCAAAGTAATGTCTTTGCTTCTGAATATGCTATCTAGGTTGGTCATAACTTTCCTTCCAAGGAGTAAGCGTCTTTTAATTTCATGGCTGCAGTCACCATCTGCAATGATTTTGGAGCCCCCAAAAATAAAGTCTGACACTGTTTCCACTGTTTCCCCATCTATTTCCCATGAAGTGATGGGACCAGATGCCACAATCTTTGTTTTCTGAATGTTGAACTTTAAGCCAACTTTTTCACTCTCCACTTTCACTTTCATCAAGAGGCTTTTGAGTTCCTCTTCACTTTCTGCCATAAGGGTGATGTCATCTGCATATCTGAGGTTATTGATATTTCTCCCAGCAATCTTGATTCCAGCTTGTGTTTCTTCCAGTCCAGCGTTTCTCATTATGTACTCTGCATATAAGTTACATAAACAGAGTGACAATATACAGCCTTGGCAAACTCCTTTTCCTATTTGGAACCAGTCTGTTGTTCCATGTCCAGTTCTAACTGTTGCTTCCTGACCTGCATACAGGTTCCTCAAGAGGCAGGTCAGGTTGTCTGATATTCCTATCTCTTTCAGAATTTTCCACACCACATTACTAGATTCAAATGTTCAGTTTTCGACAACAACAGCAACAACAAATAAAATCACAAGGCATACAAAGAAACAGGAAAGCATGACCTTTCCAAAGAAAAATACACCAACAGAAACTGTCCCCAAGGAAGACTACAGGGAAATCTACTAGATAAAGACTTTAGAACAACTGTCTTAAAGATGTCCAAAGAACTGTAACATGTTACAAAGATGTAAAAGAAGACAGTGTCTGAACAAAATGAGAATATCCATAGATTGAAAACCTAAAAATAAACCAAAAAGAAATTCTGGAGCTAAAAAGTACAATATACAAAAGTTTAAAACTTTATCAGAGGCACTCAATGGCAGGGCTGAGTCGGCAGAAAAAAAGGAATCAGTGAACTCGAAGACAGGATGATTGAAACTACCGGGTCTAATGAATAGAAGCAAAAGACTGAAGAAAAATAAAGAGAGCCCCGGAGTCTACGGGCAATCATCAACCTGACCAACAAATGTGCAGGAGGAGTCCCACACTGAGAAGAGAGGGAGAAAAGGGAAGAGAAAATATCTGAAGAAGCAGCGGCAAAAAGTTATCATATGTGAAGAAACACACAATTATAAACATCCAGGGAGATGATGTTCTTCATGTAGGATGGGTTCGGAGATAGCCGCGCTGAGACAAACTATAATCAAATGGTGGAAAGATAAAGAGAGAACCTTAAAAGCAGCAAGGAAAGTGACTTGTCAGGTACAAGGCATCAGCAATCAGATTATCAGGGAAATTTCTTAGCAGAAACTTTGAAGTATATCAGAAGGCAGTAGCTGATATTTTCAAAGTGCTAAAAAATTGTCAACCAAGACTCCTAAAGGGAGTTCTGTAGGCTGAAATCAAAGGAGAGTAGCTCAAAACTGTATAAAGAAATAAATATCCCAGTAAAAGGAAATAAAGGGACAATTATGAAGGCTATTAATAGTGTGATTATAACTTTCATTGTAACTCCACATTTTGTTTTCTCTGTTATTTAAGAGATGAATACATTTTAAAAGTTATGAATATATGTTTTTGAACACACAGTGTACAAAGATGTACATCAAACTTGAAAAAGGCTAAGTACAAATCTGTAAATGAGAAGAGTTTGTGTATATTATTGAAGTTGCTGCTGCTGCTGCTGCTAAGTCGCTTCAGTTTTGTCCGACTCTGTGCGCCCCCATAGACAGCAGCCCACCAGGCTATGCCATCCCTGGGATTCTCCAGGCAAGAACACTGGAGTGGGTTGCCCTTTCCTTCTCCAATGCATGAAAGTGAAAAGTGAAAGTGAAGTCACTCAGTCGTGTCCGACTCTTCGCGACACCATGGACTGCAGCCTGCCAGGCTCCTCCATCCATGGGATTTTCCAGGCAAGAGTACTGGAGTGGGGTGCCATTGTGGAATGATATAATGTCATGAAGTTAAATGTAATCCCTGTGAAAACAACAAAAAATACAATATACACAAAAGAAAATGAGAAGGGAATTAAAACATTTCACTACAACAAATCAACTGAACACAAAGGAAGACAGTAAGGGAGGAAATGAGGGACAAAAATGCTACCACACACACATGCACACACACACACACACGCACACACACAACAAAATAACAATAGGAAGTACCTCCCTATCAGTAATTACTTTAACTGTAAATTGATTAAACTCACCAGTCAAAAGACATAGATTGGCTGAATGTATTTTTTAAAATAAAAGGATCCAACTCTATGTTTTCTATAATAATCTTGCTTTACATCTAAGGACACATCCAGCCAAGTTAAAAGTGAAAGGACAGAAAAAAAAAATGTCATGCAAATAGTAACTGAAACAGAGGAGAGGGACTAAATAGATGCTAAATCAAAAGACAGGTGACAAGGAAGGGCCTATATTAATAAAATGTTCAATGGAGCAAGAAGATACAACAATTATAAAATCTTACACACATACTAACAGATTATCAAAATAAGTAAAGCAAAAATTGACAGAGTTAAAGCCAGGAATAGGTAGTCCTACAATAGTAGAGAAGTTAACTATTGTTCAGTGGGTACAGAGTTTCAGTTTGCAAGCTAAAAGCAGTTCTGGAGATGGATGATGGTGATGGTTAACAACTATATAAATGTAATTATGTAACATGTATGTAACTATATACACATATAATATAACTATATTATATATATAATTTGTTATATAGTTACATATAGTTATATAGTTACATATATATATTATATATATAACACATATATATAACAACTATATAAATGTAATTAATGCCAGTGAAATACACACTTAAAAATGGTAAGGATGGAAGCTCTTATGTTACAGGTACTTTTCCACTTTTAAGAAATTGAAAATAAAAGGCTGGGCAGGGGGTGCATGGGAGCAGATTACCAGAATGGCAAGGGGAAAATCCCAGGAAAATGAATGGTCAAGAACCACTTCTTGGATTATGTGCTAGAAGTTATCATTTCCTACGTCAGTGGGTAATCTCCAGACAACTTTAAGCATGAGAAAAAAAAAAAAAAATAAGCATGAGAGGGATGGGACTGATCTTGACAAGGAAGAGAGTAGGACCTTTCCAGTCCTTTAGGAAAACCCCACCCAGACTTGCAACAAATTCTCCACAGGGCTTGTCCCTCCTCTGGAAGCTCGCAGAGGCTGCAGTGAGACCTTGGGAAGAACGTAGACTTCCTCAGCAAATGACCAAGGACTTTTCTCTTCCCTGGAGATAAAGCCTCTTGTGAATATCATCAGACAACCTCATGGCTTCAGAGAATATGATCTGAGCAACTGTCCACCCAAAGGGAATGCTGGTGTGTATGTGTGTGCATGTGTATTCCCTCTTGCAAAAATTTCTTGCATGCCTTTTCTAGAATGCAGTTCAAATTTACAGCAAACGAATAGTTTGAGGGCTTCCCAGGTGGCACTAGTGGTAAAGAACCAGCCTCTCAATGCAGGAGACATAAGAGACAGAGGTTCAATCCTTGGGTTGAGAAGATTCCCTGAAGGAGGAAATGGCAACCCACTCCAGTATTTTTGCCTAGAGAATCCCATGGACGGAGGAGCCTGGCAGGCTACAGTTGACAGGGTTGCAAAGAGTCTGATATGACTGAAGCAACTTAGCATGCACGAAGCACACAGTGTTAAAATATCAAATAACTCCAAAATGCCAGCAAAGTAAAACAATTCTTTAATAAGGCATTTCAAACATAACATGTCTGAAACTAAACTTCTGATTTTTCTCCCCAGAAATACTATCAATTCAGTTCAGTCATTCAGTCATGTTCGACTCTTTGCAACTGCATGGACTGCAACACACCAGGCTTCCCTGTCCATCACCAACTCCTGGAGCCTCCTCAAACTCATGTCCATAGCGTTGGTGATGCCATTCAACCATCTCATCCACTGTCGTCCCCTTCTCCTCACACCTTCAATCTTTCCCAGCATCAGGGTCTTACCCAATGAGTCAATTCTTCCCATCAGGTGACCAACGTATTGGAGTTTCAGCATCAGTCCTTCCAATGAACATACAGGACTGATTTCCTTTAGGATGGACTGGTTGGATCTCCTTGCAGTCCAAGGGACTCTCAAGAGTCTTCTCCAACACCACAGTTCAAAAGCATCAGCTTTCTTTATAGTCCAGCTCTCACATCCATACATGACTCCTGGAAAAAACCTAGCCTTGACTAGATGGACCTTTGTTGGCAAAGTAATGTCTCTGTTTTTAAATATGCTGTCTAGGTGGGTCATAGGTTTCCTTCCAAGGAGCAAGCCTCTTTTAATTTCATGGCTGCAGTCACCATCTGCAGTGACTTTGGAGCCCCCCAAAATAAAGTTCCTCACTGTTTCCACTGTTTCCCCATCTATTTGTTATGAAGTGATGGGACCAGATGCCATGATCTTAGTTTTCTGAATGTCCCACCTCAATAACAATTCCAAAACAGCTTGGAGTCATTTCCTACTCCTCTTTTCCTCTGACACCCATCATGTGAGCCACTAGAAATCGCCGTCCATTTGTTGAACCTTCCAAACACGCACAGAACCTGACCTATGTCCTCCATCTCCTCTGCTACCTCCATGGTTCAAGCCACTCTTGTCTTTTCCTTGAAAAAATTTCTGCCCCTGCCCAGGTGGTTTCCTTAAATCCTCTTGAGTTTTCCTACAGCCCATTCTGCATGCAGCAGCCAAAGAGACTGTTAAAAAATATAAAGCAGATGAGTTACGATGCCAATTTCTTCTGTTCACAGGAAATAAAATCCAAACACCATAAAGCAGACAAAGCTTACAGGATTGGCCCATAGCTACCTTTCCAAGTCAATCTCGTGCATGTCTCTCTGTTCTTACAGTCAGACATGCTAGCCTTCTTGCTCTTCTCCAAATATGCTATATTCGCCACCATCTCAGGTCTACGCCTCTCTATCAGGAAGGTTTTCTTCCAGGTCTTTCTTGGGCTCATTCCCTATTCCTTCAAGTTCAAGTGCTACCCTTTCAAAGAGAGGCCTTTCCTGACCACCGTATTGAAAATAACATATGCTGTCCCCCATCATTGTTCCCTTACTCTGTTTCTTCAATATACTCATCATTATCTGAAATTGTCTACTTGTCCACGTGCCTGTCTGTTTTCTTAACTAGACGGTAAAACCTCTAAAGGCAGAGATTCTGACTATCTTATCCAGTGATGTGTATCCTGTGTCTAGAACACTACTGCAAGCATGGTGAGAAAATACATAATTTTAAATGAATAAATGAATGCTTCATGTCCCTTCCTAATTTCCAGTTCTACTTCCAAGAGACAGCAACTTTTAATTATTAATATTTTAGCTATTTATTTTGATAGTTGCTCCATATTCCAGTCTTCTATGTCTTCAATAATTTGTTATAAACATTAGTTATTTATCACCTATTAAGCTAGATGAGGAGAAGGCGATGGTACTCCACTCCAGTACTCTTGCCTGGAAAATCCCATGGACTGAGGAGCCTGGTTGCCTGTAGTCCATGGGATCTTGAAAAGTCAGACACGACTGAGCGACTTCACTTTCACCTTTCACTTTCATGCATTGGAGAAGGAAATGGCAACCCACTCCAGTGTTCTTGCCTGGAGAATCCCAGGGACGGGGGTGCCTAGTGGGCTGCTGTCTATGGGGTCGCGCAGAGTCAGACACGACTGAAGCGACTTAGCAGCAGCAGCAGCAAGCTAGATGAGGATTAGCTCACTGATACTTTCACCCTCACATTTTCTTTCTCTATCACCCAAATATGCTTCCATCACTATCTTTTGATAGAAAACAACATTACTATGACTGTATTAAATTTTCTTGCTTCAGTGCCAACTAGTATACTATGATTATTTTTTGTACAGTTTTATACTGTTCCAATAGTTTCTAAGTATCATTATTTTCTGCTTGCAATTTGTTATAAGCAATAAGTCAAAAATTTTTAAAGTTTCATCACATTAAGTATTCTAATAAGCCCCTGTCTTTCACATTTTTAGGGTCCCTCTCTTCCTTTTCCTGTCTAGACTGTTCCTTTTCTAGCCCTTTACACAAACGACCTTCTGGAATTTCCCATAATTTCTTTCCTGGGTTCGACCCATTGTTTTCTAAATACCATGTCTTACTTATTGAGGGTTTGTTCCCTTTGGCTCTGAATCCCTTAGAAAGCATTGGGTTCCTACGTCTCTCCTGAATCTTATGGCAAATTTGGCTGTGTAAGGGACATAATTTGTGTTAACTATAATGATCCCTTTCAATTAGAACTGATTCAAAACAATTCTGGTCTTCCCTGTTGGCTCAGCGGTAAAGAATCTGCTGGACAATGCAGGAGACATGGGTTCAATTCCAGGGTCAGGAAGATCCCCTGAAGAAGGAAAAGGCAATCCACTCCAGTGTTCTTACCTGGGAAATCCTACGGACTGAAGGACCTGGGGGGCTACAGTCCATGGGGTAGTCAAAGACTTAGCAACTGAACAACAACAAAACAACTTCATAAAGTATATTTTATCCTCATTTTATAGGGAAGTATACTGGGGTTAAAAAAGTTAAGTAACTTGCCCCAAGTCTTACATATAGGAAGTAGCAGAGCTGGGATTTGACTTTCTAGCCCCAAAGTCTGATGAGCTACCTTCTGCTGAGGGCTTACCATACATCAGACTACCGTCCTGAGCTCTTGTATTATTATGATGATACATCATCCTTACCACATCCAGACGTTGTTGAAATGAATGCTGTTATCAAATATTGACTCTCACAATTAATAAAGAATTAGACTTCCTCAAATAACTACAGAGAGCATAACTTGGATCAGTGAGAAAAAGTCACAAAGAGATAGATATTAGCTTAAAATAAGGAGAGAATGTCTAACCATCTGAGCCATTCCAGGATGAGTCACTTTGTAAGATAGTGAGCTTTCTACCCCTGGAGATACACAAGAAGAATCTTCCAGGTAAAGGTGACTGTAAAATCAACTTCTTTGTTTTATGTGCTGATGACCTAAGGAGGAGAAAGGAACCATCAGGTTGAACTCCTGCTATGGCCAGGCACAGGGCTTTGCATACAGGAACTCATTAAAAAATGTACATCTTATTCATTTAACAAGTAAGGTAACTAAGCTCAGAAAAATCAAATTGTTAACCCAAGGTCACACAGTTCATGTGTAATTTTGAATCCAAATCTATCTGACTTCAAATCCTGTAAGGTGATTCATAATCCTTTCAACCTATCAGCACCAAGACTTCTTTTGAGACTCCTCTTACCTTCACAGACTTCTTCAAAAGATCCTATCTACTCAATTAACTGCCTCTGTGGAGCAACAGTGGCTAATCAAAGGCTTATGAGCCTGTCAATCAGAAGGAAAGTGCTGCTAAAACTCCATGCCAAAGCAAAGGCACAAGCCACTTGCGATAATCTGTTCAGTCTCATAATTGATGTATGGTAATTTTAAAACAGCTCACGAACTTATCTTCCAAGGTCCTTCCTGAATTAACAACCTAAAAGTTAAATTAATTTATACAGTCTTATTGATGTTATCGTTTAGGGAGAAGCATTATTTTTGACTGAACATTTTTCGTTCTTGTTCAGTGAGCTCTTTTTTCTCTGCCTCCTCTCTTCCTAATACAACTCAAATCTTGAACTTCACTCAAGATGCAATTAAAGTTTAAACACTCTGTGACATATTCTGCCTTCAACCAACCAGGCTTATTGTTACCATCCTTCTAAATTCCATATATATGCGTTATTATACTGTATTGGTGTTTTTCTTTCTGGCTTACATCACTCTGTATAACAGAAAAGTCAATGTGTAGTCAGGCATCAGACATGGGTCAGTCCAGAAGGTTAAATGTTTCCATCAGGACTTGATGTCTCTCCACCAGGGTAACCAGGAGTCCTAGTCTGAGAGAATGAGGAGGATAAGGGGCTTTCATAATGGGAGACTTTCAGTGCTAGAGTCTCAGGCAAACCAGGACCAGTTGGTACTCAAGACTTACAGCATCTTTACAACTAACAATTTCAGTGGGAAAAGAATATCTCTTTCACAATAGTTTCATCAATATCTCAGGTTGTATCTTGCTGGGCTGGCCTGGATCCCAGGGCAATTCCTAAACCAATTCCCATGGCCAGGTGAAACGCGAGGCACTGACTGACCAGGCATGGGGCACACAAGCTTTCCAGGGCTCAGTTTTATAATCCCACCAAAATCAACAAACTGTGTTTGAAATAGAGATGGGTCCCCAGAGGGAAGTCAAATTGCTGTCATCAGAAGAAAAAAGAATCGAGTGTGGGCAGGCAGAAACAATGTCCACCACAAGGAGTGATGTGGCAGAAAGAGCACTGGTCTCTTTGAGACCAGTTCAAATCTCAAATCTATCATTTTCTGGAGTGACCCTGCTGAGCTGCCAGAGTTAATGGGAAGCTTTTCTGCTGCTGCTGCTAAGTCGCTTCAGTCGTGTCCGATTCTGTGAGACCCCATAGATGGCAGCCACCAGGTTCCCCCATCCCTGGGATTCTCCAGGCAAGAACACTGGAGTGGGTTGCCATTGCCTTCTCCAATGCATGAAAATGAAAAGTGAAAGTGAAGTTGTGTCTGACTCTTATCGACCCCATGGACTGCAGCCCACCAGGCTCCTCCATCCATGGGATTTTCCAGGCAAGAGTACTGGAGTGGGGTGCCATTGCCTTCTCCGAATGGGAAGCTCTTAGGTCTGTGAGAATTAAAGACATTAGCTGTTGAAAGTAACTGACAAGGAACTTTGCCAACTGGTAAGCTTGGTCAAGGTTCTGCTCACCATATTTACCTAGAAATAAACAGTTTTAACCAGGTATTCCCAGTGACAAAACACAATGGCACCTTTTATAATATGTAATTCAATAGGAAATATTTCTTTTTCTGTCTTAAAGCAAGTATGATTTTGGAGTTATTTTGAAAGCATTAGCATTCAACACTTCTACTTACCCTGAGATCCTGGAATTAAAAAAGAATCTCATTAAAAAAAAATGAGATAGGATATGAAAACATTGATTTTGATGACAAGTGGTTTACTTTCCCCAGAATGCTTAATTAGGCCAGTCCTCTAAAGATTCTAAACTAGTCCTTCACACAAGATTTTCAACTCCCAAATCTGAGAAAGGTGTCTAGAGCTAGCCTCATGAAAACTTTGCAAGAGTTTGGAAAGGATGGAGATTAAATACCAATTCCTTCTAAAGTCCACTTTGTACTTGAGACAAGCTATTATTGGGAAGAAACATATAAGAAATGTTCCATCCCTCAGATACAGAGTTTTTAGAGGATCTTTGGACATTTTCTGATCCAACTTTACCTCACCGATGCAATGGGCACTAGTTTGAGTAGGCTCCAGAAGTTGGTGATGGACATGGAAGCCTGGAGTGCTGCAGTCTATGGGGTTGCACAGAGTCGGACACGACTGAGTGACTGAACTGATACTTTGCTGTTACATAAACCAAGGCCATATTTAGCTATAAGTACTTCAAATGACTTACTCCCCAGAGTTTCCTCATATGCTGTTACTTCTGTTTTAAATGTTCACAGACCCCTTCCTCAGACTTCTGTAAAATGTCTTGCTCCTTCACAATTCAACTTAAGGCCACCTCCATGAGACTCTTTCCCTGATGCCACCCACCCCAGGTTGAATGAGGTGGCTTATCATAGTGCAGTCCAAGTCATAGTGTATGGTAACCATTGGTTTTATAGGCTCCCTTGGTCAATTGTCACCTCCCACCCTCCCACCCTGATCTCCTTACATGAAGAGTTAATGTATTATTCATTGCTGAATCTCCAGTATTTAACACAGGGTTTGGCGCACACCAAGCTTCAGTTCTTGTGTGTGCTTAGTCGTGTGCTTAGTCACTCGGTCCTGTCTGACTCTTCCCGATCCCATGGACTGTAGCCCACCAGGCTCCTCTGTCCATGGAATTCTCCAGGCAAGAACACTGGAGTGGGTTGCCATGCCTTCCTCCAGGGGATCTTCCCAACCCAGGGATCAAACCCAGGTCTCCTGCATGGCAGGCACATTCTTTACCATCCTAGCTGTCAGTGAAGCCCATCAGTCCTTGCTTGTTGTCAAAGACCAACCTGGCTGGATCTATTTTATAAGCATGTGGCAAGCCAGGGAACTGCCACTTTATAGGACAAATTTGGGGGTAACAAGTAGGTAACTGGGTCCAGTCACAAAGATAGAATGAGGTACTTTATATTTTTCTAGCCACATAATTTGGCAAAGGATACACATTTGTCATCTTCAAGGAATAGACAGTCAGGTGCACAATTTAAGAAGCATACAGAGTCAGCAATAACAAGAGAAAAATGATGTAAGAAAGGAACAGGAAAAGGCTCAGA
This sequence comes from Bos indicus, assembly GCF_029378745.1. NCBI lineage: Eukaryota > Metazoa > Chordata > Mammalia > Artiodactyla > Bovidae > Bos > Bos indicus. The sequence continues at coordinate 5,956,390 of NC_091769.1, read as the reverse complement.
GAAGGGCAGGATGCTTCTGCCCAGCAGTGTTTCAATATAGATAGTAGAGAAAAGGGGCCATTTTCAGTGGAGGGAAGAGCATTAGCACAGGGCTGGAGGCATGAAAGTAGATGTAAGGATGGGGGAGGAGAACATAGTGATCAAAAAGGTCACTGCAAAATAGGTCAGTGGGACACCTTATGAAAATACGATGTATAAACTACATGGAGAGAGGAAGATGGCTTATACTTTCAAGGTGGGTCAGACAGGATTCCACTTTACAGACCAAGCTAAGGATGATGTTGGGTGGGATGCCAATTACTATGGAGTTAAATAATAATACACTCACTAGACCTTACATACTCCCATTTATACCTCAAAATCTTCTTCATAAAATGTGTGGGTTATGCATCTACCCCCCTGGTTCTGCTCAGAGGCCACACATGAAGCACTGAAAAGAAGCCAGGCATTGGATTAGGCAAGTCTGTACCCAAATTTCAGCTCTATCACTGACCAGATGTGTGACCTTGCATATCTGACATAACTTTTCAAGGTAAAATGAAGCCTGTTTCCTAGTGATGCCTATTTCACTGGGTTATTCTGGAATGTAAATGAGATTGCACATGGGAGAGTTCCTGACACAGCAGCTCGCACAGCGCCTGTGACTTTACCCTTCCTCTTAGCATCTTCCCATTGAAAGTGGTGGTGGTGGTTTAGTCGCTCAGTCGTATCCGACTCTTGTCGTATCCGACTCTTGCGACCCCATAGACTGCAGCCTGCCAGGCTCCTCTGTCCATGGGATTTTCCAGGCAAGGATACTGCAGTGGGTTCCCATTTCCTTCTCCAGGAGATCTTCCCAATCCCAGAATCGAACCCCAGTCTCCTGCATTGCAGGCAGATTCTTTACCAACTGAGCTACAAGGGAAGCCCAGTATCCAAGAGAAACCCACATCCAAGTTATTTCTGCTTCCCCAGATCCTAATCTAACATTCTTAGCTCTTTATTGAATGAATAGTTGAAGGAGTGAGTGAATAGATAAATAAATAAATTAGTTTAACTGAGGGGTGAATGAAGAAAATGATAATGAATAAATTATTCTCTCACACACACACAAAAAAGGATCTTTCCAACACTGCAGGTGGATTCTTTACTGTCTGAGCCACCAGGGAAGCCCAAGAATACTGGAGTGGGTAGCCCATCCCTTCTCCAGTGGATCTTCCAGACCCAAGAATTGAAACGGGGTCTCTTGCATTGCAGGTGGATTCTTTATCAGCTGAGCTATGGTGCATGCTCACTGGCTCAGTTGTGTCTGACTCTTGGGACCCCATGGACTGTAGCCCACCAGGCTCCTCTGTCCATGGGATTTCCTAGGCAAGAATACTGGAGGGAATTGTAATTTCCTTCTCTAGCGGATCTTCCTGACCCAGGGATCAAATTCACATCTCTGGTGTCTGCATCGGCAGACAAGTTCTTCACCACTGACCCATCTGGGAAGTCCAGCTGAGCTACCAGGGAAGTCCAAATATGGGATAGCAATACCAAGAATAGTGGGAAGTAGGTGCTATTTTTTATTATTGATATTTTACAGATGAGGGAACAGAGAGAGAAAAGGTTAAGAAATTTGCCCAAATCCCTACATTAGCATGAGATAACTGGGGTTCTAACTAATGCTTTTTTATTCTGCTGTGTGTAGGGGACAGGAATAGGTAATGGAGGATGAGTGTCACCTATAGGATGCCATGACATCAAAAATCTACCCCCCCCCCAAATCAACTTAATTCTTTATTCAAATAACCAAACAAATTGGGAAAATACTGTGTAGACACAAAGATCCTTCACCTCAGAAATCACAACTGTCACCCGTTGACCACTGTGGGCTCACTGGGTACAATGGTAGACATTTCACATACATTATCCTTTACAACAAGTTCCCAAGGCAAATATTATCTTCATTTTACATATGGAGAAACTGAAGCCCCAAGAGTTTAATCACTCGCCCAAGGAGGCAAGTCAGTAGCAGACCCAGGATTTGAAGTCATATTTGATTGTTTCTATGACAACATGCCCTTTCATTGTCATTTATGAATTAATTCTTGGTACTGTAGGCTTGCCAGTAGTCATGTGTGAGTGTGAGTGTTGGACTTATAAAGAAAGCTGAATGCTGAAGAAATTATGCTTTTGAACTGTGGTATTGGAGAAGACTCTTGAGAGTCCCTTGGACTGCAAGGAGATCCAACCAGCCCATCCTAAAGGAAATCAGTCCTGAATGTGCATTGGAAGGACTGATGCTGAATCTGAAACTCTGATACTTTGTCCACCTAATGTGAAGAACTGACTCACTGGAAAAGACCCTGATGCTGGGAAAGATTGAGGGCAGGAGGAGAAGGGGACGACAGAGGATGAGATGGTTGGATGGCACCACCGACGTGATGGACATGAGTTTGAGTAAGCTCTGGAAGTTGGTGATGGACAGGGAAGCCTGGCATGCTGCAGTCCATGGGGTCGCAAAGAGTTGGACATGACCAAGTGACTGAACTGAATTGAACTGAACTGTAGGCTTACAGTTTGTTATATAAAGATGATGACACTAAGTGAAAGTTAGGGGAAAGGTGCGTTTTTATTGGTCACAGAATCCAGAGTCATGAGCAATAGCATCTCAGCAGTGACACAGCAAACTGCATTTCTCTTTTCTACCCTTTTGGGAAGTGGGGTTCTCTGTCGTGTTCTTCCTATTCTTGCATCACAGTTCCTGCTGGTCAGGAATCACCTTTCATGCACCTTCAGTCTTGGTTTGCCACTAAATGAGACTCAAGGCTAGAGGCTAGATATGGGGACAATCTAGGTCTTTCTCCATCTTTATCTGTTTCTTCATTTCTTCCAGAGGGAAAGAAGGGCTCTCTTTGGACAGAAATAGGACCCGTTGCCTCCCTCCTCGAATGAAAGAAGAAACACTGCTTATCTCCTAGGAAGGAAGAAAGTGAAGCATTACTTTAATCTGGCTTTTGTCTAGCACTTTTATCTGTTACAAGTAGTATATATATGAATACCACACATATCTCAGGATTCCTTATGATCTCTGAGGATTTTTATAAACACTTACTTTAAAGTCAGCTGGTCAGACTTTAAATCCAAGCTTTGTTATTTACTAACTTACTATCTTATAAAATATAGGACACGATGCATACATCACTGGGCTGTCACAAGAATTAGACACTCAGCCAGGTAGGTGGAAGTGCCAGCCTATGGTGGAGACATGGAGTGAATGGCCAGCTGAAGAGCCCACCTTGCCTTGACTGTGAGGGGGATTAAGAGAGGACATTAATCATGGGAGCAGAGCAGTGTTATAGGACTGTTTACAGGAAGTGGTATGCAAGGAAATTTGAAGGCTGGAAAAGACATTGTTAGTGTGAGTTGCTCAGTCATGTCTGACTCTTTGTGACCCCATGGACTGTAGCCTGCCAGGCTCCTCTGTTCATGGACTTCTCCAGGCAAGAGCACTGGAGTGGGTTGCCATTTCCTTTTCCAGGAGATCTTCCCAACCCAGGGACAGAACCTGGATCTCCTGCTTTGCAGGCGGATTCTTTGTAGGCTGAGCGACCAGGGAAGCCTGGTCATTTTTAGTGTCATTTTTAGGCTTTGTGGTGTGAAGGGCAGAGAGGCAAATTAGGCTTATGGGAGAAACTAGAGACATTCCAATTCTTTCTCTGGTTTACTATTTTCTTACTATTTTCTCACCTGTCTCCTGGACTATCACATCATAGACTCTGAGGACAGGTTCGGATGGCTCAAACATCAGTCCTACCAGGCCTTGCCTGGCAGTCTTGGGAAAAACCCTCCAATATGTCTGAGCTCAATTTACTCACCTGTACAGGTTGAAAACACCTACCTTGGAACATAATTAAAAGATAAGAAATTCTGTTCATAAAGCACAGTTTTATGTAGGCCTGGAAAGCAGCAGATACCCCATGCACAAAATGATTTTTTACTAGCCAGGAGCATGCTAGCAGCTACTGAAAGAACCATATGGACAAGTCAAAATGAATTAATTAAATTGAGTATAAATTGAATCCCTTCCAATTTGCTCTTATTTGAGCAATAGTCATAAATATTTTTGTAGAATCTCACATTTTTTCAAAGTACCTGTCTCTAGTTCTCTGAGCAAAAGCCCTTCAAAGTACCTGAAGTGGGTTTAGTTGGGATATTTAAAACTAATATTTAAACATTTTGGACACAGTGAGTAGTTCTCCAGAGGGATCTCAGCAGGGTCTATTCCTACTATTCACAATCATGAAAGTCTTCTACATTTCAGAACTACATGGCTTTTAAGACCTTCTCACCTTTGCTCATGTAGTTCCTTCTACTTACTTAGAGTTTCTTTCTCCTTTCTTCTTTTTCCATCTACTTCCCACTTCCCTTCTTTCCCCTCAAGCCACAGTGAACAGAATTGAACTGCAGACCCTAACTCCACCCCATGCTAGCTAAAGGATCTAGTGCAGATTTCTGGGTCTTTTCCAACTTGATTTCCTCATTTGTAGAATGAGAGCAATAATAATAATAGTGCCTGCTTCCAATTATTCTTGGTGTTGCTGTTATCTCATCATTTCAGACTCAACCAGAAGATTTTCCTCACTGTTCTCTTCTAGCAGCTTAAGTCCAGTGCTGTGTGCCTTTTTCAGCACTCTCATGACCTCCAGACTTGTCTCTGGTGTGATGTGAATTAGACCCTTTAATTTACCAATTCCACTTTCAGGAATCTAGTTTAGTGACCCACAATCTGAAGTGAACTCAGCGGTTACACATAAAGATACCCTCTGGAGCATTGTTTACTTTAATAATATTTGCAAATAAGCTAAATGCCCAGCTGAAGGCCATGGTCATTGACAAGGCCAACTACGGGTGTTGTGTTTTAATCATCCACCAAGACCCAGATCATGTCTGAGTCCTCTCTAGCCCCAGTGACTCAAAAAGAGCCTCAAACAAAGTGACTCCTCACTAGATGTTCCCATTTGTGTATTCAAGAAGAGTTATAACACCTATGGTGAAGCAGTAACTACAGCACTACATGCTTTATGTTCATTATTGTATCTTTTTATTAATCTTCCCGATACTTCCCATTATTAATCTTCCCGATACTCCTTGTGGTAGGTGCTGTTTTTACCCAATTTAGAATGGAGGAAACTGAAGCTTGAAAGGTGAAGTCAAACCTCAGTTTGCTGGACTTGACGAGGCAGGTACTAACCACTTGATGAATCAATGAATGATCTCTGATAAGATCATTGCCCACCAACACAGTAAATGCAAGTATGACATTCTTGGATGAAATCTCTTAATGTTCAGTTCAGCTGCTACTCTGAAAGGTCAGAGTCTAGAACTATTATTAGTTCAATTTTATAAGTGTGACTCACTTATCTGAGTCACAGAACTGATGAATGGCTGATTTCTAATAAGAATCATGTCACCTGGCCTTTTGTCCATGGCTCTACCCATACTCTTAGTCCCAACTGGAGGCAGATGGCTGCAGTTCAGAAACTGATGAAGGACTGGTCTTAGAAGAAAACATTGATCAAGAAGAATAGCAGCTGCTTGGGGAAAAAGATGTTTGTGGAAGGTCTTTGTCAAAGAGAAGTCCATTTTCATAAATTTGTTCCACGGTATTGTCACAAAGAATGAGCAATTCAACACCACCCAAGACTCTGAGATCAGTTGTCATGTTTGTGCTGTGTGTGCTTAGTCCCTCAGTCATGTCTGACTCTTTGCGACCCCATGGACTGTAGCCCACCAGGCTCCTCTGTTGATGGGATTCTCCAGGCAAGAATACTGGAGTCGGTTGCCATGCCCTCCTCCAGGGGATCTTCCCAACCTAGGGATCAAACTCGGGTCTCCCACATTGCAGGTGGATCTCCCACATTGCAGGCGGATCTCCCACACTGCAGGCGGATCTCCCACATTGCAGGTGGATCCTTTACCGTCTGAGCCACCAGGGAATCTGTTATTATGCTTAACTCATTCCAAACCCTTCTTATGGCCTGTGAAATATGAAACATGACTAATACAAAGAAAGCCTGCTCTTGCTCCACTTTTCTACATATACCATCTTGACTGCTTAAATATTGCAATATTTTCTACCTCATTTCCCAATGATCATGACCTAGTTTTTCTGGATATAATTCTAGAAATGTCTGCTTCATGATATAGTGAGGGTCTAAAATGTCTTCAGCAAATTCTTTCAAAGAAAAACCAAGTTGAGAGTTAAAGTAAGCACAATATCACTCTAGTAATAATAGTCATAGTAGAACAAGGTTAATAAGTTCAAATTAGCTGAACAATCTATTTTTCCCAATTCCTCAAGAAATTGTTAGATTCTCTTCTTCACTTGGAGATGTATAAATGCAGTGTACAATGGATCAGAATCTTTAAAACGGAGAATCTTAAATGGGTGTTGCCTCAAAGTCACCATTTAGCAGTGCTATTCAGGAAGGAAAATAAAGATGAAGTTGTCATGGAAACCTCTGTAACACCTGGCATAGCACCTTTGACTCATATAGCTGTATTTTAAAGAAACATAGACATAAACTGATGCTTTTATTCAATTTCTAGGGCCAACTATGACTTTCTGACGTACAGTGTTGGGACATTTACTGGTGTACATCAATCTTCTTGTAAGGAAGCAGTTAGAGAACAATACAGCCTCTCATAGACCAAATGCATTTTCATCCTACCCCAAATGTTCACTGTATTCCCAACTTGAGAAAATCTATTTCTTGCTCCACAACTGTTTCTATTTCTGGCATAATATAGGAGAGATTTGTCCCCTAAGTTCAATCTTTGCAGCTTGCAAAGAGAGTTGATATGAGAAACAGGTAACAAGTTTAAATATATGGACAGTCAAGTTTGTAAGTGTGAACTGCACAGACAAGACATGTCAGGAAGGATTGCCTATTGGAAATTTGGCTGTGACTCTTAACTTTGCCATTATCTGGTTAGATATCTGTCTTCTCTGTCAGCCTCTTCATCAACTACATTTATTACCTATGAAAATACATACATCACCAGGTGAGTGTGAGAATTTCATTAGATCATTGGAGGATAAAAGTCTTTTTGTAAATTGCAGACAGGGTAGAGTGAACTGTCATTTTCTGGAAGCCTATTATGTCTATGCACACACAAGCAACTAAATATTTTTAAGTGTAAAGTACAAAGCGAACATGCATCTGAGATGAGGCTGTTCACGTCAGCAGGATGAGGTCGCATAGGACCTTATCAAACTAAGAGTGTAGATTTCATAATATAGGTAACTGAAAGCCTAAGGATAGATTTTGAGCAACAGAGCTATGCAATTGAAACTGGGCCTTAGAAGAATCTTTTGTAGATAATGAAGGTAGATAGAGACAAGGACTGAAGTGAGAACAGCAAAGAAGTTATTACAATAATCAAGAAAGAGATGGGAAGGCCTTAAAAAGAACAGTGTAAGTAGAGATAGCATCTTCATTTACGCCTCTGTGAGCAAGATGGGGTAATGTGGTCAGGATAATGGTCCAGGAGATGAATTAATGTCTCTTAGTAGCTGTTACAGGGAAGGCAATGGCACCCCACTCCAGTACTCTTGCCTGGAAAATCCCATGGACGGAGGAGCCTGGTAGGCTGCAGTCCATGGGGTCTCGAAGAGTCAGACACAACTGAGCGATTTCACTTTCACTTTTCACTTTCATGCATTGGAGAAGGAAATGGCAACCCACTCCAGTGTTCTTGCCTGGAGAATCCCAGGGACAGGGGAGCCTGGTGGGCTGCCGTCTATGGGGTCGCACAGAGTCGGACACGAATGAAGTGACTTAGCAGCAGTAGCAGCAGTAGTAGCTGTTATGGGTTGAATTCTGTCCCCTCAAAAGATGTATTGAAGTCCTAACACCAGGAATGGGCTTCCCAAGTGGCACTAGTGGTAAAGAACCCACCTGCCAATGCAGAAGACATAAGAGACATGGGTTTGATCCCTGGGTGGGGAAGATCCCTTGAAGGAGGCAATCCACTCCAGTATTCTTGCCTGGAGAATCCCATGTACAGAGGAGCCTGGAAGGCTACAATCCATAGGGTTGCAAAGAGTTTGCACTGAAATGACTTAGCAACCCCAGGAATATATAGAGCATGAGCCTATTTGAAAGTAGAGTCTTTGAAAATGTAGTCAAGTTAAGAAGAGGTCATACTGAATTAAGATGAAACTTATTCCAATAACATGTCCTTACAAAAAGAGAAAATTTTGGACGCAAAGACATATGGGGAAAATGCCATGTGATGACAGGTAGAGGTTGGAATGATGCATCTGTAGGCCAAGGAACACCAAGGATTACCAGCAAACACTGCTACTACTGCTGCTAAGTCGCTTCAGTCGTGTCCGACTCTGTGGGACCCCATAGACGGCAGCCCACCAGGCTCCCCCGTTCCTGGGATTCTCCAGGCAAGAACACTGGAGTGGCTTGCCATTTCCCTCTCCAATGCATGAAAGGGAAAAGTGAAAGTGAAGTCGCTCAGTCGTGTCCGACTCTTCGAGACCCCATGGTCTTCAGCCTACCAGGCTCCTCCGTCCATGGGATTTTCCAGGCAAGAGTACTGGAGTGGGGTGCCATTGCCTTCTCCACCCAGCAAACACTAGAAGCTAGGGAAAAAAAACAAAAAAACAAAAAGTGGGAAGGATATTCCCCTAGAGACTTTAAAGAGAGCAGGCCCTGCCAACACTTTGATTTTGGACATCCAACCTCCAGAACTGTGAGATGATAGGTTTCTATTGTTTTAAGCTGCCAAATATATGGTACTTTGTTACAGCATCCCTAGGAAACTAATACAATTACACAGAGAGAAAAAGAATTCAGCCAATATTTTCTAGCATTTCAAATGATGTTGTAATCATTAAGAAATGCCCCCATGTAGTGGTTACTGGGGCATACAGAGTACCAGGCGCCCTCTTCAGAACTAAGGTACTCATTGTCCCCTTCCAGGAATGGTGATTCCTGTGGGCTCATAGATATGTCCTTCCCTGGGAACTGCCCTGAAAATAAGCAGCCTTCCCTGATATCTTGTCCTACTCCCTGACTCAAACCATATCTAAATACTGGCTGATGTCAGGGTACAGAGACCACTTGTCCTTGCTTCTGAGATCCTCATGGGATTTACCTAAAGCCTGTGTTGTAATTATATCACATTCCAACTTCCTTATAAGCCCAATTCAGTTTCCCTCACTTCCTTGCAGATTTGCTCCTGAGAGCACTGCCCAGTATATGAATTTCTCTCTCAGAGTTTTCCTCCAGGGACCTCAGCCTAAAATATCCTACAATATTATTTTTAGCCCCACAAATAGAATGTTGATTTTTACCACAGTCTCAGATTTGCATCTGAAAGACCTAGAGGGCATTTTTGAGCAATAAAATATAATCAAGATATGTGAATTAAAGACAAAGTTCCCTCCACAAAAGTAAATTTCCATCCAATTTTTCTCATATGAAAATAAATCTGGTTCCATTTACATTAAGAGAATATTGGGAAATACCTTCTACACTCCAGTTTAGAGCAAGGAATAATCTTGCAAGCCATCATTTTATCCCCTTGAACCACCAGCCTTAGGAAATAGAATAATCAGTTACAGACCCATGGAGATATTATGACTTGGCCAACCTAAGGTAGTTGAAAGAATTCGAATTTATAATAATAACAAAAACCAGCTTAGTGAGAATGAAAAATAAGAAAAAGCTTATTAAATTTCCAAAGACAAATAGAATTTGAACCACACAAAAGGCAAGAGGAAGAAAAATATGAAGAAATGTATTAGCTCTATTCGTCTGGTCTGAGTCACCAAATCTCTTTATCAAGAAGAATTTGATTTTAGGGACAAGAGGCAAAAGATGAGACAAATGAAAGTCAGGACTTGGTGTTTTACTTTTAGGGAATTCAAGTGTCTTCACGAATGCTCAGTCCAAATAAGTCATCACTTCTCCAGTCCCCGAAGGACTGGCCCTGCGTCAGTATTGGGGGATGCTCAAGTCCCTTATTGAAAATGAAATGGTGTAATACCATCAGCCCTCCACATCATCAGGTTCTGCATCTGCAGAGGCAGCCAACCATGAATTGAAAAGTTCATTGAATCTGGGCATGCATAATACAGATATGGTGGGCCAAGTGCGTAAGTGCAAAACTACAACTGCCTCAACGGTTTATCAAGTGGTTAATATGTCAGAGAGTATGCTAAACACTTGCACTGGTTTCACTCATTTATTTCTCATAAAATACTACAATTTGGATTCTAGTAAGATTGCCTCCATTATGCAGAGCTGGCCAATGAAGCAGAAGAAGGAAAAGTAACTCCCCAGAGGTCTTACTTCTTACTTTTTGGGGATTGGAGCCTAAGGCAGCCCAGCTCCTGAGCTCCCCTTCGAGCCCACATTCTGCTCAGTCAGAGATCTCTCTTGAATCCTTCCTTTTATCCACACTATTTTTATCCTTTTTTTTTTTTTTTTTTCTGTCTAACCTTGGTGCACACCCTTTTATTGGTCTGCCTTCCTCCTCCTTTCTCTCCTTTTAATCTACTTTGGAATTTGAGACCATATGTAGAGAAAGCCTCTCTTCCTAACTAAGTTGGGAACCAAGTAATTGAGGAAATAAGTTCAGAAGTCAGATGAAGATAAACACATGAGCTTTGTTCCTGATAAAAGCTAGGCAGAGCTTAGACCTGGTTAAGAATGGATTAACTGCAGTCTCCTTAATTTCAGTGACCCTCAAAACTGCAGGGCAAATGGTGAGAGTGTAGTCTTTCTTGGCAAGTTCACCAAAAAGCAGAGAGTAGATAAATATTGTGCTTTTCCTCCAGACAAGCAGATCTGAACAGCAGAAAGAGAGAAAAAGTCTCTACAGGGCAAAGGAATAAATGCTCCACTCCAGCCCACTTCCATGTAAACTCAGTTCTAACTGTGTCTCTCCCACTTTCAAACCTTGGCTGTTTTCTCTTCCTTTGAGATCAAATCCAAACTCCCTAGTGCATATTTCCTCCCAATGGTGGTCATTAAAAGCTATTCACCAATGTTTACAGCTCACCTTTGGGGACCTCGGGAGGACTGTACTTTCCCGTTGTCTTCAAGTTAGGTGTGGCCATGTGGCTGGTTTGAGGCAATAAAGTGTGAATGAAAGTAACATGTCACTTCTTGATTTGAGTCTATAAAATCCAGTTTATCATTTTCCTGTCCCCTCCCCACAAGTTAATGATGATGATCCAGGTAGCAGAGGGTCCATCAGGACAACATAAAGAAGATCCCAGTTGATCCATGATGGATTATTAGCCCAGGTGAGAAACAGTGAAGTCTGTTGTGTTAAGTCACTGAGATGTAGAAAGTGAAAGTGAAGTTCACTCAGTCGAGTCCGACTCTTTGCGACCCCATGGACTATAGAGTCTATGGAACTCTCCAGGCCAGAATACTGGAGTGGGTAGCTTTTCCCTTCTCCAAGGGATCTTCCCAATCTAGGGATTGAACCCAGGTCTCCTGCATTGCAGGCGGATTCTTTCCAGCTGAGCCACAAGGGAAGCCCAAGAATACTGGAGTGGGTAGCCTATTCCTTCTCCAGCAGATCTTCTCAACCCAGGAATCGAACCAGGTTCTCCTGCATTGCAGGCTGATTCTTTACCAACTGAACTATGAGGGAAGCCCAAATTGAGAAGCAGTTTCTTATTGCAGTATCCTAACCCATCCTGACTCTGCACTCCTGGATTCCCATTCTGTCTCCACGTGATATGATTTCTGTACCCACAATGTTACCATTCAGCTCCAGGCTTTTGCTCATGATGATCACTCTTGATCTTTATTCACATACCCTCCAACATCCAGCCAACCTCCAATATCTCCTCCAAAGCAAGATCAAATATCACCTCCTCTATGAAGGCTTCTATGTCTCCTGGAGGCAGAAGTTAATGCACTTTCTTTTGAACTCAACTCAGAAGACATTTCATGATGACTGAGTTGGGGAGGAGATGAGGGGAGGTTCTATGGCCAGATGTGATTTATCTGCCATCTTTCTCTATGTTAAGGATTCTCAAACCTATAGCCCTTTCTTTTTCATTATAAATTACGCCATTTCTCCTTGCAGAGTAAGCAGAGGCATGTTAAAAATGCTATGCACTGCACAATGCCAGGTTTAGCTTTAACCTGAAGAATGCACTTAGCATTTTCCTCTAGACAATCAATAAGCATGCCAAGCATCTTGCTTCAGGATCTCCTGGAGGAGCTGGAGAGGCACAACAGAGCAGAGAAGAAGAGCCACATGGTGTGGCATATGGTGGCAGTGGCACCTTGCCAGAGATGGCAGAACTTACACTGGCCATGGGAATAGCTTGGAGAAGAAATTACACTTGTGCAGGGGATACTGCAGGAGACAAAATGGGACTCAAGCGTTGTGCCAAGACTGCAGTAGAATTGTGCAGATGGATGGCCCGTCTGTCTAGAGCAGTGCTTCTCAACCCTGACTACACATCAAAATTTCCTGGAGAGTTTTTTTTAAATGCAAATGCCTCGGCAGCATCCCAGACAAGGTAGGTCAGAATCTCTGGGGTTGGGGCCCAGGTATCAGCATTTTTCAAAACTCTCTATGTAGTCATGTGCCGCCAGGGCTGACAGCCACCACCCCTGAGCACAGCCTTTTCATGGTCTTCCCAGCAGATGCCAGAGGCTGATAGTACATGTGGCGTGAGTTTATCCTGCTTCAGTTCTCACATCGTTAGCAACACTGATATTCTCTGAAATTTCAAGAGATGGGTTAGTATTTGCCAGGTGCCCGCTATTTTCAAGACCTTGGTGGTACACACCTTACATAGTTTTTTTAGTCTTCACATCAACCCCATGGAATGGTCACCTCCTGTGAGAAATGAGAAAACGGAGGTTTCAAGAAGGGAAAGCTTGCTCATATAGCTAACCAGCAGCAGTCAGGATTCAGTTCAAGAGAGCCTGTTGCTCTGTGCCAGTGGTTTTCAGCCTACAGTGGTGTCTGATGTGCTGAAGAAGTCTGTACAAATATCATTTTAAAATGTACGCTTACAATGTTCAAAGCTGTAACACAGAACACAGTGAAAGTGTTAGTCGTTCAGTCGTGTCTGACTCTTTACAAAGCCTGCCAGGCTCCTCTGTCCATGGAACTCTCCAGGCAAGAATATTGGAGTGGGTATCCATTCCCTTCTCCAGGGGATCTTCCCGACCCAGAGACTGAACCCAGGTCTCCCGCATTGCAGGTGGACTCTTTACCATCTGAGCCACCAGGGAGCCCACACAGAGGAGCGCACATCCAGTTGCCCCATGCACCACCCAGCAGCTCCCTGCAGCCTTAAGTGCTTTGCTGTGCATGTCTCTGTTAACTCAGTGATGCAGACCGCCAACAAAGGATTCTCCTGCACTTCAGTGTTCATCATTGAACATCTGGAAAACGGGTTCACTGATTATAATTATAATGATTAGAAGTGCTCTTTTTAAAAAAATCAGATTGACCATGTTTTTGTTGCTTATTGCTTAGTTACTAAGATATGTCCGACTCTTTTGCAACCCCATGGACTGTAGCCCGCCAGGTTCCTCTGTCCATGGGATTTCCCAGGCAAAGATACTGAAATGGGTTGCCATTTCTTCTGCAGGGGATCTTCACATTTACACTTATGAAAAATTGTTCAAATGAGTATATTATGGAAAAATATGTGTGCAGCATCCTTGTATACATGCTGAATATACCTGCTGAGTGCAAACACTCATTAAGGTGTCAAACCAGGTGTGTGACACCAGGCAAAGACTTACATGGCACAACACATCCATGTACTTCTGGGACAACTGTAGGGTTTGCAGCAAGTTTGGGGACTATCCTCCAAATGTGATTAAGTTCTGTTGGACAGGTTGCCACTGCATGTAAAGGGCCCACAATGAAGCTGAACTGTAAAGCTGCAGTCCAATATGCAAAACACGAGAAGTTGGCAGCACAAGGATGACTGTTATGCTACAATTAAATCATGTCATAAAATACTAGATAATGGGGATTCTATTAATACATTGACCCAAGAATCTATGCACTAACTTTCTTCAAGTTGTGCAATTGCAATTCAGAAATGGTTGAGCCTCCCAGGTGGCGCTAGTGGTAAAGAACCTGCCTGCCAATGCAGGAGACATAAGAGACACAGGTTCAATCCCTGGGTCAGAAAGATCCCCTGAAAGAGGAAATGGCAACCCACTCCAGTATCTGCCTAGAGAATCCTATGAACAGTGGAGCCTGGAGAGCTACAGTCCATGGGGTCACAGAGTCGGACACGACTGAAGATACTTAGCACGATATGTAGTCAATGATTCCGTGTCATGTTTTAAAGCAGCTTGATTGGTTAAATTTGACAAGCATCCTGAGATTACTTGCTGAGCTATTGAAAACAAACATCTGCAGGTAGCAGTAACAGTCGTAGAATCAGCCCGGTCTCAGTTGGAGGCAGCAGCCCCAGTAGCCTGAGGTAGAGCTCGGAGCCAGTGGAGCCATAGGTAGGCCCTGGTCCAGGCTATGCGGCTTCCTCCAGGCCCACTGATGCACCCTCAAGGCTGGCTGGGGCTCAACAGGGTACAGTGGGGGCTGGATCCAGACTTTGAGGATAGTAGGAGGTTTATGCTGTACATCTCTTTCACCTCTGAAGCAGAATTTGAAGCTGTGGTTAGATATTCAGAGGACATTATCATGAATTATGAGTTCTAGTTATTGCAGAGAAATACCATGGACAATTAATACCAGGAGCTTGAGAACAGGAGGAGAATCAGCTCACATATATATCTACTTTAATGACTATAATTCTTTGCTAGAAAAGTATACTGAAGAGAGGCTGCTGGAACAGATCCCCATATTCAACACAGCAGCCTTCACAGCAGCATAGAGTCCCACAGAGATGAAGGAGCTGAGGACATACTCAACATGCTGCTCCCATTGACAGCTGATCCTTGAACAGCATGGGTTTGAACTGCCATCTCCACTTGTACAGGGATTTCCTTCTATAAATACATACTACAGGGCTACAGGATCGACAGTTGGTTGGTTCTAAGATGCAGAATGGAGGATACAAAAAGTCAACTATAAAATTATAGGTGGGTTTTCAACCCCTAACATCCATATTGTTCAAGAGTCAACTGTACAGATCTTAAAGATTTTATAGACCTGTTTCTGGACTACAGAGCAGCAGAAGGCCAAGGATTAGGCTTCAGCAGCAGTTCAGTGGAGAGTTCCTCGTGCAAATCATCTTTATGCCAGCTTCCTAGAAAAATCTGTGGCACCAACTCCCACCTCCAGGCAATGGGATCATTCCAGACATCATTGGCCCAATAGGCTGGAAGAGGATTCAGCTAATGGTGGCAGGAGAATACATCTTGGAGAGACAGACTCCGTGCTGCAGCTCTTCTTGAATATTAGTTATTAATGAGTCAAAAAGAAAATTACCTGACCCTGAAACACCTTGTATTCAGTGTTCCTTCCAGAGCAGACATCTCTCTCAGCTGCTTCTGAGTCAGATTTCTGGGACAAGCTGAGCATCCTTGGACAAGGATATTGAGCGCCCTTCACCCAGCACACATGTTGGCGTGCTAAAAATATGGGCTAACCCACCATCATTGACGCCCCCTTCTTCCCAAATAACACAGCAGACTTGGCACAAATTTTCTATGTATTCTCAGCTCTTTACTTGGGTCAGAGGCTCAGCCCTTCAGTTCCAATGGCCCAGCTATTTGAGAACAGTTTGAGAGTGTTTATATAGGATGTTACTCCAACAAGCTGTCCCTGTCTTGGGAGTTTTGAAGCTCCTATTATCACAGCTAGCCTTGGGTATGGGAATAAACTGGATGAGACGTCCTTTACTGAAAAGCACCCTGTGACCATCACTTCACATTACATTTGCAGGCCTCTTATCACTTTGTCTTCTGCTAGTCCTGATGGAGTCTGTTTCTGGAAGCCTCTTTTAAGCTTTATTTTTGAAAAAAATATTTTATAGATGAACATTCAGGTTAATCTAATAGATCTATTCTTGGAATTACCTTTATTATCCCTTTAAAGATCAATGTATTATATACTGTGTGCTTTTTAGTTGTTAGTGCTGTGAAGGCAAAAATGCTTTCTACATTGGCTTTCTTATTCTACTGGGTGCCAACGAATGTGCTATGCACTGCGACTGGACTAAAAAATATCCTTTCCTTATCCCACGTTAGGTGTGTTCAGGTTCGTTTAACATCCTCTTCATATAATTCAGTTTGTTAGATTTTCTGTTGGGTTGCTGGGTGTGGGTTTGGTTTTAAAAAAGGATGACTGCAATTTCTTAGTCATTTCAAAATCTCTCTTACCAATTCAGTGTTCCAGTGGCCCAGCTCAGCATAACTAGGGGGTAGGGCAGCTTTACCAGTCAACTGCCTTGATTTGGTTTAAGATAAATTTGGTAGAAACAGAAAACATGTCTGTATTTCTAGAAAGAAGAAAAATATTTTTAAAGTCTGCCCTTTGTATTTCTATACATGGATAGAAACTTTCTCAGCACTGATTGTTCAGTGTGAAGATTGACTAAACAATAAAACAAAATACAGGTCTACACAGAATGTTGAGGTTAATATGTAGTAACCACTCACGAGCCTGGTTCACATTGTGAACTCACTGAAACTACCTTGCTGTCTTCACTGACTAACTTTAACACAGGAATTGTTATCACTGAAACTGGAAAATAAATATGAACTAACAAAGTACTAGTTGTGTGTTTTCTACATGACCGTTTTTTCCTTATAAACTTCCATTTTCTTGAGAGTGCTGAAAAATTTTAAATCCCTATCCTGTGTTAGGTTACTTTCCTAAATTTAATTAATGAGAATTGAAATCACCCTGTGGAAAGAAAAATAAATAGTTTATTAATTAATTTATGAATTTGTGTGTGCTTAGACTCACATATATTCATTCACATGCACACATGTATGGCGCACACTCATCAAAGTACAAATGCTGCTTTGATATTACCACGCCTTCCACATGGGGTGTTGGTTAAATGAAGAATATGATACAAAGCAAAATAAAGTCATGCTCAAAACTCTCCAAGACAAGCTTCAACAGTACATGAACCGTAAACTTCCAGATGTTCAAGCTGGGTTTAGAAAAGGCAGAGGAACCAGAGGTCAAATTGCCAACATCCACTGGATCATCGAAAAAGCAAGAGAGTTCCAGAAAAACATCTATTTCTGCTTTATTGACTATGCCAAAGCCTCTGACTGTGTGGATCAGAACAAACTGTGGAAAATTTTTAAAGAGGTGGGAGTACCAGACCACCTGACCTGTGGTCTTCAGAAACCTGTATGCAGGTCAGGAAGCACCAGTTAAAACTGGACATGGAGCAACAAACTGGTTCCAAATCAGGAAGGGATTACATCAAGGCTGTATATTGTCACCCTGCTTATTTAACTTATATGCAGAGTACATCATGAGAAATGTTGGGCTGGATGAAGCACAAGTGGGAATCAAGGTTTCTGGGAGAAATATCAATAACCTCAGATATACAGATGACATCACTCTTACGGCAGAAAGAGAAGAACTAAAGAGCTTCTTGATGAAAGTGAAAGAGGAGAGTGAAAAATTTGGCTTAAAACTCAACATTCAGAAAACTAAGATCACGACATCTGGTCCCATCACTTCATGGCAAATAGATGGGGAAACAGAGCAAACAGTGACAGACTTTATTTTTTTGGGCTCCAAAATCACTGCAGATGGTGACTGCAGCCATGAAATTAGAAGATGCTTGCTCTTTGGAAGAAAAGTTATGACCAAATTAGATGGTATATTAAAAAGCAGAGACATTACTTTGCCAACAAAGGTCTGTCTAGTCAAAGCTATGGTTTTTCCAGTAGTCATGTATGGATCAGAGAGTTGGACTATAAAGAAAGCTGAGTGCCAAGAATTGATGCTTTTGAACTGTGGTGTTGGAGAAGATTCTTGAGGGTCCCTTGGACTGAAAGGAGATCCATCCAGTCCACCCTAAAGGAAATCTGTCCTGAATATTCATTGAAAGAACTGATGCTGAAGCTGAAACCCCAATACTTTGGCCACCTGATATGAAGAACTGACTCATCTGAAAATACCCTGATGCTGGGAAAGAATGAGGCAGGAGGATAAGGGGTGACAGAGGATGAGATGGCTGGATGGCATCACCAACTCAATGGACATGAGTTTGAGTAAACTCTGGGAGTTGGTGATGGACAGGGAAGCCTGCAGTGCTGCAGTCCATGGGGTCACAAAGAGTCAAACACAACTAAGCGACTGAACTGAACTGAACTGAACTGATGATACAGAAGAACTCATGGTACTGCCAAAGCTTGAGTTCTGACCTCTTTCCTTTGCCTGATTCTGACATCCTCTGAGCCACTTCAGCATCCCACTCTGACCCTCATCCCACTCTTATCCACCCAACCAATTATTTTCTTGTATGGAGCTAATATATTAATTGTATAAGAATGTCAGTGTCAGTAAGATTTTTGATTCCTTAGAGTTCTTCATAGATTCCGCCTGCTTTGAAACAGTGTATTTCTTGCATGCTGTTTGTACTGTTCTACCCATGTCTGTTCCTGCATGGACTTGTACAGCTCCCTGGGTGCAATGCTCTTTCACACCATCTCATCCTGCAAATGCAATTGCCAAAGCCATGCTGAGAATAAGGTTTATCCTATGCGGCCAAGCCATTTTGACCCAAACTAATAGCTTAGTGACGGGGCATTTTAAACTCTGGTCCTGCCACTTACTAACTGTGTGTCCTTAGGCAAATCATTTCACATATCTAAGCTCAACCCTAAAATGGAGAGAATTCCTGCTTTGTAGGGTTGTTGTGAATACTGAATGGATTATGGAGGCAATGTGCTAGACTATAGAAATGCTTGATAAATGTGTTGTATTCATAATGTGTTCAATTTTCAGAGAAAAATAAAGCTCAGCTCTTTTTCTTTCAAACATTATCAAATCGGTTGGGATATTTTGCATCCTCTTTAAAGTTTTTACTTTCTATCTTAAGAGACAAGTAAAAACACTCCATGATTACTTACTTACTAAAACTTTTCTAATTTCTTTCTTGACAGGTAACATTATCTAAAGTCTACCATTCTGGATGCAATGTTTAGAGTACCTGGAACTTTTTTCTAGCTAACAGAGTAAATTTGAGGTTGTTTCAAGCCTTTTATCATCCATTCTCCCCTCTACACTTTTTAATAATGCCTTTAAAATAAAATTTTGTTCTTCCTTTCTTTTTTATGTTCTTACCTTTCAGCTTGAACACATCCTTCAGCAAGCTTCTAGTCCCATCTCAGGCCCAGAGATGGAAATTAAAGTGGAAAAATATGGGATTTAGAGTCAAGAGATAGGCTTTCTCATGTGATACATTTGCTGTATCACATGAGTAAACAAGCAGCTAACTCTCTGCTGTACAAAATGAGTCAACGCACCTGCTGCCCCCAGGGCGGCTGTGAGGAGATGATGACAGTCTGGGTAAGAAATGGAGTCTGGAAACTGTGATGCTCTGCACATGTATTCTTCTGTACTTTCCTGGGAGGCCAGAGTAGTAGGCAGAGAAAAATAGGGGTTTGCTCAAAAGCATAAAGCCAGAAATGCAGGGCCTGCCTGCCTGTGGTGTTTATGGGAGGACATTTAAGGATGGAGCTTTAGCTTTGCTCCAGAGGCAGAGCCCATGCTCAGGTCACACTCCAACAATCTCCATGCCACAGATAGGGAAGCAGTTTACACCGAAACAAGTTAGGATGGTGACCCAGCGGCTGCCACAAGACAAGATTTTTATTCACACGTTTTCTGAGTCTCTGCTTTGGGCCAAGCCCTTAGGCTGGCATGGAGCTACCAAGAGGAAAGACCCAGGCACTCAGTAACCTCCTCCTCCACATATTTGCGGACCACTTCCACGTGTCAGGGGCCCTTCCAGGTGCCAAGGACACAATAGAAAATCAGGAAAGGGGTCCCTGCTCTCATGAAACTTACATTTTCAGAGAGGAGAAATACACAGAGAAAGGGAGAAATATTTTAAAGGTAACTTTAGAAAGTGAAAAGGGCTATGAAGAAAATCAAATGGGGTAATAAGACATAAAGGGACGGGGAGTGATTTAGATGGGATGGTTGGGGATGGGCTCCTTCAGGAGGTGACATTTGAGAGATGAGGACGAGTATGAACATGAGTTAGTGATACTCTCAAGAGTTTGGCTAGAGGATTGGATATGGGGAAGTAATCCACCCTTTAAAATCACCTACTGTGTGCCAGGGACTGTGCTGTGCTAGCAAATTTCCACTAATCTTTATGAGCTACCAGGGCGGCCACCAAGCAGACTTTGGTCACCAGCACTAAAGGCAATATAGACATCATAGATGAGGGTTCGACCCCTGGGTCAGGAAGATCCCTTCAAGGGGGGACATGGCAACCCACTCCAGTATTCTTGCCTGGAGAATCCCATGGACAGAGAAGCCTGGTGGGCTACACTCCACAGGGTTACAAAGAGTCAGACACGACTGAAGTGACTTAGCACATGCACACACTGAGGGTAATATATGGCAGGAGTCCTCTAATTAGAATGAATGCAAACACGGATGAATGCATTAGAACTTATTGATTTTGTTTTTTAAATAAGGAAATGGAGGCTCTGAGAATTTAAGTTTCCCAAGGCCACATAGCCACAAGCAGGAGAACTAGAATAGGTAATCACGGCTTTCTCCATAAAATGTTGTCTGATTTTAAAATTTTTATTTTATAAAATGAGAATTAAATTACAAATACTTTGTTTCAGATTATTTATAAAAAAAAAAAAAACAAAGTAAGCCCAGCAAGACTATAATTTTTTTGTACCGAACTACTCTTTTTAGTTTGACATCAAAGTCATTTCAGGCTTACTAAATATACTGATTTGCTTTTCCCATACTGCTACACTCTAGAAGTTATTGTACCAAATAGGAATTACCTTTTAGTTGAATATCTGGTCTGTCTTACCTTCCAGACAGTTGCTTATTAAGGAGCAAGGGTAATTTTAACTATTACTAATGTTAGTGTATGAGCATGTGGCCCCTCTGGGTCAATACTGTGCTTTTAGTCAAGTACACACAAGTGAAAAATCAAGTTCCTTCTTTCTGAATCCATTTTAAAACAGTACCCATTTAATCAACTAATACTTAACCAACCATCTATTACAAGTTAGGCTCTCTTCTAGGCACCATGGGTACAGCAATAAACACACAGAGAAAAAAAGAATCCTTGTCCTCATAGAACTTATATTCTAATGAAGAGAGAACAGAAAAGAAAATAATACAAGCTATTACAAGGTGATAATACTCCACTGAAACAAGGCAGAGAAAGGAGATAAGAAATGTGGGGCAGGGAGGAGAGATGCACTTTTATATAGGTAAGTCAGAAAGGGCCTCTCCAAAAAGTTGACATGTAGGTAAAGATTTGAAAGAAGGAAGTACTGCAGAGAGGGAGGAAAGGCATATGAAAAGCTTGGAAGTGGGAAAGGGACATGAAAAGCCTAGAGGTGTGTCACATGGGAGGAAGAACAAGGAAGTCATCATAGCTGGGAAAGCTCAACAACAGAATAAGAGAATCAGATGGGGTCAGAGAAGCAATGGAGACCAGATTCAATGGAGACCAGATTTTGTACTTGAAAGAAATTTGACTTTTACTCTGAGCTAGAAAGCAATGGGAGGTTGTTGAGTAGAGGCATGATGATATTTGATATGTTTTAATGGGATTACTCTGGCTTCTGTGTTGAATAGAGAATGAGAATAATCTTCAAGAGATCAGTGAAGAGGCTATTGCTGCTAACCAGGTAATGACAGTTATGGCTTGGACCATGACAACCAAGTGGAAAGGATTGGAACTGGCCAGATTCCAGCCATATTTGAAGATTAAGAAATAGGCTTTGCTGATACACCCAAAGTAGGATACATATTGGAGACAAAAAGACTCCAATATTTTTAGCTCAAGCAATTGAAAAAATCAAATTGCCATTAATTTAGATACAAATTCACTTCAATTAATTGACTAAGAATTCCATAAGTTAGCCAGTCAAATGGAGATATCCAGTATGCAAATGGATATTGGAGTTTGGAGCTTAGGAAAGAGGCATAAGCTGCTGCTGCTAAGTCACGTCAGTCATGTCTGACTCTGTGTGACCCCATAGACGGTACCCAACAGGCTACTCTGTCCCTGGGGTTCTCCCAGCAAGAATACTAGAGTGGGTTGCCATTTCCTTCTCCAGTGCATGAAAGTGAAAAATGAAAGTGATGTCGCTCAGTCATGTCCTACTCTTAGCGACCCCATGGACTGCAGCCTACCAGGCTCCTCCATCCATGGGATTTTCCAGGCAAGAGTATTGGAGTGGGGTGCCATTGCCTTCTCCAAGGCATAAGCTAGAGATGGAAATTTAAGGTTCATTATCTCCAGATGGTGTATAAAGCCATGACATAAAATAATACAACCAAAAAATGATAAAGAGGATGGGGGTGGGGGTACCCAAAGAGTGAACCCTGGATGACTCCTCATTAAGAAGCAGGACATATGAAGAGTAATAAGCAAAGAAGACTGAGGAAGAGTGGCCAGCAAGAAAGGAGAAAATCAATACACTTTGCTCTATTGGAAGCAAATGAACACAGTGTATCAAAGCAGAGAAAGTGATCAACTGTGTCAAATGCTGCTGGTAGATGAAGAAAATCTATAGATCTTGACCAAGAGACTGGAAGACTGAGAATTAGCCACTGGATTTAGCAATGAAGAGACCATTGGTGACAGAATCAAGAGAAGTTTAATTATAATTATGGTAGCAAAAATCTGATTAAAGTACCTTCAAGATATAATGGGTGTAATTAGCCCTCTATGGCTGCCATAACAAAATAACACATACGGGTGACTTAAACAATAGAAGTTTATTTTCTCACAGTTTTAGAGATTGTAAGTCCAAGATCAAGGTTTCTGAAGGTTTGATTTCTCTAGTGACTGCTCTCTATGACTTTTAGACAGCTACCTTCTTGCTATGTCTTCGCCATTCCTTTGCATGTATATACTACTGGGGTCTCCTCTTCTACTAATAAGGACACCAGTCTTATCAGATTAGAGACCCCCATGGTATAACTTTATTTAACCTTAGTAATCATTTTAGAGGCCACATCTCCAAATACAGTCACATTGGAAGTTAGGGTCTCAACATATGAATGGGATGGGGAAGGGGAGAAGAGGGAGACAAAATTCAGTCCATTGCAATGGAAGAGAAGCAACCTCCTCTTAGTGGCCAGAAGGGGTGCATGATTCAGACAAGGATGAAGTTGGACAAGATAGTCAAAACAAGCATTTGGGGGCACTGTAAATTGGACAAGGGCAGATAACAAGTTGAAAACTATCTGTTGTTGCAAAACTGCCAAGAGTTTCAGGAAAGAACAACAGGAGTCTATTCTCAACCTTCTTACATGAAATTGTACCTATCCTCCACCTACCAACTAAAAGAGTAAAAGAGTAGTTTTACCAACATGGAATTGGCCTCGAAACTCAACAGTTCTGCTGCCAAAAGGAAAACTTCATTTAGGGTAGAGTGAATAAAAAGCCCTGTGTTCTTGCCAAGTAAAAAACAGTCAAATTGGCAGGGAATGAAAAGAGAACACCTATAGCTTTGCTAACCCAGAGTTGTGATTTCAGTGGGGAGAGTGCTGGACCAGCCTGAAATTCTGGAATCAAGGAAGTTATAGAAGGGTTAAGATAGGCTTTACACATTACTGGCTGATGGGAATACTACACATATGTTCAAGAGAAACCAAAAGAGCACAGAATAAGGTGGAAAACAAGATGAACTTGAGAATTACCTATAACTTTTGAGTGCATTCCCCAACCCACACACTTATCAGTTAGCATATACGAGGGGCTCTAGGATTTTAGGACATTTGAGCACCCAAATCACTGACCACTCAGTTATGCAGACACAGAGGTTCCCCTGCAAAGCAAGGCTAATAAACAAAAGTAAGAAGAGAAAATTAAGGAGCGCTATCAGTGGGGGCCCATTGCAGAAGAGATGGATTCCACAGCTTAGGTCCAAGAAAGTTACTTTTAAAAATTAAAAAAAAAATCCAGTTATATAGTATTTTATCTAAAATGCTTAGTTTCAACCAAATATTGAGATGTGCAAATAATAGCAAAATATGACCCCTATTCGGGGGAGAAAGTAGTAAGTGGAAACTTACTTTAGATGTATTTACCATATAAAGATATCTTAAAAGCTACTATTAAAATGTTCAAAAATTTGATGAAACTACATACAAAAAACTTAATGGGAAATATGATGACAATGGCTTAACAAATATAGAATTCCAGTAGAGAAACAAAAACTACCAAAAAAAGGTACAATAATAAAGAATTCTTATGTTGGCTCAAAAATTAGATATGAGATGGCAAAAAAAAGAATCTGTAAATGTAAAGAAAGAATACAGTCTGAAGAAGGAAAAAAAAAGGTTAAAGAAAAGTGACCATCATCTTAGATGTTTGTGAAAAAAAGAAATGATGTATCAAAATCCCAGAAAAGAAAAATGAGAATGAAACAGAAAAAAATTGAAGAGGTAATTCCCCAAATATCCCAAAGTTGATGAAAAATGTTAATGTGTATACCTAAGAATCTCAATGAGCTTCAGTAAGCATAAATACAAAGAGAGTCACACTACTGCTACTGCTGCTAAGGCGCTCCAGTCCAACGCTGTGTGACCCCATAGACAGCAGCCCACCAGGCTCTGCCATCCCTGGGATTCTCCAGGCAAGAACACTGGAGTGGGTTGCCATTTCCTTCTCCAATGCATGAAAGTGAAAAGTGAAAGTGAAGTCGCTCAGTCACGACCGACTTGTAGCGACCCCATGGAATGCAGCCCACCAGGCTCCTCCATCCATGGGATTTTCTAGGCAAGAGTACTGGAGTGGCTTGCCATTGCCTTCTCCGAGAATCACACTGCTGATGGCTAAAGGCAAACAGAAATTCTTGACAGTAGGAAAAACACTGAATAACAATATAATTAATGGCTGACTTTTTATCAAAACAAAATGAAGAACAAAAGGATCCTTAATACCGTAGAAACAAAATTAAAAACTGAACAGAGGCATTGTGAACTTTCCAAATGAAAGGGAAATAAAGATATTCATTCTCCTCAAAAAAAGTGATTGTTGCTAGGAGACCTATCGGCCGAGGTCCAGCCCCGGCTGATCCAGGGAGTTCGAAGCGGGGACAGCATCGGCGAGGATCAGGATACAATAGCTTCAATTAGATATTAATTAGAGATATAAAGAGTAATAGAATGAGGATAGCTCAGTAGGAAAATTCAGTGGAGAAAAGAGGCTGAGTAGCTTGGTTTATGCAGGAGACCAATAAAACTTCAAGACAGGAAGTTTGCACCACTTAAGGAGGCCGCAGGCGTCCTTCAGTTCTCCTGAAGGAGAGGAGACACTGAGGCCTCCCCGGTCGGATCTTAGAAGCCCAGGCAAAATTAGTAAGCTTGGTGGGTTCCACACTCCAGATGGACACTCAGCCAGAGTTTGAGAGAGAGAGAGAGAGAGACATGGGGAGACCAGTCTTTCGAGGAACTGATCCCAATTCTTTATTTTCCATGGTCTACTTTTATACACTGGGATGTTATGCAAAAGTCACGCGGGGTCAGCAGTCCTGACTTTTATCAAAGTCAGGTGCTTCATACAAATGTATACAGAGGTCTTAGGGGTGTTACATCATCTTCTGGCCAGGGGGCCTGCTGACAATTTTTGACCCTCTCCTTCTGACAGTGGTCAGTCAACCAGGACACTTATTTCTCCAGGGGTGCTTATTCTTAAAAAAGACTCCACTTTCCGAAGGTACCAGATAAAGTTACATTCCTATAGGGTGAGGGTGTAGTGGGTTTTAATTAAGCAAAGAATTTACTTAGCCTAAGGTCTAACGTGATTAATATCAAAGGTTAATACTTATTTCTTCTATATATTCATTAATGTGTGTAAAGGCAGGGTATGTGGAGACTTAGCAACAAACATTGGCTTAAAAAATGAAAAACCCTTCCCCAATACAATTTCTAATCAGCCCACTATACTTATAGTTTTCTAACTTTTCTAAGGAACCTGTTTTTAGAAGGTTTAAAGCATCTCATGCCTCTCACGGTTGGGAGGCTGTGAGCAATCACATGTGGCCAGACAAGCCTGTCAGGCAGGCTAGAGAACCTTCAGAGGAGTTTGTAGGTTAAAACACTCTTGTCACGCCCAGGAGTTTTTATTAACTGGAGCTCTAAGTTAACTCCTTCTCCAAAAGAGGTGGTGAGGGACAGCCCCCTGTAAAGTCAGAGGTGTAGGTGAGAGCACAGAGTAGTAAAGTAGGCAGGCTCTGGTTATGGGGGTAGATGCTCGAGGATTTCCCGGAGGACTCCTGAGGCTCGATCCAGCCTTTACCTATGTCAAGCCTCCTTCCCCATGACTTTTGCCACGGGCGGAGTGCCTCACGCTGGCTCCCCGCACCTATCCTTTAAAAATACTAGATGAAGTTCTACAGGCTGAAAGAAAATAACCTGAGATGATAACTTAGATGCACAGGAAGAAACAAAGAGCACTAGAAATTATAAATATGAGAATAAATATAAAAATACTGTGTATAGACTTTTCTTCTATAATTTCCTTAAAATGTAACCCTGCTTACAGGATTAATTATAGCACTTTATTGTTAAACTTGTAGATCATTTCATTAATAGACATGAAAATAATCATACAAAAAGAGAAGAGAAAATGGAACTCTTTTGGAACAAACTTGCTATTGGATTTGTCAGTATTAGACATGTAGATTTCAATAAATTAGAGATGCATATTGTAATCCCTCTGCTGCTGCTGCAGCTAAATCGCTTCAGTTGTGTCCGACTCTGTGCGACCCCATAGACGGCAGCCCACCAGGCTCCCATGTCCCTGGGATTCTCCAGGCAAGAACACTGGAGTGGGTTGCCATTTCCTTCTCCAATGCATGAAAGTGAAAAGTGAAAGTGAAGTCACTCAGTCGTGTCTGACTCCTAGCGACCCCATGGACTGCAGCCCACTGGGCTCCTCCGTCCATGGGATTTTCCAGGCAAGAGTACTGGAGTGGGGTAATCCCTCTAGTAACCCCTTAAAAATAACTCCAAAATATAGCTTAAACATCAAGAGAGGAATTAAAATGATATGCACACACAAATTTCTGTTTAGCACAAAGGAAAAGAGTACAGAAGAAACAAGGAACAAAAAAAAAAAAAAAACAAGCACGAGATAGGAAAAAAAAATGCAAAATTACAGATGCAAATACGTCAGTCATTATTTTCAATTAACTAAAAATTCCAAACAAAGACAGAGATTGCCACACTAAATAAAATATGAGATCCAACTATATGCTATCTGTATCTATTAGATGCAAAAGTTGAAAGCTTAAGCTGAAAGTAAAACAGTATGAAAATATTTATTAGGTAAGAAGTATCCTTAATACGGTAGTGATATCCACCACTTTGCAGGTGGCTCATGGTAAAGAATCTGCCTGCAGTGAGATGCAAGTTGAATCCCTGGATCAGGAAGATCCCTTGGAGAGGGAAATGGAAATCCATTCCAGTATGCTTGCCTGGGAAATTCCATGGACAGAGGAGACTGGCAAGTTACAGTCCATGGGGTCGCAAAGAGTCAGACACAACTCAGCACTAAACAACAACAATAATAATCCTTAATAAAGTGTCAGCAAGATGGCATACTAGGAAGCTTCAGGTTCTTATTCTCCCATGAAGACATCAAATTAGTAATAATTTACAGACCAAAATAACTTTGTGAGAACTCTAGAAACAATTTAAGAATCCGAAGAAATTAAGGGAATCCCTAATCAAGAAAAACAGTAGGAAAAACTTCACTCAAAACAGTAGGAAATTTTATTGCATTTTTCTTTCTCATGCCTCTCCTTGTATCTTGGCACAGGATGGCATTATCAAGGGAAAACCACTCAACTTCTGGATCCTCCCTTAAGCTAGAAAGGAAAGACTAAAACTTAATTGCAATGCTCTGATTTGTCTAAAGACTACCCAGGAGACTCATTTCTGTCTCACCTGATTTGGAGCACTGATAGGAACAGTGCAATAGTTTGGATACCAGATTGGAAAGCAGTGACTGTTACGATAGCTCTCAGGGTCGCAAGTAGTCTACAGCCCAGGAGCAAGAGATTATGGGCAAAGGTATACAATAGAAACTCCAGGCTTCTGAGAAGGAGCCCCGGCAAGACCCAGATAAGGTCATAATTACTAGGAACTGGAATAAACCACCTGCACAAGACACATTCCCTCAAAGGGGTTGAGAGCATCCAGATTCTCTGTGTTAGGCTGATTAGTGAAGGTTTTCCCCTGTCCAAAGCCAATTCACAAAGACTGGGAGAAGTGGCTGTTTTTTCAAACACCCTAAAAATCATAAAAAATCACAAGTGTAACATGGCTGACTCAAACGGACAAAACAAATCTCCAAACCATTGCTAAAGAAATTCAAGCCTCCGAGATAGTGACAAAGAATTTTAAATGTCTATCTTAAGGATGTTCAATAAACTAAAAGATAGACAATTAAACAAAACCAGGGAAACAATGCATGAACAAAATGGGAATATTAGCAGAGATGTAAACTATTAAAAGGAACCAAACAGAAATTCTGGAGCTGAAAAATACAAAAATAAAGTAAATTGGAAAAATATACTAGAAAAAGTTCAACAATAGACTTAATTAGACAGAATACAGTATCATGAAATTGAAAACAGGCCATTTCAAATTACCAAGCAAAAAGGAAAAAGAATTTTAAAAAATGTGAACAGAGCCTACAGAACTTATGAAACAATAACAAACAGACAAATATATACATTCTGGAAGATTCAGAAAGAGGATATAGAGAGAAAGGGGCAGAGAGCTTTTTTGAAGATGTAACAGCTGAAAACGGCCCAAATTTAAGGGAAAAATGAATGTGAAAATACAAGAAACTCAATAAACTCCAACTAGAAAAACCTGAAGAGACCCACATAAAATATATTATAGTCAAACTGCTGAAAGTCAAAACGCAAAGAAGGAACCTTGAAAGTAACAAGAGAAAAGTGACTCATGACATATAAGGAGGTTTATATTAGAAAGCTATGGTTTTTCCAGTGGTCATGTATGGATGTGAGAGTTGGACCATAAAGAAAGCTGAGCATTGAAGAATTGATGCTTTGGAACTGTGGTGTTGGAGAAGACTCTTGAGAGTCCCTTGGACTGCAAGGAGATCCAACCAGTCCATCCTAAAGGAGATCAGTCCTGGGGGTTCATTGGAAGGACTGATGTTGAAACTGAAACTCCAGTACTTTGGCCACCTGATGCGAAGAGCTGGCTCATTGGAAAAGACCCTGATGCTGGGAAAGATTGAAGGCAGGAGGAGAAGGGGACAACAGAGGATGAGATGGTTGGATGGCATCACCGACTCAATGAACATGAGTTTGAGTAAACTCTGGGAGTTGGTGATGGACAGGGAGGCCTGGCGTGCTGCAGTCTATGGGGTCACAAAGAGTTGGACACAACTGAGCAACTGAACTGAACTGAACTGATATTAGAATATCAGGGTATTTCTCAGCATAACTTACAAGCCAGAAAGCAAGCAGTGGTATAATATATTCAAAAGTGTTTAAAGGAAAAAAAATAAAAGCCAAGAATAATACATTAAGCAAAATTATCCTTCAAAAATAAAAGAGAAATAAAGACTCCCCAGATAATGAAAAGCTGAGTTAATTCAATGTCACTAGACTTACATGTTGTGTTAGTTGCTCAGTCATGTCTGACTCTTTGCCACCCCATTGACTGTAGCCTGCCAGGCTCTTCAGTTCATGTATTCTTGCTTGGAGAATTCCATTCTCCAGGTGATTTTCCTGACCTAGGAATTGAACTCAGGAACTGAACCCAGTCTCCCACATTTCGGGCAGATTCTTAACTATCTGAGCCCCAGGGAAGCCCACCACTAGAACTGCTCTACAATAAATGTTAAAGAGAGTTCTTTGAGCTGAAAGAAAATGATGCTAGAAACGAACTTGAAGCTTTATGAGAGTATAAAGTTCTGTGATAAAGGTTAATAGATGGACAAGTATACAAACCTGTAAAAGACAAAATCATTAAATATCTATCTATGTTACTGAGTGTACAATATACAAATATGTAATTGGATGTCAATAACAAAGTAAGGGGAATAAAGATATAACAGAGTAGATGTTTGTGCATGCAATCTTAATTAGTTTACTATCACTTTAAAATGGGTTGTTATGACTTCAAGATGTTTTATGTAATCCCCATGATAACCACAAGGAAAAAACTATATAATGCCCACAAAAAGAAATGAGAAAGGAATCAAAGCATGCTATTACAAAACATTTAAACACATAGCAGGGCAGCTAAGAGGAAATGAGAGATGAAAAAGCTACAAAATATATGAAAAACAAAATGGCAATGGGTAAATCCCTCCCTAGCAGAAATTACTTTAAATACAAATGGAGTAAATTACTTCATTAGCTGAATGAATTAAAAAAAAAAAAAAGGAATCCAACTATATGCTGTCTACAAGAGACTCAACTTTAGACCAAAGGAAACACATAAATAGGTTGAAAATGAAAGGATGGGAAAAGATATTGCATGCAAATAAGAAGCAAAAGGCAGCAAGGATGGCTATACCAACATCAGACACAATAGACTTTAAGTAAAAAACTGGATCAGAAAAAAGAACATTCTCTTCATGCTTGTTTTACATATTTAGGAGCTCTGATATATTAGTGGATTGATTCTTATCATTATATAATCATTTCTATGTAATGGTAAATGATAATATAATAATTCTCTATAATAATAAAAAGAATCAATCTTTTCATTCTTTTTATATAAGAGCTCCTAAATATGTAAAACAAACACCACAAGTATTGAAGGGAAAAGCAGGCAAATCTAAAATGATACTGGGAGACTTCAGTACTCACTTTAAAAATGGATAAGGAAACTAACAGAAGAAAAGTAAGAAAATACAGGGCTAATTGCCAACATCTGCTGGATCATCAAAAAAGCAAGAAAGTTCCAGAAAAACATCTACTTCTGCTTTATTGACTATGCCAAAGCCTTTAACTATGTGGATCACAAGAAACTGTGGACAATTCTGAAAGAGATGGGAATACTAGACCACCTGACCTGCCTCTTGAGAAATTTGTATGCAGGTCAGGAAGCAACAGTTAGAACTGGACATGGAACAACAGACTGGTTCCAAATAGGAAAAGGAGTACGTCAAGGCTGTGTACTGTCACCCTGCTTATTTAACTTATATGCAGAGTACATCATGAGAAACGCTGGGCTGGAGGAAGCACAAGCTGGAATCAAGATTGCTGGGAGAAATATCAATAACCTCAGCTATGCAGATGACACCACCCTTATGGCAGAAAGTAAAGAGGAACTCAAAAGCCTCTTGATGAGAGTGAAAGAGGAGAGTGAAACAGTTGGCTTAAAACTCAACATTCAGAAAACGAAGATCATGGCATCTGGTCCCATCACTTCATGGGAAATAGATGGGGAAACAGTGGAAACAGTGTCAGACTTTATTTTTGGGGGCTCCAAAGTCAATGAAGATGGTGATTGCAGCCATGAAATTAAAAGACACTTACTCCTTGGAAGGAAAGTTATGACCGACCTAGATAGCCTATTGAAAAGCAGAGACATTGCTCTGCCAACAAAGGTCTATCTAGTCAAGACTATGGTTTTCCCAGTAGTCATGTATGGATGTGAGAGTTGAACTGTGAAGAAGGCTGAGTACTGAAGAATTGATGTTTTTGAACTGTGGTGTTGGAGAAGACTCTTGAGAGTCCCTTGGACTACAAGGAGATCCAACCAGTCCATTCTAAAGGAGATCAGCCCTGGGATTTCTTTGGAAGGAATGATGCTAAAGCTGAAACTCCAGTACTTTGGCCACTTCATGCGAAGAGTTGACTCATTGGAAAAGACTCTGATGCTTGGAGGGATTGGGGGCAGGAGGAGAAGGGGACGACAGAGGATGAGATGGTTGGATGGCATCACTGTCTCGATGGACGTGAGTTTTGGTGAACTCTGGGAGTTGGTGATGCACAGGGAGGCCTGGCGTGCTTCGATTCATGGGGTCGCAAAGAGTCGGACACGACTGAGCGACTGAACTGAACTGGACTGAACACAATGCTGTAGACTAACTGAACTTAGCCCGTCACCCAACTACAGCAAAACACACATTCTCCTCAAGTGTACATTAAACTGTCTCCAAGATGGGCTATGTTTGGGGTCACAAAACTAGTATTAATAATTCAATAAGATTGAAATAATGTAAAATGTCTTGTCCAGCCCCAGTGGAATGAAATTAGACTTCAGTGGAAGGAAAGCTAGAAAAATCACAAATACGTGGACATCACACAACACACAGCAAACAACCAGTGGGTCAAAGAAGAAATCACGAGATAGCAGAGCATATCTTAAGACAAATGAAAACAAAAACAGCGTACCAAAGCTTATGAGATGCAGCAAGGAACTGCAAAGAGAGACATTTAAAGCTATAAACAGGGAATTCCCTGGTGGTCCAGTGGCTAAGAGTCTGTGCTCCTGATATAGGGGGGCTGGGTTCGATCCCTGGTCAGGGAACTAGTTCCCACGTGCCACAACTAAGACTCTATGCAGACAAGTAAATAGAAATAAATTTAAAAAATAAAGTTATAAACATATTAAATGAGAAAAAAGATTCCAAGTCTATGGCCTAACTTTACACCTTAAGAAACCAGAAAACAAACACACTAAATAAAAAACTAGCAGATAGATTATACATAATAAACGTTACAGCAGAAATAAATAAAATAGAGTATAGAAAAACAATAGAGAAAAATAAAAGAAATAAAAAATTCGTTTTTTGAAGGGACAACAAAATTGACAAAACCTTGGCTAGACTGATCAAGATAAAGAGATGAGACTTGAGTAACTAAGGAAAGAAAGAGGTGACATTATAACAGATTTTACAGAAGTAAAAAGAATTAGAAAAAATATTATGAATAATTGTATGTCAACAAATTTGGCAACTCTGTGAAATGGATAAAATCCTAGAAACATACAAGCTACCAAGATTGAACCAAGAAAAATTCTGAACAGACCTATAATTGGATCACTCTGTAACTAGGAGAATGGGTAATTAAAAATCTCCCAACAAAGAAAAGCCCAGGACCAGGTGCCTTCTGTGGCAAATTCTACCAAACATTTAAAGAATTAACAATCCTCCTCAAACTCTTCCAAATAATTGAAAGGGAGAAGGCACTTCCAAATTCATTCTAGGAGGTCAGCATTACTCTGATCCATAAGCTAGACAAAGACAGTACAAGAAAAGTACAGAGCAATATCACCTGATGAATCTGAAGCAAAAATCAACAAAATACTAGCAAACAGAATTCAACAGCATATTCAAAGCACTGTACAGCACTATCAAGTGGGTTTTATTCATAGAATATAAGGATGGGTCAACATATAGGAATTGATCAGTGTATTAATAATACACATAAGAGAATCAAGGAAAAAGGTGCATGATCATTCCAGTTAATGAAGAAACAGCTTTTGACACAACCCAATACTCTTTTATGATAAAAACATTTAACAAAGCAAGGATAGAAGGACATTTCTTTAACATAATAAAAGCTACATATGAATAACCC
The DNA here is from genome assembly GCF_029378745.1 of Bos indicus. NCBI lineage: Eukaryota > Metazoa > Chordata > Mammalia > Artiodactyla > Bovidae > Bos > Bos indicus. The sequence goes on along the minus strand of NC_091769.1, from coordinate 5,922,650 downwards.
ACAGCTAACATCATACTCGCACAGAGTCAGACACGACTGAAGCGACTTAGCAGCAGCAGCAGCAACATCATACTCGTGGGCTTCCCTGGTGGCTCAGAGGATAAAGCATCCGCCTGCAATGCAGGAGACCCGGGTTCGATCCCTGGGTTGGGAAGAGCCCTTGGAGAAGGAAATGGCAATCCACTCCAGTATTCTTGACTGGAGAATCCCATGGAGAGAGGAGCCTGGAGTCCACGGGGTCGCAGAGTCAGACACAACTGAGTGACTTCACACACACACACACACACACACACAACATCATACTCAATGGTGAAAGACTGAAACCTTTTCCTCTAAGATTGGGGACAAGACAAGGGGGCCTACTTTTGCTACTACTCTTTAATGTAGTACTGGAAGTATTAAGCAGATTAATTAGGCAAGAGAAATAAATTAAAAGCTTTCACATTGGAAAGGAAGGAATAAAATAATCTTGTTTCATAGATAATATACTCTTACATGCAAAATACTCTAGCCCATACAATATCAATTGGAGCTAAAAATTCAGCAAACTTGCAGGATACAAAATTAACAGCCCCAAATTTGCTACATTTCTATACATTAATAATCAACAATCCAAATAGAAAACTAAATAAATAATTTTACTTGCAATAACACCACAAACAATAAAATACTTAGGAGTAAACTTAGTCAATGAGGCAAAAGATTTATACATTAAAAATTACAGAATCTTGTGGATGGAAATTAAAGAAGACACAAATAAGCAGAAAGACATTCTGTGGTCACGGATTGAAAGATAATGTCAATAAGATGTCAATACTATTCAAAGTAATCTACATTTTTAATACAATCCCAAAAGACCTCAATGGCATTTTTTGAGGAATTAGAGAAATCCACCTTAAAATTCATGCAGTATCAAAAGACTTAGGAAAGTTAAAAACAATCTTGAAAAAAAAGAATAAGTTGGAGATCTCATATTTCCTAACTTCAAAACTTAATGCAAAGCTACAATAATCGAGACAGTGTGGTACTGACATTTAAAAAAAAAAAAAAAAAGACATAGATACCCAATGGAATAGAATACAGAACCAATAAAAGAATTTGTAGATGTGATCAAATGGTTTCTGACATTCAGTGGGTAAAAGACAGTCTCTTCAAAAACATGATGTTGGGAAAACATAGAAGAGTGAAATTAGACCTTTGCTTAACACCATATACAAAAATTAACTCAAAATGGATCAAACACCTAAATCTAACACCTGAAACTATAGAACTTCTAGAAGAAAACATAGAAGGAAACTTTATAATATTGGATTTAGTAAGGGTTTCCTGGATAGGACACCAAAAACACAGGCAACTAAAGTAAAAATGAGACAAATCAGACTACACCAAAATTAAAAACATCTGTGCACCAAAGAATACAATCAATAGAGTGAAATGACAAAGGACAAAATAGGAGTAAAAGTTTGCAAGTCATAAAGCTGATAATAAATTAACATCCAGAATGTATAAATAACTCCTATAGCTCACAAACAAACCAGTCAATCCTAAAGGAAATCAACCCTAAATATTCATTGGAAGGACTGATGCTGAAGCTGAAACTCCAATACTTTGGCCACCCGACGTGAAGAACTGACTCATTAGAAAAGACCCTGATGCTGGGAAAGATTGAGGGTAGGAGGAGAAGGGGATGACAGAGGATGAGATGGTCAGATGGCATCACAGACTCAATGGACATGAGTTTGAGCAAGCTGCGGGATATGGTGAAGGACAGGGAAGTCTGGCATGCTGTAGCCCATGGGGTCGCAAAGAGTCGGGCATGACTGAACAACTGAACGACAACAATAAATAACTCGTACAGCTCACCAACAACAAAATTTGATTCAAAAATTGTCAAAGAACTTAAACATTTCTCCAAAGATGATACACAAATGGCCAACATGCATATGGAAAGATGCTCAATATTGCTAATTAGGGAAATGCAAATCAAAGTCACAATAAGATTCCACCTCACACCCATTAGGATGGCTACTATGGAAAAAAAAACAATGGAAAATAGCAAGTGTTGATGAGGATGTGGAGAAATTAGAATCCTTGTGCATTATTGGTAGGAATGAAAAATGCAGATGCTATGGGAAATAGCATGTTGGTGTCTCAAAAAATTAAAAGTAAAATGACTATGTGAACCAGCAATTCCACTTATTAGCATAGACACAAAAGGACTGAAAAGTAGGATCTTAAAAGATACTTTCTCATTTCTGTTCATAGTAGTACCATTCACAACAGCTGAGAAGTGGAAGCAAACCAGGTGTCCATTAAAGAATGGATGAATAAATAAGGTGTAGTGTATACATACACGCTAGTAAAGTAATGCTCAAAATTCTCCAAGCCAGGCTTCAACAGTACATGAACCGTGAACTTCCAGACGTTCAAGCTGGATTTACAAAAGGCAGAGGAACCAGAGATCAAATTGACAACATCAGCTGGATCATCAAAAAAGCAAGACATCTATTTCTGCTTTATTAACTATGCCAAAGCCTTTGACTGTGTGGATCACAATAAACTGTGGAAAATTCTGAAAGAGATGGGAATACCAGATCACCTGACCTGCCTCTTGAGAAATCTGTATGCAGGTCAGGAAGCAACAGTTAGAACTGGACATGGAACAACAGACTGGTTCCAAATAGGAAAAGGAGTCTATCAAGGCTGTATATGGTCACCCTGCTTATTTAACTTATATGCAGAGTACATCATGAGAAATGCTGGGCTGGATGAAGCACAAGCTGAAATCAAGATTGCTGGGAGAAATATCGATAATCTCGGATATGCAGATGACACCACCCTTATGGCAGAAAGCAAAGAATTAAATAGCCTCTTGATGAAAGTGAAAGAGGAGAGTGAAAAAGTTGGCTTTAAGCTCAACATTCGGAAAACAAAGATCATGGCATCTGGTCCCATCATTTCATGGCAAATAGATGGGGAAACAGTGGAAAGAGTGGCAGACTTTATTTTCTGGGGCTCCAAAATCACTGCAGATGGTGACTTCAGCCGTGAAATTAAAAGATGCTTGCTCCTTGGAAAAAAAGTTATGACCAACCTAGACAGCATATTAAAAAGGAGAGACATTACCAACAAAGGTCTATCTAGTCAAGGCTATAATTTTTCCAGTAGTCATGTATGGATGTGAGAGTTGCACTATAAAGAAAGCTGAGCACCAAAGAATTGATGCATTTGAACTGTGGTGTTAGGAGAAGACTCTTGAGAGTCCCTTGGGCTACAAGGAGATCCATCCAGTCCATCCTAAAGGGAATCAGTTCTGAATATTCATTGAAAGGACTGATGTTGAAGCTGAAATTCCAATATTTTGGCCTCCTGATGTGAAGAACTGACTCACTGGAAAAGACTCTGATGCTGGGAGGGATTGGGGGCAGAAGGAGAAGGGGACGACAGAGGATGAGATGGTTGGATGGCATCACCAACTCAATGGACATGAGTTTCAGTAAATTCAGGGAGTTGGTGATGGACAGGGAGACCTGGTGTGCTGTGGTTCATAGGGTCGCAGAATCAAACACAACTGAGTGACTAAACTGAACTAAACTGAGTGTATACAGAAGACAACTCTGTTCATGCTACAACAAGGCTTAAGCTTAAGGACATAATATTAAATGAAATAAGAAAGCCACAGAAAAACAAATATCATATGATTTCACTTATATGAAGTATCTAAAGCAATCAAACTCAGAAACAAAATGTAGAACACTGGTTATCCCAGGGCTGAGGGAGAGAAAAACAAGGAGCTATTGTCGAATGGGCACAGACTTTCAGTTTTGCAAGATGAAAAAGTTCCAGAGGGCTGTTCCACCGCCCTGTGAATATACTTACCAGTACTAAATAGTACACTTAGAAATGGCTAAGATGGTAAATTTTATGTGTTTGGGTGGCTTCTCTGGTGGTCCAGTGGTTAAGAATCCACCTTGTGATGCAAGGGACACCAGTTTGATCCCTAGTCTAGGAAGGTCCCAGCTGCCACGGAGCCCCGCAACTGCTGAGCACACGCATTCGGGCCTATGCTTCACAACAAGAGCGCACCTCGGGCCCGTGCTTCACAATAAGAGCAGCCCCTGCGGTGAGAAGCCCCACTCACTGCAGCTAGAGAAGGCCCATGTGCAGCAATGAAGACCCACCTCGGCAAAAAATAAATAAAGCTTTAAAAAAATTCATGTGTTTTTATCATAATAATTAAAAAAGACTAAAGAAGAAGCACTTCCTCTCAGCCACTGAGATAATGAATGGCAGAGACAAGGTTCAAATCCAGGTGTGGGATTCAGCTAAGGGGTTCCTTCTACTGTACAACACAGTTTTCATTTTGCAAAAGAAAAAAAAAAAAATTAAGAGATTTGAAGTGGCTATTAATATCAGGCACAATAGATTTTAAGGCCAGGAATATTACTAGAGACAAATACTTCACAATGATAAAAGGATCTAGTCATCAGAAAGATATAACAATTATAAATAGATATATACCAAAACAAAGACATGAAATATGATGGAATTAAAAAGAGAAATAGATAATTGAATATTTTTACTTGGAAATTTCAAGCTTCTCTCTCAGTAACTGATAGAACAATGAGATAAAATTGACCTAATGACACAATTAGAACATTCCACCCAACAACAAAATATAGTTCTTTCAGTTTCACAGGGAACATTCTTTTCCAGGATAGACTATATTCTGGGCCATAAAACAAACTTCAATAAAATTTAAAATTTGAAATCATACAAAGTATATTAAGTATACTTTCTGGCCATAATGAAATTAAACTAGAAATTAACAACAGGAAGAGCCTAGGGAATTCTGAAATATTTGCAAATTAAAGAACAAATTTTCAAATAACTCATGAGGCTAAGTTACAAAGAAAATAAATAAAAAAATAAAATATGACACAAAAATATGTAAGCTACGGTCACACAAATGATCAGAGGGAAATTTTTATCTTTAAATATATACAGAAAGATATCAAAAATCTAAAGTTCTACCTCAAGAACCTAGATGCTGCTGCTAAGTCACTTGAGTCGTGTCCGACTCTGTGTGACCCCATAGACGGCAGCCCACTAGGCTCCTCTGTCCCTGGGATTCTCAGGCAAGAATACTGGAGTGGGTTGCCATTTCCTTCTCCAATGCATGAAAGTGAAAAGTGAAAATAAAGTCTCTCAGTCGTGCCTGATTCTTAGCGACCCCATGGACTGCAGCCCACCAGGCTCCTCTGTCCATGGGATGTTCCAGGCAAGAGTACTGGAGTGGGGTGCCATTGCCTTCTCCACAAGAACCTAGATAAGGAGGAACAAATCAAAAATAGTATAAATAGAAAGTCAATAGTAACTGTAAGAGCATAAATCAATAAACTAGAAAAGCAGAAAAATAAAATGGAGGAAATCAATGAATTCAAACATGAGTTCCTTGCAAAAATCAACAAACTTGGTGTACCTTTGGCAAGAATAACATAGGAAAAAAAATTAAGAACACACAGTTACCAAAGTCAGCAATGAAGAGAACTCACTACAAACCTACAAAAAAAGAATGTTAACAGAACATAATAAAGAAATTTATGCCGACAAAATAGACTTAGATGAAATAGTCAAATTCTTAGATACACACAAAAGTGACTCAAGAAGGAATAGAAAATCTGAATAAACATTTATAAAGTAAATAAATTAAATTAGTAATTTAAAATCTTCCCACACAGAAAAGCCCAGCCCCTAATAGCTTCACTATTGAATTTCTACCAAATATTTAAGGAAGACAATACTACATAAACACTTGCTGAAAACAGACAAGAAGGGAAAACTTCTCAATTCATTTAATTAGGTTGGGGCTACCTTGATACCACAAAATGATCAAGACATCACAAGAAAGGAAAACTATAGATTAGTGTCTCCCATAAACACAGATACAAAAAAAAAAAATGTCTTTTCATAAAATATTGTCAAACTGAATCCAGCAACAAATAAAAAGGTATGTTCTGCAGACTGTGGCTCCCTGTTACCTACAGACCTAACAAGACTCTCAGTTTTGACCACTTGAGACACCTTGTTGCAGATGTTGATGTCCCGAATATTCCCCAGCTCTTTTCCCGTAAACACTGTTGGACTTCTCCCCGTAAGGACCTACAATTGTAACTGCAAACTTCTTGTTCTACATGTAGGCTGCAGGATCATGGGAAATGGCACCCATGGGGACATCCCTCACGCATTCATGGACAAGAACTCATGGTAGATACACCTGCTTTCTTTTCCTTTGATTAAGATACTGCGGGGCATACTTTACAGTCCCCCAGGGCCACCTGTGGGTCAGTAACAGACATGGCAACCAGCTCATAAATGCACCCGGCATGAGCTTCTTTCCTTTCCCTGTCTCATTTCCCTACTTCCCCACTGAGGCTCCCTAGGATCACCTCCCTAAACTACGTATACTCAGACCCTTGTCTCTGGTTCTGCTTCCAAGACACACCTATTGGCCAAGTCCTGTTCTTTCTGCTGTGGCACAAGCTGAGAACAGTGCAGGAATGTCTCCCCCAATTTTTAATGAAGTTGTTTGGATCGAAGCCAGAAAGACAGATGGCACCTCAGATTATAACTGATTTTTTTCTAGGAACAGCTTGAAAAAAAATTAATTTGGGCAGAGAGGAAATTTCAGCAACAGAAGGAATTGGGTTGCCTTTGGCATTTGGGTTTTCATATCTCAGTAAGCGGAGTTGATGTGGTTATTGCAGAAATCCAATCCAATCATCATCTTCATTATAACAACGGTGCTGACTTCACATAGCAGGCACAGTGAGATCAGGAGACTTTCCCCCATTGCCTTGGCGACTTACCTGAGTGAGACAGTGTTCACTTTGCAAGGCAATCTACATCCCTTATTCCCATCCCAAGGCCTGGCTGCCCAGTTCTGTACCGGATCATCCTTTATGCAGAGAGAAACACGGGATGAGAATTAGGATCCAAGAATGTGAGTCCATGCTCTTATCTTTCTTTTACACAAACTCACATGTCCACGTGAATGAAAGCTGCAAAGGTATGAAAACAAAAGTCTTATCTGGGAGTTTCCTGGACCTCTTTTCACTAGATTCACTTTTTCTCCTTCACCTATTCAACAAATATTTATTTTGCATCTTCTATGACCCATCGCTGTGACAGAGTGTGGTGGATACGTTCTGAAGTGACCTCTCCTACTGAGTCACACCCCTGTATAATCTCCTCCCCTTAAGTGCAGAAGAACCTATGACTTGCTTCTAACTAACAGAACACAGCAAATGTGACAGGATGTCACTCTGTAACTGTGTAAGACCTCACTTTAGCAAACTGGAGGGGAAGAAACTCCCCCTTAATACCTTTGAATAAGTAGGCTACCATGTTGTGAAACTGATTTACATGGGAGCAACCAAAGTGCAGCATCAAGGGACATGGTGGCCTTTAGAGGCTGAGAACACCCCTGGCCAATGAGAACAGGTACCTCGGTCCTTAGCCATAAGGACATTCATCTGCCACTTCTGAGTGAGTATGGAAGTGGATTTTTCCCCAATTGAACCTCCAGCTAGGAACGCATACCAGCCAACTTCTTGATTACAGCCTTGTAAGATCCTGAGCTGAAGACCAAGTTAAGCCATACTTGGATTTCTGATTAATCTAGACTTTCACTAAATAATAAATGTGTGTTGTTCAAAGCTGCTAAGTTTGTGATAATATGTTATGCAACACATAAAATACTCAGAGCTTGGAATACTTCTTTGTTCTCTCACACCCTTTGGATTTAAATCTTATTTCCCCATATTTAACCTCTGTCATCTTCCCTGACACCCTGAATCGGATGTATTACTCAGGCTCCAGTTTTGGAGGATCAGAGTATCTGATGGATGCCTGGCAAAGGGAGAACCACTCATGGCCTGAAATGACCAAATTGACTTGGCAGCTGAACTGCACTAAGGAAAGAGGAAGGGGCCAGTGCACTTGCAGCTTCTTGGGCGTCAAGACTGCTTGTGCTCACCAGGGTCTGAATTCTCACCTTCTTCCTGAGCACAGTACTGGATTGCATTTCCCAAATCCCTTGCAATTCATGGTTCTCACTAATGGAATATCAACTTTCCAAAGTGCTACTGTCACTTCTAGGACAAGAGAGCTAAGAATGAGGCTGCCTTCTCTGTACTTTCTCTCTCTTCTCTCAACCATTAACTGAAAAATTTATAGTGGAAAATCTTGAGGCCATAGAAGATGGCAGGAAAATGATAGAAGACTCCTGGATTCTCGAAGGACTACATGGCATTAAGCCCCAACCCCCTCCCTGACTTTTATTGGACAAAGTCTATCATCTAGGGCTCAACCAGAGAAAAAGAACTCCTTATATCTGCAGACAATACTATTGTCAGGCATGCTAAGTCACTCCAGTTGGGTCCAACTCTTTGTGACCCTATGAACTGTAGCCGTCCAGGCTCCTCTGTCCATGGGATCCTCCAGGTAAGAATACTGGAGTGGGTTGCCATGCCCTCCTCCAGGGCATCTTCCCGACCCAGGGACTGAACCCACATCTCTTACATCTCCTGCACTGGCAGGCAGGTTCTTTACCATTGGCACCATCTGAGGGAGCAGCAGTTCCCAGGGATATCAGCAGAGTGGAGAAGGACACCTGAGGGGTCTCAATTTTATATATGCAGTTTGTGCTCATAGTTATTTTGATTACTTTATGGGTCATATGTGCTTTACCAAAAAATAGCTACTAACTAAATAATATGCAAAATGTCTCATTCTTGTTTAGTCTTCGATATGTGAAATACAGTCTACCAAAAAATAAATCTGACATCAAATCAATTTTACCTGGTTGCTTTAATCTCAGTAAGACCCCTTAAGAGAATGGTAGATGTTGAATGCCTGTTGAAAACAGCAGGCAAGGAGATATATATTAAGATGCTTATTGCAAAAAGTTGGCTCACATGACCATGAGGCTTGACTATACACGTCTAAAATCCTTAGAGCAGGACATCAGGAAAGGCAGGGTGGAACTTTCCAGTACAAACCGAAGCTTCAGTCCACAGGTGGAATTTCTTCTTCCACACGGAAGTCTTAGCTCAGCTCTTAAGGTTTTTTGACTGATCAAATCAGGGTCACTCAGAATGTCTAACATAATCTCTCTTACCTAAAGTCAACTGATTTGGGATGTTATTTACATCTACAAAATACCTTCATAGAAATACCTGGATCAATGTTTGAATAACTGGACACTGTAACCTAGCCTAACCTAGTCAAGCTAAACATGAAACTGACTTTCACAACAGTGACATTAGTGAATACAACCGTGATAACCCACTGATGTTTGAGGCATTTCTATTATTAACAGAGTCTGCCTTGACTAATATGATTTTACTTATGAAGAATGGAGATAAGAATATCTAATTCCTGGGAGTGTCTATACCCCTAATTAATAGTGGGAGCCCTCAAGACCTCTGCTACTGCTCATTAGGACACAGGTAGGTGTTCCTCTAATAAGTCTTTGATTTCTTAACAAATTACTCTGAATCTCAGTATGTCAGCATTTCCATGGCTATGACCCTGCCCCAGATCAAGCCACTTCATCCCTCAGTCATGACACCAGTCCTAGATGGCTCTCTACTTTTCAGTTTATCATTTATACTGTTACAGAATGAAATTTTTATGCCCAAATTTGGCCATGCCATATCTCATTAGTTATTTCCATCATTCTGTTTTGCTTGTATGTATAACTCAAAACCCTTATCTTAAAAGACACAAGACTTACAGCTTACATGTTTAGCTTCATCTTCTATCACCAGCTTCTCCAGCTCTGGGGTACCATGTCTTACACTCATTCTATCCACACACAAATCTACTCCCTTTTCCTGGTAACACTTTATTATATTTGTACCATCACTTCATGGGAAATAGATGGGGAAACAGCTGAAACAGTGTCAGACTTTATTTTTCTGGGCTCCAAAATCACTGCAGATGGTGACTGCAGCCACTAAATTAAAAGACACTTACTCCTTGGAAGAAAAGTTATGACCAACCTAGATAGCATATTGAAAAGCAGAGACATTACTTTGCCAACAAAGGTCCATCTAGTCAAGGCTATGGTTTTTCCAGTGGTCATGTATGGATGTGAGAGTTGGACTGTGAAGAAAGCTGAGTGCCAAAGAATTGATGCTTTTGAACTGTGGTGTTGGAGAAGAGTCTTGAGAGTCCCTTGGACTGCAAGGAGATCCAACCAGTCCATTCTGAAGGAGATCAGCCCTGGGATTTCTTTGGAAGGAATGATGCTAAAGCTGAAACTCCAGTACTTTGGCCACCTTCTGCAAAGAGTTGACTCATTGGAAAAGACTCTGATGCTGGGAGGGATTGGGGGCAGGAGAAGAAGGGGACGACAGAAGATGAGATGGCTGGATGGAATCACTGACTTGATGGACGTGAGTCTGAGTGAACTCCGGGAGTTGGTGATGGATAGGGAGGCCTGGCGTGCTGCAATTCATGGAGTTGCAAAGAGTAGGACATGACTGAGTGACTGAACTGAACTTATGCTTTTATTAAAAATGATTTTTGTCATTTATTTTGATGTTACTGATAACAAATAATATGCATTATTTCTTTCAATTTTCACAACACCACTTTGAGGTTGAAACACTATTACTGCTAGGTAGAAAGTATCAGATCTGGCATTCAAATGCAAACCAATCTACCCCCAAAGCCTAAACTCTTAACCACCATACTAAACTGCTCTCAAGCCTTCATACTTATTGTTCTCTGCTCAGAATTCCCAGTCTCACCTCCCTAGCTCTTACCTCTTCCATTTGGGAAACTCCTTCTCATCCTTTGAGGCTCAGTTCAAGCATCACAGTGTCAACGGAGCTTTTCCTGCTCACCACCAGGCTCTGTATCTCATCCTCCCACAGTCAGCTGCATCTCCCACTCTAAGAGCACTAACATGGCTTCTCTTTTCCTGACTGGACCTGACTAATGCACATCGCATCGTCATAACAAAGACAGCTAGAGCTCTGATATCTCTCTATGGGTCCATGGATGGTTGACAAGCAGACCTGCCAACTAGACTGCAGATGCTACATAAACCACCAAGACGTCTGATGTTTATCACTCAGATTCTCCTTCTTATCCAAAACCAACAGGTCAAATGAATTTTAAAATTACATAAGTCCTACATGTAAACCAAAGAGAGACAAAGATAAATATTGAAAGGCAATAGGAGAGAAGATCATTGCTGACAGTGCCCTGTTACATGGTCATAGAAGTTAAGGGTTTAACAGTGCCCCAAATAGCTTAGAAATGCTAGTCAAATAGACAATTCTATTATCTCCTTTAAGAAGGATCTCAGGCCTGCTTCCCAAATTCCTAAATTATATTTCTCAACAGAGACACTGAAGGGAGAGAGACCAAGTAGAAAGCTATAACTCCAGTCCTGAAGAGAGACAAATGTCTTTTCATAGAGTAATGAGAGTTTTGTGTTACAGTTTGCCCAATATTCTGATTTCCCTCTCACCCATCAGGGGAATCACACCTCTCCATCCATACATATATCTGCATCCTGTTAAATAGAGGGATGTCCATTTCACTTGCTTTTGATAGTGAAATATGGGCAGAAGTGGTGTTTATTAATTCAAGCAAAAGTTTTAAGAACCTAGCATGATCACTCATGTCTCCTTTCCCCTCTGCCACAAAACTGCAATCATCCCTTATATAGGCTGCTCATCACCTGGCTATCAGAATGAAGATGTGTCTAATCCAGGGTAAACATGTTGCAAGAGCAGGTAATTAAACTTCCTCATGAAAAGTCACTGAGAATTTAAGTCATCTGTTAGACTGCCAAATTCTCAGACTGTTCTGCTAATAAAGAGATTGGTTCCAAGACTGGGATTTCTTCAATAAAAGTCTAAAATATACAGCTTTTGAAACTGGAAGGATGGCAGTCCGTGTAATTTTTTGATGAAATACATGATAAAACGTTCACCTGCTATAATTTAGAAAACATGCAATTCCCTTATGAGCTTGTGCTTATAGTCTAAAATGGAATTTTAGCAGGGTGACTTGGTTTCTCTTTATAGCATGTGACAAAATAATACAAGAAAGACATCAGAAAGAATTGGCTTTTTTTTGTTTTGTCAAGACAAAAACCTGATAGGTAATCCAGAAATTTAAGACCTGGTATAATTTGGGCTTATGTCTTAAGCCCAAACAGAAAAGATAAAACTGAGGTCTCTGACTGGCTAAAGTTGATTAAAACTTAGCCTCATAGGAAGGAGAAGCTCAAGAATGTAGAATTCAGACATCACATTAAACCCGCTGAATTAACTTGGCATCTGTGTCTTTTTATTAAGCTGGCGTGTGTGCACACACTGGTACTCTCCTTGAGTGTGACCAGAAACAGAATACGATGGGCTATCACTTGCATCTATTTCTGCTTTATTGACTATACCAAAGCCTTTTCCTGTGTGGATCACAACAAACTGGAAAATTCTTCAAGAAATGGCAATACCAGACCACCTGACCTGCCTGTTGAGAAATCTGTATGCAGGTCAGGAAGCAACAGTTAGAACTGGACATGGAACAACAGACTGGTTTCAAATAGGAAAAGAAGTACGTCAAGGCTGTATATTGTCACCCTGCTTATTTAACTTATATGCAGGGTACATCATGAGACACGCTGGGCTGGATGAAGCACAAGCTGGAATCAAGATAGCTGGGAGAAATATCAGTAACTTCAGATATGCAGATGACACCACCCCTATGGCAGAAAGCAAAGAACTAAAGAATCTTTTGATGAAAGTGAAAGAGGAGAGTGAAGACGTTGGCTTAAAGCTCAACATTCAGAAAACTAAGATGGCATCCGGTTCCATCACTTCATGGCAAATAAATGGGGAAATAGTGGAAACGGTGACAGACTGTATTTTTTTGGGCTCCAAAAGCAATGCAGATGGTGATTGCAGCCATGGAATTAAAAGACACTTACTCCTTGGAAGGAAATTTATGACTAACCTAGACAGCATATTAAAAAGCAGAGACATTACTTCACCAACAAAGGTCCATCTAGTCAAGGTTATGGTTTTTCCAGTAGTCATTTAAGGATGTGAGAGTTGGACTTATAAAGAAAGCTGAATGCTGAAGAAGTTATGCTTTTGAACTGTGGTGTTGGAGAAGACTCTTGAGAGTTCCTTGGACTGCAAGGAGATCCAACCAGTGCATCCTAAAGGAGATTAGTTGTGGGTGTTCATTGGAAGGACTGATGTTGAAGCTGAAACTCTAATACTTCGGCTACCTGATGTGAAGAACTGACTCATTTGAAAAGACCCTGATGCTGGGAAAGATTTGAGGGTGGGAGGAGAAGGGGATGACAGAGGATGAGATGGTTGGATAGCATCACCAACTCAGTGGACATCAGTTTGAGTAAACTCCGGGAGTTGGTGATGGACAGGGAGGCCTGGCATGCTGTGGTTCATGGGGTCGCAAAGAGTTGGACATGACTGAGCGACTGAACTGATCACTGTCATGATTTTCACAAACCATATGGCAAAAGAGATTTTACTAGTGTAATTAAGGTTCCTAATCAGAAGACATTGAGTTCATCAAAAATATTTTCCTCAGTGAGCTTGATAATCAAGTGAGCCCTTACAACAGGTTTGAGAGCTTTGAAGAAAGAGAAATTCTGTTTTTGGCTTTGAAGAAGTAAGTTTCCATGTAAGGATTTGAGGACAGACTGTAGGAATTGAAAATAACCCCTGGACAACAGCCAGCAGGGAAATGAGGAGCTCATCCCTACAACCACAGGAACTAGATTCTTCCAGAAGCTACACGACATTGGAAGAGGACCCACAGGCTCCAGAAAGGTACACAGCCTGCTGAAACCTTGATTTCAGCCTTGTGACTCTAGGCAGAGAACCCAGCCACACCACGCCCAGACTTCTGACCTATAGAATAAGGAGATAATTATGTGTGTTACCAGCCAATAATATTCTGATAATTTGTTAGGCAGCAATAGAAAACTAACACAGCATCCAAATCTCGACCAAATAGCTCAGGGGAATGATCCTAAGGGTGTGGCAGAAAACTACCTATGTTCATGGAATTCTCCAGGCAAGAATACTGGAGTGGGAAGCCATTCCCTTCTGCAAGAGCTCTTCCCGACCAAATGCAAGTCTCTTGCATTGCAGGCAGGTTTTTTACCATCTGAGCCACCAGGGAAGCCCCAATAAACTCAAGACACACACAATTAAATATTAAGAGAAAGTCACATCTCAAAAAGAATTGTGGCAGCTACTGGCATCTGTTGACTAAAAGATACCAGCTAAGTTTTTGAAAGAGTTTTAAGTGAAAAGAACCATAATTATCAGCAGGAAAAGATTGGATGGTGCAAGACTTAAAATGACCTGTAGAAGGAAGCAGGTGAGAAAGCTACTCAGCATCTGATTAGAATATATTCTTCAAAATCCTCTTAGTTGCATCTAAAAACAATAATGTAAAAGGAAGGACATCTCAGAGAGTGAAGGAGCATGACGGACAAAGGCTGTCTTATCCCCAACTAGAACCTTCGTGCTTGTCATACAGAATTACAGAATTGCTATGCACAAGCATAGCAGTGTGCCCCCCAATCCTTCCCTTTCCAAATAAGCATATTTGTTAAGATTATCCTATCCCTGTTCCACCACTGAATTTGTGGGTAGGAATAACAAATTACGTGTATTTTTGGTTCATTGATGTGTGATGCTGCTGGCATTTCGTCCCTCACCCTTAACTCTTTAGTTCACACCTACCAAATTTGAACTATAGTCTGAAAATTTTGCCTGAGGACTTTCTCTGCCCAAGTGTCAATCCAGAAGTTCTGAGGAATCAACCCTCACCCCGGGAGCAGTCCTCAAACAGTACCTAATGAGAGTCGAACCCAAGGTTCCTTGGCCCTCAGGTGGGATAATCCTGAGATATGTGACTTCTCTGGCTCCCCATAATTTCTCCAATGGGATATATCTTTAGCTGTCCGTGCCTTTTACTGGCTACCTTCTGTTCTTAATCTCATTTCCCCAATCTTCTATTACCTTTTCCTTCACTTCCTAGAAAAATCATTTGTGATTTTATCCCTAACCCAGGGTCCCATTCTAAGGAAACCCAATTGTAACAATTGTTCTCTGGATCCAGGAGTCTCATATCTGGTAGAGACCATGCAGAAATTACCACACATCCTGCAGAGATCCTGAACTTTGAGTCTGAAGCAGTGATTGGGTCAGGGGTGGGAGCACTCCTGAAACGTGTCCCTTAGGAAAGAATGGAGCGTTTCCGTTTGAGGCACAGTAAAGGAACTGAATACCAGTGACTACTGTGAACCTTCTCACTCTGCGCTTCCCTTTCCTGTACATCTCACTCTGTTGAACTTAGAAGTAAATCGTGTGATGTTTTTGGCCCACGAAAGTAGAAAGAAAGTAATGAGTCATTTCCTGGGGAAAGTTTTTAGAGTCAGCACATTATTTGCTACATCTCTTTTCTTTCTGCTGTATAACTGGGAATGTTCCAGACAGAGGTTTTTCTGTCAGCTGGATCTCAGAGTAAAAACTTTGTAGAGCCTGGCTGACTCAGGATAGATAGTAATAAACCATTCTTCTTCTAAGACACTGAGATTTCAGGATGACTTCTTACCATGATACAATCTAGTCTGTCTTGGCTGATACACTGTTCCCAAACAAGGATTTGGGAAAAATGAAGAAGACACAAATACCTACACAAACCTTCACATCCTCTGAAAATGAGGAGATTTCGAAGAAGAAACTTCAGCTCTTGTGATTTGGAAAGAAAGACAATCTAGTATTCCATGGCTATTTAGAGGAGCAGCAATCATAGGAATAAGGGGGCAAAGCAGAATTATGCAAAGGCCATCACTCAAGGAATTCAGGAGGATTTTTTTCTCCCCACAGATGGAGTTGTAAATAGCCAGAATATATTATCACGGGCAATCAGAAAACTGTTGTCAGTAATTTTAAATGGAACTTTGGTGAGTGAAGTGTTGAAAGAAGAAAAATCATTATGAAAAGCTCCCAGCTATCTCTTGTATGTTTTCCGGGAGCCCAGGATCAGGAACCTGTATAAGATACTGGCTCCAATTTCAGCACACACACACACACAAAGATTTATTGTAAGGGGATTGAATCAGCCATCTTGCTTCCCAAAGATGGCTGGAGAACTGGATATAGTTGCTATATAGACAAGGACAATTTCTCCAAGTCACTGTACACTGTTGACCCAGTAAATATGTCAAGTCTTAGCAGCCCCACTACTAAGAACAGACTACAGCTTACACTGGCAATATTATGGGTCATCATATTAGAACTGGAACTGGGATGAAGCCACCATTACTACAACCCATCACCACCAATGATTTGGCATGCTCCTGTCTTTTTTATTTTTATTTTTTTTCTCTAGCTTATAATTCAAAGTCTAGGGTGTGGTCCACTTGAAGGACAGATCCAGTACCATGGAGAGCCTAGAAAAGGATCTGGCACTTTCATTTCTATGTAGTGAAAGGTGTATTCTGCCCCAAAATGAGAGTCTTCAGACAGAGGAAGGGGTTTAGATATTAGGTGGAAAAAAATAACAAACATCTACTATATGACAACAACCTTTAGCACGGAGAGGCACTGAGGTGAAAGTGTGTGAAAAGGACACGTACTTGGAGCAAGTCCCTATATGCAACTTCTCTTCTCTGAGCCTCAATGTTTCATCCATAAAATGGGTGATCACTATCTGTGTGATTCCTATTCCCACCTATCTATCTTTAACATATGCAGGCATTACTTGATCATATCTTCAAAAGTCACAAAAACTTACCATGGGCAGGTGGTAAGCCACAAACATGTTCTAATTGAACCATCATGCTTCTTAAATGTTTGAATTAGTTATCAACACTTAAAATATTAAGAAAGACTTGGATTTATTTTTTATAAGTTGAAATCAGATATTCTGATTTTTTTTCTTATATATATATAAAGTGTATCCACTTTCACCATACACTGCACATCCAGCTTCCCTGAAAACATTTCCCTGCCTTTCCTATGTGCCAATGTAACTTTCAAATCTATGACACAAAAGGAAGCTTCAGGGGGGCTCGAGCTTGATTCCTGTGTCTGTCACTTTCCAGCTGGGTGAACTTGGGACCATAACCTTTTTTAGTTTCAATTTCCCCATCTTTCAGAATGACCATGACTACCCTTTGTAGCTGAGCACAATGCCAAGGAAAGGACACCACAAACCCTTTGTTATCAAGCCCTCAGGTGTCCCCATAGGCCTTGCCTCCTGCCACTACATCCCTTTTTATAATTGAAGTTTTAGCAGCACAAAATGAGGCTCTCTCTTACATGTCCATATCTTTGCATATGCTGTTCCTGCCTTCTAGGTTATCTTGTCCCTTCTTTCCTCAACCTGTTTCAAGTGGCGCCTCCTCCATGAAGTCCTCCATGAAGTCCTCCATGATCTCCCTAAGCGAGGTGGGTTGCTTTCAATACCATCAAGGCTCTAACTCCTTATGCCTTACTACCATTTATCTAATACTTCTGTAAGTTATCTTCTAATGTCCTCACTAGACTGAGAACTTTTGAAGGTGAAGTCTTGTGGCAAGGTCATGGGGAAAACAGATGAACTTATTCTCATTTATAAATGAACCACTTGAAAGAACCTCAAAATCATATTAGTGAAAAGATGCCACAAAAGAATACATACAGAACAAATAACAGCAATATTAAAATTTTTAAGCATGCACATATTTCTAAAATATATATTAAGGAAATATGTGCACGTGTGATAAGAGTAAAAGATATGCATGAGAAAAATAAATGAAAGAAATGTGTAATAAATGTTTCCTGAAGAAGGTAAATAGGACTTGCAATGGAGGGGGCTGTGTCTTATCTATCCGAAAGGCTACATCTTTATTGTAATATTTTGTTTCTTAAAGTTGGATGGTATATTATTATTTATACCTCTGTTTTCATGTTAAATGTCTTTAAACAAATCCTAAAGCAAAAATAAAGAGCATGGCATTTGGAGTTGGAAAGCTCCTATCTCTGCTACTGTCTGAGAGATTCTAGACATGTTATTTTTTAAGCCTCAAATTCTGTATGCACAGAAGGAGAATAAAGAATTGTTTCAAGCATTTTGTAAAACTTATAAGAGATTATGAGTATACAGCACAGAGTCTGGCATAGGAACTGTGTGTCAAATAAATGAACAAATATTAAGAACCACATAAGATATTTTAAATGCTTCCAGGGGAGCTTCCTTACTTAGCCCCTTGACATCTTTAAGGTAAAACATCCTATCCTCCTCATTTGTCAATACCTCAGTGTGGAGTGTGGAACAAATGTCAAGACCCTGAAATGTTTTCTTTCTCTTCAGAGATTGTCTTGAATGTTTAAATACCCAACATGAAGATGAAACATGAGCTCTTCAGCAGAAGGATCACAGTGTAAGGAAGAGGAATTTCAAGCAGAAGGTACTGCCTCCCTGGAGCCCCCTCATGCTGCCAATCACTTCCCTTGCCCTTGATTCAAACTTTGGAAAGTCTCAGAGCTTCAGGCAGTCAGCATTCACCTTTTTTTACATACAGTCCCCACTGCTGCATCTTCCATCCTCCCTAACCTGTCAAATCTCAGCACCAAGGACAGCTCCCTGGGACTCTGACTCTGTGTTACCAAAACTGACTTTTAAGAGCTCCCAAGGCTCTTTAAGAAATGTTTGGCCATGAAAGCAAGTTGAGGTAGTCAGAAGTAACCTCTGCAGTTCTCTGCTCATGTTGGTAACAGGGTCTTTTTAGTTAAACTGAGAGAAGCTGGAAGTCATTTCTTTACAGTTCTTGGGAAAATCATGGAAACTTGAATTTCAATCATATCCAACAGTTAATTTAAAATAGTTTTCAACCAGATTGTGTCCTAGGCAATGTTCTACTGAGAAAGAAAGATTTTCAAAGTAAACATCTAAATGTATAAGTACATATTTTTTAAGAGAAATCAAGGAAACAATCTTGAGATAGAGGAGGACAGGGGAGAAATTTAAGATTGGCTGATCAATGAAAGGCCATCTGAGAAGCTAATATTGAATCTGGACTAAAAGGAACTGGCCATATAAATAGTAGAGGGCCACACCCACTGAAGATAGACAGTGTGTGCCAAAGTCTGGGGAAGAGAAAATTCTGGTCTCTGGGGGCAAAATATTTCCATAAGATGTAACAGAAAGGGCAACAGTTCTGAAGACAGAATGAGGATGCTAAGTTTGTGGAACAGAAAGAAAGCAATGCGTGTGGCCTCAGGGCTTTCAACAAGATGAAGATGTGATGCAATGAAGCTAATAAAGGTGGCCAGGACCACACAACCAAGGCTACTGAGGCCATGGTTAAGAGTTCGGGTTTTATTCTACATGTGATGAGAAGTGGTTGGAATGACTTAGGCAGGGAAGTGATTTGCTCAGATTTAGGCTTTACAAGAATATTGTCTGGAGAATGAAATGAAATGAGGCAAGTTGTAGGAACAAAGATGTCTGTGAGCTGTCCAAGTAAGAGATGAGGCCAGACTAGACGACAGAAGTGGTTGAGTTGGAGCAAAGTGCATGGGTTCAGGAAATATTTTGGAGGTTGAATAGATCTTGTTAATACATTGGATGTGAAAAAAAGAAAGATTATGTTTGAAGCTTTTCATATGAGCAACTGAGTGAGTGAAGTTGCCTTTAACTGACTTGGGCAAAATTGATGTGGGGAGGACAGACCAATGAAGCACCAGGAGTTTCATTTTGAGCATGCTAAGCTTGAGAGCTGAGAAGCATCCCAGTGAAGGTACTAGGCATGTAGCTGGTAACATAAACACGGAACCCAGTCTGAGTTGTGTTCATTCAGCACCTTTCATATACGGATCACGCTTAGAGCAGGAGCTCTTATGAGGACATGGAGATTTTGTCACCAGGTGACCTTTGCCCTTTCTGGAGACATTTTTGTCTGTCACACCTGGGGGAGGAGAAAGGTTACTAGCATCTATTGGGTAGACATGAGGGATGCTGCTAAACACTCTGCAAAGCACAGGATAGACCCCACAACAGAGAATTATCCCACCCACCATGACAATCGTGCCAAGGTTGGGAAACTCTGGCTTAGAGTTTGGAGAGAGATTGTACCATCTAAGGAAGGGGTATTAATAGACAGGAGATGACAGCTCAGGACTACTCAAGACTCCTCTATATGCTACCTGTGTCCTTTTACTTCTACTGTAATGTATGCCTCTGAAAATAATAACATCCATGATCCCTGGGCTTGTGAAAAAGGGAAATGAGATGATGTTTATCAGAAGTCAGCATGTTACCTAGAACCAGGAGGTGCTGAGTAGATGACTACTACTCCTGTATGTGGCCTAACTTTACTTCTGCGTTTTTACGAGGCCTCCGTGCTCCTCCCATCTAAACCAACAACAACAATGATGATGACAACATTCTCTTAGCCCAGACATCCATCTGTGAGCACCCCCTACACACCTTTCTATGGCACATTTTATATCAAAAGCCTCCTACTCTTTATGAGCCTATCCACCCCTGCTAAGTAGGAAGTAGGAAGCAGATTTTACTCATGTTTCTTGAGCCCCTTAAAATTTACCCAGACTCCGAGTTAGACACAAACAGGCTCCTTTACCCCTCACAGCAGCCCCAGGAAAGCACAGACCAGTATTTCCAGGTTACCATGGCTGTCAGCAGGGCTCAATTTAGGTATTACACAAATAAACTTCAAACATTTTGCTTCACCACCAAGCCAAATCAGGGTGCAATATCTGCTTATATCAGTTCAGTTTGGTTCAGTTCAGTAGCTCAGTCATGTCCGACTCTTTGTGACCCCATGGACTGCAGCATGCCAGACCTCCTGTCCATCACCAACTCCTGGAGTTTACTCAAACTCATGTCCATTGAGTCAGTGATGCCATCCAACCATCTCATCCACTGTTGTTCCCTTCTGCTCCTGCCTTCAATATTTCCCAGCATCAGGGTCTTTTCAAATGAATCAGGTCTTCTCATCAGGGCCAAAGTACTGGAGTTTCAACTTCAGCATCATTCCTTCCAATGAACATACAGGACTGATTTCCTTTAGGATGGACTGGATGGATCTCCTTGCAGTCCAAGGGACTCTCAAGAGTCTTCTCCAACACCACAGTTCAAAAGCATCAATTCTTCAGCATTTGGCTTTCTTTATAGTCCAACTCTCACATCCATACACGACTATTGGAAAAACCATAGCCTTGACTAGGCAGACCTTTGTTGGTAAAGTGATGTCTCTGCTTTTGAATATGCTGTCTAGGTTGGTCATAACTTTTCTTCCAAGGAGCAAGTGTCTTTTAATTTCATGGCTGCAATCACCATCTGCAGTGCTTTTGGAGCCCCCCAAAATAAAGTCTGTCACTGTTTCCACTGTCTCTTCATCTAATTGTCATGAAGTGATGGGACTATATGCCATGATCTTTGTTTTCTGTATGTTGAGCTTTAAGCCAACTTTTTCACTTTCCTCTTTCACTTTCCTCAAGAGGCTCTTTAGTTCTTCTTCAATTTCTGCCATAAGGGTGGTGTCATCTGCATATCTGAGGCTATTGATATTTCTCCCGGCAATCTTGATTCCAGCTTGTGCTTCATCCAGCCCAGCATTTCTTATGACGTACTCTGCATATAAGTTCAATAAGCAGGGTGACAATGTACAGCCTTGACGTACTCCTTTTCCTATTTGAAACCAGTCTGTTGTTCCATGTCCAATTCTGACTGTTGCTTCCTGACCTGCATACAGATTTCTCAAGAGGCAGGACAGGTGGTCTGGTATTCCCATCTCTTTAAGAATTTTCCACAGTTTATTGTGATCCACACAGTCAAAGGCTTTGGCATAGTTAATAAAGCAGAAATAGATGTTTTTTAGAAACTCTCTTGCTTTTTCAATGATCCAGTGGATGCTGGAAATTTGATCTCTGGTTCCTCTGCCTTTTGTAAATCCAGCTTGAACATCTGGAAGTTCACAGTTCATATACTGTTGAAGCCTGGCTTGGAGAATTTTGAGCATTACTTTGCTAGTGTGTGAGATGAGTGCAATTGTTTGGTAGTTTGAGCATTCTTTGGCATTGCCTTTCTTAGGGATTGGAATGAAAACTGACTTTTTCCAGTCCTGTGGCCAGTCCTGTGGCCAGTGCTGAGTTTTCCAAATTTGCTGACATATTGAGTGCAGTACTTTCACACTTGAAATAGCTCAATTGGAAATCCACCACCTCCACTAGCTTTGTTCATTGTGATGCTTCCTAAGGCCCACTTGGCTTCACATTCCAGGATGTCTGGCTCTAGGTGAGTGATCACACCATCATGGTTATCTGGGTCATGAAGATCTTTTTTGTACAGTTCTGTGTATTCTTGCCACCTCTTCTTAATATCTTCTGCTTCTGTTAGGTCCATACCATTTCTGTCCTTTATTGTGCCCATCTTTGCATGAAATGTTCCCTTGGTATCTCTAATTTTCTTGAGGAGATCTCTAGTCTTTCCCATTCTGTTGTTTTACTCTATTTCTTTGGACTGATCACTGAAGAAGGCTTTCTTATCTCTCCTTGCTCTTCTTTGGAACTCTGCATTCAAATGGGTATATCTTTCCTTTTCTCCTTTGGTTTTGGCTTGTCTTCTTCACAGCTATTTGTAAGGCCTCCTCAGACAACCATTTTGCCTTTTTGCATTTCTGTGTCTTGGGGATGGTCTTGATCCCTGTCTCCGGTATAATGTCACGAAACTTTGTCCATAGTTCATCAGGCACTCTATCTATCAGATCTAGGCCCTTAAATCTATTTCTTACTTCCACTGTATAATCGTTAGAGATTTGACTTAGGTCATTACTGAATGGTCTAGTGGTTTTCCCCACTTGCTTCAACTTGAGTCTGAATTTGGCAATAAGGATTTCATGATCTGAACCACAGTCAGCTCCTGGTCTTGTTTTTGCTGTGCAGAGCTTCTCCATCTTTGGCTGCAAAGAATATAATCAATCTGATTTTGGTGCATGACCATCTGGTGATGTCCATGTGTAGAGTCTTCTCGTGTGTTGTTGGAAGAGGGTGTTTG
This sequence comes from Bos indicus, assembly GCF_029378745.1. Classification (NCBI taxonomy): domain Eukaryota; kingdom Metazoa; phylum Chordata; class Mammalia; order Artiodactyla; family Bovidae; genus Bos; species Bos indicus. The sequence goes on along the minus strand of NC_091769.1, from coordinate 5,899,511 downwards.
CTATGACCAGTGCGTTCTCTTGGCAAAACTCTATTAGCCTTTGCCCTGCTTCATTCTGTACTCCAAGACCAAATTTGCCTGTTACTCCAGGTGTTTCTTGACTTCCTACTTTTGCATTCCTGTCCCCTATAATGAAAAGGACATTTTGGGGGGGGGGTGTTAATTTTAGAAGATCTTGTAGGTCTTCATGGAACCGTTCAACTTCAGCTTCTTCAGCATTACTGGTTGGGGCATAACTTGGATTCCCATGATATTAAATGGTTTGCCTTGGAAATGAGGCAAATGGTTTGCCTTTAAAAATATTTTTGACACCAATTGGAACCCAGACAAAGCTGCCAACTCCCATCCCCATCTGACCTTTCTTTCCACATCCAGAGCTTCGTGGGACTAGAACAGTTCACTCAGCCCTCCCACCTGCCCAGCCTCAGGCATCCTCCTTGGAAATTCAGCCTCCAGACCCCAGGCCGTTCATGCCTCAGCTTCTTCCTCCGAGATGGTTTCAACCAAGCCAGCCTCTGAGCCCTGCAGAGCTTAGCTATTTTGCTCATAACTGAGCACAGAGTGGCTGAGCCCCTGATCATGTAAGAACCTCTTCCCCAGGTCCTGAGGGACTGAGGGAGCTTTTCAATACACTGGTTGTCTAGCAAGAAGGAGAGAGGGCCCAAGTTTATCGGTTGGACCTCTGATGAAAGACTTAGAAGGAACCATTGAAGGATGCCCAATTTGGAAAAGATCTGGTGGCAGCTTTGGGGAGAGGTAACATGTGGCCTTAATTCTCTAGCTTTTGCAACTCAGTTTCCTTCTTAAAAGCATGGAAAAGTCACTTTCTTGCAGGACAGCTGTAGGATTTTCAACAGCTACCGTATATGTACATAGATGAATTACCAAAGTTCATCCATATATATATAGATTCTATGATCTTGTTTCATATTGCACCATACATAAACACATTGTATAAATGAATGGCTTTTTACATTCATATTATTAATATCATCATGGTCTCATTAAAGGCCTATTAATCTCATAAATCTGTCATTAGTCTTTGAATAAAAAATATGTAAATATATGTATAACACGAGAATTTCTCTCTACAGCAAGACAATATCTTTTGGAAAAGTTTGACAAAGTATATCATGTGAATTCAGATTTACTTCAATGCCAAGAATAAAGTTTAGATAGGAAAAAAGAAACTTGTTTTGATCTCAGGTAGAAAATAGTTAGATTGCTTTAAACTGTTTTAAAACTAGAACTTTTCTGTTTAACTAAAAATGATTTGGGGCTTCCCTGATGGCTCAGATGATAAAGGATCTGCCTGCAATGCAGGAGACCCAGACTCGATCCCTGGGTCAGGAAGATCCCCTGGAGAAGGGCTACAGTCCATAGAGTCACAAAGAATCAGACACAACTGAAGCGACTTAGCATACAGAAATGATTTGGGATGACTTTGCTTTACTTGTTGATAATTGCACTATCCTTCTCCTAGCCTTTGTATTCTACTTTCAGAATCCCATTTAATTAGATCCTGAATGCTGTTGGGAAGCTGGTTGGTATTTGTCACCTTTATTTAAAAACTAGCCTCTGCACAGTTCAGTTCAGTTCATTTCAGTCACTCAGTCATGTCTGACTCTTTGTGACCCTATGAATTGCAAAACGCCAGGCTTCCCTGTCCATCACCAACTCCCAGAGTTCACTCAGACTCATGTCCATCGAGTCGGTGATGCCATCCAGCCATCTCATCCTCTGTCGTCACCTCCTCCTGCCTCCAATCCCTCCCAGCATCAGTCTTTTCCAATGAGTCAACTTTTCACATGAGGTGGCCAAAGTACTGGAGTTTCAGCTTTAGCATCATTTCTTCCAAGGAACACCCAGGACTGATCTCCTTTAGAATGGACTGGTTGGATCTCCTTGCAGTCCAAGGGACTCTCAAGCGTCTTCTCCAACACCACAGTTCAAAAGCATCAATGCTTCGGCGCTCAGCTTTCTTCACAGTCCAACTCTCACATCCATACACACTTCAAAGCTATTAACATGGATTGGTTTGACCAATAACCTCTGATTGATCTTTACAATTAAATTTTGTAACTAAAGAAAAAAGAGCAAACATATAGAAAAATCATGCTGTATCATGGCCAGCACATGTGCGCATACACACACACACACACACACACACAGCTTGACAAAGAAGGCCCATTATAGTATATTCTATTTTATTTTATTTTTTTAAGCAATGTGTTCAGTGAAGAAAAATTAGGTAGTGCTGAGAAATACAAAAAGGAAAATACCAACCACAGCCCACCATCCTAAGATAATCACCAAGAAGCTTTTTAAGAGGACCTTTAAAACTACTTTTGATGCATGCACCTGTGTGTGCCTCTATACTCACAAAAGTAAGACCAGGTCATGAGCAGAAGCTATTACCATAAAAGCAGAAATGCCACATTTCCCAGAGGACCCCTAGCATCCATGCACATGTGTGTGAGCTTCTCTTTGCCTCGTACCCTTGTGTGAGTTGCCATTCGACAAAACAGTTAAGTATACTCCATAGACGGAATTCCCTGCAGACGAAGCTACCTAAACACCAAGGTTCATGCCACGTGAGCTGCAGTTAGAACCACTCTTGTAGGTTTGCTTGGACTGGGTTCCTTTGAAAGTAGGTAATCTTGAAATGCAGTTTCTCTCATGAGCTTGGGAAATTTGGAGGAGCTTTGGTCTTCCCTGAGAGTGAAATGTGGGCATTAGGAATCACTCATAGTCCAAGAGATTAATATTTGTGAACACTTACTATGGGGGAGACACTTGCTTTCCTGCTTTATGTAGCATTTGCTCATTTAATCCTTGCAATTTTAGGAGGTTTACAGATGGGAAAACTGAAGCATGAACATAAAGGAACCCTAAGCCTGACTTCCACCGTGAATTCCCCATGGGACCTCTGACAACTCATTTAACTTCTCTGAGCCTCTGCTCGGCATGGAAAAGAAAGGTGATAATACAACCTAAAAGTACAACCTGCTGTTGTTGTTCAGTTGCTCAGTCGTGTTCGACTCTTTGCGACCTGTGGACTGCAGCACGCCAGGCCTCCCTGTCCACCTAGGAAGACCCAATGTACGTGCCGTTCTCAGCACAGAAAGAGAATTCAAAACATGTTGGTGCATTTTCCTTTTCTCTTTCAAAAAGCCCTTGGCAAAATTGTAACTCCACTTCCCACCCTAGCCTCCCAGACTAGAAATGTAATTTAATCAATTTAATCAACCAGTTGTTACCTCTCATCCTGACCACGCATGTGTTTCTGTCTCTTGCAGCCTCATTAGCAGACCCATGGTGACTGGGCTGGGACCATGCCAAGGGCTGTCAAGTGTAACAGCCCACAGTTCCCATGGCCTTGGAGAGGACTGTTTCCTGGTAATTTCCACCTGTCCCCAGAGGCTTTCAAGTGCTAGGGAAGCAGAAAACTCACAGAACTCCACCAGAGATTCAAAGCAACCGAGAGCTCATCTATGTCAACCATTTCACTGTATAAATTGGGAAACTGAGGCCCAGAGAAAGACCTATGACTTTAGCATTGTAAATTTGAGGAATTTATTTTTTGCACAATTATTTTCCCTTTATAGGCACCCAGAAATTCTGGATGGATAAAAGAAGGTGCTATAATTATGAGGCCATGGAGCAAGGGAAAGCCCACAGCCTCATAGCTATTCACCTCCTTCATTTCCAGACTAGAGGGGACCCCAGAGTTTTCATGGGGTGGGGGGGGTGCTTGCTTCCCTCTATCCCTACACCATCATGTGGTGGTGAGAGGGGAATGAAGAGGTGGAGTTCTGATGGAAAATGTCTCCAGCCCATCCTCTACAAATGAAAGCCCCTCTTATCACAATCTACTTTTATCCATGGGATGAATGCTCTGAATTTGTGAAACTTTGACCATGTGGAGGGCCTACTCAACAGAAAATAGAGCAGTTCTCTGTACAGAACCAACTTGTTGCCCGAAAGGAGAGACCATGTCTCATTCTTGCCATCCATTACCTAGGGAGTAAGAAGGATCTTCAAAATGAAATAGGGAAAGCTGTCCCTGTGATCGCACTGCCTGGGTTCTCCAGGTTGATTTTCCTGGATGTTTATCAACGTGCCTGGGCTCTCTCTGCAAGCTCAGTGGACATTGGGTGGAGGTCTGCACTGCATGGAGACCACAGCATTAAAGGGGGCCAGTGGGGTCACAGCCAGACACCAATGCTTAAGTCCTTGGTGCTCCTGATTCTCCCTGCTGAGTATTCTTGCATCCAGAGGCAACCTGGTAGTACTGGAGGTTTTTTTTTGTTGAAAAAAAATGTGTTTTCCTCTACTCTCCCTGGAACTGAACTTCTATAACAATAAATGGAATAACTCAATGTTGAATAAAAGCCCTGGGTTAGAGGTGGGCCAATCAATATAGGTTCCCTCTTTACTCTTTCTGGAAATATTATGTAACCAAACATATCAAGAGTTATAGAGAAGAATCCAGGCAAACTAATTACCTTTGATAAAAAAGAACTAATAATAGGTAAGAAGTACTGTGTACTCAGGGATGACCCACATTACCTGCACTGCCTAATTTAACCCTCGCTACATGGATGGAGGGCGAAGGCAATGGCACCCCACTCCAGTACTGTTGCCTGGAAAATCCCATGGATGGAGGAGCCTGGTAGGCTGCAGTCCATGAGGTCACTAAGAGTCAGACACGACTGAGCGACTTCACTTTCACTTTCCACTTTCATGCATTGGAGAAGGAAATGGCAACCCACTCCAGTGTTCTTGCCTGGAGAATCCCAGGGATGGGGGACCCTGGTGGGCTGCCATCTCTGGGGTCGCACAGAGTCGGACACGACTGAAGCAACTTAGCAGCAGCAGCAGGTAGGAATTCCTAGCATCCCCATTTTACAGATGAGGAAAACAAAGCCCAGAGGTGAAGTGGTGGTCCAAGGTCATCCAAGGCACAGCTGAGATTCAGAAGTCTCACTCACTTCCAACTCCATGCTACACCTCCTCTGTGGGACACAAGATGAGAACCCCCAAAGCAGCATTAATCATTTGTTCCACCCTCACACGGGGCCACGTCAGAGAATGTGGCCCCAGGCTGGTTGGTGAGACCACACAAAAGCCACTACAGCCAGCTGCCTGTCCTCTGCATCAGCCTGAGCCTTTGTGCCTGCCAGTGGCAGAAATATCACTGGCGCCTCTTGGCTCACACACATCAGCTCCAACCTGCCAGACGAGTGTGGGCGGCGACAAGCTAGCTACAAGCTCCAGAGAGTTACGTTGCCTCCGCTCCAAATCCAGCACCGTAACCCCAGGCATTTTGCTTTTCATCTTCATTTTGCAAACTCAACAGAAGCAGTGCTGGTGATGAATCCCTGCCACCTGCCCTGGTCCTGGGAGGGGAACAGCCAATGAGGAAGCAGGGCAGAGGGGCCAGCATGGCTCAGCTCACCTGGCTGAGCCTGCCAGGGTACCCTGTCAACCCACAATCTTGGCCTCCAGGGCTTGGCTGGGAGGCTCCCAGAGCCTCCTGCCTGGACCAACCTAGGCATCTTTGCACCCAGCTGGGGACTCAATACAGACGTGGGAAGGTGATCAGATTGTGGCCTCTGGGCAGACAAAGCTGCTGGGAGCCTCAGCTTGATTTTAATTAGCTGTGTGGCCTTGGAAAACTGCTTCAACCTTCCAAGCAAGAATTCCCCTCATCTGCAAAATGAGGAAGATAATTACACCTAACAAAAATGAAGTGACCTGGGGGGGGGGTGGGGAGGGTAAAGTGAGATGATGTCTGCCATGTAGACCACACTACTTAGTTATACTGTAATAACCATTATACATAGGAATACTAATTAGTATTATTATTAATAATTATTTGTTACTAGATCACATACTTCTCTTCTTAGCCAGAAGGTATCTAATGTTCTCAAATCTGCTCTCCAGGGGCCTACTAGGAAGTAATAACCTAGCACGTGGGGTCTCGTGGAGAGTAAAGGATCCATGAAAACTTGTGAAGCACCTGCACAGCTGGCACGTCTGTGCAAGAGGCAGATGTGAGGCAGATGTGAGGTCTCCTGAGAGGCAGCATCAGTCGCAGTCATGAGTGTTTGCTCATCAGGATGTGGTCTTATTAACCAGGTGGAGGCGTCTCCACACACCTGGTTAGTAGGGTTGTTTAGGACAGCCAGTGCAGGCTCCACCTGTAAGTCCTCATCCCTTCCCATCACCATGGCTGCTGCAACTCTGGCTGCCAGTTGCTGGCTCTTTCCACCACCAGCTCCTTCCACACACTGGGATCTTCCTGCCGGCCCCTGCTCTTGTCCACAGACATGGCCCCTTAGGAGGGCCTTTATAGCCTCCTTTTCTCTTGTTTTCTTTTGCTCTTTCAGATACTGTGGCAGAGAACCTCTTAGTGTGTATAACTTTTTTCTTCCCACTAAGTTACTTCCTTGGAAAGTAAAAAATTTAGATCAAAGGAAGCAACACTGTTTGAATATTTATAGAACTTTCTACTACTTTTTAAAATGTGCTATGTCCATTCACATCACTCTCCTCAGAAAACCAAGTGCACAAGTTTTACCACATCCTGACCAGCACTGGGAGTTGTGATTTTCCCATTTATTTTATTTCATAGGTATAAAACAGTACCTCTTGTTTAACTTTGCACATCTTTGACAACCGTATGAATAATTTCCCTAGTGTGTATTAGGAGAAGGCAATGGCACCCCACTCCAGTACTCTTGCCTGGAAAATCCCATGGACGGAGGAGCCTGGTGGGCTGCAGTCCGTGGGGTCACTGAGGGTCGGACACGACTGAGCGACTTCACTTTCACTTTTCACTTTCATGCATTGGAGAAGGAAATGGCAACCCACTCCAGTGTTCTTGCCTGGAGAATCCCAGGGATGGGGGACCCTGGTGGGCTGCCGTCTGTGGGGTCGCACAGAGTCGGACACGACTGAAGTGACTTAGCAGTAGCAGCAGTGTGTATTATTTTTATCTCTGTTTTACCTGGGTCTCAACAGCTCAGTATTTTTAAAGGATTGCTTGAATCTGAGTAACTATGCTTGTTAGAGTTGGTGATGAAGAAAGTCCCACTATGGTCAGCCACGTTTCTGTGTGGGTGTGTTAATCACTCATTCCTGTCTGACTCTCTGTGACCCCATGAACTTCAGCTCTCCAGGCTCCTCTGTCCATGGAATTCTCCAGGCAAGAATACTGGAGTGGGTTGCCATTCCCTTCTCCAGGGGCAGCCATGGCAGCCCAGTTACCTGGGCTTCTATTAGCACGAGTTATGCCAGCAGAATGGTCTGGTCTCTAAGGGCTAGTTCCCTTGCCTAAAGTCCTTTCCAGATTCTTCTGGATTCCTACAGTTTCTGTAGCAAGAACCCTGGTGCCTCCCACATGACATCTTGCTCTGAATCCTTCTAGCTGCCATCTAGAAATCTAAAGACATACGTGTTTGCATCTACCACAGTCATCTGGGAGACCCTCTAGAGAGAATTTCTGCCCCACACTCAGGTGACAGGACTCCAGAGGGGCTGATGCCATTACCATCTCCTCTATGTGAGGATGTAACATGTAGGATTAAGAATCCTGGCTCCAACACCCTTGAGTGACTCTGAAGTGCTCTCATCTGTTTCCTCACCTCTGAAGTAGACACAAAGTACTTAGAGCACAGGATCTCAAGGGGAAAGACGGTGTGGCCAAAACAAAGAAAAACAAGGGCAGAAACTTGGGAGGGAGGTGGCCTTGGGTTCAGATTCCAGTGCATAATCTGACCACCATGAGGCTTTGGGCAGGTCTGAACCTCGCTCTTTACATCTGTAAAATGGGGGAGTTATCATCACTCCATCAGACTGTGAGGCACATGCAGTGACACGATGTGTATGAAGTGTTTTGTGCTCTTCCAGGCTCACACGTGAGTGATAGGTACTAGTTCCCTTTATTGCCCCTTCAAATGAAATAACTTTTGTCAAAATGACTTTGTGTGCATGCTCAGTCACTTAAGTCATGTCTGACTCTTTGCAATGATGGTGTTGGAGAAGACTCTAGAGAGTCCCTTGGACAGCAAGGAGATCAAACCTGTCAATCCTAAAGGAAATCAGTCCTGAATATTCATTGGAAGGACTGATGCTGAAGCTGACGCTTCAATACTTTGGCCACAAGATGCAAAGAACTGACTCATTGGAGAAGACCCTGATGCTGGGAAGGATTGAAGGCAGGAGGAAAAGGGGATGACAGAGGATGACATGGTTGGATGGCATCACCAACTCGATGGACATGAGTTTGAGCAAGCTCCGGGAATTGTTGATGGAGACAGGGAAGCCTGGCATTCCGCAGTCCATGGGGTTGCAAAGAGTCAGACATGACTGACTGAATGAATCGAACTGAACTTTGCAACCCCATGGATGGTAGCTTGTCAGGCTCCTCTGTCTGGGATTTCTCAGGCAAGAATACTGGAGTGTTGCTAATTGGAGTTGCCATTTCCTACTTTAAGGGATCTTCCCGACTCAGGGATCAACCCTCATCTCTTGTGTCTCATGCATTGGCAGGTGGATTCTTTACCATTAGCGCCACCTGGAAAACTGAAAATGACTTTATAAGGCACCAAACATATTACATCTCAGCCACAACAAACAGACCCTGAGGGTCCATTGGAGACAGACCCTTCTGTCCTGGTAACTCAGTGAGGATGCAAGTAAATCATTTATACCTTCTGCGCAGCACTAGGAAAGATTTAGCAGAAAGATTCAACACAGGTACTATCCTTGAGAAACTGCCAATCCAGGTACGTAATGTATCTACTCCCTGCCAACAGCAATGATCAACAACAATTTTGAGTGCACAAAAGGTAGCCAGAGAGCTGGCTTAAAAGAAAAATAAAGGCTACATCCCTAGAGAGTCTGACTCAATAGGGCTGGGGCCCAGGACTCTGAATTTTTAACAAGGTACTTTTTAAGTACACCACCAAGGTACTTTTCAAGATACCTTGAGAAACTGTTCAAGGTAAAAGGTAGCAGCTTTTCTTCCCAGTCATCCAGCAAATATGTATGCATTGTCTGCTTCACACACACACACACACTGAGCTAAGGACAGGGAACCAAGTGATGACCAGGCAGATCCAGTCCTGCCCTCAGGGATTTTCAGCTCCTACCAATGATGGGAGGAAGGGAGTTAGCAGTTAAAAGTGCTGATTTCTGCATCAGGGAAATTTGAATTAAAACCACAGAGAGATATCGCTTCACACCTGTCAGAAGGATTACCATCAAAAAGAACACAAGTGTTGTCAAGAATGTAGAGAAAAGGGAAAGCTTGTCCACTGTTGGTGGGAATGCAAGTTGCTGCAGCCACGGCGGAAAACAGTGTGCATATTGCTCAGAAACCAAAATGAGAACTACCATTATGATCCAGCAAGTCTATTCCTGGCTATACATCCAAAAATAGCAAAAACACTAATTCAGAAAAATACATACCCCAATGTTCACAGTAGCAATATTTACAACTGCCAATATGTGGAAGCAACCTGTGTCCATCAACAGGCAAATGGATAAAGCAGATATGGTATTTATATATGATGGAATACTACTCAGCCATAAAAAAGAGCAAAATATTGCCATTTGCAGCAATGTGGACAGACTGGGAGGGTATTGCGCTATGTGAAATAAGTCAGACAGAGAAAGAAAAATACTTTGGATATCACTCGTATGTGGAATCTTAAAAAAATACAGAAAACTAGTGAGAAAACAAAAAAGCAGACTCACGGATACAAAGAACAAAACAGTGGTTACCAGTGGGAAGATGGGTGGGAATAAGATAATATAGGTGTGGGAGATTTTAGAAAGGGGGGTTAATATGGGATTATATGAAATCATCTGTGTGAAACTTCTGAAAATTATAAAGCACTGTAGAATTTAAAGAACCTTTCACTCAGTATAAATAACAAACAATGTATAATCACCTGGAGAAGGAAATGGCAACCCACTCCAGTATTCTTGCCTGGAGAATCCCATGGACAGAGGAGCCTGGTGGGTTACAGTCCATGGGGTCACAAAGAGTCAGACATGACTGAGCAACTAACAACAATGTATAATAAAAATTTAAATTTTAATTTAAAAATTAAAAAATATTGCCCATTTCTGGGGCACAGCCTAGCACTATTGAGACAGACATCCTGGAGGTGGGCTCAGTGCCTGCCTAGCTGTAAAAGCTCCCCAGATGGGTTTTGTGGGCACTAAAGCTGGAGAAGTCCTCTCCCAGATAATCACACACAGCCCTGCCCTCCCAGAGTTCATGATCCAATGCTGGTAGCCAATCAGGGAGCAAGTCCCATACTGGCAGGGATGTATCGTGGCAAAGCAGCTGTGAGAATTACCTCCCCAGGGCCTGACCCAGGCCAGAGTTAGAGAAGGCCTCCAAGAGGATGTGATGCTTCCACTAAGCCTTGCCAGGGACAGGCACTAACCAGGCAGGGGCAGAGTGGAATTTCTGTGATGGACGAGTGGGAAAGGATGTGAAACACGTGGAGGAAGAGAAGGAAGCCCAAGAGTCCTCGGCTTCATCTACATAGACTACAAGGCGGATGAAGTAGAGACTGGAACAAATGAGACAACCTCTAGTTCTTACATGTGCACAAGCTCAGACTCTGCTTTGATGATGAATGTTGGGAAAATGGGTTCATTGCAATCATCGCAAAGTTTTCAGGAAAAAAATAAGACTACCTCCTCAGGACATTTGTCTATTGCCAACATCCACTGGATCATAAAAAAACGCAAGAGAGTTCCAGAAAAATATCTATTCTTGCTTTATTGACTTTGCCAAAGTCTTTGACTGTGTGGATCACAACAAATGGTGGAAAACTCTTCAAGAGATGGGAATACCAGACCACCTGACCTGCCTCTTGAGAAATCTGTATCAGGAAGCAACAGAAATCAGGAAGCAACAGATAGAACTGGACATGGAACAACAGACTGGTTCCAAATTGGGAAAGGAGTATGTCAAGGCTGTATATTGTCACCTGCTTATTTAATTTGTATGCAGAGTACATCATGAGAAATGCTGGGCTGGATGAAGCACAAACTGGAATCAAGATTACCAGGAGAAATATCAATAACCTCAGATATGCAGATGACACCACCCTTATGGCAGAAAGCAAAAAAGAACTAAAGAACCTCTTGAGGAAAGTGAAAGAGGAGAGTGAAAAAGTTGGCTTAAAACTCAACATTCAGAAAACTAAGATCATGGCATCTGGTCCCACCATTTCATGGCAAATAGATGGGGAAACAGTGGAAACAGTGACAGACTTTATTTTTCTGGGCTCCAAAATCACTGCAGATGGTGATTGCAGCCATGAAATTAAAAGACACTTGCTCCTTGGAAGAAAAGTTATGACCAACCCAGACAATATATTAAAACCAGAGACATTACTTTACCAACAAAGGTCTATCTAGTCAAAGCTATGGTTTTTCCAGTAGTCACGTATGGATGTGAAAGTTGGACTATAAAGAAAGCTGAACACTGAAGAATTGATGCTTTTGAACTGTGGTGTTGGAGACGACTCTTGAGAGTCCCTTGGACGGCAAGGAGATCCAACCAGTCCATCCTAAAGGAAATCAGTCCTGAATACTCATTGGAGGGACTGATGCTTAAGCTGCAACTCCAATACTTTGGCCACCTGATGGGAAGAACTGACTCATTGGAAAAGACCCTGATGCTGGGAAAGATCGAAGGCGGGAGGATAAGGGGATGACAGAGGATGAGATGGTTGGATGGCATCAGTGACACAATGGACATGAGTTTGAGTCGGCTCTGGGAGTTGGTGATGGACAGGGAAGCCTGACGTGCTGCAGTCAATGGGGTCGCAAAGAGTCGGATGCAACTAAGCAACTGAACTGAACTAACTTGTGCTGAATTTCTACACACCATGCCCTTTTACACGGAGTATCACATGTAATCCCGGAAGGCATAGCAACTGTCCTCATTCTAGGAAAAGGCTGGTGGAGGCTCAGCTTTGTAACGGTGGTCTGTTTGTGACCAGAGAACGGTTGCTATGGGCGTGGAGCCTAGAGCATACACCTGGGTTTCACATCGTGGCTTCACTACTTACCAAGGAGTGACCGTGGGCAGGTCAGTGTGCCAGGTTTCCCATCTGTAAGTGGGATTAACAGCTGTATCCAGCTCCTAGGTTGTTATGACGACTGAGCGAAAGTATATGGATGGATTTGAACAGTGCTGGACATACAGTAATTCCATGTCAGTGCAAGCTACCATGACTATCAATATCAGCCAGCCCTAGAACAGCCCATAAGGTGACTTCTTATTGCTTCCATGCTGCAGAGAAGGAGGCTGGAGAGGTGATATGTTTGCCTAAGTTCACACACCAGGCAAGAGGTAAGGCCAGGTGCGGCTGACCTCAAAGCTTACATTTCCTCTCCTTAAGCCCCAACACATCCCTGGCTAGATCAGAAATGGCCGTTTGGGAGAAGCCATCAGTGGGAAGACAGGAGCACAGGCCGTGGAGGCGGAGTGTGGGGTAGGGTCTCATCCTGCTATCTGCTCCCTGGGCATGCTAACTGCCCTTACTTCAGGGTTCTCATGTTCAAAGAGGGATGGTAATATGACTTACCTGGGAGAATTACCTGAGGATAAGACTAACTGCCTTAGAGCAGGGGTCCCCAACTTCCAGGATCTAATGCCTGATGGTCTGAGGTGGAGCAGATGTAATAAGAATGGAAATAAAGTGCACAAAAAATGTGCTTGGGTCGTCCAGAAACCATTGCCCCTACCCTGGTCCGTGGAAAAATCGCCTTCCATGAAACTGGCCCCCAGTGCCAAAAGGTTTAGGGGCTGCTGCTTGAGAGCACGGAGAAGGTGCCAGCTGTGCAGGTGCGTCCCTCCATCCGAAACCATGCCAGGCATGTGCCAGGGTGCCAGCTGCGCAGGCACATCCCTCTGCCCGAAACTCTGCCAGGCATGTGCCAGGCTGCTGGGTGTTAACACAGTAACGTGTCTGCATGCCAAACACTGAGGAACAGTGAAGGGGGTTCTGGACCACCTTCCATAATTAAACGCACTAACATGTCTGCAGAAAGACATGAATATCGTACCCAGTAGACTAAAGTTGCCTCAGGTATTGCCACTTAAAGTAGGTGTCAGGAAACCCCTCTACAAAGAGCCAGATAGGGATTATTCCACGTGATTTGAGGCCACAGGGTCTTTAGCACAAATAATTGAGGTTACTGTGTGAGTGTGTACTCAGTTGCTTCAGTCGTGTCCAACTCTGTGCAACCCCATGGACTGTAACCCGCCAGGCTCCTCTGTCCATGGAATTCTCCAAGAAAGAATACTGGAGTGGGTTGCCAGGGGATCTTCCATGGGAACAAACCTGTGTCTCCTGAATCTCCTGCACTGCAGGCAGATTCTTTACTGCTGAGCCACTGGGGAATCAGCCCTCGAGATCACTGACCCCTGGCTTATCATGTTACACAACTGCTCTCTCTTCCCTGAGGATCAGGGAATTCCCTGGAAAGGACTGCAGCCCAAGACTGTCACTATCTCATCATTCCCTCCGATCCAAAGTTCTAACAAGCTCTTTTCTGTGTTTATGATGAACAGAAACCCAGAAAACAAATGCATTTTTTAACACTAGTTAATTTAGTAAAGCAAAATTTTTCCCAAAAGCATGGTTGCAAAGAGAGGAGGAGTTAGAAAAGGTGCCATAGAGAATGTCATCATCCAGCCCAGAGCTGAGAGCCACCAGGACTGGCAGCCAGATTGCAGGGAAATGTACAATTTCTATCGTCGTCAAAGATACCAAAAATAGCTATGGACTTTCCCGGCCCTTCCTGAGGGTTCTGGGGTTTCAGCTGCTTTGCCAGTGATTTATATTTTAGGGGGAATTGACTAATCTACAAGTTCTGCCCTGCAACCGCCATAAAAAATCACTTGATATGTGAATCTTGGTATGGGTTCTTAATGGTAACATGTAATACTTTCTCAGATGGGCACAATATAATTATCAATATTTCATGTTCATGCAGCTCTGAATTATCTGAGCATCTTCCTACATTGAACAAAGTACTTTTCATTTCAGAGGAGGATTATGGCAGGGATGCCTGTAAAACTCTGAGATTCATAGCTGATGAACACTACGTGCACGTAGAAACCTTGGTTAAAACAAGGGAGGGGCAAGATTGAATTGAGTCCTTGGAACAAAGGAGCTAGCTTTGAAAAAAGATAGAGTGTGCGCACATGTGGGTGTGTGTGTTCTTTTTTGGCATGTACACACAGCCTGTTAGAGGTGCAAGGTGCTGTCTGAGAGCCTGTTAAGTTAATCAAAGGAAGAATCCTGAACTTGAATTTTGCTCCACCTCTATAAACTGTGTGACCTTGGGCATCAGTTTCCGCAGTTAGCAATAATACTCTCTCTTTAGGTTGCTGTGAAGGGTAAACGACCAATCACTTGTAGAACTTCTCTCCAGGGTCCCAGTCCCTAGCTCATTTCATTTCAAGAAATACTCACTTGGTACCTGCTGTATGCTAGGCGCTCAGTCAGACTGGGGATCAGGGGATGAACAGGACAAATGTCTCCTCTCTTCATGAAGTGCGCTGTTTAGTGGGAGAGTGAGCATGAAACACACACATGTATCAAAACATCTCAAAATATGAGAAGCACAAAGAAGATTTTTTTTTAAATATGAGAGAGAACCAGGGTGGCAGAGGTAGCAGCTGATTTAGACTGGGGGCTCAGGGAAACTTCTAGAGAAGCAGCAGTGCCCCCAGGCCTGAGAGTAAACAGAAGTCAAACATAGGAGGTGATGACCAAGAGCTGCCTGACCAAGGGGACCGCCAGTGTCTACATCAGGAGGCAGGAAGGGACCAGAAGTCCCAGGACCTGTCAGCATCATTCCTGCAGCCCCAGTGGCCACAAAGCTTTTCCCCAAAGTGTAAGCAACTTGTCTGTACTTCTCAGCCTGTGGTCAGTGCTCAGTGAACATTATTTTTCTTATTTCTTATGTAGCACTGAACAAATCTCAGCTGTAACCTGTGAATAATTTATGCCCATTTCCATTAAAATCAAGAGCAACGGCTTCATGAAGCCCCAAGATGAACCCACAAAGTCCTCTTGGCTCTTAGGCATGTGGCTGAGCGTGTCCTAGGTCATCTCTGGCCTCGTCTTCTCCTCCCATCACTTCCTGCTTCCCGACCCCCACTCCCAGCCAGAATTTTCCGCCTCTCTTCTCACTGTCCTCTGCTAGGAATGCCTTCCCTCCTGTTCCTCCATATGTGGACCACTTTCCCTTCAGCACTCAGTCCAAGGCCACCTTCTCTTTCAACCTCTCCTGACTGTCCCTTATTTCTTCCCTCTTCTATCTATGAAATTCTTGTCCTTCAGGTTTCAGCACTAACGCCAGCTCGAGAGGGCTCCTCTTGACCATCCCAGCAATTGTGAACTGCATGCTTGTGCCCGCCCACCACCCCCACCAAATTCATGTGTTGAAAATGTTCACATGTTGAAGACCTAACCTTTCTCTTCCAATGTAATGGCATTAGGAGGTGGAGCCTCTGGGTGGTGATTAGGTTATGACGGTGGAGGCTTCATGAAGGGATTAACCATCATAAGAAGATACAAGAGAGGGAGTTTTCCCCTCTCTCTCTCTCTCTCTGCCTCTGCCTCACTGCCCATCCCATCCCCAGCCTGGTGAAGATACAGCAAGAAGGCAGCCAGTTGCAAACAAGCAAGAGGGCTCCCACTAGAACCCCGCCGTGCTGATATCACGATCTTGAACTTTCAGCCTCCAGAGCTGTGAATAATAAGGTCCATGGCTGAAGCCCTGACTTGATGGTATTCTGTTCTAGTAGCCAGAGCTGACTGAGACAGCTATATTAAACCCCTCTTCCTCCTTTCTAAAAGTGCTGTGTCATTTTCCTCCATTGCACTTAGCACAATCCAGTTACATAATGATGTGTGGGCTCATTTATTCCTCTGAAGTCTGTCTTCCCAAGACCAGGAGCTCCTTGGGCACAGACACCAGGTTCCTTAAGTTGACGACAGCATTCCACCCAGGGTCTGACACTTAGAGGACCTCAGAAAGTAAGTTCTCCTTAAGCAGCTTCATTTTTCTCCATTACATCACGTGAATTGTATTTGTTCTCTTGCCACTACAATGCTATTTCCACGACATCAGAGACTATCTATCTTGTTCACTGCTCTTTCCCCAGCACCTTGGTATCTGGCATATAGTAGGTCCTCAAAAAATATTTGTCTAATGAATGAACGAATAAGCACCTTCTCTGGGCTCCCACATGAACTGATCACACACAAGATGCTCACAGAATGCCCTCTCTCTTTTCCCTAACATTTGAGGAAAGTTTTGATGTAATTTGAGCTGTAGCATATGCCCTGTGAAGAGGGAATCTTTTATCATAATTCTGACCCTGCTCATCCATCAACATACTTGACAATTACAGCCTGAGGTTTTAAGAGGGAAATGTGGTGGCGGACAGAGTATGGACAGGCAGATATAATAAAGTATCCCAGCTCTATCACCTACTGTTTGTGCGACTGTGACTTCACCACTGCATCTCAGTGTTCTCATCTCTAAAACATGGGAATAAAAATCACAACAAACTCATAAGGACTGGACTTGTATCAGACTCACAGGGTCAGAAAAGGTCAGTTTTCTTTCCAATCTCAAAGAAGAGCAAGGCCAAAGAATGTTCAAATTACTGCACAATTGCACTCATCTCACATGCTAGCAAGATAATGCTGAAAATCCTCTAAGCTAGGCTTCAACAATATGTGAACTGAGAACTTCCAGATGTACAAACTGGATTTAGAAAAGGCAGAGGAACCAGAGACCAAATTGCCAACATCTGTTAGATCATAGAAAAAGCAACAGAGTTCTAGAAAAACATCTACTTCTGCTTCATTGACTACACTAAAGTCTTTGATTGTATGGATCATGACAATTCTTGATCCACATAATGATGTGTGGGCTTATTTACTTCTTCTTCTTCAAGAAATGGGAATACCAGATCACCTGTCCTGCCTCTTGAGAAATCTGTATGCAGGTCAGGAAGCAACAGTCAGAATTGGACATGGAACAACAGACTGATTTCAAATAGGAAAAGAAGTACGTCAAGGCTGTACATTGTCACCCTGCTTATTTAACTTATATGCAGAGTACATCATGAGAAACGCTGGGCTGGATGAAGCACAAGCTGGAATCAAGATTGTGGGGAGAAATATCAATAACCTCAGACATGCAGATGACACCACTCTTACGGCAGAAAGAGAAGAAGAACTAAAGAGCCTCTTGAGGAAGGTGAAAGAGGAGAGTAAAAAAGCTGGCTTAAAGCTCAACATTTAGAAAACTAAGATCTCATGGCATCTGGTCCCATCACTTCAAGGCAAATAGATGGGGAAACAATGGAAACAATGACAGATTTTATTTTCTTGGGCTCCAAAATCACTGCAGATGGTGACTGCAGCCATGAAATTAAAAGACACTTGCTCCTTGGAAGAAAAGCTACGACCAACCTGATAGTATATTAAAAGCAGAGACATTACTTTGCTGACAAGGGTCCATCTAGTCAAAGCTATGGTTTTCCAGTAATCATGTATGGATGTGAGAGTTGGACCATAAAGAAGGCTGAGCATCAAAGAATTGATGCTTTTGAACTGTGGCATTGGAGAAGACTCTTGAGAGTCCCTTGGACTGCAAGGAGATCAAATCAGTCAATCCTAAAGGAAATCAGTCCGGAATATTCATTGGAAGGACTGGTGCTGAAGCTGAAGCATCAATACTTTGGCCACCTGATGTGAAGAACTGACTCATTAGAAAAGACCCTGATGTTCGGAAAGATTGAAGACAGGAGGAGAAGGGGACTACAGATGATGAGCTGGTTGGATGGCATCACCGACTCAATGGACAAGAGTTTGAGCAAACTCTGGGAGATAGTGAGGACAGGGAAGCCTTGCATGTTGCAGTCCATGGAGTCGCAAAGAGTCAGACCAGGCTGAGTGACTGAACAACAACAACATCTGCTGAAGGTGAGAAAGAGAGCTACCCACTGTTCCAACTGCAGAAAGGGAGTGCTAATGGATAGAATTGAGTTGAACTGTACTACACTGAGCTGGTGTAGCAGAATTTCTTGGTGATGTGGGGAAAACACACACACATTGATCAGAATGTGATGATCAGAAATATTAGATGGAATTTCCAAGCCTCCCTGCAGCTAGCAGCTGGTGTTGGGGCTAATCCTGACTATTGGGATTTATACTTAAAAGAAAGAAAGTTAGTCACTTAGTTGTGTCCAACTTTGCAGTTCCCATGGACTGTAACCCCAAGGCTCCTCTGTCCATGGAATTTTCCAGGGAAGAATACTGGAATGGGTTGCCATTTCCTTCTCCATTTACACTTAAGAATGTATACAATTTCCAGGTATCTTTAATCAAAAAGGATGTTGCCTCCGTTTTCCTTTTCCACATCCCAGTAGGTAGAACACTGATGTGACGGTGAGCCATCTTGGACATGCCTTCAAGGAAAACTAATAGCCTAGGGTTGACAAACCACAGCAAAAAAGGAGCCCAAGCCCCAGGTGAGATCACCAAGCAGAATGATCACCCTGTTTTGCAGAAAGTTTTCACTTTCATCTCAGGTTCAAAGGATTTGTTAACAAAAAAAGTCACCTTATATACTAATAAATAATACCCATATTTATTAGAGAATTATCTAGCTTACTTTCGGTGTACTAAGATTAAAAGAAAAAGAGAAATAGAAAGAGCAGAGGATACATCACCAAATTGGGTTTTAACCAATATTCAGGTGGCGCTACTGGTAAAGAATCCACCTGCCAATACAGGAGATAAAAGAGACGTGGGTTCAATCCCTGGGTCAGGAAGATCCCCTGAAGGAAGAAAACCTACACAAGTATTCTTGCCTGGAAAATCCCATGGACAGAGGAGCCTGGACTACCGTCCACATGGGCACAAAGAGCTGGACACAACTGAATGCCTTAGCACACAGACTTAAACGGTGTTGGGAAGTCCCAGCACACCCAACTGGGAAAAGGCACCAGGGAAAAGGTCCGTTCTGTGGACTTCAAAAATTGCAGTTCGAGGTTCCCACTTTTAATTCCAGGCCGCAAACTGAAATCGTCTGCAGTCTGCATCATCTACATTGAAAGGAAAGGAGAAAAGGAAAGATACACTCATTTGAATGCAGAGTTCCAAAGAATAGCAAGGAGAGATAAGGAAGCCTTCCTCAGTGATCAGTCCAATGAAATAGAGGCAAACAATAGAATGGGAAAGACTAGAGATCTCTTCAAGAAAATTAGAGATACCAAGGGAACATTTTATGCAAAAATGGGCACAATAAAGGACAGAAATGGTATGGACCTAACAGAAGCAGAAGATATTAAGAAGAGGTGGCAAGAATACACAGAAGAACTATTAAAAAGGAGCTTAATGGCCCAGATAACCATGATGGTGTGATCACCCACCTAGAGCCATACACCCTGGAATGCGAAGTCAAGTCTTAGGAAGCATTGTTAACAAACAAAGTTAGTGGAGGTGATGAAATTCCAGTTGAGCTATTTCAAATCCTAAAAGATGATGCTGTGAAAGTGCTGCACTCAACATGCCAGCAAATTTGGAAAACTTAGCAGTGGCCATAGGACTGGAAAAGGTCAGTTTTCATTCCAATCCCAAAGAATGGCAATGTCAAAGAATGTTCAAACTACTGCACAATTAAACTCACCTCACATGCTAGCAAAGCAATGCTCAAAATTCTCCAAGCCAGGCTTCAACAGTATGTGAACTGTGAACTTCCAGATGTTCAAGCTTGATTTAGAAAAGGCAGAGGAACCAGAGATCAAATTGATGGATCATTGAAAAAGCAAGAGAGTTCCAGAAAACATCTACTTCTGCTTTATTGACTATGACAAAGCCTTTGACTGTGTAGATCACAATAAACTGTGGAAAATTCTGAGAGAGATGGAGATGGGAATACCAGACCACCTTACCTGCCTCCTGAGAAACCTGTATGCAGGTCAAGAAGCAACAGTTAGAACCGGACATGGACTAAAAGACTGGCTCCAAATCAGAAAAGAGTAGGTCACGGCTGCTTATTTAAATTTTTACCTGCTTATTTAACTTATTTGCAGAGTACATCATGAGAAATGCCAGGTTGGATGAAGCACAAGCTGGAATCAAGTTTGCTGGGAGAAATATCAATAACCTCAGATACGCAGATGACATCACTCTTATGGCAGAAAGCAAAGAAGATCTAAAGAACCTCTTGAGGAAAGTGAAAGAGGAGAGTGAAAATGTTGACTTAAACCTCAACATTCAAAAAACTAAGATCATGGCATCTGGTCCCCTCATTTCATGGCAAATAGATGGGGCAACAATGGAAACAGTGACAGTATTTTGGGGGGCTTCGAAATCACTGCAGATGGTGACTGCAGCCATGAAATTAAAAGATGCTTACTCTTAGAAAAAAAGCTATGACCAACCTAGACAGCATATTAAAAAGGAGAGACATTACTTTGCCAACAAAGGTCCGTCTAGTCAAGGCTATGGTTTTACAGGTAGTCATGTGTGGATGTGAGAGTTGGACTATAAAGAAAACTGAACGCTGAAGAATTGATGCTTTTGAACTGTGTGTTGGTGAAGACTCTTGAGAGTCCCTTGGACTGTAAAGAGACCCAACCAGTCTATCCTAAAGGAAGTCAGTCCTGAATATTCACTGGAAGGATTTATGTTGAAGCTGAAACTCCAATACTTTGGCCACCTGATGCGAAGAACTGACTCATTGGAAAAGACCCTGGTGCTGGGAAAGATTGAAAGCAGGAGGAGCAGGGGACAACAGAGGATGAGATGGCTGGATGGCATCACCGACTTGATGGACATGAGTTTGAGTAAACTCTGGGAGTTGGTGATGGACAGGGAGGCCTGGCGTGTTGCAGTCCATGGGGTCGCAAAGAGTCGAAGTGACAGAGCGACTGAACTGACTTCATCATCAGTCTCAAAGCAAACTGCAGCTCTGGTTTCAAGTTAAAGGTGTTTGCTTTGTCTTGTAAAACTTGGAATGTTGTTCATCCTGGGCTTGGTTGACCAGACCCCCTCCAGGGGCTTAACAATTTCAAGATTTATCCCCTATTTGACCCCTATTGTGTCACAAGGCTTGCACTCACAGCAGGCAGTCAGGGAACTCACAGGGCAGCATGCAGGCAGGTTAGAAGCAAGATCAGAGGCCTGCTCTGCTTTGTCTCTGAAGCCTAGAGAAGAATATCTATTTAATTTCCCTTATGTTTCCTTATGTTACTGATGTTACCAAGTCCAAGCTCGTTCTGTTAGGGGAAGCATAGTGATTGAAACTGCCCACCCTGGCCAGGCACCATAGTAACCATTTGCATGAGTTGTTTTATGACAGGAGATCCTGGTAAGGAATATGGAACTAATAAGCCACCACCAACTGGAAGAGTTCAGGAAAGGTCAAAAGGAGACACCGCGTATCCGTCCACTTCCCAGAATCCCTCTCGCCAGCATCCGTCTTGGCTGAGCGATGCGTGTGCCACCAGGAAAGACTCTGAATTAGAATGATTGACCAAAGACCACCCGGAAACTAATCCCATCACGATAAAACCCGAGACTGCGAGCCATGTGGCAGAGCTGTTCTCCTGGGTTCCCTTACCCTACTGCTCTCCACCCGGGTGCCCTTTCCCAATAAAATCTCTTGCTTTGTCAGCACATGTGTCTCCTCGGACAATTCATTTCTGAGTGTTAGACAAGAGCCCAGTTTCAGGCCTTGGAAGGTGTCCCCCTTCCTGAAACAGTTCTGCTTGCCGCAAGATAGTCAATGAATCTGAGACAGGTATTGGGATCAGAAAGGGACTTTATTCAGGAGCAGGCTGACAGAGAAGATGGCAGTCAGTTCAGTTCAGTCACTCAGTCGTGTCCGACTCTTTGTGACCCCATGGACTGCAACATGCCAGGCCTCCCTGTCCATCACCAACTCTCAGAGTTTACACAAACTCATATCCGTCGAGTCAGTGATGCCATCCAACCATCTCATCCTCTGTTGTCCCCTTCTCCTCCTGCCTTCAATCTTTCCTGGCATCAGGTCTTTTCCAATGAGTCAGTTCTTTGCGTCAGGTGGCCAAAATATTGGAGTTTCAGCTTCAACATCAGTCCTTCCAATGAATATTCAGGACTGATTTCCTTTTGGGTAGACTGATTGGATCTCCTTGCAGTCCAAGGGACTTTCGAGAGTCTTCTCCAACACCACAGTTCAAAAGCATCAATTCTTCAGGGCTCAGCTTTCTTTATAGTCCAACTCTCACATCCATACATGACTACTGGAAAAACCATAGCCTTGACTAGACGGACCTTTGTTGGCAAAGTAAAGTCTCTCCTTTTTAATATGCTTTCTAGGTTGGTCATAACTTTTCTTCCAAGGAGCAAGTGTCTTTTAATTTCATGGCTGCAGTCACCATCTGCAGTGATTTTGCAGATGGCAATGTAGTGCCTCAAAATAACCATCTTATCAGGGTGTGGTTGCCAGATTCTTTTATGGATCAGAGATGGTGGGGAGGGGAGGGAGAAACAAACTGAAAAAACTATTCAATCCTTGAAAATGTCCCTTCAGGCAGGGGAATGTGTTAATTTCGCTTCCTTACAGTCCTTCACAGGTGGGCTTGCTATTCCCTGCCCATTATACAAACCTATGGCTCCACAGTCCATTTCCATTTTATTCTGCAGCTCTACCAGAATGTGCATACTGAAATGACTAACTACAGTACTCTGAAACTGGAAACTATCTTATGATGTATGTGAGTTCCCTGAAACAGGACTTCTTACTGCCCACGGCTTCCCACAGATTATTCATCTTCCTGCACAGATTATTCATCTTCCTGATAAACAATGACCATCTCAGGTGCGAGAGAATCATTTTGTCTGACTCTAATGTCCCTACTGGACTTCCCCAGGTGGCTCAGTGGTTAAAAAAAAAACAAAACAAAAACCCACCTGCCAATGCAGGAGACATTGGTTCAACCCCTTGATTGGGTAGATCCCCTGGAGGAGGACAACCTACTCCAGTTTTCTTGCCTGGAAAATCCCACGGACAGAGGAGCCTGGCGGGCTACTGTCCATGGGGTCGCAAAGAGTCAGACACTACTGTGCACATCCTCACACACAATGTCCCTTTTGGGAACCAGTAAGGAGAAGGAGCAGTTCCTCCCAGGAGATGTCAACTGCCTCTTGACATTCAGAGCCTGGACATACTTTGGCTTCCAGTTCTGCCACAGTCACCCTCGCTCTGGGCCCTTTTCAGCAGATAGAGGTCTTCAGCAGTTATTTATCAGATAGCTGATAAATAAAGTACATCCTCCTTGCTGGAGGCAGAGATCAGGTTCAGGCAATTCCTTGAAAAGTGACTTAGGAAAGGCTAGCATGGAGATACTTTACCCCAAATCCCAGGCACCCTCCAAAATTCCCCTTACTCTCCAAGGGAATGTCCTTCTATCACTAAGGTTTTTTCTTATTTATCCAAAAGATTCTAGTAAATAATTTTCTATCCATGAAGACTGTATTTGATTCTGCCAGTCTACTTGGCCAGAACATAGAACATGTGAAGGAATCTTACTCCTTCTTTCAGTCTTTACCCCTGAGTTCTCCATGCAGGTGATGAGGGACACCAACTCTACAAGCCATCCACTCATCACTATTTCCTGAGCCACTGCTGTGTTTCAGGCTGGGGGTGGAGGCGGTTCAGAGCGTAAGGATGAGATGATGTGATTTCCACCCTGCCAGAGCCTTCTAGTAGGAGAGACAGAGAGCATCCATGTCAGTCGTGACCCAGCAGGACACGTGCAGTGACAGGAGGGCACACAGTGTGCTGTAGAGCCCTAAGGGAAGGAGCGACTCGTTAGACTTCATGGCATTGCGGAGATTTCCCAAGGGAGACGCTATGATGCTAAACCTTAAAAGCTATCCATCAGAGAGGAGGAAGGTGTTCCAGGCATGGAGAACAGAATCCATGGGCCAGGTCACAGAAGGTAGTGGCTCCAGACAAGGTCAGAAGTCTTAGGAGGCTGCCCTACAGTGGCATGGCCAAGAGTAGGAGACCTGAGCCTGAAAACAGAGTTGGGCTACATCGAGATGAGCTCCATGTCTTGTGAGATTACTTGGATTTCATCTGTAGGCAACAGAGTCATGGGTGACTTCTAAGAAGCAGAAGGTTGTTTGAGAAAGATCTCTCTGAGACCAGGTTAGAGGACAACAGATGCAAAGGAGAGGAATTTGAGGGAGTAAGATCAGTGAGTGCCTGTCATGTTATTATTGGTTATTTTTATATGTAAACTTGATTGGGCCAGGGTCCCCAGGTATTTTTTGGTCAAACATTATCCTGCACATTTCCATGAAGATGTTTTTAAAATGAGATTAACATTCAAACCAGTGGACTGAAGCAGATTGCCTTATGTGGGCGGGCCTTGTCCCATCAGTTGAAAGCCTTAGAATTAAGAATTAGACAGGCCTTCCCTGAGCTTCCCTGATGTCTCGGAGGGTAAAGAGTCTGCCTGCAGTGCGGGAGATCTGGGCTCTATCCCTGGGTCGGGAAGATCCCCTGGAGAAAGGAGTGGCAACCCATTCCAGTATTCTTGCCTGGGGAATCCCAGACAGAGAAGCCTGGTGGGCTACAGTCCATGGACGACTGAGCGACTAACCCTTTCACTTTCTTTTTACCCCTGAGCAAGAGGGAACCCTGCAGAGAACAGCCTTGGACTTGATCTGCAACATTGATTCTTCCCAGCTTACCAGCTCACTGGGCAGATTCTGGACATGCTAGCCTCTGTCATTACATGAACCCATTTCTTGAAATTACTTAAATAAAATAAAGAAATATATATTTGTATCCACGATATGTTTTCTATCTTATTGGTTCTGTTTATTTGGGAAAGTCTGACTAATACCATTACATTCTTTCTAAATCTATTTCCAAAAACCTTCCATGGCTCTGGGAAATGCATTGAAAGAAATTTCCACCCACTGGTACTTTCTCACAGAGGATACAAGACTAAGCTTTAATCATTTGTCTTGGCCTCCAGCACTCAGCACAGACCTCATTCCATATAAATACTTATAAACTTCAAAAATGTGTAAATCAATGCCTAAATGATAGTCTTTTACAAAGTATGGTGCATATCCCATTGGTGAGGAGATGGTTTGGGGGGTTACACACTTTTTCAACAGTTATACACAGTAGATATCCCTTTACCCAATACGCATTTCACTGAACTCTCGATTTTCTCAGTTTTTGTTTTTTTAATTAAGCTATTTTATGTTGGGTCTTTTTTCTTTTTAACAGTGGAATAAATAGTTTTCTTGATGACTGTAGACATGTAAGGCTGGTTGGTACAATTCAGAAATATGAGTAACGGTATCCTGATTGGTGTGTAGTCTTCAATAATTACAAGGAGCTATGTGTATGTAACTGCTGTTAAACCAGTAAGACTGCATTTATGAATCCATCATTTTCAGGATTGCTGGTAACCTGGGCATATTTTCCCCAAATGACTTTGCCTCCCTGTGTCACAAGGCCCAATTCATTCACATTTGCCTCAATAACAGCACCTTTGGTAACTATGAAGTGTTGCTTTTTAGAAATGACTATGAAAGCTTTTATCGCTGCTATACCCTTAAGAGCCTAAGCTCTATGTTTTTGAAATTTTAGGGAGAGTGAGCCTATAATTTCAAGATACCTTAAATAGCAAAATTTGAACAAGTCTTCCAAGTGCCCTTCTTTATAAATCTATTTAGAATCAAGCTTAAAAATCACCACCAGCAAATGATTTTCATAGCCTGTATGGCAACTGAACTTTCTTCTATTTAATTTTTCAGCACTGCTTTATTATAAGACACAGGTGGCAAAAAATAATAAGCTATTTGTATTGTAAGCTGAAAAGAATGAGAGTCATAGAGTAGATTTGTAGCAATCTCTTCTGAGGATAGCAAGAAAAATAGACATTTCAACTGTGCCTTTCGATTCGCAATCAGGTTGATGGAAACAAATAGCCCCAGGGCATTCACCTTAAAACCTAAATAAAGAAACAAACATTTGGTCAACCAGGAGTCTAGAATTGGCATAGAATTTAGAGACTCAAGAGACAGTTTTCTATAACAGGTTAACCTCCTCTGCTGCTGCTAAGTCGTATCCGACTCTGTGTGACCCTATAGACGGCAGCCCACCAGGCAAGAACACTGGAGTGGGTTGCCATTTCCTTCTCTGGGGCATCCTCTAGTGCACATTAATGAACTCTCCTTTATGTACAGTTGGGAAGGTCCCTGGAGGAAGAAATGGCAACCCGCTCCAGTATTCTTGCCTAGAGAATCCCATGGACAGAGGAGCCTGGTGGGCTACAGTCCATGGGGTCGCAAAGAGTCAGACATGACTGAGTGCCTGATACTTGACTTTTTGCTAAGAACACCCAAAGGTGTATACAGTGGGGATGAGGGATTCTTCTTTACACCAAGGACTGGCAGGCAAAAGGTGGCTTTCAGTCCAGGATGTGTCACGTGGGCCTTCCTGAAATATAATCCTATTGGCCTAATGAATCTTTCATATTTAGGTAGCTTTAGAGTAAGGAGCCTCGTAGGCTGCAGTCCATGGGGTCGCGAAGAGTCGGACATGACTGAGCGACTTCACTTTCACTTTTCACTTTCATGCATTGGAGAAGGAAATGGCAACCCACTCCAGTGTTCTTGCCTGGAGAATCCCAGGGACGGGGAAGCCTGGTGGGCTGCCGTCTATGGGGTCGCACAGAGTCGGACACGACTGAAGCGACTTGGCAGCGGCAGCAGCAGCAGAGTAAAGCCATCTCCAACAAAGCAGTGTTTGTAACCATCCTCTTCTAGGCTTTCTTCTTTGTCTTTCCATTCAAATAACTTTCCATACTTCTGTTTCTCCCTAGGCGAGAGCTTTGGGCAGAGAGACTCTGTTTTTCTCACTTTCTCTTTTCAGTTTTGTTTAATCATATTGGAAAGTACATCAGCTCGGGACTGTCCCTCTCTGCCCAGCGGTTATGTAGGCACTCTTCTCTGTGGAGTCTTTTTATCGCGCTTCGGTTTGGTTGTTTCTCTTTTCATGCATCTTTTTCATGTGTATTTGCTCAGCATGGAGCTGTCTATGGTAGAGCTTAGCTTTCAGACCAATCATCTTTTTCGCCTCCTTTGAACATTCATGAGCCTCTTGACCTTCCTTCTCTCCTCTTTTCCCCATGGTAATCCAAGTGATATCCACAGTGCTTCTGGTGTAACTCAATACATTCATATACTCATTTTGTGTCATGGTGAGGGCAGCCCAGCCACCGGGTGCAGCCGCCAGAGCACAGAGGCTCTCGATCTGTGGGTCTCAGAGACCCATGAGCAGACTCCGTGCCCTTCTCCATCAGTTCTGCTGATTGACATTTGCATCCCTAGAAATACTCATTCATCCACCCACAGACTTCCATGGCCACCGGGGTCATGGCATGCTCACCAGGAGACCTCTGATCTTGTTCCCAAACCAGGCTGCGCCAATTTGGACATATGTGACTCAAGTAAATATCATGTACATCAATGAAATATCAGTAGGAAAAGAAAAAAAAGCCCAAGTTATATGCAAACCAAGTTGAATGTCTTAAAGAAAGATGGCAAATGTAAATTGCTCAAGAATGATATCATAAATTTTGTTGTTGAGTTTGGTGGGCAGGAAAACAGCTGTAAAACCAGTAGGGAAAAGGAATAAAATCCTAGAAGGTTTCACACTCAAAGTTATATCCAAAGGTCTGAATTCTCATCCCATTTTAAAGAATCTGAAATTTGGAAATTGTGGGAAATGCACTTTGGGTGCAGTTTATGCTAGATACCGTAAAATCCTAGTTAATATACCTGTGCTATGGATAATTTTGCCCCCCCTCAAAAAAAATATGCTAAAATCCTAACCTCTACTTCCTCAGAATGGGACCTTATTTGGAAATAGGGTCATTCCAGACATAATTAGTTAAACTAGGATGAGGTCATACTGGAGTAAGATGGGCTCCTAATCCGATATGACTGCTGTCCTTATGATGGGGGAATCTGGATACAGGAATTCATGGAGGAGAGATAAAAGGAGAGATTGGGATGATGCGTGTGAGAGTCAAGGTTACCCAAGAGTGTCTGCAAACCATCAGAAGCTCAGAGAAGTCATGACCAGATTCTCAATCACAACCCTCAGGAAGAACCAGTTCCGTTGACACCTTCATCTTGGACTCCTAGCCTCCAGACTCTCAGACTGCCTTTCTCTTGTTTAAGCTGCTCTGTTTGTGGTACTGGGTTTGGACAGCTCTAGGAGACTAACACAAGGCCATACTCAAAGAGAAGCCCATTGTTAACATGAAACAATATATGCTTTTGAAGTTAGGATAAACTACTTAGGATATGTATGTATCATTTTTAATACCTTGATTTAACTTGAATCTACTTTATTACCGATTCAACTATGAGTCTCAGTGACATAGGATAAAAGAGCTCTTATTCTAGTTATCTTAATGCAAGTTAGAAAAGCTTGTACAAGCATATCAATCCATGGTTCTACAGACATTATTACATAGTGCAAGGCTAAATAAAAATTTCATTTTCTTGGGCTCCAAAAATCTCTGCAGACAGTGACCGTGGCCATGAAATTAAAAGACGCTTGCTCCCTGGAAGAAAAGTTATGGCAAACCTAGACAGCATTTCAAAAAGCAGAGATATCACTTTGCCAACAGAGTATAGTCAAAGCTATGGTTTTTCCAGTAGTCATGTACAGATGTGAGAGCTGACCATAAAGAAAACTGAGTGCCAAAGAACTGATGTTTTCAAACTGTGGTGCCAGAGAAGACTCTTGAGAGTGCCTAGGACAGCAAGGAGATAAAAGAAATCAAACCTAAAGGAAGTCAACCCTGAATATTCATTCATTGGAAGGACTGATGCTGAAACTAAAGCTCCAATATTTTGGCCACCTGATGCAAAGAGCCAACTCGTTGGAAAAGACCCTGATGCTGGGAAAGATTGAAGGCAAAAGGAGAAAGGTGCAGCAGAGGATAAGATGGTTAGATAGCATCACTGACTCAAATGACATGAATTTGAGCAAACTCCGAGAGATAGTAGAGGACAGAGGAGCCTGGCGTGCTACAATCCACGGGGTTACAAAGAGTCGGACACAACTTAGTGACTGAACAACAACAACAATAAAGTAAAAATAGAAACCTATATAAGGAAAAGTATTTCTGTGACTCGTGGAAATAGCCTTAAATAGAGATATTATAAAAGATCCTCTAGTTGGGGGAAACACTCATAAGGAGGAGCTTCACTTGGACATGTGACATCCTAGAAGCTGGAGCAAGTAACGTGACTGCCTTTTTGAACATCTGTTACCTCATCGGGAAAAGGGATGTTAACAGCTGCTTCACTGGCTGCAAGAATTCAGTGAGGTGGTTTCTGTAACAGCAGCTGGAAGGCTGTATACGGTGGTAAACAAATGCAGAGAATGCAGTGAGCATGACGCCTGCCTTGTGTCTAGCAGGAAGGAGAACCACCACCATCACTGCCAAGCCCGCCCCCATAGAACACGCCCAAATTAGGAAACTGGGACAGGCAGAGAATCACCAGTGTTTACTCTCGGCAAAGCTTTGTAGAAGGCTTGGTCTTCCCATTTTAGCTGTAAGCTCTGCTTCCTATTTGCCCTACATACATCAGCCTTGGCTGATCAACAGGCTGGAGGGAGACACAATAAGAGAGAGGAGGGGTTCCTTTGAGAGTATTTCCTGGAGGGAACTAATAAAGTCAAGCTTTCTTCGCAGCCCAGTGACTGCTGTGCAGACCTGATGAGCTTAGGGCCAAAAGGACTTCCCTACAGACTCTAAACAGAGAGTCTAATTCCTAGTGCTCTGGGGAGAAATAACCAGCATGCATCTATTTAGCACCAACTGAATAGGATGGGGCTGCCCCACTATGACATATGGGGTAGACCACAGGAGAGGGCAGGGGTGTAAAGGGGTTTGTATGAACAAAGGTCTAGGGCTGAAGGTGAAAAGAAAGGCTCCCTCTCCAGCAGAGGTCAAAACCCCTGAGGGCCCTGGGCCACATCTAGCCTATCAATGGGCTTCTTATTGGGTCAGCAGTATGTCTCTGTTTTAATAAAACTAGTATTTTTTTTAATATGTTGTGCTCGTGCTTGACTCTTTGCAACCCCATGGACTATATCCCGCCAAGCTCCTCTGTCCATGGGATTCTCCAGGCAAGAATACTGGAGTGGATAGCCCATTTCCTTCTTTGATCCCAACCCAGGGATCAAACCCATGTCTCCTACATTGCAGGCAGATTCTTTACCATCTGAACCACCAGGAAAGTCCAAGGCTATACGAGTTTGAAAGTATGTGTCACCTCCGAAGATCCTCCCCTATCCTGACTGAAGTGGGAGACTGACTACAGATTTTTAGATTCCCAAAGAGAATGACTCAGATCAGGTTCAGCATCACTGCGTTTGGAGAAAAGTATAAATTTATGTTCTTGGTGAACATACAGTGTTTGCCATAGTCCCCCAACTGTGAATCATCTGTTTAATCATTCATTAATTCATATATTAACTGACGCACTTGGTAGGCGCAAGGCTGTGTGCCAGCCTCTGGGATGCATAGATGAGAGCTATAGCTTATGCATCATTTTGTCTTCAGAGTGGATATTCCATGTATGTGGTTATATTGTTGAATGCAAGAATATGCAAATACATGGATGAAAATGAATGAGTGCACAAGTGCACACCGGGCAGCTGTGTATCCTATGCACAGTGCACACTGCCCAGGGCTCCCAGCTGAGGGAGTAAGTGAGGACTGGGATACAGGCTCCAAGCCAAAGACCAAGCCAGGCTAGGGGAACCGCAAGCACTGCTTTCTCCTAACCTTACAAAGATACTGTAGGGGAGAGCAGAGGCTCTGAATACATTCATGCTTGAAGGAGAAAGGAAGAGAGGGAAAAGAAGTGTGCCAGGGCCCACTCAGGGCTTCCATGGGAGCTCAGCTGGTAAAGAATCCACTTGCAATGCAGGAGACCCTGGTTCAATTCCTGGGTTGGAAAGATCCCCTGGAGAAGGGATAGGCTACCCACCCTAGTATTCTTGAGCTTCCCTGTGGCTCAGCCAGTAAAGAATCTGCCTACAATGTAGGAAACCTGGGTTCAATCCTTGGGTTGGGAAGATTCCCTACTAGGGAAGAGTATCTAGACTACGAAAGGAGAATGGCAAACTCATAAAGAAATTCTCTGCCTCTACATCTCTAAATGCAGCAGCATAGGAATAGCCAAGAGCCGCTCCTCCCTGTGTGTAGAGGGTCAGGGAAGGCCTGCAAAAGATGGAGAATGATGAATGAGTAGTTCTGATGGGTGGACAAGAGGGCGAGGGTGTTCAAAGAAGAAGGAACGGCATGGACGAGCAAGTTGGAGGGTTGGGGGTTTGGAAGGATTAGGGGTCCCAAAGAACTCTCTCACTTCGGACACCAACTATAAGCAACGGGCTCCCCAAGACCATCCTCCTCTCTGATAATTTGGTAGTAAGACTCACAGAACTCACCGAAAGCAGTTACACTCACAGTTGTGTCCGTCAGAGTGCAAGGATACAGATTAAAATCAGCTAAGGGAAGGGGCATGCAGGGCAGACTCTGGGAGGCTTCCCAGGGCTAGAGGCCAGTTTCCTCTCCCAGCAGAGTCGTCTGGACGGTGCTTACTTCTCTCAGGAATGTGTGACAGCACCCACAAAGGACTTCCAACCAGGGAAGCTTAATGGAGCCTTGGTGTCCAGAGTTTTCCTGGGTCTCAGTCACAGACACGACTGACCATAGTCTCCAGCCCAAAGAGAGGGGCGAGCTGAAGACCCAAAGCCTTCATCCGAAGTCACATTATTAGCACAGACCATCCAGTGTGCTCCAAGCCCCATCCCCCACAAGGTAAACAAAGACACTCTTGTCAGGCAGGACCTTCCAAAGACCTTGAGGTCACCTCCAGGAGCCAAAGGCAAAGCCCAGACTTATCTCTGGGCAAGACTCCTTTTCTGCATAGTCTTACACGGTTGGAATGTAAGGCAGGAGGGTGGGAGGTGGCTATAAGGGAGAAAGCTAGAAAGACACCTTGGAGCAAGATGGCAAAGGACATGACTAAAACTGTGGGCTTCAGTAGCTGAGGAAGGAAAGACAGAAACCTCTCCACTATAGAGAATCACTTTTCTTGCATTATTTCATCTGATCCTCCAACAGGCTGATCACCCTCCTGCGGCTCAGAGACATAAAATGGCTGAAATCAAGACTAGACAAGCCAGGATTTGAACTCAGTTCTCTTATTACACCAGCTGTAACCAATCAACATATATTAATATTTGCTCAATATCTACTATGTGCCCAGCTCTGCAATGCAAGAGACCCAGGTTTGATCCCTGGGTTGGGAAGATCCCCTGACGAAGGAAATGGCAACCCACTTCACTGTTCTTGCCTGGAAAATCCCATGGATGAAGGAGCCTGATGGGCTACAGTCCATGGGGTCGCAAAGAGTTGGACACAACTAAGCAACTTCTCTCTTTGTTATGCTAGATAAACAATGGTAATAAATAGCCACAACCAGTGCTCCCCTGGGGCATCAAGCACACAAGTGAGACTAAGCCCTTACCCTACAAACAAGTGTGTGTGCTTAGCCATTCAGTCATGTCCAACTCTTTGTGACCCTATGGACTACAGCCGGCCAGGCTCCTCTGTCCATGGGATTTTTTTAAGGTAAGAATACTGGAGTGGGTTGCCATTTCCTCATCCAGAGGATTTTCCCAACTAAGGGATCAAACCTGCATCTCCTGTGTCTCCTGCAGGCAGATTCCTTACCACTGAGCCATGGGGGAAGCACAAATTGACTCTCCTTATTAACTGTGATAAATACCGTGAAAGAGACTAGCAGTGACACTTGATGGAGACTGAGGTGGTCAGAGATGGCCTCTCTAGTGGGTGGTGTCCAAGCCAATACTTGAAAGAGGACTCAGAGCTGAGCAGGTAGAGAGTGCCTGATGGACAGCAGCCAGACGTTCCTAGTCCATCCTGTTCTTCCCCTGCAAGTAGAGTTAGTCTCACTTAAAAGAATCCAGGGTAACTGAATTAGAAAAAAATCATCAGCAATTTCTGATGAAATAACTGCTTCAGGAGAGTTTCATCATTAAATATTAAAACTATGAGGTGGAAGGTTTTGAGGGGATAGAGCAATACTTTGATTAAAAGTGAAAGTACGTTTGCAATGAAGGGCTCTGACAACCATCACCTTAATCAAATTAACAATGGAACAGATGGGACAAAAGACACGGCAGCAGCATCTGTGAACTATTCTCGCCAAAAGGGCTTAGCCTACATATAACTGCTAAGCCAAAATCCTTAACCTCAAATGTACAAGAAAAACAAAAAGAATGGAATGAAGAAACAATCAGATAATCTCCTAAAAATCTGTGTCATTTTTTAAAAGTGGGGGTCATGTTCTGAAACAACAGAGATTCGAGAATAAACGCATGAAACTTGACTGGATCTTGGTTCAAGGAAAACACAGCTGAAAGGATTTGGAGGACAATTAAGGCTGAATATTAGATGATTTTAGAATTTGAGTTAATTTTTCTAGATGTAAGGAAGTCATGATTAAGAAGGATAATGTCTTTATTTTTAGGACGTACATAAAGGAAGCAGTTATGGAAATAAATGTTGCTGGGGAAACTGGACAGCTACATGTAAAAAAAATAAAGTTAGATCACTCTAACACTATACACAAAAATAAGCTCAAAGTGGATTAAAGACCTAAATGTGAGACAGGATACTATAAAACTCCTAGAGGAAAACAGAGGCATAACACTCTCTGACATGCATAGCAGCAATAACTTTTTCCATCCATCTCCCAGAACAATGCAAATGAAAACAAAAATAAACAAATGGCATCTACTTAAACTCAAGTGTTTGCACAGCAAAGGAAACAATAAAACGACAGCCCACAGATTGAGAGAAAACATTTCCTAATGATGAGACCAATAGCGATCAGTCTCCAAAATCCACAAACAGCCCATAACATTTAACAGCATCAAAACAAACAGCCCAATCAGAAAGTGCACAGAAGACCTAAGCAGACATTTCTCCAAAGAAGACATACAGATGGCCAATATGCTGTGCTCAGTCGCTTCAGTCATGTCTATGACCCCATGGACTGTAGCCCACCAGGCTCCTCTGTCCATGGGGATTCTCCAGGCAAGAATACTGGAGTGGGTTGCCATGCCCTCCTCCAGGATCTTCCCAACCCAATCTTCAAAACTGTGTCTCTTCCATCTCTTGTATTCTGAGGCGGGGTCTTTACCACTAGGGCCACCTAAGAAGCCCACAGATGGCCAATAGGCATGTGAAGAGATATTCAACATCACTAATTATTAGAGAAATGCAAACCAAAACTACAATGAGATATTACCTCACACCAGTCAAAATAGCTATCATCAAAAACATCCACAAACAATAAGTGCTGGAGAGGGTGTGGAGGGAAGGGAACCCACCTACACTATTGGTGGGAATGTAAATTGATACAGCCACTATGGAGAACTGTATGGAGGTTCCTTAAAAAGCTAAAAATAGAGCTACAGTGTGATCCTTCAATCCCACTCCTGGGCATACACCCAGAGAAAAACATGATCCAAAAGGATATATGCATCCCACTGTTCATTGCAGCACTGTTTACAATAGCCAAGGGATAGTTATGGAGTTTGGATGGACACGTACACACTGCTATATTTTAAATGGATAACCAACAAGGACCTACTGTATAGCACACGGAACTGCTTAAGGTTATATGGCAGCCTGGATGGGAGGGGAGTTTGGGGGAGAGTGGATACATGTATATGTATGGCTGAGTCCCTTTTCTGTTGACCTGAAACTGTTACAACATTGTTAATTGGCTGTCAGTTCAGTTCAGTTCAGTTCAGTCGCTCAGTCGTGTCCCACTCTTTGTGACCCCATGAATCGCAGCACGCCAGGCCTCCCTGTCCATCACTAACTCCTGGAGTTCACTCAAACTCATGTCCATCGAGTCGGTGATGCCATCCAGCCATCTCATCCTCTGTTGTCCCCTCCTCCTCCTGCCCCTAATCCCTCCCAGCATCAGAGTCTTTTCCAATGAGTCAACTCTTCGAATATGGTGGCCAAAGTACTGGAGTTTCAGCTTCAGCATCATTCCCTCCAAAGAAATCCCAGGGCTGATCTCCTTCAGAATGGACTGGTTGGATCTCCTTGCAGTCTAAGGGACTCTCAAGAGTCTTCTCCAACACCACAGTTACTCCCATACAAAATAAAAAGTTTTTTTTTTTTAAAGCATCCTGATGTCTGCACCTGACTTCAGAGGAGTTCATATATATAAAAGAAACATGAAAACTGTTTGTAAATTTTTTAAATTTTTGTTAACTATTCAGGTGATCATTGTAATATTTGAAATTTTTCACAATAAAGATTTGGGGGTGGAGAAATATAAGGTGTTCAGGTACATATCATGGATCATCTGCCAACACCAGGAGACCCCAAAACATCCACCAGAGCCCTTTCCAAGAAACCAAGCCTCTGGTTAGGCTGCTGGCTCAGTCTGGAACTCCCATTCAGAGCTTTGTCTTCATGCCCCATTGACAAGAACCGTAGGCCTACTCATGGCTGGCCTGTCCATAAGAAAAGCATATCTGTTCCTTCTACCCCCAGTCTGCCTTCCAAGCACAAGGATCATGAAGAACATTGTAAGCCACAGAGTAATTCACTCTTCCTCCCCCTTGATCATTTAATGTGGATAAGACTGACCTAAACCAAGCTTCCCAAGTAGACCCTGCTGGAAAGTTACCAATTTGATCCAAAGAATCAATGGGATAAAGTTTTCTCTTCATCTAAGAGAACCAAGGAGAAGCCCTCTCCTTTTCCTGCCGGACATTAATGAAGAGAGATGTAGCCCCAGAAGCTTCTGATCACCATCATGGGACCATGACTGGGAAGAAGGCTGCCTGAGACCAGACACTCTCCAAGGAGCTTAGAGATGGAGCGTCTCAACCACCTGCCAGGCCCCAGGTCTTGCTACCTTGTGAAACTACTTGTCCCCGGACTGTTCACTAAAACAACTCAGTACAGCTTCTAAGCCAGTTTAGTTTGGATTTCCTGCCTTGGCCACATGAATGGTTCAAACCAGGACAGCAAGGAGTGAGACAACTGGGGCTATTACAGAAAACAGCTGTGGCCACCACATTCGTATCCGACTGATGGATGAGCAGTCCCTGAATGACTCAGTCTCATGGTCCTCCGCTTACCCGCCACACGCCAGCGGCATTCTCTGCCAGGGTACATTTCGAAACAGACTCCCTGCTGCATTTCGAAGCATGCTGTTTTTTTCCAAAGGTGAGATACTCTAATTTGGAAGTTGCATCAGGGACTTTGGAGGTGTCCATGAATTATTCAAGCCCATCAGGATAATGAGCCAGTTTCTCAATGGTCTGTTCCAGTCCCATCTATTTTCCTCTCTGGATCTCCATCTCATCCTCCCTTTCCTCCCCTGCTCTCCTATGGCGGGCTTTGGAGTTAGCCCATTGCTTTACTTCTAAGCTTCAGCTTCCTAATCAATTAAGTACAAATAGGAATAGTCACTCCATAGTGCAGAAGTGAGGATTATCTGAGATTAAATAAGACAAGACACAGCTCAAAGGCAGAGTGCTCAGCTTTTCTTCTCTGTCCTTCTCTCACATAGCACTCCGCTTTACTCTGAGAGCCCCATGCCCTCCCAGCCTTCAGGGGTCACACTTTTCATAACATAACTGCCAGGCACAGTAACCCAAGTTCCTATCCTCTTAGACCACAAGAAAGTCTGCCTCCTTCTAAAAACTTCTGAGGGTTCTCTGGCCACGATTGTCACTTATTTGCACTCACCAGTGTACCTTCCATATCTCCCCTCTGCCCCAGATTGGGTGGCCCCTTCTCCCAGGTATGGAGAAACCAGACTCTCCCATCATGTGCCAGAGGCAGCATCAAGACAGGGCTTCTGGGCCCTTTGGTGTTTATACACACGCATGCTAAGTCGCTTAGTCATGTCCAACTCTGTGACCCTGTGGACTGTAGGCTGCCAGGCTCCTCTGTCCATGAGATTCTCCAGGCAAAAAGACTGGAGTGGGTTGCCATTTTCTTCACCAAGGGATCTTCCTGACCCAGGGATCAAACCTGCATCTCTTACATCTCCTACATTGGCAGGCAGGTTCTTTACCACTAGTGCCACCTGGGAAGCTCCCCTTTGGTGTTTTCACAAGACTGGGCTTCCCTGGTGACTCACATGGTAAAGAATCTGCCTGCTATGTGGGAGACCTGGGTTCAACCCCTGGGTCGGGAAGATTCTGGAGAAGGGCATGGCAACCCGCTCCAGTATCCTTGCCTGGAGAATCCCAAGGACAGAGGAGCTTGGTGGGCTACAGGCCATGGGGTTGTAAAAGAGACAGACACAACTGAGTGACTAATACTAAGGCTATTACAGGCAAATTTCAATGCAAAACAAGAGTACTGATATTTGAAATTATTTACACACATACACAATAGGGCATGTAGTTAAAAAGCTTCCTCACACTCCTGTTTCCTACCCTCAAAGGAACCACGGCTTTTAGTTCCTTATGTATCTTCCCAGATAATCTGTGGTTTTACAAGGATATTTTTCCCAGAAAATAAAGATTGATATTTAATATTATAAACCAGGGCTCTGGAGTCGAGAAGTTCAAGTGCACAGCTATGTCTCTCGTGGTCCAGCCTGCTGCCACTGTGCAGACTCCCACTCCCACCCAGAACCTAGCCCTCTCTCAGATTCTCCCCTTCTCATAGCCCCGAGCCTCAACACTTCTCCCATAGCTGGCTAACGACCCACAATTGCTTCTTCATCTCCAGAGGAGCCGGGTCTCACCTGTACACTGAGAAAGCCCATGAAGACATATTCCCAACAGTCAGCTCTGATTTGAGCCAATCACACCCCACCTCTCCAGCCGCTGATTCAAATGCAGCAGCTGGCGGAAGAGTCCCTACTGTTTTGTTGGGTTAGTCCCCACTGCATGGTGGTTTTCTCTTGGACAAGCTAGTTTCAGCAAACGCTGCATGGCTGGTTCTCCCATCTACCCAGTTTTTGGTCCAGAGGCATTGACTGGGTGTGAAGGATGCTCATCACCTCCAGGGAGCCTTGTGAGTGGACATTACCAACCTGACTTTACAGGTGGGCGAATGGGGCTCTGAGGGGCTGAAAGACCTACCTAACCCCACAACAGGCATCCAGTCTCCAACTCGCACGCTGTGACTGACGCAACCACAGCCCTGCCTCTTCCAGCCCCCTTTACCCCCCAGGACTGACTTCACCAGACAGTCAAATTGCTCCCTAACTGCCAGCTAGGAAACTTGCAGGTCAAGTTTAGAGGGGAGACAAGAAAAGGAGCAGACCTAACACTGGAGGCTCAGGCGTCAGGTGCCCTGAGCTTGCAGCAGCAGTGAGAAAGGATCCGAGGAGAGTCCGAGTTACACTGTGCCCTGGAGCAGACTGCGTGCACGTGGAGCAGGCTGAAGCGGGTGCACGTTGTCCCGGTGCCATCACGACCGGGTCCCGGTCCACCTCGCAGCTCTCCTCTCCTGGGCTGGCAGCCTTCTCTCTTCAGTCCCAGCCAGTGCAGCTCTCTGCTAGAGGACACCTAGACACCGTTCTGCGAGCTTGAGCCATTCCGCAAGCCTCCACGCCTTGCCCATGCCGATTCTTCTGTCCAAAGCTTCTTCCCATGTCTCCTCTTGAACATCAGATTTCCAAAACCCAGCTTAGGACACCTCATCTATGACTCTTGTCATTCCTCCACCCCGTGCTTACCCACCCAGCTGGCTCCGGAGGTCGGGATCTAGGGAGGAGGGAATTTGCTGTTGCTAAACCTACAAGGAAGGCTAACAATGGAAGCAAGTTTTAGTGCAAGTCTAATACATGTAAATTGTAATCTAATATCATCTCATAGTTGGTAGAGCATGACAACAGGGAGAGAACAATTATAATCATAATTAATTATGAGGGAGACTGAAGATGTTTTTGAATATGAAACTCTACTGATACTCTGAAGTAAGCTCTACTGAGATTCCGCATGTTTAAATGCAAGAGGACACGCAAGGCATCATGTAGGGTAAATTTCCTTGTTTTTCTTAGTATTAGTACTAGCAGTAGTAGTTTTGCCAGCAATACCTTATGCTTGCAAGTTCCCAAACTTGTCACTCAAGTTTTCTTTAGTCCTTCTCATCTGTGAGTGTAATTGAGGTCAATGAGAACAGTGATGATTCCAAATGCCCTGGCTCATCTGCACCATGGCTGGCAAGTGAGCACCAGCCCCCAGCAAAGTCCCCACCCCATGGCCTTCTAGAAGGCCTCAGCCGATCCTCCGGCATGTTCACATTCCAGCTCTGCTCCTGTCAGCTCTGAAGTCTCTCTGCTCTTCCACCAGGCACCCCAGTTCACACTGCAGAAATATCTTCTCAAGTTCATGTCTCCACGGGCACCACTGCCAGTTTCTGCAGTGCTCTGATGAACACAGAAATCCGCCCTCCCCCACAGCCTGCCTTGCTGTCTTCCCCATTTGCCAGCATGTAGCAGCCATGCAAACTGTTCATTGGACCCAGAGGTTCCCACTGGGGCTGCTCCATCTCTTTGCTTGCCCTCTGGGTACCATCTTCCTGTCTCCTGCTGCTGCTTTGGAAAGTGACTCTCCAGGGTGACTGCGGCAGGAGCTGTGGACTCTGCCTCAGGCCCAGGCCGGCTGCTGGGTCTGTCACTGCAGCTCTGCTCCAGGGGACGGGGCTGTTCCTCCCTGGCCAGATCAGTCTGCTGCCCGATAGAGATACCTCAAACTCACTCCGGGTCAAAGGCCACAGGAAGCATGGCCAAGTGGGACAGAAGAATGGCTCTCTCTCTTTGGATGAGAAAGGGACCCCTCCTAGAGCTGCCGGGACCCCAGGATATTACCTTGACAACTGTGAATGCTCCCCCTCCTTGATTCACTAGAGTGTGAGCATTTTCACACATACCCAGGCAGCCAGTCCAAGAGCATGTGGAGTAGTACATATCTTGCTGCACAGTCTACTTAAGAGCCTCACTTCCCTCTAACGACTCAGACTTGGTTATTGGGCAACCACTTTGGCCACCCGTGGTACCTTCCTCCCTTAGGATCAGTTCTCTGTCAGCCCCCTGACACATATAATCAAGCAGGTCCCATCAACTCACCCAAGCTGGCACAGGGACAACTGAGCTCCCATTGGGATAATCCTATCAAACATTGCATGCGTGATAAGTCACTTCAGTGTGTCTGATTCTTGTGGTGCTATGGACTGTAGCCCACCAGGCTCCTCTGTCCATGGGGATTCTCCAGGCAATATTGGAGTGGGTTGCCATTCCCTTCTCCAGGGGATCTTCCCAACCCAGGGATCAAACCTGTATCTCTTACATCTCCTGCATTGGCAGGCAGTACCTTCAATCATTTTTCACTAATTGCTCTGTCTGGGCCCTGGGAAAATGCAGTTTGGCACACACTTCACAGAATCAGGCTCAAGAAGCGACAGGTGCCTAAACCAGGACTTTGCAGGCAGTGAAGGCGGAGTTGGGTCACCCAGAGTCAGCCTTCTTGCCCAGGCTCTGTGACTCCAAGAAGAGGTTCTCTCCAAAGGCCCCCAAACCATTCTCTTTACAGAAGGTGTCTGCTAAACCAGGAAATGGATTCTACCTTTACTGCCTGTGTTTCGGCTTCTGCCCAATTTCTTGAATCCGAGGGAATTCTGCAAGGATAAGGATCACTTTAAGCAACTAGATGAGTCAAGGAGCATTTGAAGGTTAAATGTGAATTTGGGCTCAGATACGAGTATTAGTCTCTAATCTTCAAAGCATAAAATTTGCAAAGAGCCTATAGAGTTGGTGGGGAAGTGGAGTCAGCAATGCGAATATGGACTCCCAGTGGGATCTGAGGCCAAGCTTGGAACTTAGCATGGTGCTAGGCTTGAGTACCAACGCACATTGTGAATGGAATATTCATTTCCATTATTCAAACAAGGATGGCCACCCTCCACAGGGCTTTGCATTGTACAATCCAAACTATTTTCTGAGCCAGGCCCTGTGCCCAGCGTCTATGTTACAGACATGAGCCAACCATGATTCCACTCCTCAGGATCACAAGATCACAAACACGGAGGCAATCACCAACAGAAAGGACACGGCTGCCACTAGCTGAGAGCTTCTGAATCCAGGTGCCATGCCCGGTGACCTTGCCTGCATGGTCTCATTTAATCTCTACAACCTTGCAAGGAGGTTCTGTTATGCCCCCATTCAGAGAGAGGGAACTGATTCTGAGAGGGGTGCTGTAATAACCTACACAAACTTGCACAGCCAACAGGAGGGGAATGTGGGTCCATCCGAGGAGTCCTAACCTGCGTCCATCTGACCTTAAAATCCACGTTAATCTTATCATCTTAATCACTGTTGTGGCGTAATCACAAAACAGCATGGCAAGTGCTGTTTCAGAGGGTTGCACACGGTACCGCAGGGCATAGAGGACAAGAGGAATCATTCAGTGGAAGAGGTAGAACGGAGCAGTGGACGGAAAGAGTGGATTAGAGGAAAGTTGCTTTTGAAGTCAATTTCATAGAATCCTGGAGCCCTGGTGAGTTCCTGGGGTGGACAAGGGGTCAGGTGAGCATTTGAGGCACCAAACAAGTGCAGCACTTCAGAGTATGTGGCATAAGTAAGAGAAAGCAAGTCATTTTCAGCGGATGGAATGCAGGTGGGTGGGGAGGGACGTTTGCTCCAGGTGAGACTGGCAAAATCATCCAGCACAGAAGAGCCTTGAATGCCACGCTGACAGGGCTGGAAGGACTGGAAGCCCTTGAATGATGTAAAATAGGAGATCAACTTGATTTGGGATTTTATTTCCTAGAAAATTTACCCTGGGGCATGTAAAGAATGGATTGATAAAGGGAATGGATAAGCTATGAGGATATTAAGAGTGGGGAGATGTGATACAACTTCTCAGGTCTCCGAATGTTTTAACAGAAGTATTCTGAAGTTCATGTGCATCACTTTCTCGGCTGAAATATGACCTTGTCAGAAAGCTCTAGATAACTCCCCCAAGAAATAACTTAAATGGTCTGAGAAAATGGTTCCAAAACCATTCTAAGTTCTACACTTGAGGCTCAGAGGTGATCATGGTCCAGGCAGAAATGAAGACACTGTGGAAATTCGGTGACAAAGCTGGGCTTGGCCTGCTGCAGACACAGGGAAGGCACGACCTTGGAGGCTTGGACAGCCGTGATAACAACATCCATAGTCCTGGGGATGCAGCAAAGACAACCTCATCAGAGAACCGAAGGTCCAAATAGCATTTTCCTGGCTTACTTTTTAAAAAACCTGAGATTATGGCTTTGAGCTCACAAGGCTGCCAGAATAGTGTCTGTCATATTTCATTTTAAAATGCCAGGGGTTTTGCACCTTACCGATATGCCGAGAAAACACTGGCTTTTCAGAGACATGGTGTTTTTGTTTGTTTGTTTGTTTGCTTGTTTGTTTTTAATTGCATTTCTCACTCGAGGTCTAAAACATCTGTCACCTCAAAGAATACAGGGGAAATCAAAAGGAAATAAAATATAGGCTTTATAATCTGTCCAGCCTAAAAGGATCATTTTATACATGTAAATTCCTTCCACGCTGTGCCAGGGGCAGACACACTGCTTATAAAGTTGTCATTTTAGGAGAGGCAACATCTTTGGGGGAAAAATGTTGCATTACATATCTTCCATTGCATAGCGTTTCCTTAGGAAACATTTCTAGGGGACAGAAATAAACAATCAAAAATTAACAAAACGTGAGTTTGAAGTCAGAAAACCCAATTCTGCCTCTCACTAGCTGCGTGAGCGGAGGCACGTGACTCCCCACCTGGGGTCTCCTTCTCTGTGAAAAGAGCCTAAGGAGAGCTGCTACTTCATTGGACGCCCTGAGAAGGACGTGGG
The DNA here is from genome assembly GCF_029378745.1 of Bos indicus. Classification (NCBI taxonomy): domain Eukaryota; kingdom Metazoa; phylum Chordata; class Mammalia; order Artiodactyla; family Bovidae; genus Bos; species Bos indicus. The sequence goes on along the minus strand of NC_091769.1, from coordinate 5,856,394 downwards.
GTAGCGCCCATGAGGTTCCCAGCAAGGTGCTTGGTGCTGGGGGAGCATCCACAAATGTCAGCTGGTGTGACCCAGTCATTATAATTACTGAAATACTAACTTTAAATCTTATTATATAAGTAATCGACTTCACATTAAAAAAAATTTTAAATATAGACATGCTAAAAGAAAAGTTTTAACTGAAACCCATTGGGGAGTTCATGTCTTCTGAGCATTAGTCACCCTGCTTTAGTGACTGCAATAAACAACTACACTTTCACCACACACACACAAAGAAAAATTTTAAACCGTGGGTAGCCTTGCTGATCAAAATAATACTGTGTATATTTTTACATTGTACCATCTTATCTGAGCTTCTGTGGTGGCTCAGATAGTAAAGTGTCTGCCTGCAATGCAGGAGACCCGGGTTCAATCCCTGGGTTGGGAAGATCTCCTGGAGAAGGAAATGGCAACCCACTCCACTATTCTTGCCTGGAGAATCCCACGGACGGAGGAGCATGGTAGGCTACAGTCCATGGGGTCTCAAAGAGTCAGACATGACTGAGTGACTTCATGAGTCCATCTCATCTGTTTTCTATCCAAATTACTTGGGTGTATACAGAAAAAAATGTTTCAAAAATAGGACCATACTATACATACATTTTGTCTGGGAGCTCTGTAGCAGGAGATCTCAGGAAGGCAACAGACCAGTGAAAAGCAGGCTCTGCCCTGAGTGGAAACAATATAAGCATGTAGCCAACATAAGCAAGTGATCCAGGCTCCAGAATTTCTGATTTCTTTCTTGACCAGCAGCCAGCCATCTGTGCAAGCTTTCTAAGAAAGAGGTCATGCTTGGATTCCCATCTATCATAAATAGTAACTACTAATCCATCACAACAGAGTCCTGGTATTAATTTCCATTTTCTTCTTACTAAGCGGTTGGTGAAATCTACGCAGATGAGGCAAGGAGACGGTTTCTGCTCAGATCTGCTGCAGTCCAGTGTGCGTCTTGTTTTTCTCTGGGATTGCTGGGTTTGCTGCAAAGCTGCGTCTGCATATAAATGACCCATCTATTCTGAGGCTCTGCTTTCCTCCGCTGTGTCCCTCAGTTTCCCCTGCTATTGTCCATGCTCAGAATGCCTCTAAGTACAACTACATGGAGTCCGTCCTTAGGGAGACCTGCTTCCTCCAAGGCTCTCTGAAAAATGCCCTTTGCTATTTAGTGATGGTCTAGAAATGGTGTCTCTACGTGCCTAGACATGGAGTTCTCTGTCCAGTTTGGAAAACTACTGGGAGCCAGACAAGGATGGTTATAATCCACACCCTCCCTGGAGAAGAGTAACTTTCCAGCTGAGGTCCCTGGTGAAATCAGATTCCCCAAGAAATCCAGAGTAATACAAATTAAAATGGGTTGGGCTAAAGGTACCCTTGGCTTTGGGTCACTGCCAAAGGAAATACAAGTACAGTTACAAAAGCCTTGAAAAAACAAGGAAGGTCTGTATTCTAAGATCTCTTAGGGAGCATGCAAAGGGGAAATTGCATGGCACAAAACCAAGCAAGGTTTCCTTTAAAACTCTTTACTCAGCACCGTCTCCATAATCTATCACTCTGTCAGTTGCGTCTTTCTCCCTTTTTCTTTCTCGCCCCTCCCTCCCAGCGGGCTCCCTCCTCACTGGCCCTCCTCTTTACCCATCCCCCACAGCAGTTATTTTGCTTTCCAAGCATCCAGATGACCTTGTTGATGAATATCTCCGTGCCATTTGCTATCATTAAATATCCTCAGAAACACACAAAAAGATATGGAAATCAGATACTATAAAAAGAAACAAAGAACAAAAAAAATCTTGGGAAGAGTTGAAATTAAAAACTCAATAGCAGAGTTGGAAGAGTTGAGGAAGTCTGCACCCCTCCCCTTTCAAAATAAGTAAGAGAACAAAGAAGGGGAGATTTTTTTAAAAGGGGTCCAGGAAGCCCAATGTTCAAATAATTTCTTCAGAAGGAAAAAAAGGCGAGAAAGAGAGAGGGAGAATAGAAAGGAGAAAAGGTTCATCAAGGTAATTCAAGAGACTTCCCTAAGTAGAGAGGAGGGCTCAGGTAGACAGAACTCACCACCTAGGGTCCCACACAGTGGATAAAAATAGAACAATGCCAGAGTATATAATTGTGAAATTTCAGAACTTCGGTGGGAAAAAAAATCTCTCAAGCTTCCAGCAAGAAAATTGTCACATCTAAGAGATCAGGTATAAGACTTGCTCTGGATTGTTCAAGTGCAAACTGGAAAACAATCATGAATACCCTCAAAATTCTGAAGAAAAATAAATTCTGGTGGAGAATCCTAGAGCCAGCCAAATTGCTAATTGAGTATGAATAGAGATGAAGAATATTTTCAGAAATGCAAGGTCTCAGCACTCCATGCACCTGTTCTCAGGAAGCAGCTTGAGAGCATGCTGTTTCAAAAAAAAAAGGTGACAAATCAAGACAGGGAGGACAGGGTGCAGGAAACAGAAGGACCAGGACAAAGTCCGCAGGGAGATGGAGAAGGGAGATGTAGGGGCAAGCGGTGGACAGGGCACAGCGGACGCTGCCCAGAGGGAAGGGGCCAGACATTCCCAGACATGGATCTACAGACAACCCAGTGCAAGCAAACATCTTGTGATGACACTTAGTTCAGGCTTGAAGTGATGAGAATTGTATAGAAAAACTAATCCACGGAACAATAGCATGTCAAGGGTAAAACTTCTTTTACTGAAATATATTACATGACTCAACTAGAAAAAAAATTGCAAAGTCAATTCATTACAATACTCAGATCTTATTTACATTTGATTTGAAAAGGAAAAAGAAATCTTAAAAATGTCAATACTCAGAAAGTACAATGGGGTTGCCAGGGGCTGGGGGGTTGTTTATTTAATGTGGACACAGTTGCAGTTTTACAAGATGAAGAGTTACGGGATGGATGATGGTGACTGTGACACACTGTAAATGTATTTCACGCCACTGAGCTGCCCACTTAAAAATGAGGAAGATGGTTAATTGCATGTCTGTGTCTTTTACCCCAATAAAAATTTGGAAAAAGTGTGGAGGCTATCATTTCTGATACCATTTTCAGACATTTCAGTAGGTAACCAAGCCTTCAGTTATTATAGTATTAATTACTTTTGTTTTGTTCTGCATTTGTTGGCTTTCTATGGATTCTTTAGCTTGCAAAGCCAGTTCTTAGATTAGGAGTTCAATGGTGCTGCTTATCTTAATCATTCAATCATCTTGCTTTGTCTTCAGTTCAGTTCGGTCCAGTCACTCAGTCATGTCCGACTCTTTGCAACCCCATGTACTGCAGCACACCAGGCCTCCCTGTCTATCACCAACTCCCAGAGTTCACCCAAACTCGTGTCCATCGAGTCAGTGATGCCATTCAGCCATCTCATCCTCTGTCGTCCCCTTCTCCTCCTGCCCCCAATCCCTCCCATAATCAGGGTCTTTTTCAATGAGTCAACTCTTCGCATGAGGTGGCCAGAGTACTGGAGTTTCAGCTTCAGCGTCAGTCCTTCCAAAGAACACCCAGGACTAATCTCCTTTAGGATGGACTGGTTGGATCTCCTTGCAGTCCAAGGGACTCCCAAGAGTCTTCTCCAACGCCACAGTTCAAAAGCATCAATTCTTCGGCACTCAGCTTTCTTCACAGTCCAACTCTCACACCCATACATGACCACTGGAAAAACCATAGCCTTGACTAGATTGGCAAAGTAATGTCTCTGCTTTTGAATATGCTTTGTCTTAGTGGAATATAAAATTTCTAGTCCAGAACCTATTTGAGACGTTTCTCAGCAGCGTGATTTTATTTGCACACTCTTTTTACAAATAAATCCACAAACTGCAAGTGAGGAAAAATGCCTCTATACAAAGGAACAAAGTAATCCAGAAAAAAAAAAAAAAAGATAAGCAGAGAGAGAGGAGGATGGATCAAATGGAAAGCATAATGTGATAGAAATAGATTCAAATATAGGTCATCTAAAATACAGAGAGATAGAAGACATCATATAAGAAAAAACAACCAGCTATATTCTGTTTTATGAGATATTATCTTGACACAGTAAGGTTGAAAATAAGGTGAAATGATCATCTAAACCTGGAGACAGAAAATGTTCTCTTGTGAAGGGCTTCATAGCAAATATTCTAGGCTTTGCGAGTCATACAGTCTCTGTGACAGCTACTTATGTTCCATTGCAGTGTCAATGCTGCCACAGACAAGAGTAAATGAATAGGGGTGGCTGTGTGTCAATAAAACTTTATTTAAAAACTTGGCCATCAGGCTGGATTTGGTTCATGGGCTGGAGTTAGCTGACTGATCTCAGATCCAGCCCCCCATCATCACTCTGGCCTCTCCTGCCTCCAACTCTCCCTGCTCTACCTCCTCAGCTGCACCCCCAGCTCATGCCACATCCACCTTTCTGTCCTTCAGAACTGTGAAGCCTTCTTCCATCTCAACATTTTGCTTTTGCTGTCCCCCCTGTCTGGAACATTCTTGCACCAGATTCACATCCTTATTTCATGCAAGAATCTACTCAAGTCACCTCCTTAAGGAAGTCTCCTCTGGACCCCCATCCAAGATACCAGCCTTCCCTGGCCATAGCATACTTTATTTGCACACAAAAGCACAAGCTGGAATCAAGATTGCTGGGAGAAATATCAATAACCTCAGATATGCAGATTACACCACCCTTATGGCAGAAAGTGAAGAGGAACTAAAAAGCCTCTTGATGAAAGTGAAAGTGGAGAGTGAAAAAGTTGGCTTAAAGCTCAACATTCAGAAAACTAAGATCACGGCATCTGGTCCCATCACTTCCTGGGAAATAGATGGGGAAACAGTGTCAGACTTTATTTTTTTGGGCTCCAAAATCACTGCAGATGGTGATTGCAGCCATGAAATTAAAAGACGCTTACTCCTTGGAAGGAAAGTTATGACCAACCTAGACAGCATGTTAAAAAGCAGAGACATTACTTTGCCAACAAAGGTCCGTCTAGTCAATGCTATGGTTTTTCCAGTGGTCATGTATGGATGTGAGAGTTGGACTGTGAAGAAAGCTGAGCGCCAAAGAATTGATGCTTTTGAACTGTGGTGTTGGAGAAGACTCTTGAGAGTCCCTTGGACTGCAAGGAGATCCAACCAGTCCATCCTAAAGGAGATCAGTCCTGGGTGGTCTTTGGAAGGACTGATGCTGAAGCTGAAACTCCAGTACTTTGGCCACCTCATGCGAAGAGCTGACTCATTGGAAAAGACCCTGATGCTGGGAGGGATTGGGGGCAGGAGGAGAAGGGGATGACAGAGGATGAGATGGCTGGATGGCATCACCGACTCGATGGACGTGAGTTTGGGTGAACTCCAGGGGTTGGTGATGGACAGGGAGGCCTGGTGTGCTGTGATCCGTGGGTTCGCAAAGAGTCGGACACGACTAAGTGACCGAACTGAACTGAACTGAACTCTGCTTTGTTAGATAAAACTGTTTTATCATTACCTAACACATTGCACACTTGGCGCACCTGTAATTCTTTCCTTGCTGTTGATATGTCTTCCCAACTAGAAGGGAAGCTCTGTGAGAAAGGCCTCCGTCTACTTTGCTCACTGTTGCCTCCCCACTGCCTGGTCCACATTATCAGAGCTAAACACAAATATTTTTGGAATTTATGGGTAAATGAATGAATGAATATCTGCAGCATTGTGGGTATTAGAAAACTTTCCTCAGGGAAGGATTCATACATTCCTTTTCATCTAGGAGAGCAAGTTCTATTGCATGGCTGATTTGTTTGCCTCCGTCAATGATGTAGCCAAAAAGGAAAAAGCTTCCAGCTCCCACTTTTACAAGTAAATGGCACAAAAGTCTTCCCCTTCTTAAACATATCTAGTTTCTGGAGATGTATGAACAACAAAGCCAGCTACTTCTAATTGTTAAAATTATTGTTTTTTAAGATTGTTCTTTATGAAAGAATTCTGCATCATCAGAGGTGAAAGGGCTGTAAAATCCCTTCATCCATCCTTCTCTTTCTAGAGGGAACCATGAGCCCAGAGAGAGGAGAGGACCTCAAGGTCACAGAGTAGGAGGGCAAAGGCTCTGACTAACATCCTTATGGGGAATCAAGGGTACATAACTTTGCACTCCAAGATAATACATTCTCAGAAGCTATTAAATGTGGAGTTTTAACATCTAATGGATTCTTCCCTGACTCGCAGTTATTAATAATCAGAGAATGAATATGTTTCCCACACCTTTGAAAAAAAAAAAGGCCCAGTTGCATGGGAAATTATTTTTATCTTTCAAACAAAGATTCTGACTTATTCTGACTTTGGAGCTTAATTAGCTAATCTTTGGTATCTCACATCAAAATTAGTTGTCTTTCCAATGTAGGTGTGTGATCATTGAAGTGTTTATCAGGGAGTGTCTTTCATCCATTTTCAAACCACTTTTCTCTTATTTTGAGAATCTGAAATAGAAAGAGCTTCTTAATCCTTCCACTGCTTCTTTCTCCAGCCCCTGCTGAGACTAGAGAAGGAAATCAAATTTACTGAGAACCAACTATCTATTCTGTTGTGGGCATTCATTTAATCCTCATCCCCACCATTTGAGGGATTTATTTTTGTTTTGCAGACAAAAGAACAGGCTGGAAGAGTTAACGTTAGTTTTTTCAAGGTCAGGAAAGGAAAGTGAATAGAGGATTCAGAATCAGACAGACTTTCTTCCAAATTTCAGCCCCAGATCTATCTATTCCATGACTCTGGACAAATCACTCTGCTTCTCTCAGCCCCCAGACCAGCACTGTCCAGTAGAACTTCCTGTGATAAAGGAAAGGACTCATATCTGTGATGTTCAGTGTGATAGCCAGGAGCCATATGGAGTTCTTGAAATGCGGCCAATGCAACTGAGGAACTAAATATAAATGTTATTTAATTTTAATGAATTTAAACATACACAGCCACACGTGGTCCACATTACCATATTGGTTAGCGTAATTCTAAGTCTTATTATCTTAAGCCCAGACAAGCTGGGCCCCTACTGTGGCCCAATATGGCTCTCCTCTGCAGCACTCCACATGGGTGCATGAGTCCACAGTCCCCCTAGCCCACCCCTACTCCTACTTGAGCTCTGAAACTGTGATCTGGAATTCCTGCCCAAACAAGCCCAGTGTGCTTCCGGGCTGCCTGGGCCTCTTCCTTGGTGCCATGTTCCAAGAGCAATCTGCACTGTGCATCCATACCTCTGACCCCATGAGTATCTACAAATGGCCACGTGGGAGAAGTGTAAACACACCTTAGACACAACGTAGGTGTGTCCACATGGGATTGTACCCCTTGTGGCACAGGATGGACCAGGTATGAAAAGAACACGGGCTGGGAACACATTATCCCTGCAACCCAGCTGCCAACACGGAACTCAGCCAGAGCTTCCCATACAGTCCTTTGGGTATAAGCCTTTGGTGACTCACATTGATTTGGTGTAAGTCAGTGAGCTAATCCTTGGTTGTTGTTGTTCAGTCGCTCACTTGTGTCCGATTCTTTGCAACCCCACACACTGCAGCTTCCCTGTCCTTCACTATCTCCTGGAGTCTGCTCAAACTCATGTCCATTGAGTAGGTGATGCCATCCAACCATCTCATCCTCTGTAACCCCCTTCTCCTCCTGCCCTCAATCTTTCCCAGCATCAGGGTCTTTTCCAATGAGCTGGCACCTTGCATCAGGTGCCCAAAATATTGGAACCTCAGCTTCAGCATCAGTTCCCTTCTTCAGTGAATCCTTGGTATCTCATGTCAAAATCTGTTATCTTTCCAATGTAGCTATGTAACTGTTGCTACTATTTGCAGCCAACTTATCTCCCAATAGCAGCTCCCAACTCAGAAGATTCTTGCTACAAGAAACCATCACGGCTCCTGCTGCTTGCTGTTTAGAAATCCTTGGGTTCAGCCTGTTTCCCAGCACCCCCTCCAGCTTCCCATAAGCGTGGCCTAGAGAAGGGGTTCTCCAATCCAGCAACTGGCTGCACACCCCACCAAATCCCATTGTATAAGCCTGAAGGTCACCTTTTCCATTATTCCACTAAGTTCTGTCCATTAGACCCCACACCCCACGTTCATTCTTTGTCTCTGGGGAAAATGTCAATTCTTATTTCTTGGTTCTGCCATTGTGGTGGGGGCTGTTGCTGCACACCTCAACATCCACAGGACTGTGAAAGCCAATCCCAAGGCCAGTGAGGGTTTCTTTTTAGGACAAAGAATGTCTTTGAGTTAAAAACGACAAAGAAAAGGTTAACTTGGAAAATCTGTGAATTACACTTGCCTCAAATATTCCTTACTGAAAGTTCATCAGATGCTGGTTTAAGCAAAGCCTTCTGCCTACATTGCAATTGTTTGGCCACTGACTCCTCAGAAGAGAAGTAAAAAAAATAAAAATTTCATTTTAAATCATTTATCTCAGTAGAGTAGTTTTCCCCCCACAAAGTCTGAGGGCAGAGAGGAGTTGAATGAGAGTCCACAAGAAAACATACAGGGACAAATTGTGTTGCCTGTTGCCTCATGTGTGACGTGTTCCTGGCATGCCCTTTCCTCCTTGGCTACTGATGAACTCCTCTTCACCCTTCAAAACCCTGCTTGAATACATCCTATGCGAGGTCCTTCCCACACACACATCTATGGAGGCAAATGTCCTGCTATCTCCTAAGGCTTTTTCTACAGCCCTCTTTTAGGACACTCCTCATGCTACATTGGAGTTTATTCATTTACCTGCACCAGACAGTGAGCTCTGGCTATGGAGAGTAGGAGATGTGGAGAGAAGGGAGGGAAGGGAGGGAAGGACCCGGTTCTTACTGGTTCTTCAGCTAAATCACACCTAAGAAATTAATTCAGCTGTCAGTCTTTCTGGGTCCCCAGGGTCTGGAGTCCAGGGAACAGGAAGAAGAGGAGGAGGAGGGGAGAGGCAATGGAGAGCAAGACCACCAAGGAAGGAATGAGTGACCTTAGCCTGATAGGCAGAATTCCAGGCCAGGAGGAGTCAGGACAAGGAGGAGCTGAAGCAGTCAGGATGCCCAGGATCAGCCTGTGGCCACTGGTCGCACGAGAGCTGGGAGCCAGGGGCATGAGAAACAGGGTCCCAGGCCCTGGACAGAGGCTGGTGAGGATTAGGCCCAGTGCCGAGACTTTGTTTCTAAATGTGCTAGACTTGAGAGAACAGGACCAATCACGCGGTCCTTCTCAAGGTTTGGAGTGATGCCCCCCACACACATGTGGGGCAGACACAGGCAGGCAGCATGGGGTGTGGTCAGCGCTGTGACACAAGGGTGGACACGACACTGTGGGAGGTCAGACCGAGCACACCCTGTCCGCAAGGCGGGGATCGGTGCTCCAAACTCATGCTGCAGCTGAGACAGGTCCCAGCTCCTCCAAACCTCACGCCCTCCCTGCCAGAGCCCCAAACCGCCTCCTCGTGAGTCTAAAAGCTGGGTCGACTGTCCCTCCAGTGATCCATCCCAAGGGGCTGAGCAGAGAGGGAGAACGATGGTGACAATGTTCACAGGTTAGCAACAAAGGAAGCAAAGGAAGGGAATCCTCCAGAGCCAAGCAGATACACAACAGCATCAGGAGCCAGCATTCCCCTACCGTCTGGTGCAGGTAAATGAATAAACAGTGCAGTGAGTGCCTCTAGGTCTTGGCTGCCCATTTCAATCCACCAGGGAGATTTTAAAACACTGTTGCCTGACCTCTTCCCCAGAGAGTTCAGCTTCACGGGTCCAGAGTCTGGTCTGGGCACCAGGAGTTTATCAAGCTTCCCAGGCGATTCCAGTGCACAGTGGAGATTGAAAGCCACTGCTGCAAATGACACCAGATCTTTCTCAGGGGTAAGGGGAGGGAGGGTTAGAGGCCAAGATGGAGGGAAGCAGTGTGACCCCATGGAGGTGTTGAAGAGCTTCTTCCAAGAGTATAAAGGCACTGGCTGGGGAGGGTCTGAGTTTCTGTCCACAATGAGGGCTGGGGCCCCACTCCACAGCAACTCTCACACCCCATCTCATCAGCTGCATCTATTCTCTCACAAGACATGTTCCAGCATCTTCAATTGCTGGAACATTGCAATGCCTCTGCTATTGGGAAAAGAGGGGACAAAGCAAAAGGCTCATAATCGAACACCTGAGTTTTCCCACCATGTTGATAACTGATGTCACCAAGTCAAAGTAGCAAAGGAGAAAACTAAAAGTACACCAACAGAGTTGACTGCAGCCCTGTTATATTAAAATTTTTCTTTCCATTATCATACTGTAAAGTCAACTTTCGTGTGCATCTCTGCGGATGTTAACACATGCAAACATTTGTGCAACCACCGCCACCATCAGGATTCAGAACAGCCCAGCCATCAGCCAGGGACACTCCCCTGCCACGCTCCCTTGTCACACCTTCTCCCCATTCCTGCTCCCCAGGCCACTGAGCTGTCCTCCATCACTGAGGTCTATGTCTTTTTTGAGACAGTCACCTAAATGAAACCAGACAGAGTGTGACCTTTTGAGGATGAATTCCTTCCTGCCACGTCATACTGTTGAGAAGCATCCAAGGTGGTTCACGTATCAATAACCTGCTCCTTTTTATTGCTGAGCAGCCCGTCCTTCTATGGATGTGCCAGTTTGTTTATCCATTCACCCACTGAAAGATACTTGTGTTGTTTCCAGTGCTTGGCAGTTATGAACACAGTTGTGCACAGGTTCTTGTGTAAGGATAAATTTTCATTTCTCTAGGATAAACAACGGGGCTTCCCTGGTGGTTCAGCAGGTAAAGAATCCGCCTGCAATGCGGGAGACCTGGGTTTGATCCCTGGATTGGGAAGATCCCCTGGAGAAGAGAAAGGCTACCCACTCCAGTATTCTGATCTGGAGAATTCCAAGGATTGTATAGTCCACGGGGTTGCAAAGAGTCGGACACAACCGAGTGACTTTTGTGTTCACTTTCAGGATAAATAATTAGAAGTGAGATTGCTGATGAACGCAGTACTGTCATGTTCAGGGGACCAGTTTTAAAGAGCACAAGGCTTCCCCAGAGAACATAAAATAGTATTAGAGAAGAAGTACGGTATAGTGCATGGCATGAAATCATCTTTTTCTTTAAACCTATTTACTAACTGTATTAGAACATAATTTTTTAGTTTCAAGGAACAGAAGTCTTTAGCTTAAGCAAAAAGAAGTGTATTAGCAGGAAACAGACGTGTCTCATGAGCCCCAGGACGGAGGTACAGCAGGAGTCTCAGAAAGATCTATAAGAGGGGAGAAAACGCCACTAGGATACTCCCTGAATCCTTGTGCCTCCTTCTGTCTGCATTTGCTTCATTTCTATCTTCTGGGGGGGGGGGGAATATATATATATATATATATATATATATATATATATATATGTATATGTATTCTCTCTGCAAGTTGGTCCTTGGGGTATTTAGAAGATGCCACCTAGAATCCCAGAGTTCACCTACTATAGCCTAGCCATGCAGCAAGAATGACTCCCCACCAACATGAACATCATGTTTGTAGGATAAGAACTCTGGCCGGTGCATACAAATCACCGTGGCCAGAGTTACAGGCTCATATCGGACCAACACGGCTGCCCAGCGGTGCCCTGTGACACTATGGATGGGGGTGAGCTGCCCAGAAAGGAGAAACTGGTGTAGATGAAGGCCAGTCTTTCTCACACTCTCACCATGGCAGGGAGGCCTCCACACTCACCTTCATAGCTCCCTGGCAGGGGAGGATGATAGGCCAGCTCTTGGGCAGAGTGTGAGATGAAGTCTGGCCTCATTTTACACCTGGGTCAGTTCAGTCAGTTCAGTCACTCAGTCGTGTCCAACTCTGCAACGCCCTGGACTGCAGCACACCAGGCCTCCCTGTCCATCACCAACTCCCAGAGTTTACTCAAACTCATGTTCACTGAGTCAGTGATGCCATCCAACCATCTCATCCTCCATCGTCCCCTTCTCCTCCTGCCTTCAATCTTTCCCAGCATCAGGGTCTTTTCCGGTGAGTCCGCTCTTCGCATCAGGTGGCCAAAGTATTGGAGTTTCAGCTTCACCATCAGTCCTTCCAATGAACACCCAGGACTGATCTCCTTTAGGATGGACTGATTGGATCTCCTTGCAGTCCAAGGGACTCTCAAGAGTCTTCTCCAATACCACAGTTCAAAAGTATCAGTTCTTCAGTGCTCAGCTTTCTTTATATCAATTCATGACTACTGGGAAAATCATAGCTATATCTCTATAGCCTCTTCATGTTCTTACATCTCCTAATGGGTCTAGTTCTTCAGGGAAGGTCAAACTCTTCTCTACCACTCAGAGAAGTGGACCTCCCATGGGTCTGGGTAGCTCTCTCTTTCCTAGCAAGCCCACATGGACATTCTGGTCCCTCAGCTAGATCTGAAGAAGAGGAGCTGGTTTGGAGAAACCTTTCCCAGAAAGCTGTTCACATACTTAGTCAGATATTAACAAAGTGGTGGTTTAATTCTAGCTTTTCTCTTATGCTCAGAGTAAAGCTTCCTTAGGTACTTTTCCAGGGGTGGAGGGTGACTGACAGACCAGGATTTAAGCACTCCTGCCTCGGTTCTTGTCCATAGTACCTTCCCATATCAACATTACCCTCCCTTCATGCCTAAGCACCCCAATTAACAACGATTACATCCCAGCTGACCCAGAGGTTCTTTAGTTGTCTACTTCCCTGAATCTCTTCAGAGAAATACTAAGTGAAGTGAAGTGAAAGTCACTCAGTTGGGTCCGACTCTTTGTGACCCCATGGACTATATGGTCCATGGGATTCTCCCGGCCAGAATACTGGAGTGGGTAGCCGTTCTCTTCTCCAGGGGATCTTCCCAATCCAGGAATCGAACCCAGGTCTTCCCACATTGCAGGCAGATTCTTTACCATCTGAGCCACAAGGGAAACCCAAAGAGAAATACCAAAGAGACTATAAAATGATACAACAGAGCTCTAAATCCCAGCCTTGTTTGGAGGCATGCATGCTAATTTGCTGGAGTCATGTCCGACTCTTTGCAACCCTATGGACTGTAGCCCACTAGGCCCTTCTGTCCATGGGATTCTCCAGGCAGGAATACTGGAGTGGGTTGCCATCCGTCCACTAGGGGATCTTCTCAACCCAGGGGTTGAACCTGTTTCTTATGTATCGTGCATTGACAAGGGGGTTCTTTACCACTAGCACCACCCGGGAAACCCTAGCTTGGAGGAGCCTTTGCCTAAAGATACTAGCATTCAAATCTCCCTGTACCTCCTCCCCTCAGTTTCAAGAGGTTACTGTGGCTCAAGGTCAAGGGCAATGACCTTTATCCTGACCTCCGAAGCAACCTCACAAGACATAGATCTGTCCCTGGAAAGATGATAACACCTTTCTTTCCCTAAAAAAAAGAATTCTCTCTAAAATTGGAGGTGAGGGTCTGGCAGAAGGAGCATGGGCTTTGGGGACCGGAAGATTAGTGTTAGCATCCCAGCTCTGGTCCATGTGCTTGAGAGGAGCACCCAAGCTCCCTGAATCTCATTTCCTCCTGTGATATGTCCCACTGTTGCTGTGAGGATATGAAATGCTTTCTGTTAAGAGCTGACCCAGGATGAATGCTCTGTATTCATTGGTTCTCCCTTCCCTTCTTTTATCAGCACAACCTTGGTGAAATCTCTTTTAAAGTCACTTAGGTCTTAAAGCTCTGTTTGGCATGTTTGACCTGGTCTGCTTGAAAACAGGCACAAAGCCTTTCCTGTTGGTGATTTTCTAAGAAAAAGAACAAAGCAAAGATATTCTGGTTTTGACTCATAAGGATGAATTTATAGCTTTTATATATACCCAACACAATTTCATTCTGCCCCACCCCTTTGTATGTTTTGGCATCCCAAACCTCTGTTCATCCACCTTTGTTGACCCTCATCACATAGTTAATATCTGTCCACATGGATTGGTCCACCCCCCTAGCCTGGGGGCTCCTGGGGAACTGGCACGTGTCTAAGTTGTTAGGATGGAAAAGGATTTTTTTCACCTGTGTAGGGTCTTCTGGCTGGTCTAAGAATTACATTGACATGAGACAGATTAACAGGAGAAAATTGAATTTAATTTCTTGGGTACGAGAATCCCACATGTGTGAGTGGTTCGGAGAAAAGTAAAGCCAGGTAAAAATGCTATCCTGAGCTCAGGAATGGGAGAGGGACTTGGGGGGACTTGCAGCTCTCAAGGCCAGGAGGGTCAGTCACAGGCAGCAAGAAGAGCAGATGTTGAGTAATTAAGTGTTTGCCCTGCCATGGACTGCAGCCTACCAGGCTTCTCTGTCCATGGGATTTTCCAGGCAAGAGTACTGGAGTGGGGTGCCATTGCCTTCTCCACCTACAGACAGTAACTTAGATCAAATTTATCTCTGAAAAGAACTCTTTTTCTGGGGAAAATCTCCAATTTAAATTCTTCTAGGTAGTTAAGGGAGGGGAAGTAGCTTTTCTTGAGTCCAAAGGGTTTCAAAGGCCACATGTCAAGGTGGCACATCTTGGGGAGGCCTATTCTGAACCCCCACAGTCACCTTCACATTCTCAAGTTCTGGCACAAGGCCTGACTCAGAACAGAAGATTGTGCAAGTTTGCTGAGGGAATGAGGGAATGCCTGGAACGTAGCTACAGCTACGTGACCTGGAAAGATTTTGTTCACGTCTTCTCTGCCTGACAGTTGGCTGCCTTGAATTTTACGCTGCATTTAGACATTTCTTTGGCCTGGGTTTTCCAGGAAGAAATAACATCAGTTGTAAGGAATGAATATATTCAATTTATTTGCAAGTACCTTGGAGGAAAACACTCATCCATGATCGATTCTGTTGATTTGATCAGATCAGATCATCCTTATTTAGAGGGCAGAGGCATTTAGTAAATCTACCCACCCCATTCTCCTCTCTGTTGCTTGCCACATTGGTCTTCCAGAAAGCTTGACCATCATGAAATCTTCCTAGGTGACTACGCTAAAGTACCTAATCCTAATAAAATGCAAGTCTTTGTATTTCCCTGGTGGTCCAGTGGTTAAGAATCCACCTGTCAGGGGACACAGGTTTGATCCTTGGTCTGGGAAGATTCCACACGACACAGGGCAACTAAGCCCAGGTACCACAGTTACAGGAGCCTGCACACCCTAGGGCCTGTGCTCTGTAACAAGAGAAGCCTCTGACTACAAGACGCCTGTACACAGCAACCAGAGAAAGCCCGTCACAGCAGTGAAGACCCGGCACAGTCAAAAATAAATGATGTTTTAAAAAACCAGCTTTTTTCCAAGACACAACTCAGAAGTAGAGATAAGTCCTCTAATCACTCAAGTTTCCATTCTGCAAGTTTAAATTTCACTGCATCCCAAGATAGGGCTCCAAGTTTAACTATAGCAGGAGATGAAATGGAATATCTGACATCCACATTGGAAAGATATGGCTAAAAACTCAAGGAAATGTTTGTGGAAAGGAGAGTTCTAACCTACTGCAGGCTTGGAAGGGATGTCATTTAACTTGGCCACTAAACAAAGCCCAGTGTCTTTCTTGCCCCTTGTGGATAGCTCCTCATCCTTCAAGGCACACCTCAAAGCCTCTTTGTACCTTTCCTCCTCCCAACAGGAGCAAGCTCAGTCCTTCCCTCTCCTGTGATTCCTCAGCCTTTAGCCTGTGCAGTGGTTTCAGCAGAGCAATTCTTCCCTGGCTGGGAGTATCTGCATCTGCTTCCCCCAGTAGGAGAGGAAATGGGGTCTTATTCCTCTTGGATCCTCCCATATTACTTAGCATATTTGAGGAAAAGGACAACAGCAGTTTGCATGTACTGAATCCTATAGCATTCCAACCACCCCTATGTACCTTATAAACACCATATCTTCTAATCCTGAAAGCAAAGCTGCAAGGCTGTTGTTTGATTTGCTTCCCCACCCCCATATACTATTATGGAAAATTCCAAACATGCAGAAAAGTTGAAAAAATTTTATCATGAATACCCATAGACTCACCACCCAGATTCTACAATTAACATTTTGTGATACTTGCTTATGGACTTCCCTGTGGCTCAATTGGTAAAGAATCCACCTGCAATGCAAGAGACCTGGGTTCGATCCCTGGGTTGGGAAGATACCCTGGATAAGGGAATGGCTACCCACTCCAGTATTCTGGCCTGGAGAATTCCATGGACTATCCATGGGGTTGCTTGCTTGCTTTATCACACACTCTCCATCTGTTCATCCTTCTATATATCTGTCAATCCTCCTTATTTTTGGTGCATCTTAAAGTAAGGACAAATATATTTTCAGTCTTTATTTTACAGATTCACAAAGTTTTAGAGAGGTTAAACATTTTGCAAAAGGCAACACAGCAAAGTGATAGAAACAGCATTTAAATTCCCCATCTGCCCACTGCAGAATCCACTGCTCTCCCTGCTCCACCATCCTGCATCTGATCAATACTTGTTGAATGAATTAATGAAAGATGTCATTTGTGAAGAGCATCAGTAAAGAAATGCTGGTTTACTGGCAAAAGAAAAGTTGCATTGAAGTATGCTGTGCCCACATTTTGAAGGTTCCCTTTGATAATTAAATAAATATTACTTACTGAACTATGAATTTAAATTAGAATTTACATTAATCTGGAGGAGGTAGACAATTTAAATAAACAAATTTAAGCATTGAAAAACTTCAGAAAGTGATTATTCTATGAAAGAAATCAAGCAGGATTAGGGTCTCAGTAGGGTCTGCATGCTGAAGCTGACACTGGCTGGGCAGGAAGGAGAGGGGAGCACCCAGGAAAGTGATAGCAACTCTGGGGTGAACCAGAGTGATGAGAAGATGCCAGCCCTGAGGGACAGCTGGAGGTAGCATGTTTTACCCAACAGGAACAGCAGGTGCAAAGTCACTGAGGTGAGAATGATTTAGGCATGCATGGGGGAGAGAAACAAAGCCAGAAGGGCTGAGCAAACAGGAGTCATAACAGATGAGGTTGCACAGGGTGGGGTTGGCCTCACCGGCCGAGGAAGAAATCTTAAATGTAAAGAAAGTGAACTCACTCAATCATGTCCAACTCTTTGTGAGCCCATGGACTGTAGCCTGCCAGGCTCCTCCATCCGTGGGATTTTCCAGGCAAGAATACTGGAGTGGGATGCCATTTCCTTCTTCAGGGGATTTTCCTGACCCAGGGATCAAACCCAGGTCTTCTGCATTGCAGGCAGACTCTTTATCATCTGAGCCACCAGGGAATCCCTGGTGTAAATACAGGTGCAATAGGAAACCACCAGAGAGTTTTCAGATGGAGGAGTGCCAAGATACATAAAGATTACTCTAATTCACTATGGGAACCAGACCTTAGGAGACAAGAATCAAAGCAAGGATACCTGTGTAATGTGCAGAATTGTGTCCTCCCAAAATTCACATCTTGAAACCCTAACCCCTAGTACCTCAGAATGTATTTGAAAGTAGGATCTTTACAAAGGTAATTAAGTTAAAAGGGGTCATTAGGATGGCACCTATTTCCATGAGACTGGTATCCATATAAGAAGAGATTGAGCATCCCTGGTGGCTCAGATGGTAAAGAATCTGCCTGCAATGCAGAAGACCCGGATTCGATCTAGGGTCAGGAAGATTCCCATGGAGAAGGGAAAGGCTACCCACTCTAATATTCTTGACTGGATAATTTCATGGACAGAGGAGTGTGGTGGACTACAGTCCATGGAGTAGCAAACAGTCAGACAAGACTAAGTGACTGATACTAACTACAAAGAGATTAGGACACAGACACACAGGGAAGATGATGTGAAAACACAGGGAGAAGATCGCTATCTACACGCTGAGGAGAGAGGACTCAGAAGAAATGAACCTTAAGAAAAATTTGATCTTGGACTTCCTACCTCCATAATTATGAGAAAATAAATTTCTATTGCTACAGACACCCAATTTCTGGTCTTTTGTTATGGCAGTCCAGCAAACTAATACAAGTAGTTCATGGTCTATTTGAGTGACGATGGTGTTGCAAAGAGAAGTGGTAAGATTTAGGATCTATTGGAAGCAGAGCCATCAAAATTTGCGGATAGACTGGCCATGAAGGAGAGAAGAGTCATGGTCAGGGGTGACTCTTAGAATCAGGTGTGAGCCGTTGGTTGAATGGAAGTAGGGAAAATTTGAGGAGGACGAATTCATTGGGGTGAAAGTCTAGAGTTCGTTTTGAACAAGCTAGGTTGAGCAATTGAGCAGGCAATAGCATATGAACTCTGATGAGCCCTCATGGTAACTACAGAAATAACCGATTCCACTGAACATCTGATAGGTGCCAAGAACCATGGGAGGCACTTATGCTAAAAGAGAAGAATACAATGTAGACCTTCTGGTCCTAAAAGCCAAGAACTTGTTTTAAATCCTCAACCATGTCCCACAGGATTGAATTTTTCTAGTGGCCAAAGTCAGAAAAACAAGTCTTAACCAGAGCTACGATGATAAAACAAATCTTGGGGGTGTTTCTGGGACCAGGTGTAAGTAATGCTTGTCTGAGTAGGAGTCAAGGATGTGGCACTGCCTACATAGTCATGTTAAATGATCAGAACTTTGAACATGTTTTTGTTAAGATGATTTCATTTGTCTAGGACGCTACATTCTTAGAACAGAGAAAGTCAGGGACAAAAATGTATTATAAGTTTTCCACCTTCAGACTCAACCCACGCAAGTCAAGTTTCACTAGGTTCTTTATCCTTTTATTGTATTTTACCTTATTTTTAATTTGATTTTACTGTAAATTACCTCATATCTTTTTTTTTAATAAGTGGTAATGTTGAGAAGATGCAATCAAAATCCATGGTTTAAATGACAGCAAAAAAAGTTGCATTACCCCTGAGATGATGAACAAACGGTGCTTGACACCCATTAGAGTGGTGTCCAGATGATGGAGATGTGGTCTTCTTTTTATCTTCTTAGGAATGGAGAAGCAGAAATCCATACTTGGCTTCTCGCTCTAGGCCATAGAAACTTGCCCAACATGTTTTGTCCCAGATATGGTTCTGGGTCGTGGGGAAGGTCCTAGCCCAGCCCCTGATGGCAATTCTTGGGCTTAAATTCTTTTTCAGCTCAATTTTTTTTTTAGCTCAAATTCTTTAGCTCAATTTTCCCCTTTTTGCTTTCCATGGTAACGTTTGGTTTACTTTTCCCAGTCTTTTCCAGGGTCCTCTTAGTTTGATCATAATGAATATAGAATTTTCAACTCTGACTTTTTTTAACTTAAACTTGTATTGTGAACATTTTTCAGGCCATAAAAAATTGTTTGATATTATATGCCAATGGTCATTAGATATGTCATCATCTGGACACATACTAATCTAAGCAAGATTATACATTACTTCTCTTTAAAGATAATGGTGTAATTAGTGATTGCAATGCAAATTTGAATATTTTTGACTCTACTAAACCATGACATTTTTATGGGCAAAGAAATGTTTCTGGGCCACATGTTTGAATTCTGTTCACCATTTGTTCTGTCTATAATTCTTCTCTCCTTCATCCCTTCTCCTATGCTTGATACTCACTACATGCCTGCATGCTAAGTCGCTTCAGTCATGTCTGACTCTTTGTGACACCAGGGACAGTAGCCTGCCAGGCTCCTCTGTTCATGGGATTCTCCAAGAAAGAATACTGGAGTGGGTTGCCATTCCCTTCTCCAGGAGATCTTTCCAATCCAGAGATGGAACCCACATCTCTTACATCTCCTGCATTGGCAGGCAGGTTCTTTATCACTAGTACCACTTGGGAAGCCTATAGTGGATGTAGCATTTTTATAGATGTTTTGGCTTCATGCTTTGAAACGTGAATAAATTTTATGTGAATTACAGTAAATGTCTATGTAATGCATTTATTCATTTTTACTTCAATTGAATTTCAATCATTATATTAATAAATTAATTAGCTAATTCAAATAAATATAAAATATAGCTTGGCATTAAATGAAATGAATATAGAAATCCTAGTATTTTAATTGCATACCAGTATTGAGATTACTAGTTGCATAGAGTATCTTTGCAAATAAGTCTTTCCACAAGATTATAGAGTTCGATGCCCCAGTATAGAGGGTCATGTGAAAAATTCTCCCACAGCTCAGGGCTGTGATTCTGAATAATTTGCAGCCATCCTTCCACCAGACTATCAGAGCTATGTCAGCCTCAATGTTTCCTTCTTTTCCAAAGTTGTCAGGAAGCTCAAAACTAAGTTTTGCATGACAATGCTACAGACTTTATAAATAGAGACACTTTCTTCATATTTTGGGGGGACACTTTTCACTAGGTTCTTTATCCTGTTATTGTATTTTACCTTATTTTTAATTTTATTTTATTGTAAATTACTTTGTATCTTTTTTTTTAATAAGTGGTAATGTTGAGAAGATGCAATCAAAATCCATGGTTTAAATGACAGTAGCCTAGAGTTAAATTATCTTTGGCCAATTGCCAGGTGATGGCAGCATATTCTCTCCTCTCAGTTTTTGCATTTTCTTACATTAAAAAAAAAAGCCATTAAGCAATAAGCCTGCACCAATATCCCATTGTCAAAGAATTTGTCCCACCTTTCCCCTGGTTGATGCGTAAGGTTTTTGTTGTTTTGATGTTGATCTTATCTATTAATGATGGAGGACCATGGCAGCAAAGATCCCAGATCCATCTGCAAACTGCTCACAGCCCATAGACTAGATGAAGAATTGCTTCAACTGGTCTTGTGAGTTTCCTCTTCTCATCTTTTTCAGTTACTTCCCAGGTACTTAGCATGGCCTGTGGATTGTTATCATGATGAAAGGGATGTTGAACTCAGTGGTGGTACTGTAGTGTAGTCAAGAATGCAATATACATCTATGAGCATTGAAAG
Organism: Bos indicus; assembly: GCF_029378745.1. Lineage (NCBI taxonomy): Eukaryota > Metazoa > Chordata > Mammalia > Artiodactyla > Bovidae > Bos > Bos indicus. The sequence continues at coordinate 5,835,533 of NC_091769.1, read as the reverse complement.
GTAATTATGTTTTGGACATGGCCTGGCACATAACAGGTAATTCAATAAATATTATGGAAGGGAGGAGGAAAGGAGGAGAAAGAAAGGTAGGAAGGGAGGGAGGGGTGGAGGGAGGGAGGAAGAAAAGGAGAGAAGAAATGCCATAAAATGAGAGAAAGTTCCTTACTCTCATAAATGCTAAGTGGGAAAAGAAAAAAAAAGTGACCTTGATGTCTTCCTTTGGTTTGTAAAAGTATTATTACTTCTAGAGATTTCTCACATTGCTTGCACATACGGTATACCTAGAAATGTCTAGTAGCTTGAACAAACAGCATCCTCTTCCTCATTCAGTCTGTACCCAAGCATTGAAAGCAGTCCTAATACTATGCTTCAGAAGAAACAGGGAAAAACTTCGCAGTGATCAAATTATCTATGGAAGCTGAGAGTCACCCACACAGTCCTCCTCTATCTGCCAGGGGCAGTAGCGGGTTCTTTCTGTCCCCCAAGCTCTCTGCAGTGGGTGAACGTGCGACTGGCAGGGATCTGGCCTCTCTTTTCCTGGATTGTGGCACCTATGCCACCTCACACATCTGAGAGTCTACACTAACCCTTCTCCCACACGATGTAACCTAGACTCTGTGCTCCTCCTGATTCATAATCCTAAACCTGCAATCTCTCCCCACAAAATAAACAACAACAAAAATCCACAGTCTTAGAAGAGGGGAAAAACACCTCTCTTCAACTTTCCTTGAATTTGCCATTTACTTTTCTCTTTATTAACCTTCTCACAGAAATCACAGAAAAAATAAGAGAAAAAAAGTAGAGTCTCGTACCTGATAAAGTGACTCAAAATATAATCCCGCTGTATTCTTCTGGCCCAACATCCTTCTGTCTAGTGTTTAGTAAACACTAGAACAAAATGTAGCAAAAGCAGGGTAAGCAAAATTAAGCCCTGATTCTACCACTTGCAAACTGAATGGACTTGACAAGTTATTTCTCAGAGCTGTCCTTTACTAAGTCGCTTCAGTCGTGTCCGACTGTGCAACCCCAGAGACAGCAGCCCACCAGGCTCCCCCGTCCCTGGGATTCTCCAAGCAAGAACCCTGGAGTGGGTTGCCATTGCCTTCTCCAATGCATGAAAGTGAAAAGTAAAAGTGAAGTCGCTCAGTCGTGTCCAACTCCTGGCGACCCCACGGACTGCAGCCCACCAGGCTCCTCCATCCGTGGGATTTGCCAGGCAAGAGTACTGGAGTGGGTTGCCATTGCCTTCTCCAGAGCTCTCCTTTATTGCTCTACAAACTGGTGTAATAATGCCTACTGCACAGAGTTGTTGGCAGACTCAAGATAATATATGCAAAGCACCTGGAACACACTGGACTTCCAAGTTCTGGAGCTGTTGTTACTGCACAGACCTCATTCATGGCTCCCATCTATACTGAGTCGGAGAAGCGCTCTGCCTCCACCCAGGAGAGCAAACTGAAAGCACTGCAAAGGCAAAATGTATTGACATAGTGCCATTACCAGAACTAACAAACACTCACGGGGAAGTCCCTTGGTGCCCATAAGCCATTACAAATCTACCAACCTTGAGTTCATCTAAGCACATTTTTAAGCAATTTATATTTCTCAGCTCATAAAATCTAGTGGGATAACAAGTTCCACCTGTTAGTCATAGTCCATAAATCTCCCCTTCACTTACACAACAGCCTTCAGGGAAGGCAATAAGACCCAAAAGAAGGAGTTCAGCTACTGTTTTCAAATGTGGGCTGAATTTGCCATTTTCTACCTGTAAAAGGAATTAGATAAATGGCTAACCTATTTGATTCTTGGGCTCCTAACTATGAAGTAGGAATAGTAGAACCTAAGTCACACACGGGTCAGCCTCAGAGATTTTAACCCAGTCTTCCTGCTTTCAAGAATGCTTTTTCCTACGAATCGCCAGTCCAGGTTCGATGCAGGATACAGGATGCTTGGGGCTGGTGCACTGGGATGACCCAGAGGGATGGTACGGGGAGGGAGGTGGGAGGGGGGTTCAGGATGGGGAGCACGTGTATACCCGTGGCGGATTCATGTTGATGTATGGCAAAACCAATACAATATTGTAAAGTAATTAGCCTCTAATTAAAATAAATAAATTTAAATTTCAAAAAAATAATGCTTTTTCCTGTAGATAGGTATCTACATGGCTTGCTTGTTCATTTCCCTAAAGTTTTTGTCCAAAGCACACAGATAAGAATTATCCCATGTCTATACCATAAATACCTAAAAAGCAAGACAAACTTATTTTAGACATTGGACAATAAGCAGAAAAGTTACTGAGAGTAGGAAATAATAAGGATGAGCTTTATGAAGGCACTGGCTTTCTGCTGAGTTTGAATAAAATTATATGAACTTTATGAATGCATTGGAGAAGGCAATGGCACCCCACTCCAGTACTCTTGCCTGGAGAATCCCATGGATGGAGGAGCCTGGTTGGCTGCAGTCCATGGGGTTGCTAAGAGCCGGACACAACTGAGTGACTGCACTTTCACTTTTCACTTTCATGCATTGGAGAAGGAAATGGCAACCCACTCCAGTGTTCTTACCTGGAGAATCCCAGGGACGGCGGAGCCTGGTGGGCTGCCGTCTGTGGGGTCACACAGAGTTGGACACGACTGAAGTGACTTAGCAGCAGCAGTAACTTCTCCCCTGGAGAAGGAAATGGCAACCCACTCCAATATCCTTGCCTGGAGAATCCCATGGACAGAGGAGCCTGATAGGCTATAGTCCACGGGATCACAAAGAGTCGGACACGACTGAGTGACTTTTTACTTTACTTTTTACTATGAGTGCATTGGCTGTTTGGGGTTAATTTCTAGAACTTGGGAAGAGGCAGAAAAAGCCCAAACTAAAACTAAAATCTGGCTAAGTGGAAGAGACTAGGATAAGAACATTAGAAGACAGAGGTAACTGGAATTTGAGGGGAAGAATACCAGAAAGGAGAGAGCTAAGCAGAGAAAATCCTCCCCGAATCTGTATAAGGTTCCCCTTTCTGTCTTTGGATGAAAGTAATTTGTGTATGCACAGGGTTAAATTCTATAAGACTGTGCAAAGAACAGCTGCTAGAGAGCTCTAAACGGAACAATTCCCATAGTTCACACATAGCTGGGAGGCATTTGAGTTTCTACCAGCCAGAGTGGAGAGAACATACTGAAAACTGATGACCTTCAGTAGAGACCCTAGACAATACCCAATAATTGCAGAATATATATTCTTGTCAAGTGCACATGGAAACACTCTCAGATGATATGCTGGGCTATAACAAGACTAAATAAATTTAAAAGGACAGCAATCACATGGATATATGCTCTGACGTAATGAAACTAAGAGATAACAAAAAGATATCTGAAAAACCTAATATTTGTAGACTAAGCAACAAACATGTAAATATTCCAAGAGTCAAAGAATAAATCATAAAACAAATTAGAAAAATTTAATGGAATGAAATAAAAGTAAAACATAAGAAAATTTGTGGGATGCAGCTGAATCAATGCTTAGAGAGAAACGTATGCCTATATATTCTCACAGTTTTTAAAAAGAGAAAGGCCTAAAATCAATTATCTAAGATTTCACTTTAAGAATAATGGGGGGGTGGCGGGGGGGAAGAGCAAATTAAACCCAAAGTAAGAAGCAGAAAGAAAATAATAAAAATGAGAATGGAAATCAATGAGATAGAGAATGATAAAGCAGTAGAAATTTTAAATGAAAGCAATAAACCTGAATGAATTGACTCTTGGAAAATATAGTTTAAAAAAAAAAAAAACAGGGTTTATCTCAGAAATGTAAGATTGGTTTATCACTAGAAGATCAGGCAATATAATTCACAGTATATACAGAGAAAAAAATTAGAAAACAATGCAAGTATTTTTTTGAGCTAGAGAAAGTGTTTGAGAAAATATAACATCTATCTCTCAGAACACTAGAAATTAAAAGAAACATCTTTAACATATCAGGGTAATCTGCAACTAATAAATGAACAAACAAAACCCTTCAATTAGTTCCCTATTCAGTGATATGAGACTGAGTGCTTTTCTCAAGACTGGGATAATCTCATCAATTCTATTTAACAGTCTATTGAAGATTCTAGTAAATACAACAAGATAATAAAAGAAATACAGACTGAAAAGGAAGAAGTAAAACTGTTTTTATTCTCAGATGATATTATTACATACATAGAAAATCATAACAAATACTCAAAAAATTTTCCAGAATTAGCAAATTTAGGAAAAATTGTAATAAGTAAAACCCAATTGCAATTATATTTAATAGTAGCAAACAATATATAAATAAAAATTTTAAATGCCATATGTGATAATATCAACAACACAAAATACTTAGGGATAAATTTAACAAAATATGTGTAAGACCAGGATACAGAGAACTATAAAACACTTTTGAGAGTAATTAAAGAGTTTCTAAGTAAATAGATAATTCATGTTTACAGACTAGAAGATTCAATATTTTTAAAATGTCAATTATCCCCAAACTGACCAGAAAGTCAATGTAATATCATTCAAAATCTCAGCAATTTTTTCTTTAGAAATCAATATGATTTTAAAATGTATATGAATATAATATACCCAGAATATCCAGAGGAAATCTGATATGGAAGAACAACATTGTAACAGCTTATTTCAAGACTTGCCACAAAATTATCAACTTTTTCTGTAAAAGGCCAGAGAGTAAATATTTAAGGCTTTGTGCACCATATACAACTCTTTAAAGATAAAAAAGCCATTTTTAGCTTATAGGCTGTATGAAACACAATATGGGCTGGGTTAAGCTTAGAGACTATAATTGGCTATATGACAAAACAGTGCGGGAATGATGTAAGGATAGATATACATGTCAATGGATCATAATAGAGTCTAGAAATAGACCCACACATATATGGTTGACTGATTTTTGGAAACAGAGCCCAAGTAACACAATGAGGAAGACATTCAGCTGCACTGTCCAAGAAGACAGGGTTGGAGCTGGAGATACAATTTAGAGGCAGGAGTCTACATCTCACGGTTTCATAAGCCTTCAGCAAGAGGAATAATCAATCATTTCTCATTCAAGCATTCAACCTTCTTAACTGTCTCCAAATCCCTTATTGGTTGCTTGGTTGTTTACTGCTATTCAATGCTGGAACAGGAACACAGAAAAGTAACCATAGCATGTTTTTACAACTTCTGAGAACACTCTTGATGAAATCCTAATTTCTACCATGCCAAGAAACCTGCTGCCCTTTCTCAGTATTTAAGAAGGCTCCTTTACAACTGGACCGCTCCATACCTTCATCCACTCCACTAAGTCACACATCCCCAACCCCATCTTCTCTGGCAGTGTAGCCTAATCTCTTCCACAGGCCAAGATTTCATGAACAAAGATCTGTTCACTCTCTGGAAGGAAAAAAAAAAGCCCAGTTCTCAAAGACACAAAGTCCTACTAATAAGGAGAAGGAAACATGTGTTTTCCCCCCTGACAAGACTACTTCCAAGAAAATAAGACCCAGTTACTTTTTGTGCATTACTTTATTGATTTTTCAGAAAATCAATTGCCTTAATGTCAGAATAATAAGAAAATTAAAACAACTCATAATCTCACCCCTTGGAAATTAATGAATTAATATATTTATTATACACAGAACTAGAACTAATAGGTGAAGCAGAAATTGAAAAAAAAAAAACAATAACAACACATAAGATGCCAACATATAAATGGGTAAAAGATGTGACAGCTAATTCACAAAAGAGGAGCTAAAATTGATAAACAGCTTTACTCTTTCCTAAAGCCTCAAGTGCAAATTCAAACAATAGTGTTCTATATCTCACCTATTAAGTTAGTGACAAACAAAAATACTGGTGATACAAATACAGTTGCAGACTCCAACATTTCTCTCTCAACAACTGATGAAACAATTAGACAAAAAATCAGCAAGGATATAGGAAAACTCAACACTGCCACCAACCACGAAAATCTAATCAACACTTATACAACATTCCAGCCAACAGTAATAGAATGCACCTTTTTTCAAGCATCTATGGAACATACATAAAGAGAGACAATTATCCAGGTCATAAAAAGGTTCAGTAGATTTAAAGTAATTAAATCATATACTGTGTGTTCTCTGACCACAGTGGAATCAATAACAAAAAAAAAAAGGAAAAAGAAACCTCTAAACACTGAAAACTACACAACACACTTCTAAATAATCTATGGGTCCAAAAGGAAGTCTCAAAAAAGTGTTTAAACACATTAAACTGAATAAAAATGAGATATCAATATTTTTATGACAGAGAGCTAAAGCAGTATTGAGAGATTTATGGCACTAAATGCCTACATTAGTAAAGATTAAAAGTCTCAAATTAATTCTGTAAGAGCCACTCAAAGAATTAGAAAAAGGAGAGCAAATAAATCCAAAGCCAGCAGAAGGAAGGGAATCATACAGGTAAGAACAGAAACCAACGACACTGAGAGCAGAAGAGCCATAGAGAAACATCAATGAGATAAAGAGCTGGTTCTTTGAATGGATCAATTAAAATCTCAAATCTCGGGTAAGAGTAAATTACTAATATCAGGAATAAAGCAAGAGATATCACTGCAGACCTTGAAGACATAAAAGAAGATAATAAAATATACTATAAACAATTTTATACAAGTAAATTTGACAACTTAGATGAAATGAACCAGTTCTCAACAAGCACAAACTATTCCAACTTATCCAATCTGATCTGAACAAGACCTACAACTATTAAAGAAGTTAAAAATCTTTCCCCAAAAAAGAAATATCCAGGCCTAGATTAGTGTTTAAGAAGAATTAATACAAATTCTGTTTACTTTTTTTTCCCAGAAAATAGAAGAGAAGGAATGTTTCCTGACTTATTCTATCAAACCAATCTTACCAAGAATTCCAAAATCAGACTAAGACAATATAAAGAAAGAAAACAAAGCTATAGATCAATATCTCCCAAGAAAATGGATGCAAAAATTAACAAAATGTTAGTAACGAGAATTTATCAATACATTAAATAATTGTACATCTAGATCATGTGGGGTTTATTCCAGCGATGCAAGTCTAGTTCGGTATCTGGAAACCTATCAGTGTAATACACCATATTAACAAACGAAAGAAAAATCACACAACCATATCAAAGACAGAAAGAAAAAAACTTTCAACAAAATCCAATATAGATTTCCAGAAAATTAGGGATAGATCTTCATCCATCTATTCTATCTATATATCCTTTTCCTCAACTTGATAAAGAATATCTATAAAAACAAAACATAAGACCTATAGCTAACATCATATTTAATAATGAAAGACTGAATGCTTTTTCCTTAAGACTAAAAACAAAGCAAAGATGTCCACTTCCACCATGGTTATTCAACATAGTACTGGAAGTTTTAGCCAGCACAATAACACAGGAAAAGAAAATAAAAGGCACACAAGCAGAATAAAACTATTACTCTTTGCAAATGATATACATAATACCAATGAACAGGAAACAAGGTAAAAATACAAAAATCAATTACATCTTACACATACTACCAGTGAACATGTAGACAGTAAAATTTTATTTATTTATTTTTTTGACAGTAAAATTTTAAAACACAATACCATTTATAGTCATTTAAAATAATAATAACCAGGTATGAATTTTCCAAGGAAATGGCAACCTACTCCAGTGTTCTTGCCTGGAGAGTCCCACGGATGGAGGAGCCTGGCGGGCTACAGTCCATAGGGTCACAGAGTCAGACATGACTGAGTGACTTAGCACATAGCACATGAATCTTCCCAAACATGTACAAGACTTCTACTTTGAAAACTACAAAAAAATGATCAGAAAAAGACAAATATCTAAATAAATGCAAAGGCATGCTTTGTTATGGATTTAAAGACTCAATGTGGTAAAGATATAAATTCTTCTTAAATTAATATATAAGTTTAATGCAATTCTTATGAAGATTTTGTAAATAAAGGATTATTTTATTTTTTGTTCTATTTATGTTTTATTCTATTCAGGATTATTCTAAAATTTTTAAAGGACTACGTAACTAACATGATTCTGAAAAAGAATAAAGTAAAAGGAATTCTGATCTGGGGTGACCTCAGCCTGTAATGGCTTGGCATGGGGTTTGGGTTCCCAGCCAAAGACTGAGGCTGTGTGGGGGTGGTGAAGGCACAGATCTAGCCACTAGACCAGTGGTCAGTGACAAGGGCACTGGCCCTTTGACTTTGCAGAAGAGAAATTCCACAAAGAAGGAAAGTAGTGAAGCAAGTAAAGTATTTATTAGGAGGAAAAAGAGTACAGTCCGTGTGGATAGACAGATGGGCAGACTCAGAGGGAAAGTTTCTGAGTTTCATCCTCATAGCTGTTTCAATTACTTTTATGGGGCATTTCTTCCACGTTCCCTTTGGCCGATCGTTTTGATTTGCCTTGTTCACAGTCCATATTTGGTATATCTCAGGATCCTCCCACGTGTATGCATGAATCTCTTAGCCAAGATGGATTTTACCCAAGAGTCTGGGTAGCCTAGCATTAGTTAGCATCACTTCCCTTTGAACTCCAAGGAGCCTTTCTGCACTTGTGTGGTCGGGGAAGTCTCCTGACTTCTGTGTGCATGCTAAGTTACTTCAGTCGTGTCAGACTCTTTGCAACCTTGTGGACTGTAGCCCACCAGGCTTCTCTGTCCATGGGACTCTCCAGGCAAGAATGCCAGAGTGGGTTGCCACGCCCTCCTACCCAGGGATCGAATCCATGTCTCTTATGTCTCCTGCACTGGCAGGCGGGTTCTTCACCACTAGCGCCACCTAGGAAGCCCCTCCTGACTTCCAGAACAAGGAATAAGTGATCTGGGAAGGGCCCAGCCTCCTCCCGTAACTGTCTCACCATTCTCTCTTGGCGTTTCAGTCCACAGGGAGCGAATCTCCCATTGCTTTACCCTGGAGGGGCCCATCTGCCTCCTGCCTCAACTCTACCCGATTTCCAGACTTACCCTGTAGTTACAGGACTCAAGACTGGTCGTGTTGATGAAGGACACGTGGGTCAGTGGAGCAGAGTAGGCAACGAGAAATAGTCTGACACAAGTGCAGACAACTGATTTTGACAAAGGCGAAAAGCAACTCAATGGAGAAGGCAGTTTTTCAAAACATCATATCCAAACAACTAGATACGCGTAACAAAAATAAACCTCAATCTAAGTGACACTTCTTACACAAAAAGTAACTCAAAATTGGCTATAGACTGAAATGTTAAATATAAAACGATAACACTTTCAGAAAACACCCCCACACACATACACACATAGGAGAAAAACCTTTGGGACCTGGGAATGGGTGATTAGATCTTAGATTCTTAGATCTAACACCAAAAGCATGATCCATAAAAAAAAAAAAAAAAAAACTCAATAAATTGGACATTATCAAAATTAAAAACTTTTCTTTTTGAAAGACCCCCTGTTAAGACAATGAGAAGGCAAGCTCCAAACTTGGAGAAAATATTTGCAAACCACTTAATCTGACAAGCACTCACACCTAGAACATATAAAGAACTCCCCAATTCAAGATTTGTTGTAAATCAGTTCAATTAGAAAATGGGCAAGACATGAAGAGACATTACATAGACAAGAATAAACAGATGGCAAACTGTTACATAAATGAGCCAAAAACAGCCTTTGTGTTTTGGCCCCTGGGTTGCTTACTTCTCCACTGCGGCTGAAATGCATTAACCTAAAAGCCTGCTGGCACCAAAAGCAAATTTTTACACATCTAGCTGTTTTAAAGATAGCCCAACTAAGCAGATTTTTGACATTTAGGGCTTGCCTGCTTTACATTCTCTGAAAAAAACTCATTCCCTATCTGCTGACTATTGATAAGCTAGAGCCTTATCATTATAAAATCCTGAGTTAATATGGCCCTTAGGAGGGCTGTGATCTAGAGACTCCCTGCTGTGCTGCTGAACGACATTACCTAAATAGATAAACTTCCTTTCTGATCCTCCTTTCCCTTGACCTCCCCACTCTGAGTGGAAGCCCTCAAGCCATGGCTTCTGAGCAGACTCCTACTAGGAGAGGCCTTCCCTGTCCAAGGGAAGGTTGTCCTTCCCTTGGCAACCCTGTCCAAGCACCACCCGGTTAAATCTGTCATGTGTTACTAGATCTTCTTGCCCTATCTTTTTCCCTGACCTGTCCAAACGTCCTCAAATCCCAGACACCAATAAACACATGGAAAGGTGTTGTGCAGCACTAGCCTTTGAAGGTGAAAGTAAAAGTGTTAGTCGCTCAGTCGTGTCAGACTCTCTGTGCGACCCCAAGGACTGTAGCTGGCCAGGCTCTTCTGTTCATGGGATTCTCCAGGGAAGAATACTGAAGTGGGTAGCCATTCCCTTCTCCAGGGCATCTTCCTAACCCAGGGACCAAACCTGTGTCTACTGCATTGCAGGCAGATTCTTTGCTGTCTGAGCCACCAGGGAAGCCCTAACCTTTAGGGAATGCAAATGAAGACTACGATGAAATATCTCTATATACCTATTAGAACAGTTGAAATTTAAAATAATAACAACCTTAAATGCTGGTAAGAATGCAGAGAAGCTGGATCTCTGATTTATTACTGGTAAAAATGTAAAATGTACAACCACTGAGGAAAGTAGTCTGGCACACACATACCTAATGACCCAAGAAATTATGCTCTTAGACATTTATCCCCCAAAAGTGAAGGTATGTCCACATAAAACCATGCACATGATTGTTTATAGAAGCTTTATTTGCAAAAACCCAAACTAACAACTAAAATGTCCTTTAATAGGTAAGTGGTTAAACTGTGGTTTATCCATACCAGGCAATACTATAGAGCAATAAAAGAAACGTGACATGCAGCAACTTGGATGGATCTAAAAGGCATTATGCTGAGTGAAAAAGCGCAATATCAAAAGGGCAAATACTGTATACTTCCATTGAAATAACATTCCCAAATGACAAAGGTATATGCCATAGAGGGATGGGTACCATGGTTCAGCGATCGTAGAGAGGAAGAATGTGCTTGTGACTGTAAAGGGACAGCATTAGAGAGACGGCTTGTGATAGAACAGTTCTGAACTTGACTTCAAGCATGGTTCTATAAATACACGTGACATATAACAACACACATACTGTGCCAGTGTCACAAGCATAGTGCTGATATTGTATTATTGTTATGTAAGATACGGAGAGGGTTCATTTCAGCTGGCACAGTGGAATTTCTTCTAAACGACTGCACTTGGCCAATTCGGCATTCCTCCTATAAGCAAGTAGACTGATGCCCACTGAGAAATCGTCACTCCCCACTGTAGCCTGCTCTCCAGAACTCTGTGTTCTAATGCTCCCACCAACTGAGCTGTCTGTTTAACGAGAGTGAGTTGTATTTGTTCTCAAGCCTGTTGGGACCACTTGAACTGTTTTTTTCTAATTACTTAATTAAACTACACATAATAAAAACCAATTAAATATGAGTGGGATAAGTAAGAGAGTGGCTGTTTCAGTGAAAACAAAATTGAAGGCTTTGGAAAGACTCAAAAAAGAGCCAAATTATGGATGCTGAATTAGGCGTGGGTGAGCCAACTGTAAAAGACTCAGAGGGGGTAAGAATCTTAAAAATTCAGAAGGATGCTGCATTCAGGTGGCCTCATGAAGATCTCTAGTCTGCTCTCTTTCATAGGACCCTACAGAGGAAATTTCAGATGATGTCTTGAGAGCAATGCTTATGTAGGAAAGACAACACAAAAGTCCAAACAGGGGACACACACACCATAATCTTGGCTCTACATCAAAAGGTAAGTAATGTAATAGATTTGGATACCAGTTCAGTTCAGTTCAGTCACTCAGTCATGTCTGACTCTTTGCAGCCCCATGGACTGCAGCACACCAGGCCTCCCTGTCCATCACCAACTCCCAAAGCTTACTCAAACTCATGTCCATCATGTCAGTGATGCCATCCAACCATCTCATCCTCTGTCATCCCCTTCTCCTCCTGCCTTCAATTTTTCCCAGCATCAGGGTCTTTTCCAATGAGTCAGTTCTTCGCATCAGGTGGCCAAAGTATTGGAGTTTCTGCTTCAGCATCAGTCCTCCCAATGAATATTCAGGACTGATTTCCTCTAGGATTGACTGGTTGGATCTGCTTGCAGTTGGAGAGATTCTCAAGAGTCTTCTCCAACACCACAGTTTAAAAGCATCAGTTCTTTGGCACTCAGCTTTCTTTATAGTCCAACTCTCACATCCATACATGGCTACTGGAAAAACCATCTAGTTAGCTATTCAGACCTTTGTTGGTAAAGTAATGTCTCTGCTTTTTAATATGCTGTCTAGTTTGGTCATAGTTTTTCTTCCAAGGAGCAAGCATCTTTTGATTTCATGGCTGCAGTCACCATCTTCAGTGATTTTGGAGCCCCAAAAAATTGGATATAGACATAGGTAAAGTAAAATGCCTCAGGTGTGTTTGTATAATCCTTGGCTCTCCATTTATCTACCACTTCCTGTTACTTCTAATAAGGTTCCCCCTGTACTGCCATACACATATTTGACAATCAAGAATCACCCCAGAAGTTCTACTCTCTCATCCACTTGTCCCGCTTTGTGGAAGTTTTTTCTAAGAAAATAATTCAAAAATCTAGACAAAGAGATAGGTGCAGAGAAGGAATATTGTTGTAGTAAAAACTTGGTTTATGAGTCGCCTGATTCCACTGCCCTTATTTTCTTTGAGGGGTTTATACCCCACCTCCATTGTGTACAGTTTCAGCGATACTTTGCATCTAGGAATTCAGGCTTCACTTCCCCTAGGTCTGTGCATGTGACCCAGGCTCGGCCAATCACATTCTCTTTCTCTCTCTCTCTCTCTCTAGTGGAATAACTCAAGCAGAGGAAACTACAGATAACATATATTCACTCTAACAGCAAAATTGTAACCAGATAATCAATTAGTCCCCACCATCCTGATAACAGAATTTCCCCAGCCCTCAGCTTTTTTGTTCACAAGTTTCTTCAACCTCCTTGTGAACTTTGTGAGCTCCTCTATACCTTTCATGGAGAAGGCAATGGCACCCCACTCCAGTACTCTTGCCTGGAGAATCCCATGGATGGAGGAGCCTGGTGGGCTGCAGCCCATGGGGTCACTAAGAGTCGGGCACGACTGAGCGACTTCACTTTCACTTTTCACTTTCATGCATTGGAGAAGGAAATGGCAACCCACTCCAGTGTTCTTGCCTGGAGAATCCCAGGGACGGGGGAGCCTGGTGGGCTGTGGTCTAAGGGGTCGCACAGAGTCGGACACGACTGAAGCGACTTAGCAGCAGCAGCAGCAGCTATACCCTTCAAAGAAATTCCTTTTGTGCCTAAGTTATCCAGAATCAGTTGTTAGTTGCCAACAAAGAGCCCTAACAGACTTGATTTATAAAGTAGAAAAATATAAGAATCATCTAAATGTCAAAAAATCAGAAATAAAAATATATATCATATATATTTAAAATAAATAATTTAAGAAATAATATATTAAAATATATAAATAAATCATATATATCATAAATAAATAAATATATCATTTATCCACTCAAGGAAATAAAAATTAAAATGTCATTAAAAATGTCAGTTATTAGGATATATCATACAGTAGTGATGTGTATAATACAATATCTGTGTGTAAAAAAAGTCAGGGGGCAAAACCTTCCATGCAGTATAATTACAACTATGTAAAATAGGCACAGAAAAACTTCAAAATAATAATATGGTTGGGATTATGTTTGGGTATTTTTTTCAAATTTTTACATTTTACTAATTGAACTGTCTTCTTTTCAAAACATAGAAAAGCTAAGGTTTATGTTTGTTGGGGTTTTTTAAATAGGAAAAGAAACAGATGCAAACACTTTGGCCCTTTATCGTTGTCACTGTCTGTCTTTACAATGGGGCTTGAGTACTCCCATTGGCTCATTACTTAACTGTCTTTTGCCGTATTAATGGATATCACTCCTCAGATTCTTGAGTACTTAGGATTATCTGGGCACCAAACTGGAACTTTACATCATCTCTAATCCTTAGAACAATCCTATGAGGTCAATAATATTGCTCCCAATTTTCAGGAAAACAAATTGAAGCTGAGAGATTATAGCAGCTGAAGTCTCCATGATAAGTGACAGAGACAGAATACGATTAGTATCATGTATCACATGTGTTCTATAGCACAATTATATATATATATATGAAACAAGGTATCGAAACTGAATTTTCATCCAGATACTAATATTCAATAGGTATGATATTTCTAATTGAGGAATCATTGTAGACTTTCAACATAAATTCTTGAGAACCATTTCCCGGACCCCTCACCCACTTAGATGACATAAAAGGGTAGGAAAATTAGAGGAAGGAGAATTCTGTGAGTGGGTTTATTTGGGAAAGAGCTGTGCTGGAAGTTCCATTTCTTCTCTTACCAAGTTAGAGGGTTTCTTTCATAGAGCTACTCAGATGTGACCCCTACGTGTAGGAGCTCAGCTGAGGGACTGGGGTCCATTTCCTGCCAGGAAATCAACACAAGGGGAGATGGGCTATCTGGGCCAGGGATGCTGACTGCTTCCTCGAGACAAAATAAGGTGCAAGGCACCCAGCAGCAAGTAGCTGGATGGAACTCCTAGTGACTGCAGAAAAGAGTCAAAAGTCACCACCCAAGGAGACTTATAGGGGAGTCACCAAGGACTTCGAGGGAAGGAGAGCCCAATAGGAAACTTCTGAAAAGTACACAAAAGGAAGAGTCATAAGTAAAAGAGACAGCTTTAAGTATCCACCAGGACTAGGGGATCCACGTGCCACACACGAGACAGCATCTCTCAGCTCCCCTAGTGTCCTTCTCCCCATGGGACAATGGAGGGGTTAGACATAGGGCAGCTGGGGGCAGGGGCCAGGAACAAGAGAAGAGCAAAGTAAAGGAGACAGAAGTTTCCAGTGAAGCCCATCTTCCCCACAGCATGCTCCCTGTTGGCATCAAAGAAGGAAGATTTAAAGCCAAATCCAGCTCCAGGTTTTATCTTGAAATGAGCTTTCAAATCACTGCTTTGCTGTTGTTCAGTTGTGAAGTCATGTCCGATTCTTTGGGACTCCATGGACTGCAGCATGCCAGGCTTCCCTGTCCTTCACTATCTCTTGCGTTGGCTCAAATTCATGTCCATTAAACCAGTGACGCTATCTAATCATCTCATCCTCTACATTGCTGCGATTACTCCATTAGGAACATGTTTTTCAACTAATAGTGACTGTCAAACTGTGTACAAGCCCCTGTGGCCTTTCTTTTTTAATTGGGGTAAAGTTCTTTTACGTTAGTTTCTGCTGTACAGTGAAGTGAATCAGCTATACGTGTACCTATATCCCCACCCTCTTGAACTTCCCTTCCACCCTACTCCCATCACACCCTTCTAGGTCACCGCAGAGCATTAAGTTGAGCTCCCTGCACTATAGGGTAGGTTTCCATCAGCCATCTGTTTCACATGTGGCAGTGCACATTTGTTAATCCCGTCTCCTAATTCATCCCACCCTTTGTGTCCATACATTTCTTCCCTATGTCTGCATCTCTATTCCTGCCCTGCAAATAGGTTCTTCTGTACCAGTTTTTTAGATTCCCCATATATGTGCTGATATATATTTATTTTTCTCTTTCTGACTTCACTCTTTGTAACAGACTCTAGGTCCATCCATGTCTCTATGAGTGATCCAATCTGTTCCTTTTAATGGCTGAGTAATATTCCATTTTATATATGTACCACTTCTTTATCCATTCCTCTGTTCAGGGAGACTTAAATTGCTTCCACGTCCCAACTGCAAATAGTGCTGCAATGAACATTTGGATGCATGTGTCTTTGTAAGTTATGACTTTCTCAGAGTATATGCCCAGTAGTGTGATTGCTGGGTCATAGGGTAGTTCTATTTTTAGTTTCTTAAGGAACCTCCATGCTTTTCTCTATAATGGCGGAATCAATTTACATGCCCATCAACAAAGTAAGAGTGTTCCTTTTTTTTCCCACACCTCTCCTGCTAAGTCACTTCAGTCGTGTCCAACTCTGTGCGACCCCATGGACGGCAGCCCACCAGGCTCCCCCATCCCTGGGATTCTCCAGGCAAGATCACTGGAGTGGGTTGCCATTTCCTTCTCCAATGCATGAAAGTGAAAAGTGAAAGTAAAGTCGCTCAGTCGTGTCCGACTCTTCTCAATCCCATGGACTGCAGCCCACCAGGCTCCCCCGTCCATGGGATTCTCCAGGCAAGAGTCCTGGAGTGGGATGCCGTTGCCTTCTCTGCCACACCTCTCCAGCGTTTACCATTTGTAAGTTTTTTAAAGTAAAAGGCTGACTCAAGAGTTATTAATTGGGAAATGTGATGATATAGAAACACAGAGTGGCTGTTGGGCTGGAGAACTGGGTAACGAGTTAGACTATAAATCTGCCAAATAGCAGAATTACCAAACTCACAGTTACTTGAAAGATACAAATAAAGGCCTAAGTTGTTTGTATAGGAAGCAGACCCCAACCAGATGAAAACTCCTGACCAAAAGAATAAAAACCCTAGACTGGTTGAAACCAGAAGGTTGATGATGCTTGAAACTTCACCTTGATGTCAACCAATCCAAGAGCTGTGCCAAAGCTGATCACTTACCCTGTCCTCAGCCCCCTCCCTCATACCATCTTTAAATCCTTTCCTTCCCTGAAGCTATCAGGGAGTTTGGGTCTTCTGAGCGTGAGCTGCCCATTCTCCTTGCTTGGTGTCCTGCAATAAATCCTGTACTTTCTTTCACCACAATCCCTTGTCAGTAGATTGATTTTACTGTGTGTGGGCGAGCAGATCTAAGTTTGGTTCAGTAACATTGTCTCGTACTAGGAATGAGCAGAAAAGTCATGGCACCTGCCAGCATTCCCATACAGAAACAAGGAAAATAATTTCCACTGAATAAAACACTCAAGGGGGCAAAAGCATTTTTTAAGTCATGAGCTGCCCTTGTTCAACATACTGGTTGAACACATTGGTTTTATTTATGGACATCTGGCTGACTAGGACTCTGCTCTAGGACAGGGCCTATGGTTTGTCTCCATAATGTTCTCAATTTAAAATACAACACTTGGCACATAGTAAGAGTTTATCAAATGCCCTCTCCACTGATCACACTGGGAGAAATATCAATAACCCCAGATATGCAGATGAAACCACCCTAATGGTAGAAAGTGAAGAGGAACTAAAGAGCCTCTTGATGAAGATAAAAGTGGACAGTGAAAACACTGGCTTAAAACTCAGCAGTCAAATGGAAGCAATCTAGATGACCATTCGCAGATGAATGGATAAGAAAGCTGTGGTACATATACACAATGGAATTTTACTCAGCTATTAAAAAGAATGCATTTGAATCAGTTCTAATGAGGTGGATGAAACTGGAGCCTATTATACAGAGTGAAGTAAGTCAGAAAGAAAAATACCAATACAGTACGTTAATACATATATATGGAATTTAGAAAGATGGTAAAGATGACCCTATATGTGACACAGCAAGAGACACACAGATATAAAGAACAGACTTTTGGACTCTGTGGGAGAAGGCAAGGGTGGGATGATTTGAGAGAATAGCAGCATTGAAACATGTATTAAGTTTGATGCATGAAACAGGGCACTCAAAGCCAGTGCACTGGGATGACCCAGAGGGATGGGATGGGGAGGGAGGTGGGAGGGGGGGTTCAGAATGGAGGACACATGTACATCCATGGCTGATTCATGTCAATGTATGGCAAAAACCAGCACAATATTGTAAAGTAATTAGCCTCAAATTAAAATAATTAAAAAATAAAAACAATTCAGCAGTCAAAAAGTCAAGATCATGGCATCCAGTCCTATCACTTCATGGCAAATAGATGGGGAAACAATGGAAACAGGGACAGATTTTATTTTCTTGGGCTCCAAAATAACTGCAGGTGATGACTACAGCCTTGAAATGAAAAGATGCTTGCTCCTTGGAAGGAAAGCTATGACAAACCTAGACAGCATAGTAAAAAGCAGAGACATCACTTTGCCAACAAAAGTCCCATCTAGTCAAAGCTATGGTGTTTCCAGCAGTCATGTATGGATGTGGCAGGTGGACCATAAATAAGGTTGAGCACCAAAGAACTGATGCTTTTGAACTGTGGTGTTGGAGAAGACTCGAGAGTATCTTGGACTGCAAGGAGATTAAACCCGTCCATCCTAAAGGAAATCAACTCTGAATATTCATTGGAAGGACTGATGCTGAAACTGAAACTCCAGTACTTTGGCCACCTGATGTGAAGAGCCAACTCATTGGAAAAGACCCTGATGATGGGAAAGATTGAAGGCAGGAGGAGAAGGGGGACGACAGAGGATGAGATGGCTGGCTGTCATCACCGACTCAATGGACATGAGTTTGAGCAAGCTCTGGGAGTTGGTGATGGACAGGGAGGCCTGGCTAATGCAGTCTATGAGATCGCAAACAGTCGGCAAAACTGAGGGACTGAACAACTGATCACATTATCCAAGGAAATGGTGGATGAGCAAGGAAGATCATCATATTTCCATCTGATACCTTCATTAACTTGTCTGAATCTCTCACATCTTGCGAAACATTGGGAAATAACTTATCTGGTTTCTTTTTTACTAAAGCCTGGCAATGACATCTTTAGCATCCAAAATAGCATTGACTGAGGTCATTTCAGGGCATTCGTTTTCCCAGATAGTATTTTGTTGTTGTTTAAAATAATTTTCGGAGCAGTCCACATTAAATATTTTGTATTAAGTTTTCTCTGATGTTTCTAGAGGGCATACAAGAGAAACAAAACCAATGGAAAGATAGATAGATAGATTTTAAGCAATCGGCTCATTTGAAGGCAGCTGGCAAGTCCAAAATCCACAAGGCATTATGGAAATCCAGGGAATAGTTGATGATGTTAAGTCCAAATTTCATAAGGCAGCAGTTTGGAATTCTTTGTAGTCTTGAGGAGCATTCCCTCTTCTTCAGAAGATCTCAGTCTTTTTTTTTCTCTTAAGACTTTGAGCTGATTGGTTCGGTTTCACCCAAATTGTGGAAAATAATCTGCTCTACTGATTTATCAATAATCTTCCCAAACCAGGAACAGAACCTGGGTCTCCTGCATTGCAGGTAGACTCTTTACCTTCTGAGCCACCAGGGAAGTCTTAGTAAATGTTCATCTCATCTTTAAAAAAAATGTATTTATAGTAGTATCTAAACTGGAGTTTTATCCAACAACTGGGCAACATGGCCTATCTAAGTTGACACGTAAAATTGACCAAAATAGGGTAAAAGATTTACCTTATATTCAAGAATATAGCACATTATGGGATAAATATGCCTCTACCCAGCACTCCTGGACTAGAGGAAGGCAAAGCAATTTCCCAACATTTTCGTCATACATGAGTTCGAGATTCTTTCTTTCCTTCTCTCTTAGTCTCCCCAGGCTTTCTAGAAAGCAGCCCGGGGCAGACTTTAGATTATTACAACTTACATGGTAGGCAAGCCCAGGGCTCTCACGATGAAGGATAACGGGAAGAGAGGAAAGGGGAAATCCAGTGCTCTGTGGGGCAGTGTATTACCCTGCAAGTTCTCGCTTCGCAGCCAGCTAAGAAATCCAGCACGTCACTCAGAAGGCTTGCTCACCTAATACCCAGATGGGTCAAGAAGAGAGACTGCCTCAAAGTAGTACTGGAAAATGAGAAGGAAATATCCATCTGTCTGACTCATCCCTTCTCCCACTTCGCATTGGCCAAGACTGACTCCATAAAGAGATAACCTTAAACACACACTTCCTGATGCATCATCTGGCTCCTTGGTGGCTGCTCAGGAAGCTGGGTCCCAAGGTCCCACACCCTTCTTTATGATGTCACATCCATATTCACAAGGGAGTGGTGACAAGGGCGAGGTATCAACCGGAGAGAAGGAAAGAAGCAGAGGAGGGCATCTGAGAAAACTGAAGTTTCTATCCCAAGACACATCGACTTCATGGAGTGAAAAAAAAAAAAAAAAAAAACAGAAAAATACTGAGAAAAGGTGATCAGAGTCAAATGCTGATCAAATCTGAGTCAAATCCGTAAACACCTATTTGAAGAGTTTGAGGTGAGAGTTTAATTCCCAAGGGTTAGGGGGAAAGAGCTTTGGAGTCAGATGAGTCAGAGTTTAAACACAAGCCCTGCCCCTTTCCAGCTGTGACCCTGAGTCCCCTTCATTTCTCAATCTATAAACTCAAGAGAAATCCCGACATCCAGGACTGTCATGAGAATTAAATAAAATCATATCCCTGGATTGACTCACAGAAATGCCCCATAAGGTTAAGATTTCTTCCTTTTCCTTCTTATTTTATCCAATATTCTTCATCTGCTCTAACAGTTAGATGTTCATGGGAGGACTTTTAAGACCTGAAAAACTATTCACTATCCCTTTAAAATCTCATAGATGTGTACATTTGGGGTCAAAGGAAATATGGGAATCCTGTAAAGGAGCGATTAGCTACACAGTATGAATTTTAATGAAGTTTAATTTTAGAACAGTTTTCTGAACATATTCTTAACTTTTCATCACTCAACAAATATTTGTGAAGCATCCATGTGTCAGGCATAGATTTATAGGCTGTGTTTTGGTCATCTCACACGCTAGTAAAGTAATGCTCAAAATTCTCCAAGCCAGGCTACAGCAATATGTGAACCGTGAACTTCCAGATGTTCAAGCTGGTTTTAGAAAAGGCAGAGGAACCAGAGATCAAATTGCCAACATCTGCTGGATCATGGAAAAAGCAAGAGAGTTCCAGAAAAACATCTATTTCTGCTTTATTGCCTATGCCAAAGCCTTTGACTGTGTGGATCACAATAAACTGTGGAAAATTCTGAAAGAGATAGGAATACCAGACCATCTGACCTGCCTCTTGAGGAATTTGTATGCAGGTCAGGAAGCAACAGTTAGAACTGGACATGGAACAACAGACTGGTTCCAAATAGGCAAAGGAGTACACCAAGGCTGTATATTGTCACCCTGCTTATTTAACTTATATGCAGAGAATGTCATGAGAAACGCTGGACTGGAGGAAGCACAAGCTGGAATCAAGATTGCCGGGAGAAATATCAATAACCTCAGATATGCAGATGACACCACCCTTGTGGCAGAAAGTGAAGAGGAACTCAAAAGCCTCTTGATGAAAGTGAAAGTGGAGAGTGAAAAAGTTGGCTTAAAGCTCAACATTCAGAAAATGAAGATCATGGCATCTGGTCCCACCACTTCATAGGAAATAGATGGGGAAACAGTGGAAACCGTGTCAGACTTTATTTTTTTGGGCTCCAAAATCACTGCAGATGGTGACTGCAGCCCTGAAATTAAAAGACGCTTACTCCTTGGAAGGAAAGTTATAACCAACCTAGATAGCATATTGAAAAGCAGAGACATTACTTTGCCAACAAAGGTCTGTCTAGTCAAGGCTATGGTTTTTCCAGTGGTCATGTATGGATGTGAGAGTTGGACTGTGAAGAAAGCTGAGCACTGAAGAATTGATGCTTTTTTTTTTTTTTTAATTTTATTTTATTTTTAAACTTTACATAATTGTATTAGTTTTGCCAAATATCAAAATGAATCCATCACAGGTATACATGTGCTCCCCATCCTGAACCCTCCTCCCTCCTCCCTCCCCATACCATCCCTGTGGGTTGTCCCAGTGCACTAGCCCCAAGCATCCAGTATCGTGCATTGAACCTGGACTGGCATCTCGTTTCATACATGATATTTTACATGTTTCAATGCCATTCTCCCAAATCTTCCCACCCTCTCCCTCTCCCACAGAGTCCATAAGAATTGATGCTTTTGAACTGTGGTGTTGGAGAAGACTCTTGAGAGTCCCTTGGACTGCAAGGAGATCCAACCAGTCCATTCTGAAGGAGATCAGCCCTGGGATTTCTTTGGAAGGACTGATGCTAAAGCTGAAACTCCAGTACTTTGGCCACCTCATGCGAAGAGTTGACTCACTGGAAAAGACTCTGACGCTGGGAGGGATTGGGGGCAGGAGGAGAAGGGGACGACAGAGGCTGAGATGGATGGCATCACTGACTCGATGGACATGAGTCTGAGTGAACTCCGGGAGTTGGTGCTGGACAGGGAGGCCTGGTGTGCTGCGATTCATGGGGTCGCAAAGAGTCAGACCAGACTGAGCGACTGAACTGACTGAACTGATGCTGTTGGAGGTAGGCATTTTTAGAATCCAATGTGGCAAGAACATCATTTTGATAATAGTAAATTGTTAAAGCAAATCCATTGGTCTTTTTGCAGCCCATGTAGTAGGTCTGGGGGCAGTGTTGGCAGGGGAAGGGGCACGTGGTAACTGTAACTGAGGTGGTGGCTCAAGTCACACAGAGGAAACTGCCCACTTGTGCCTTACTTTAGTACATGCTGTTTCCACAAACCAGATTTCTCTTCCTCATCCTTAAAACAAAATCTCCTCTAGGCAGCTGTCCACTCCCTTCCAGTTTGGTTCAGACTCCTGTCCTCTGCCCTACTCCACCACAGCATCTATTAGGCTCTATTGCTGAGTACCTGCTGATTTTCTGTTCTCTATTACACTGGAGAGAGGGCTCCTGGTGAATAGAATTGTCCGCACTTATCTGGCTAAGTCTACCTGACACAGAGCTTGGCATATGGTGGACACCCAGTGGAGGAAGAGTAGGAGCAAAAGAAGAAGGAAACCTCGAGACATGGAAGCAATCTAAATGTCCATCAGCAGATGAATGGGTAAAGAAGATGTGGTGCATATATATAATGCAATACTAGTCAGCCATAAAAAGCATGAAATATTGCCATCTGCAGCAACGTGGATGGACCTGGAGATTATCATACTAAGCGAAGTAGGTCAGAAAGAGAAAGACAAACGCCATAGGATATCATTTATATATGGAATGTAAAATACGACACAAATGAACTTATCTATGAGCCAGACTCAGACATAGAGAACAGATTTGTGGTTGTCAAAGGGAGGAGGCTGGGGGAAAGATGGAGTGGGAATTTGGGGTTAGTGGATGCAAACTATTATATGGAGACTGGATGAGTCTAGTGGTTAGGATCCGGCGCTCTCACTGCCGCGGCCCGGGTTCGTTTCCTGGTCAGGGAAGCCTTTCTTAGGGGCTTCCTTGGTGGCTCAGACGGTAAAGCGTCTGCCTGCAATGCGGGAGACCCGGGTTCGATTCCTGGGTCGGGAAGATCCCCTGAAGAAGGAAATGGCAATCCACTCCAGCACTCTTGCTTGGGAAATTCCATGGACGGAGGAGCCTGATAGGCTAGAATCCACGGGGTCGCAAAGAGTCGGACACGACTGAGCGACTTCACTTTCACTCTCACTGTAGAGCACAGGGAACCAGATTCAATATCCAGTGATCAGCCATTATGGGAAAGAATATGAAAAATAGTGTGTGTGTATATATATATACTTTGCTGCAGCAAAAATTAAATTACAACACTATAATTCAACTATATGCATACGTGCTCAGTCATATCTGACTCTTTGCAGTCCTACTGATTGTAGCCCACTAGCTCCTCTGTCCATGGGTTCTCCAGGCAAGAATACTGGAGTGGGTTGCCGTTTCCTACTCCAGGGATCGTCCCCACCCAGGGATTGAACCTGCGTCTCTTGCATTCTTAGGGGGATTCTTTACCACTACACCACCTGGGAAACCCTATACTTCAGTAATATATATAAGGAGCCAGGTTTTTGGTATGATTTCTAACATACAAGTTGATTTTATTATTATTAGCATTCTTCATCTCCTGATTGAAGACAAAGATCATGGGATTCGCAGTCAAACTAGTCAAATCCCTGCTTTGCCACTTGGCAACTGTATGAACTTGAACAAGTCACTTCCCTCTCGAAGTCTCAGTTTCCAGAGCTGTAAAGCGGGGCCAATCAAAACTATCTCACAACTAGAAATAACTCACTAATCAAGTTCCAAAATACAGCAAGTGCTCAACTGCGGTGAGCTGGAATCTCTGCGACTCGTGGTGCTGTGAAGTTTACAAGTCTAAAAGAGCCCAGCCATAAGTTCCTCATAACGAGCTCATAACTGAAGCCGGTGGATCAGGCCGCAGATGTGTCCAAAGCCTGAGGAATTTTTCATTAAGGAGCAAATGCTTTCACTTTCTGAAGATCGATATTAACCCAGGGATTTCTCCGCCCCCACCCCCACCCCCACACCACCGTTAGACTCTGCTCAGCATTCCCAGAGGGGAGCAGTACTTAGATAATTCATCTTCAATCTTCTGCACTGCGCAAGAATTGCTTCCTTCTTATCAAAAGACGGAATAGCAGAAATGAGGGCAGGAACAGGAGGGGAAGGGAGTTTTGCTGGGTTTGAACTTGAGCCATGGCCTGCACTCAGGGAGGAAAGAGTAACCTGCTGGTTTTCACACCGGGTGGGGCTGGGGGTAGGGGTGCGCCCACCCTTGACCACAGCACAGCTCTGCTACTTCCATTTAGTCACCCATCCACTTATTCATCTCCTAACACTCACTAACTGCCTTTCACCAGGCTTGCAGTTGGACACCAGGAACAGTGTTAAATGAGACCCAACCTTTACCCTAAGTAGCTCACCATCCAAAACAGGCATCCATGAACTGTTTCAATAAGAGGCCAGAGAGCAAACTGTTTAGACTTTGCAGGTCACACGGTATCAGTTGCAACTACTCATTCCATCCATTGTAGCATGAAAGTACCTAGAGACACCAAGGAAATTAATGAGTGGGACTATGTACCAATAACCCTTGACAAGCAGCCCGGGTATTCCCACCTCTGCTCTAGAGGCAGAGCAAGCGATAGGCAAATAAATACAAGTCCTTTAATTGTCCCAAGGCAAGAGCAGAGAGTAGCTTGGACTGGAGTTTGGGCATGAAACTAGGAGAGATGATTAAATATTTGAGGAACTTTAAGACTTACGGGAGAAAAGTCATCAAGGGTGACGCCTAGATTTCTGGCCTGGATGACTGGGTGCTGCCACTTACTGAAGCTGCCCCAAGGGGACAGTCATCCAATCAATGTCTTGTAATCTTTTTAAAAAAATTATCACCCCTCAACTGGAGACTTTTTAGACATTATCTTCTTAACCACTCCACCCCATAAATTCTAATACCACCAGAGTACTACATATATTTGTGCGCTGACGTATATCTTGCTTTATACATAAAAAGAGCAAGAGGCTTTCCCTTGCCCCTCAAGAACCAATTTTCATTCCCTTGGGAGCAAGTTTGTCCCTGATGAGAATGCATGGTCTGGATCTAGGAGGGGTGACTCCATCTCCTATCTGGCCAAGGCCTTCTAGGATAGAACAGAAGGCCTCCTGGGATGGCCAGAACATCCAGAGGAAACCATGGTGGACCCAGCAGGGCAATGCCACATCCCTGGACTTCTATACCTTCTGAACCTTCTGGGATTGCTTTGCCCCAGATTTTCACACAGCTTTTGACCCACTTCCCTGGTGGCTCAGACGGTAAAGCATCTGCCTACAATGTGGGAGACCCGGAAGAATGACTTCTTCATCTTCTGGAGAGACTTCTGGAGAAGGAAATGGCAACCCACTCCAGTACTCTTGCCTGGAAAATCTCATGGACGGAGGAGCCTGGTAGGCTACAGTCCATGGGGTCACAAAGAGTTGGACACAACTGACTAAACTTTCTTTCTTTCGACCTGCAGTCACAAGGTGATTAAAAAAAAAAAAAAGGATATTCACAATGGGTACCAGAACTCTACTTAGGAAAGGGATTCGAATTGGGTGTGGGAAAAATACCTAAGGGCTTCCCTGGTGGCTCAGCCAGTAAAGAATCTGCCTGCACTGCAGGAGATGCAGATTCAATCCCTGGGTCAGGAAGATCCCCTAGAGAAGGGAATAGCTACCCACTCCAGTATTCTTGCCTGGAGAATTCCCATGGACAGAGGAGCCTGGCAGGCGACAGTTCATGGGGTTGCACAGCATCAGACCTGACTTAGGGATTAAAGTCTCTTGGGACCACTACCGCCAAAAGACCTAAAGAAGTGCTTTGGATAGAATGGGACGCTTGGTGTTGGTATTAGTGGAGAGGGATATAGAAAGTATTTACTGAAAAGAATGGGGTGGAAAGAGGAGCTAGGGGGAACCCATCAGGATGGGATGGCCACCTGGAACACATTGACCCTTCCCCTCAACCTGCAAACATCAAAGAATTCAACAAGCATATCCAAGCTATCCCACATGAGGACATTTCTTGTGGGAAGAATTGAAGAGGCCAAGCTTTGCACCAGAGAGGAAGGCAAAGGAAGGTGAATGCATGAGGGAGCAGCAGGCAGACCCCAAGCAGGTGAGACCAGGAACAGAAAAGCTCTGGAGGTGTCTCGTTTCCAAGGCAACATACCTGGGAGCATGAAATGATCCCACTCAAATTTCCAGGCCCAGGAAGATGGCCAAGTATTGCTTTCTGTATCAGCTCCCATAAGCAGGCAAGCCACATAAGACAGCAAAAAGCTAAGCAATCAGGGAGTATTATCTCAGGAATAAAAGCTTCAAAGGGAAGACACCCTAGCATTGGTTCATTCAATCCTAACATTGTCACTAAGGCATCTTCCATTATTCCTCTGCTGTCTTTGTCATGTGGACCATGTCTCCCTTCCGGGGTTCCCAGGTACCACAGTTACACCCACACTCTAGAGGCAGAAGAAGTATGAGTGGCTGTTGTGCAAAAGTTTTTAAGAGTGAATAAAACTTCCCCTGACCTGAACCTCCAGTCCTGAACACATTTTTCAGAATGGATTTATCATAGATCCTTGTCCACAGTAGCCCAGACAAGAAGAATGGAGTTAACATGATCAGCCAAACCAGTGATTCTCAGAGTGCAGTCCCTAGATCGGCAACATCAGCATTAACTGGGAGCTGGTTAGAAATGCAAATTACCAACCCCAGTCCAGGCCAACTGAATCAGAAACTCTGGGGGTGGGACCCAGCAGTCTGTGATTTGTCGAGCCCTCCCGCTGATTCAGATGCACCCTGAAGTTTAGGAATCAACCACCTGGTTTAAACTAATAAACAAGCATCCCTGTGGATTTGCCTGTCTTGTGGGTGGCTGCCTGAGCATGAGAGAGTCTAACTGGAGAGAGTCAGTTGGGTGGAGAGCCTGTGATCTCGCCACTTTGCAGGGCCAAGATGAGTGAATTCCTCATGGAACAAGTGGACCCGTGAAAGTACGTGGGCTTAAGCATCTTGCCAAAGACAAGATGGCACAAAATTTTGAAGGAAAGACCTTTGCCCCACATCTATAAAGATTAACAACTACACGTATACTGGTATTCTATAAAGAAAAATAAAATGCTTAAGATATGTTTGTATAATCTTGTTTTAAATGACCGATTACCTGTTTAAATTACCAAACACCTCTCTCTCAGTAACTGATAGAAAAAGCAACAGCCAAAAAAACTATAATGATGTAGACTACCTAAACAACATGATTAGCAAAGCTGATCCAATTACATATATAGAACACTGCATCCACCCTTTAAAAAGTACATTTTAAGTGCATATGGATTTACAAAAACTAGCCATGTTGCTGGGTCATGAAGCAAATGCCCACAAATTCCAAAGGACTGAAATTATACTGATATGTTCTCTGACTGTGTAGGGATTCATTTGGTTACCAATAACCAAAATATTTTTAACCATAAAACATTTGGAGTTTAAGCAACATGTTTCTTAACAACCCATTGGTCAATGAAGAAATAAAACACAGAAATAATAAAACACCTTGAGCTAAACATTAAGGAAAATATTACATGGTCGTGGGCCACAGCTAAAACTGTGCCTAGAAGGAAATACATATATACACTTGAACTGCATACATTTAGAGATAAGAAACTGTGAAAATGAATAATCTAAGAATTCATCACAAGAAGTTACAAAAAGAGGATAAAATTAAGCTCACATGAAGTAGAATAAAGGAAATTACAGAGACTAGAACTTAAACAAGATGGAGACTTAAATGAAGCCTTACACGGAAACCATCTAGTGTGTAACAACCTATAAGGAATGAGTAACCGTCTTTCTCTTTAGCTGGAACGCTACTAGTGTTTCCGCATTGGGCATAACACTGGCTCTGAAGCTGAGAGAAATACACTTTGTCATGTTAATGAAGAATCCATTGGTTTCTATTTTATTAATAAGCACGGAATTGTATAAATGCCTTTTCAACAATCATAGAGGTAATCTGGTGATTTTTCTCTTTACATTGTTAATCAGTTTCCTAATATGAAATCATCATTAATTTCCTGAAGTAATACTTGGCCCTCTAATGTGTGAGAGTTCAAGTCTTTTATTTTTCATACTGCACTATAGTCTCTCATACTTTATTTAGAATTTTGTACTGATATTCGCAAGTAACTTTGGTTTTTCAGTTTTCTTTTCATCTCAATCTTCATCAGGCTTTAACAATATTAATGGCACTATTTTAGAAAAATGTTTCTTTTTCTTTGTTCTGCTGCTGCTGCTAAGTCTCTTCAGTCTTGTCCGACTCTGTGCGACCCCACAGACGGCAGCCCACCAGGCTCCGCCGTCCCTGGGATTCTCCAGGCAAGAACACTGGAGTGGGTTGCCATTTCCTTCTCCAATGCATGAAAGTGAAAAGGGAAAGTGAAGTCGCTCAGTCGTGTCCGACTCCTAGCGACCGCATGGACTGCAGCCTACCAGGCTCCTCCGTCCATAGGATTTTCCAGGCAAAAGTACTGGAGTGGGTTGCCATTGCCTTCTCCTCCTTTGTTCTAGGTTAGTTTAAATATCATGGAATTATCAGTTATTTAGCACTTTGTTTTGAAGAATTACCGATTTACAGAAAAGTTATTTTTAAAAACGGGCAAATTTACCAAACCTCAGGGTCCCTAAATTTATATGTAATTTTTTCTGAGTCAGTTAAGAATAAGTTATAGATATATCCCTTTAACCCTAAAA
Organism: Bos indicus; assembly: GCF_029378745.1. NCBI lineage: Eukaryota > Metazoa > Chordata > Mammalia > Artiodactyla > Bovidae > Bos > Bos indicus. The sequence continues at coordinate 5,806,529 of NC_091769.1, read as the reverse complement.
ACTTGCTGTGTATTTTCTGAACACAAGGACGTATTCTTATATAACTACAAGACAACTATCAAAATCAGTAAATTAACATTGATACAATACTATCATCATCTAATCTATAGACCTTTATTAAATTTTACCAGTTTTCCCAAAAATGTTTCTCCTAGTTTTCTCTAGTTGGCCCAATCTGACATCACATGGTATTTGTCATGTCTCTCCAGTCTCTTTTAATCTTTAGTCTCTGTCTTTAAAAATCTTTATATTTTCAAAGAGTATGGGTTATTTATGTGGTGTCATATCCCTCAACTTGAGTTTCCTGGTATTTCTTCATGACTAGATTCAAGTTATGATTATTTTGTCAGAAATAGCATGAAAAATGAGGTCATATCCTTCTTAGTGCATTCAGATCAGATCAGATCAGTCGCTCAATCGTGTCCAACTCTTTGCGACCCCATGAATCGCAGCATGCCAGGCCTCCCTGTCCAGCACCAACTCCTGAAGTTCACTCAGACTCACGTCCATCGAGTCAGTGATGCCATCCAGCCATCTCATCCTCTGTCGTCCCTTTCTCCTCCTGCCTCCAATCCCTCCCAGCATCAGAGTCTTTTCCAATGACTCAACTCTTCTCATGAGGTGGCCAAAGTACTGGAGTTTCAGCTTTAGCATCATTCCTTCCAAAGAAATCCCAGGGCTGATCTCCTTCAGAATGGACTGGTTGGATCTCCTTGCAGTCTAAGGGACTCTCAAGAGTCTTCTCCAACACCACTGTTCAAAAGCATCCATTCTTCGGTGCTCAGCCTTCTTCACAGTCCAACTCTCACATCCATACCCGACCACTGGAAAAACCATAGCCTTGACTAGACGAACCTTTGTTGGCAAAGTAATGTCTCTGCTTTTGAATACGCTATCTAGGTTGGTCATAACTTTCCTTCCAAGGAGTAAGTGTCTTTCAATTTCACGGCTGCAATCACCATCTGTAGTGATTTTGGAGCCCAGAAAAATAAAGTCTGCCACTGTTTCCACTGTTTCCCCATCTATTTCCCATGAAGTGATGGGACCGGATGCCATGATCTTCGTTTTCTGAATGTTGAGCTTTAAGCCAACTTTTTCACTCTCCACCTTCACTTTCATCAAGAGGCTTTTGAGTTCCTCTTCACTTTCTGCCATAAGGGTGGTGTCATCTGCATATCTGAGGTTATTGATATTTCTCGCTGCAATCTTGATTCCAGCTTGTGCTTCCTCCAGTCAAGCATTTCTCATGATGTACTCTGCATGTAAGTTAAATAAACAGGGTGACAATATACAGCCTTGACGGACTCCTTTTCCTATTTGGAACCAGTCTGTTGTTCCATGTCCAGTTCTAACTGTTGCTTCCTGACCTGCATACAAATTTCTCAAGAGGCAGATCAGGTGGTCTGGTATTCCCATTTCTTGAAGAATTTTCCACAGTTTATTGTGATCCACACAGTCAAAGGCTTTGGCATAGTCAATAAAGCAGAAATAGATGTTTTTCTGGAACTCTCTTGCTTTTTCCATGATCCAGCAGATGTTGGCAATTTGATCTCTGGTTCCTCTGCCTTTTCTAAAACCAGCTTCAACATCAGGAAGTTCACGGTTCACGCACTGCTGAAGCCTGGCCGGGAGAATTTTGATCATTACTTTACTAGCGTGTGAGATGAGTGCAATTGTGTGGTAGTTTGAGCATTCTTTGGCATTGCCTTTCTTTGGGATTGGAATGAAAACTGACCTTTTCCAGTCCTGTGGCCACTGCTGAGTTTTCCAAATTTGCTGGCATATTGAGTGTAGCACTTTCACAGCATCATCTTTCAGGATTTCAAATAGCTCAACTGGAATTCCATCACCTCCACTAGCTTTGTTCATAGTGATGCTTTCTAAGGCCCACTTGACTTCACATTCCAGGATGTCTGGCTCTAGGTCAGTGATCACACCATTGTGATTATCTGGGTCGTGAAGATCTTTTTTGTACAGTTCTTCTGTGTATTCTTGCCATCTCTTCTTAATATCTTCTGCTTCTGTTAGGTCCATACCATTTCTGGCCTTTATCGAGATCATCTTTGCATGAAATGTTCCTTTGGTATCTCTGATTTTCTTGAAGAGATCCCTAGTCTTTCCCATTCTGTGGTTTTCCTCTATTTCTTTGCATTGATCGCTGAAGAAGGCTTTCTTATCTCTTCTTGCTATTCTTTGGAACTCTACATTCAGATGTTTATATTTTTCCTTTTCTCCTTTGCTTTTCACTTCTCTTCTTTTCACAGCTATTTGTAAGCCCTCCTCAGACAGCCATTTTGCTTTTTTGCATTTCTTTTCTATGAGAATGGTCTTGATCCCTGTCTCCTGTACAATGTCACAAACCTCATTCCATAGTTCATCAGGCACTCTATCTATCAGATCTAGGCCCTTAAATCTGTTTCTTACTTCCACTGTATAATCATAAGGGATTTGATTTAGGTCATACCTGAATGGTCTAGTGGTTTTCCCTACTTTCTTCAATTTCAGTCTGAATTTGGCAATAAGGAGTTCATGGTCTGAGCCACAGTCAGCTCCTGGTCTTGTTTTTGCTGACGGTATAGAGCTTCTCCATCTTTGGCTGCAAAGAATATAATCAATCTGATTTCGGTGTTGACCATCTGGTGATGTCCATGTATAGAGTCTTCTCTTGTGTTGTTCGAAGAGGGTGTTTGGTATGACCAGTGCATTTTCTTGGCAAAACTCTATTAGTCTTTGCCCTGCTTCATTCCGTATTCCAAGGCCAAATTTGCCTGTTACTCCAGGTGTTTCTTGACTTCCTACTTTTGCATTCCAGTCCCCTATAATGAAAAGGACATCTTTTTTGGGTGTTAGTTCTAAAAGGTCTTGTAGGTCTTCATAGAACTGTTCAACTTCAGATTCTTCAACGTTACTGGTTGGGGCATAGACTTGGATTACTGTGATATTGAATGGTTTGCCTTGGAAATGAACAGAGATCATTCTGTCGTTTTTGAGATTGCATCCAAGTACTGCATTTCGGACTCTTTTGTTGACCATGATGGCTACTCCATTTCTTCTAAGGGATTCCTGCCCGCAGTAGTAGATATAATGGTCATCTGAGTTAAATTCACCCATTCCAGTCCATTTCAGTTCGCTGATTCCTAGAATGTTGACATTCACTCTTGCCATCTCCTGTTTGACCACTTCCAATTTGCCTTGATTCATGGACCTGACATTCCAGGTTCCTATGCAATATTGCTCTTTACAGCATCGGACCTTGCTTCTATCACCAGTCACATCCACAGCTGGGTATTCTTTTGCTTTGTCTCCATCCCTTCATTCTTTCTGGAGTTATTTCTCCACTGATCTCCAGTAGCATATTGGGCACGTACTGACCTGGGGAGTTTCTCTTTCAGAGTCCTATCATTTTGCCTTTTCATACTATTCATGGGGTTCTCAAGGCAAGAATACTGAAGTGGTTTGCCATTCCCTTCTCCAGTGGACCACATTCTGTCAAATCTCTACACCATGACCCGCCCATCTTGGGTTGCCCCACGGGCATGGCTTAGTTTCATTGAGTTAGACAAGGCTGTGATCCTAGTGTGGTTAGATTGACTAGTTTTCTGTGTGTTTGCCCTCTGATGCCCTCTTGCAACACTTACCGTCTTACTTGGGTTTCTCTTACCTTGGGTGTGGGGTATTCTCTTCATGGCTGCTCCAGCAAGGCACAGCCATTGCTCCTTACCTTGGACGAGGGGTATCTCCTCACTGCCGCCCTTACACATATGTTTGTCCTGCTACAAATGATGTTCGCTTTGATCATTTGCATAGTGTGTAGCTGCCAGATTCTCTGCTGTAAGGAATAGCTGTGTTTTAATAGTTTGGTTAAAATTCCCCTAGAAACTATATAGCATTTTTTTCTTCATGGAGGAGATGATAGCTCTTTCAAGACTTTCTTTATAATTGATATGTTTAAACTTTAATCTCCTCTATGATCAGGCTTGATAAATTATATTTTCCTAGAAAATTGTTTTGCTTATTTCATCTAGATTTTAAAGGTTATTTTCAGGGAGTTGTAGGAAGTCATCTCATTTTTTAGATTTCCATTTGACAGTGGATAGATGGCTAGTGTTTATATATATATAAATGTATGTATATTTATGTATATAATAATATCATTATATAATAGTATATATTATAATATTGTACTGTATAATATTATAATATTGTACATTATAATATATATTATATATAATAATATAATATTAATATTAATATACTATATAATATATAAATGTATTTATAATTATAACTATATAATAATATATAGTTTATATATACTATATTATATATAATTATATTATATATTTTTATATTATATTATTATATATTTTATTATTTATTATATTATTATGTATTATATATTAGGAGAAGGCAGTGGCAACCCACTCCAGTGCTCTTGCCTGGAAAATCCCATGGACAGAGGAGCCTTGTGGGCTGCAATCCATGGGGTCGCAGAGAGTCGGACACGACTGAGCGACTTCACTTTCACTTTTCACTTTTCACTTTCCTGCATTGGAGGAGGAAATGGCAACCCACTCCAGTGTTCTTGCCTGGAGAATCCCAGGGATGGGGGAGCCTGGTGGGCTGCCGTCTATGGGGTCACACAGAGTCGGACACAACTGAAGTGACTTAGCAGCAGCAGCAGCATTGTATATTATTATAATATAGCATAATATAATATTATATATAACATACACACACACATATATAAATAACATATATACATATATACATACACAAATTTGTTGTCTTACGATTCTTGAGATCAGAAGTCTAAAATGGGTCCCACTGGACTAAAACCAAAGTGCTAACCTGGCTGCATTTCTTCTGGGAGTCTCAGGAGAGAATTGTTTCCTTGTTTCTTCCAGGTTCCAAAGGTGGCCTGCGCTCCTGAATTATATATATATATAATTTATTATATTATATATTATATATAATTTATTATATATAATATATATAATATGTTTATATATAATATGTAATTATAGTTCTAATTATAATTATAACTATATATAATAATATACAATATACATATAAATACATAATATATGTTATAAATATTTGTTTATATATGTATGCATATTTATATGTGTGTATATTATATATATATGTATGCATATTTATATATATGTATATTTTATATATATATATGTATGTATTTCCAAGAATTTGCTTTTGGTTTCATTTGTTTAATTAATTTTTTTTTTTTTTTGGATAATAGTGGCTCTACAATGTTGTTAGTTTCTACTGCACAACAGAATGAGTCAGCCATACATACACACATACATATCCCCTCTCCCCTCCGGACCTCCTTTCCACTCAGGCCACCACAGCACATTAAGGAGAGTTCATGCGCCATACACTATGTTCTCATCAGTTATCTGTTTTGTACACAGTATCCGTAGTGTATTCGTATCTATCTCTGCCTCCCAGTTCCTCCCCTCAGCCCTTCCCCTTGCTTGCTTGCTTGCTTGCATGCTTGCTTAGTCGCTCAGTCATGTCCTACTCTTTGAGACCAAGGAGCGCAGGCCACCTCTGGAACCTGGAAGAAGCAAGGAAAGAATTCTCTCCTGGAACTCCCAGGAGAAATGCAGCCAGGTCAGCACCTTGCTTTTAGTCCAGTGGGACCCATTTTAGACTTCTGATCTTGACAATTATAAGACAATAAATTTGTGTTGTTTGGGGCTACCAAATTTGTGATAATTCTGTTACAGTGGCAATGAGAAACTAATGTGCACCCCTTGGTTTATGGCGCCTTCCCCGTATTCTAAACCAAACTGGTAGACTGAGTCCCCTTCAGATTGTACCACTTCTCATTATAGTCGTTTCCCTCTCCCTCTTTAAAGAACACCTGTGACTGTATCAGACACACCCAGATAATTCAGATTACTTAAAATAATCTTAAAGTTAACTGATCTGCAACCTTAATTCCATCCACAACCCTCGCCAAGTAATATAACTTAATCACAGGTTCCAGGGACTAAGATGCAAACATCTCTGGGGGCCTGGAGGAGGAGCAGTGTTCTTCCTACCACAGTGAGTTTAGCTCTTTTACATTTGACCATATGACTAATACTCTGGTTCAAGTTCTACCATATTATTGTGCTTTCTTTGCTTTGTAACCAGTTTTGTTTCATTTAGTTCTTTTGATATTTAGAAGGGTCTGTACTTTATTCTAGTGATTCCTTTTAAATTTTTAATTGTACGTGATACTCTTAGCCATTAATTTTTTATTTATCTATTAGCTCCCTATCATCAAGTTTTCATCAATAACACCCTTTTTCGTATTTGTACTCTTTTTTATTTTATTTAATTAATTAATTTATTTATGGCTGTGCTGGGTCTTCACTGCAGTGCGGGGTTTCTCCTGGTGGCAGCTTCTTTTGTTGTGGAGCACAGGTTCCAGAGTACAGGTTTCGGTAGCTGCAGTTCATGGGTTCGATAGCTGCAGTTCCCAGGCTCTACAGCATAAGCTCAATAGATGTGGCACATGGGCTTAGTTGCTCCAAAGTATGTGGGATCTTCCTGGACCAGGGATCGAACTCATGTCTCCTGCATTGGCAGGAGCCTTAGTGTCCTTATAGGAAAAGACGCTTGCTCCTCAGAAGAAAAGCGATGACAAACCTAGACAGCATATTAAAAAGTAGAGGCATCACTTTGCCAACAAAGGTTTTTCCAGGGGTCGTGTACAGAGGTAAGAGGTGGACCAAAAAGAAGGTTGAGCACTGAAGAATCCATGGTTTTGAACTGTGGTGCTGGAGAAGATTCTTGAGAGTCCCTGGCAATGCAAGGAGACCAAACCAGTCAATCCTAAAGGAAACCAGTCCTGAATATTCATTGGAAGGACTAATGCTGAAGCTCCAGTACTTTGGTCACTTGATATGAAGAGCCGGCTCACTGAAAAAGATCCTGATTCTGGGAAAGACTGAGGGCAGGAAGAGAAGGAGGCAACAGAGGATGAGATGGTTGGATGGCATCACCATCCGACTCAATGGACATGAGTTTGAGCAAACTCCAGGGAATACTGAAGGACAGGGAAGCCTGACGTGCGGCAGTCCAGAGGTCACAGAGAGTCAGACACAAATAGCAACTAAACAAGTTCTCTTTAGCTAATTTTTATATCTACATTTCACTTTGTTTACTCTTCTCATTTCTATTTTCTATGTCCTTTCTTGTATTTTTGTAGTATTTATTAGCCCTATGCTCTTTCAAATTTTGTCCTTAAGAATGGTTTGACCTTTCTGAAACTGACTGATACTTTCAGCCCCCTCATTTCTCTAAATCTAACCAAGTTTGGGGAATATCTGCCTCTCAGGTTATCCTATGTCCTCATCCTCATTTTCAATCAAAGGATAGAGATTTTTCTCCTCTAGAATAGTTCTCTCAGAATCAAGTTTTGTTTTTGTCTTTTTTTTTTTTTTTTGGTCAAATACTTTACTGAGTTCTAGTCTCCGCTTTTGGTGACTTCCTCTCTCACAGCTATTGCGTACTGTTGACAGCTCCTACATAATATTTTTCAGTCTGTCTCCTATTTTCAGTGAAAAAAGAGTTGGAATTTTGTTTTCTATCCTCCTTGTTGCTTTGGATGGTGCCCAGGAGGAGATGGAAAGAATATCAAGTTGGCAAATTTATTTTCAAATGGAAGTCTCTGCCTTGTTTCTAGAATAAGAAAGTAGCATGGAGTCTTGGAAAGAACATGAACTTTGCAACCAGATAGATCTGGATCAAATCCTGGCTCTGTTGTTAATTTTGTTTCTGAATTTGAAAAACTTACATCAACCTCCCTGAGTTTAGTTTGTTTTCTTATTTATAGAGACAACCTAGCAACACCTCAGAGAGTTATTTGGATAATAAACATCTTAAGAGAACCAAGACTCAAAGTTAAAAGACAGTAGTGCAAATAGTAGACACTACAAAAAGTGAGAAATGTCTTTCGTGTATTTTGCGGGGCTGGTGGGGGTATTGTTAGTGGTTGTCAAAAGAACGATATAGAAAAGCACTTTTAAAAGCACCTCTTAGGTGCTGAGATGAGGCAATAAAGATATGGAGATATGCCTCCCATTCTCTGAAACTGGTATATCTGCCGTGAGAGCTGCTGATTCTTTCAGAAGCTCAGAAAACAGTTTCTTTCCTAGCACCCTGTCCCCTTTCTCAATACTTAGATTTCCTTACCCTGTCACCACAAAGCACGTGCCTTGGTTCTGAGGATGGAGCAGGTGACTCAAGCCAAAGCAGTTAGCACAACCTCACTGCCTGAACACCATCCAGTGGTTCACTGACAGATATGAGGTTCATTCAGGGCCAAGAAGTGTAGTCATTTCAGGAAAGCAAAGTTTCCACCATCTAAGAGAGTTTCTAGAAGCAACCCTGTTCCTCTCCCTGAATATTGTCATCATGTTCCAGAAGGTTTTGACAAACAAGATATACCAACAAAGAAGATGGCCTTAGGATATGGCTGGTATGACATAGATAAAAGACCCTGTATCTTTGATACATCATTGAGTACTTCAATCAAATCAACACTGAAGCTCACTCCCCCTTGTTGCTGTCTAGTAATATAAGCAATTAACCGTTTTTAAAAAGTTAACGGACATTTAGGTTACTTCTGTGTCCTGGCTGTTGTAAATAGTGCTGCTATGAACATTGGCAGGAGGGTAGAATTGGGAGATTGGGATTGACACATACACATATTGATACTCTGGGTGAAATAACTAGTGAGAAACTACTGCATAGCACAGGAAACCCGACTTAATGCACTGTGGGGACCTGATGGGAAAGAAGTCCAAAAGGGAGGATGCATTTTGCTCAATGGCACCCCACTCCAGTACTCTTGCCTGGAAAATCCCATGGACGGAGGAGCCTGGAAGGCTGCAGTCCATGGGGTCACTAAGAGTCGGACACGACTGAGCAACTTCACTTTCACTTTTCACTTTCATGCATTGGAGAAGGAAATGGCAACCCACTCCCGTGTTCTTGCCTGGAGAATCCCAAGGACAGCGGAGCCTGGTGGGCTGCCGTCTACGGGGTCGCACAGAGTCGGACATGACTGAAGCAACACAGCAGCAGCAGCAGAAGAAAGTTACAAAACATTGCAAAGTAACTACACTTTAACTTAAAAAAAATTTAATTTAGAAAGAAAAAATACTAGCTAAGCCCACTTGGGTTAGGTTTTCAGTTACTTGCAACTGAAGACCCCCTACCACACTCTCAGATGTCAAAGGTCCCCAGCAGTTGCCATCACCATCGTCAGCATAAACTCTCAGATGAAACTGTCCTCTGTCATGTGTCTCTGGTGGTTTCTGGAATCAAAAGACTATCAGTGTCCCTTTTATGAGTCTTCTTTTCCATAAACCATGCTATGGTTTGTGTTCAACAAAGATTTAATAATAATAAAAGCTATCATCTTTTAAGTTCTTACTGCACACCAGGCCTTTTGCCATCCTCAAAACAACCCTATTGGTAAGCACCACTGCCTCTACCATATGGAGGGTGAAACTAAGACTTAACCATCTTATCTACTTGACCTGCATTACAGATCAATAAAACGGAGAGTCCAAGAGTCCAGGGCAGAGCTCCCTGACCCAGAGTCAAATTTTTAAACATTTAAACTGCCTGTTAAAAGGAAAACAAAACAAAAAATTTATTGGGCACCATCTATATGCCAGTTACAAGAGGTACAGAGGATTAGTTTTCGCTCATGAGTCGCACATGGTCTATAGTAGGCTACATAAATGTGTGCATAGCGGGGCAGGCAGACGTGGGAGCTAAAGAGTCAAGTCAAGGCCAGCTCAGGAAAAGTCTGTCCATTGTGCAAAGCAGCCTAGTCTCCACTCTGCTAGTAAAAGGATTTCATCAGGGGAACAATGTGATCAGATAGGGGTGTGCAAACCATGGATGGGACAGTGATGGGAAGATGATTAACCGAAAGGAGACTGGAGTCAAGCAGACTAGGAGGAAGGTGTGAGGCCTCCTGGTGAGGAGCAGTCACAGGACTGTCCCTTGAAGGGGGGCAAGAGGAGGGTAAGGTGCTCTTCCTAGATCCCCCTGTGAGCCCCGCATGCTGCACAGGATGCACAGCCCACGTAAACAGTAGGTGTTGGCAGCCCATCCAAGTTAGAAAAGTGCCCCACCACACGGGGGTCATGTTCCTCTGACCGAGAGGGACAGCCACGCTCTAGGGGGCATGCTGAGCTACCCAGCAGGCACTTAGAGTGATTGGACAGCAGAGAATCTGGCCAGAGTCAGCTGAGAACAGGGCACGGCCTCCAGAAGGGAAAAACGTTTTATGCTGCTTTCAACTGTTGTAAAGACTAAATTAATTCTGTGATTCATCCCATTCTTACCATGGAAATTCATCATTAAACATGCTAAAGTACACACACACATGTAAACACACACATACAAGAGATATAAAGAATGCTTACTGAGAAATCACTGGTTTGAATCATTTCTTCCTTTTTCATGTCCTATCCTTTGTGGCATCACTTCTGAGCCACGGGTCATAATCAATTATAATTGCTAACACTGTTGAGCGGTTACCATGTACCAGATACTATGCCAAACATTTTATGTACATTAATCTTCTTGAATTCTAAAAAGAAAATCCTGTTATGTGAGTATTACGACCCCACTTTTAAAGATGAGATAACCAAGGATTAGTAACAAAGCGCATGAGAAGAGACTTACACCAGCTCTGCTTGCCTTCTGGACACCATGCCTTCCACAAATGAGTGTTCTCCCGTACATTTATCTAGTCTTTCAGATTTACAGTAACATAATTACTAACATTATCTTACTTGATCATGACAGCAACTCTCCACAAAACCATTTCCATTTTTGGCTGAGGCTTGTAGAGGAACCTAGGGTCACACGACAAGGAGTGGAAGCAAGATTTGCACCCAGCCTCCCAAGACAATAGTCCTAACTATTGAAACATACTGCATATATTAACATACATTTCCTATTTTCTGATTCTCATTGACTGAGCAATCTTCTCATGCGGTTTAGTCTCTCAGTCGTGTCCGACTCTTGTGACCCCATGGACTGTAGCCTGCTAGGCTTCTCTGTCCAGGGGATTCTCCAGGCAAGAATACTGGAGTGGGTTGCCATTCCCTTCTCCAGGCGATCGTCCCAACCCAGGGATCGAACCCAGGTCTTCTGCACTGCAGGCAGCCTCCTTACCAACTGAGCCAGCAGGGAGACTGTGTGTAGGTCACATCGATCTTCTCATGATAACATATCAGCTTAAATTATAGTAGAAAAGAATATAAAGTTGATCACCACCCTGTGTATCTCTCCCATACACACACAGAAAATAACAATAATAACAATAGTCATAATAATCATAACGGTGAACATTGCCCGAGGCATGCTTTTAAAAGAGCAATTTTCTTATTACTTTGTTCTAAAGTGCCTGAGCACCAAAATTGCAAAGCAGTTCACAAAACTGTCTCCAAATGCATTTGAAAAGAGATGTGTTTCTTTTCCTTAACAAGGCCTGGGCTGAGGTAAGGAATATTGATTTTATTCTTAAGGATCCTGACATCTATGTCTTTCACATTTTAAGAATCAGACTAAAAGCATAAAAAGAAAAGAGACTTTGCATGCCCGGCCAAGACCGAACTCACTAGCTGTCTTCTTAGTCTCCTGTCAGCTCTGGCCACAGGGGACAGGCCACCGTCACCATCTCAGAGCAACTAATGAACCAAGAGGGAAGGAATTACCCCTTTACGGAAGACCCACCACCCAAGGGCTCTGCTCAGCACTCTACACGTTCAGAAGGATGCAGAGCAAAGGGCTAAACGTACATGCCCTAGAACCAGCCTGGCTGGATTTGAAGTCCAGATCTGCCTTATTAGCTGAAGGTCTTGTTCAAATCTCTCAGCCTCTCTGCCTCAGTCTCTCCTCTTTAACATGAGAGCTGTAATAGCACCTACCTCATTGGATTGCTGTGAGTTGGTATATGTTGATGACTAAAAACAGTTCCTGTAGTAACTGTAGGTTACTGGCTATAGTAACCTGTAGGTTACTGTAAGAGGTCTTTTTATAAGTATCAACCAGGAATATTAGTGTGGTCTTATTTAATCCTCACACCCATCCTGTGAGATTGAAGCTCTCACCCTCTTCTCGAAGATGAAGAAATGGCAACTCAGAGTGGCTGGGAACGTGCAGGAAAAGGTGAATTTAGCCCAGCCACATTCTCTTCCAGCTGGCGGGTTCTGTGCCCACATTTGTCTTCAAGACTCACAGTGTAGTTGAATAATGTCCCACATTAGAAACTCAGACATGCCCATTAACATAGGACAGTATCGACAGCCTACTGACAACCAGACACACGACAGCCCAGTCATGATCCATTATGCGACCAACACTGAGTCTCAGAAATTCCAGTTATACTGCTCCATCCATCATTCTAGCCACTCACTCATTCGTTATTCACTCACCCACCCCCCCACCCACCCACTTACCCACACATCCACCCACCCACCCCTATAGCCATTTATTCACCCATTCACTCACCCACTGGCAAATATTTACAGAGATCATTCTCTCTGCCTCTTCCTGGAGAAGCTGCCAAAACCTTCAGAATAGTACCACATTAAATTGCAGACTGAATGCAGTACCAGGTGCTAGAGGGACATAAAAGGGTTATCTGGCAGATCTTAACACAAATATACATTCTTTATCTTTGGTATCCAAAATACATTTTCTATTTACCCTCTATGCTTACCCCAACCCCTCAACGAGACATTTTGCAATCCACACACAAGGCAAATTGACTAGTTATTTGTATAGCTGATACATCCAACCCCTCTAGCTTGAGATATATATTTCAAGTGAAACACCCCTAACCTTCTTTTCTACCTATCAGGGAATGTCTTTCTTCTCTCCCAGGGTGATCCTTGGACCTGCACGGTGTTGATTCAATCTCAGGAGGCAGGTCTGTTTAAACAGCATCAAGAGGTCAGAACTAGTCCAGGTTCGATGCACGATACTGGATGATTGGGGCTAGTGCACTGGGACGACCCAGAGGGATGGTATGGGGAGGGAGGAGGGAGGAGGGTTCAGGATGGGGAATACATGTATATCTGTGGCGGATTCATTTTGATATTTGGCAAAACTAATACAATTATGTAAAGTTTAAAAATAAAATTAAATTAAAAATTAAAAAAAGGTCAGAACATAAATATCCCTGTTTGGCTCAACAGCTGGCCAAGGTGACTTGGGCTCTCTAGCTCTTGTGACTGATGGGCCCCACTAATGTATCTCTGAGGGTTCATAACATCAAAGCCATCTCTACCTGGGAAGCGCGTTCCCGCTGCTGGTACTGTACTATTTTTCCAGATGTTGAATAAGGAGGTCAAGGGGCTTTGGGGGATAAAAAAAAATCCCCCATTCACAAGCGTTTCATTCAGCTATGGCTGCTGCATCAAATCTCTGCCTTCCAGAGTGAAGCTCCTTGACAACTCCATTCTCTCAATACACATCACACGTGTGCATGCTTCTTTGAATTATCCATGATCCAGGGAGTCTCTGTTAGAAGGAATTCAGCTCTGCCTAGAATTAGTCCTCCCCTAAATTCTTGGAAGATTTATACAAAGAGATAGGTGAGTCAGAGCAGAGACCTCAATGGTGCCTCACAAGGCCAAGAGTTGGGGTCAGGGTTAGGATTCTGGTTCCTACCACTAGAACCCTGGCCTGGCCTCTGCACACACTCCTGCCTAGTTGAGAGGAAGCCCCTCCTGCCCCCAGTTCCAGGACCCACCCACTTCCTGCCCCCAAATGATCTGCAGTCAGAATGTCCATTCTCATACCGCATGTCTTCTTGCTGCTGCTGCTGCCGCTAAGTCGCTTCAGTCGTGTCCAACTCCGTGCAACCCCAGAGACAGCAGCCCACCAGGCTTCCCCATCCCTGGGATTCTCCAGGCAAGAACACTGGAGTGGGTTGCCATTTCTTTCTCCAATGCGTGAAAGTGAAGTCGCTCAGTCATTCCCGACTCTTAGCGACCCCATGGACGGCAGCCTACCAGGCTCCTCTGTCCATGGATTTTTCAGGCAACAGTACTGGAGTGGGGTGCCATTGCCTTCTCTGGCATGTCTTCTTAAAGACTGATAATAGCACATTTCCCTCCATCTGGGATACCCAGTCATCACCCTACATTCCTTTCTAAATTTCCACCACTTTATTTTCTGGGCTCCTTCTCTTCTTTCCTAGGAAGCATCATTATGCAGTAGGCCAGGGCAGGTCAGGGAAGAGGGGATTCTACCAGCTGTGGAGACATTTCACAGACTTGTTCTGTGTATTCAATGAGAACATGGACGCAAAAGTGCCTAATTGAGAAGCACCGATCAACCTGAGCTCTCTTCCCCTTTCCTCAAACTACTTAATTTTCTTTGAAACTAAAACTTATCTTCTAATTGCCCTTGACTTCAAATGTCACATTCTTTAGCCCATACCCTATTACTAATCCATTCTTGCCTAGTTCCTCCTACATTTCTTTTGTTCATGTTAAAGATGACTTTTCTTTTCACCTAAGTCTTGCTACCTCCTACACTGATTACTTCAGCTAGATTGAAAACGAGGTCTAGCTCCTCCTCCATAAAACACTAATTAATCAATCATCCTAGAACCAGAGCAACTTAGTGCCTTGATATTTGGTAGAAAGAGCAGTAATGTTGCTGTCAGACTGAGACATAAGGTTTAAGAGCAGAAAGAGCCAAGTGATTTTACTCTTGTAAGCTTCAATTTGCTCATCTCTGATACCTTAACTCATAAGCTTATTGAGACATTTGCAAATAACCTAAGAGGAATCTCCAAGGGGCAACAGAACAGGAACTTACTGCACTTAAGCAGACACACCTGGTTCTGGTCTTCGCCACTGAGCCAGTTTTTCTGTATAGAGTGTACAGATTACTCCATCAGACAAGAGCAGAATTCACATTTGCAAGCTCACACGGAACATTCACCAATCTAGGCTACATTCTGAGCCATAGCACACAACTTTTTTAAATGTTAAAGCATAAAAACATACAAAATCGGTTCTCAGACCACAACGGAATTAAACTAGAAATCAATCACAGAAAGAGAACTTCCAAATATTTGTATTTAAATAGCACATTTCTAAATAATGCAATGGTCAAGGATGAAAGGCACAGTTGAAAATATTTTGAGCTAAATGAAAATATAATTATCAAAATATATGAGAGGCCTTTTCACTGCAGATGGTGATTTCAGCCATGAAATTAAAAGGCACTTGCTCCTTGGAAGAAAAGCTATGACAAACTTAGTGTATAAAAAAGCAGAGACGTTATTATGCCAACAAAAGTCCATCTAGTCAAAGCTATGGTTTTTCCAGTAGTCACGTATAGGTGTGAGAGTTGGACCATAAAGAAGGCTGAGTGCCAAAGAACTGATGTTTTTAAACTGTGGTGTTGGAGAAGACTCTTGAGAGTCC
This sequence comes from Bos indicus, assembly GCF_029378745.1. NCBI lineage: Eukaryota > Metazoa > Chordata > Mammalia > Artiodactyla > Bovidae > Bos > Bos indicus. The sequence continues at coordinate 5,791,035 of NC_091769.1, read as the reverse complement.
CCTGGAATAAACCAGTCAATCCTAAAGGAAATCAATGCTGAATATTCATTGGAAAGACTGATGTTGAAGCTCCAATACTTTGGCCACCTGATGCAAAGAGCTGACATGTTAGAAAAGACCTTGATGCTGGGAAAGATTGAGGGCAGGAGGAGAAGGGGACGACAGAGGACAAGATGGTTGGATGGCATCACTGACTCAATGGACATGAGTTTGAACATCTCCGGGAGATGGTGAAGGACAAGGAAGCCTAGTGTACAGCAGTCCATGATGTTGCAAAGATTCAGACACAACTGAGTGACTGATCAACAACAAGTGAAGGAAAACTTGAGACCAATATCTCTCATGAACATAAGAATGAAAATGCTCAACAAGTATCAGCAAATCAAATCCAATAATTTACACAAAAATAAGTTTACACTCTGGCCATGTGGGATTTATTCCAGGATGTATGTGCTTAGTCACTCAGTCGTGTCTGACTCTTTGTGACCCCCATGGTCTGTAGCCTGCCAGGCTCCTCTGTCCACAGGGATTCTCCAGGCAAGAATACTGGAATGGGATGCCATGCCTTCTTCTAGGGGATCTTCCTAACTCAGGGATCAAACCCATGTCTCCTGCATTGCAGGTGGATTCTTTACTGTCTGAGCCACCAGGGAAGCCCTAGTTCAATACTAAAAAATCAGTGTAATCCCCCACATTAACAGGCTAAAGAAGAAAAATCACATCAGTTAACACAATAAAAAACATTTAATAAAATCTAGATGCCATTCATGGCTTTAAAGCTTGAAAGTGAATGACTTTTATATTGTATACTTTTATATTGTGTATATACATATATATAAAATATTGTATATTAATGCACACATATATGGAATTTAGAAAGATGGTACTGACAATCCTACATGCAGGGCAGCAGAGGAGACACAGATGTAAAAACAGACTTTTGGACTCAGTGGAAGGAGGCAAGGGTGGGATGATTTGAGGGAACAGCATTGAAACGTATATTACCATATGTAAAATAGATGACCAGGGCAAGTTCAATGCATGAAGCAGGGCACCCAGAGTCAGTGCTCTGGGACAACCCACAGGGATCGGGTAGGGAGGGAGGCGGGAGGGAGGTTCAGGATGGGGGGGGACACGTGTATACCTGTGGTCAATTCATGTTGATGTATAGCAAAAACCATCACAATATTGTAAAGTAATTATGCTCCAATTAAAATAAATTAAATTAACACTTTCTAACACCATACACAAAAATAAACTAAAAATGGATTAAAGATCTAAACGTAAGACCAGAAACTATAAAACTCCTAGAGGAGAACATAGGCAAAACACTCTCTGACATACATCACAGCAGGATCCTCTATGACCCACCTCCCAGAATATTGGAAATAAAAGCAAAAATAAACAAATGGGATCTAATTAACCTTAAAAGCTTCTGCACATCAAAGGAAACTATTAGCAAGGTGAAAAGACAGCCTTCAGAATGGGAGAAAATAATAGCAAATGAAGCAACTGACAAACAACTAATCTCAAAAATATACAAGCAACTTCTATAGCTCAACTCCAGAAAAATAAATGACCCAATCAAAAAATGGGCCAAAGAACTAAATAGACATTTCTCCAAAGAAGACATGCAGATGGCTAACAAACACATGAAAAGATGCTCAACATCACTCATTATCAGAGAAATGCAAATCAAAACCACTACGAGGTACCATTTCACACCAGTCAGAATGGCTTCGATTCAAAAGTCTACAAATAATAAATGCTGGAGAGGGTGTGGAGAAAAGGGAACCCTCTTACACTGTTGGTGGGAATGCAAACTAGTACAGCCACTATGGAGAACAGTGTGGAGATTCCTTAAAAAACTGGAAATAGAACTGCCTTATGATCCAGCAATCCCACTGCTGGGCATACACACTGAGGAAACCAGAAGGGAAAGAGACACATGTACCTCACAGCATCACTGTTCATCATCGCACTGTTATATCATCGCACCCCATATCATTGCAGCACTGTTTATAATAGCCAGGACATGGAAGCAACCTAGATGTCCATCAGCAGATGAATGGATAAGAAAGCTGTGGTACATATACACAATGGAGTATTACTCAGCCATTAAAAAGAAAACATTTGAATCAGTTCTAATGAGGTGGATGAAACTGGAGCCTATTATACAAAGTGAAGTAAGCCAGAAGGAAAAACACCAATACAGTATAATAACGCATGTATATGGAATTTAGAAAGATGGTAACAATAACCCTGTGTACGAGACAGCAAAAGAGACACTGATGTATAGAACAGTCTTATGGACTCTATGGGACAGGGAGAGGGTGGGAAGATTTGGGAGAATGGCATTGAAACATGTAAAATATCATGGATGAAACGAGATGCCAGTCCAGGTTCGATGCACGATACTGGATGCTTGGGGCTGGTGCACTGGGACGACCCAGAGGGATGGTATGGGGAGGGAGGAGGGAGGAGGGTTCAGGATGGGGAACACATGTATACCTGTGGTGGATTCATTTTGATATTTGGCAAAACTAATACAATTATGTAAAGTTTAAAAATTAAATTAAATTAAAAAAGAAAGAAAAAAACTCATAAAAAACTAGGAATAGAGAGAACTTCCTCCACTTGATAATGAATATTTTCAAAAATCCTCCAGCTAACATCATATTTGCCAGACACCTTACCTGCCTCCTGAGAAATATGTATGCAGGTCAAGAAGGAACAGTTAGAACAACAGACTGGTTCCAAGTTGGGAAAGGAGTACATCAAGGCTGTATATTGTCACCCTGCTTACTCAACTTCTTTTACTGCAAAATGCCAGGCTGGATGAAGCACGAGCTGGAATCAAGATTGCCAGGAGAAATATCAATAACCTCATATATGCAGATGACACCACCCTTATGGCAGAAAGTGAAGAGGAACTAAAGAGCCTCTTGATGAAAGTGAAAGAGGAGAGTGAAAAAGCTGGTTTAAAACTCAACATTCAAAAAACTAAGATCATGACATCCAGTCCCAACATTTCATGGCAAATAGATGGGGTAACAATGGAAAAAGTGACAGATTTTATTTTCTTGGGCTCCAAAATCACTGCAGATGGTGACCGCAGTCATGAAATTAAAAGACACTTTCTCTTTGGAAGAACAGCTCTGACAAACCTAGACAGTATGTTAAAAAGCAGAGACACTACTCTGCCAACAAAGTCTTAGTCAAAGCTATGGTTTTTCCAATGGTCATGTATGGATGTGAGAGTTGGACCATAAAGAAAACTGAGCACTGAAGAACTGATGCTTTTGAACTGTAGTGTTGAAGAAGACTCTTGAGAGTCCCTTGGATGGCAAGGAGATCCAACCAATCTATCCTGAAGGAAATCAGTCCTGAATACTCATTGGAAGGACTGATGCTGAAGCTGAAGATTAAATACTTTGGCTACCTGAATGGAAGAACTGACTCATTGGAAAAGACCCTGATGCTGAGAAAGATTGAAGGCAGGAGGAGAAGGGGATGACAGAGAATGAGATGGTTGGATGGCATCACCAACTCGACGGACATGAGTTTGAGCAAGCTCCGGGAGTTGGTGATGGACAGGGAGGCCTGGCATGCTGCAGTCTATGGGGTTGCAAAGAGTTGGACATGACTGAGTGACTGAACTGAACTAAACCATACTGAGATAAATAAGTAAATGAATGAACGAACAAACATGGGGGAATGGACGTGTTTCCCATACAGAAGAATTACAAACAATTGGTGTAGATGTCAGAGATACCAAAGGAACATGTCTTGCAAAGATGGGCTCGATAAAGGACAGAAATGGTATGGACCTAACAGAAGCAGAAGATATTAAGAAGAGATGGCAAGAATACACAGAAGAACTATACAAAAAAGATCTTCATGACCCAGATAATCACGATGGTGTGATCACTCACCTAGAGCCAGACATCCTGGAATGTGAAGTCAAGTGGGCCTTAGAAAGCATCACTACAAACAAAGCTAGTGGAGGTGATGGAATTCCAGTTGAGCTATTCCAAATCCTGAAAGATGATGCTGTGAAAGTGCTGCACTCAATATGCCAGCAAATTTGGAAAACTCGGCAGTGGCCACAGGACTGGAAAAGGTCAGTTTTCATTCCAACCCCAAATAAAGGCAATGCCAAAGAATGCTCAAACTACCACACAATTGCACTCATCTCACACACTAGTAAAGTAATGCTCAAAATTCTCCAAGCCAGGCTTCAGCAATATGTGAACTGTGAACTTCCTGATGTTCAAGCTGGTTTTAGAAAAGGCAGAGGAACCAGAGATCAAATTGCCAACATCTGCTGGATCATGGAAAAAGCAAAAGAGTTCCAGAAAAACATCTATTTCTGCTTTATTGACTATGCCAAAGCCTTTGACTGTGTGGATCACAATAAACTGTGGAAAATTCTTCAAGAAATGGGAATACCAGACCACCTGACCTGCCTCTTGAGAAATCTGTATGCAGGTCAGGAAGCAACAGTTAGAACTGGACATGGAACAACAGACTGGTTCCAAATAGGAAAAGGAGTACGTCAAGGCTGTATATTGTCACCCTGTTTATTTAACTTATATGCAGAGTACATCATGAGAAACGCTGGACTGGAAGAAACACAAGCTGGAATCAAGATTGCCAGGAGAAATATCAATAACCTCAGATATGCAGATGACACCACCCTTATGGCAGAAAGTGAAGAGGAACTCAAAAGCCTCTTGATGAAAGTGAAAGTGGAGAGTGAAAAAGTTGGCTTAAAGCTCAACATTCAGAAAACTAAGATCATGGCATCCGGTCCCATCACTTCATGGGAAATAGATGGGGAAACAGTGGAAATAGTATCAGACTTTATTTTTTGGGCTCCAAAATCACTGCAGATGGTGACTGCAGCCATGAAACTGAAAGACGCTTACTCCTTGGAAGGAAAGTTATGACCAACCTAGATAGCATATTCAAAAGCAGAGACTTTGCCAACAAAGGTCCGTCTAGTCAAGGCTATGGTTTTTCCAGTGGTCATGTATGGATGTGAGAGTTGGAGTGTGAAGAAGGCTGAGCACCAAAGAATTGATGCTTTTGAACTGTGGTGTTAGAGAAGACTCTTGAGAGTCCCTTGGACTGCAAGGAGACCCAACCAGTCCATTCTGAAGGAGATCAGCCCTGGGATTTCTTTGAAAGAAATGATGCTAAAGCTGAAACTCCAGTACTTTGGCCACCGCATGCAAAGAGTTGAGTCATTGGAAAAGACTCTGATGCTGGGAGGGATTGGAGGCAAGAGGAGAAGGGGACGACAGAGGATGAGATGGCTGGATGGCATCACTGACTGGATGGATGTGAGTCTGAGTGAACTCCAGGAGTTGGTGATGGACAGGGAGGCCTGGCGTGCTGTGATTCATGGGGTTGCAAAGAGTTGGACACGACTGAGCGACTGATCTGATCTGATCTGAATGTAGATGTCTCCCCTCCTTAGGTGCAGTTTGCACACGATGACATTCTTCAAAGAGTACAGAGTGAAAGAGGGGGAAAAGATGAACTTATAAGTAGAGAGCACCAACAACCCTGCTTAAGCCAGGTGTTCAGGGTGGTAAAGTCACGTTGGTGGTATATACCCTTGATATGTTGTGAAAAAAATGGCACTTTGCCTCTGCAGTCTTCCACCCAAAGTCCCATAGTTCAGTTCAGTTCAGTTGCTCAGTCGTGTTCGACTCTTTGCAACCCCATGAATCGCAGCACGCCAGGCCTCCCTGTCCATCACCAACTCCCAGAGTTCACTCAAATTCATGTCCATTGAGTCAGTGATGCCATCTAGCCATCTCATCCTCTGTCATTCCCTTCTTCTCCTGCCCCCAATCCCTCCCAGCATCAGGGTCTTTTCCAATGAGTCAGCTCTTCACATGAGGTGGCCAAAGTATTGGAGTTTCAGCTTCAACATCAGTCCTTCCAAAGAAATCCCAGGGCTGATCTCCTTCAGAATGGACTGGTTGGATCTCCTTGCAGTCCAAGGGACTCTCCAGAGTCTTCTCCAACACCATAGTTCAAAAGCATCAATTCTTTTGTGTTCTGCCTTCTTTACAGTCCAGCTCTCACAACCATATGTCACCACTGGGAAGACCATAGCCTTGACAATACAGACCTTTGTCGGCAGAGTAATGTCTCTGCTTTCAACGCACTGTCTTGGTTTCTCATCACTTTCCTAGTAAGTACAAATATGCCAACATGCGTTCATTAACCATGGTTCATTGTGATCATACTAATGTAATAGAGGGAACTGGGTGCAGGGATATAAGAACTCTGTTCTATCTTTAGAATTTCTCTGTAAATCTAAAACTCTTCTAAAGTAAAACTTTTGTTTTAAAACAGTGAGATGCCAGCACTTAATTTCTAGATAAACTTCCAGCTCGCCCCTCCTCCTCCATCTCCCCTCCCTCCTTCACCCCTCTCTCCTCTATTGAATGTGGAATCCCTGTCAAATACACATTGTAGTTTAATAACTGTCAAGGTGATAAACCAGAGAAATAATGCTAACTACCTTCTCCTCACTACTCTTTACTGTGAAGCCAGAGGGAAGCTGAGTGGAAGTCATGTGATATGACTTTGGTCTCTCCCAGAGCAATCACCCTTTCACACAAACTGATCGTCTGATCAGATCCCCAAAGACTCTTTCCTATACAAGTTGTGTCTGAATTAACTTACTGGCCTAATTTAACAACCTCAATCCTCATGGGACCTTCAGCCACTCTCCCTGACCAGTATAGGGTATCAGCTTCCCTTCTGCCTTGACTCTATGTTCTAATTTCCTATAGGTTGTAGGATCCAAGCCTTTTCACTCAAATTTCTTCTTCCTTATAGAATGAAAGATCAAATATGAAGGCCTGTCTTTTCCTTCAGTCCAGCTGTCAATGCTTTTATCCTCACACTATGCATTTACCACCTGAAACCTTCAGATCTATTCTCTGGGAACATCTAAAATGAGCCTGTGGGAGCATTTAACATAAAGATATCTATCACTAAAACATTTAATATCTATGTCAATGATGAGAAAAAATAGAATTTTAAAACTTCCCAAAAGGTTAAACCTAAGAATAAATGCTAGGGTGTTTTTCAGTTTCGAAATAATCCAAAGTGCTTTGTATCACTGTCGTAGCAGAGGCCCTTAAACATTTAAGCAGTAACCACCTAGCTAGAGAACAAGAGAGATTTCAACAGAGCAAATGGCAGCAGCCTCCTCTCTTGTTGTGCCGAATAGACATGGCATTTCTGCTCTCAAAACTTGAAAATTCTGACTGTAGCTTGTTCAGAGTGGAGGACTAGAGGTCCCTAGGGCTCTGAGATTTTCAAAAACACCCCCAAATGTTTGAGGCCAGAGGGGGATGGTGCATCAGTTCCAAATTATGACCAAGTAACTGCAAAATTGAAACTACAGGCAATCTCAAGGCTTTTAAAAATCTATTTTTATAGCAATAAAATTATATTTAAGGAGGATGTGAGAGCATTCTAATATGCTTGATATGATGTGCATTGGGACATACATATCTGAAAGAGCTCCCTTGGTAGCAAGTAAGAGTATGTAGGATTCGTAAAGATTTTAAAATAGTCCAGATCCCTGCTGCTGCTGTGGCTGCTAAGTTGCTTCAGTCGTGTCCGACTCTGTGCAACCCCATAGACAGCAGCCCACCAGGCTCCCCCATCCCTGGGATTCTCCAGGCAAGAACACTGGAGTGGGTTGCCATTTCCTTCTCCAATGCATGAAAGTGAAAAGGGAAAGTGAAGCCGCTCAGTCGTGTCCTACTCTTAGCGACCCATGGACTACAGCCCACCAGGCTCCTCCATCCATGGGATTTTCCAGGCAAGAATACTGAAGTCGGGTGTCATTGCCTTCTCTGCCAGATGATGGAAAGTACTCATGGTGGGGTCCTTGGGGACCTCAGGGTTGGGGGGTCACTGGTGAGTGCCCCTCTGAAGTCCTCTTCTCAAGAGACAACTCCCAGATAGGGTTAGGGATAGGGAGTTGTTTCTTGAAAAGAGGACTTCAGAGGGGCACTCACCAGTGACCCCCCAATCCTGAGGTCCCCAAGGACCCCACCATGAGTACTTTCCATCATTTCTCAAAAGCAGAACAGAGAAAGTGCTTGAGACATCAAAAGACCACACAGGCTATGATTCTCTAAATGGCATGATTTTGGCCAACAAAATTATTTCAAGCATGGACTCTGAAAGGACCCTTGTTGTGCGAAACTAAGACCCCTATAGGGTGGAGGAAGGGCCTGCCCTGAGGGAAGGAGAGGGGCTCTGTGGGAGGCACACCCACTGACCTGTCAGCGCCAACCAGACCAGGCTTCGACTGACCATCAGTGGAACGTGAGCACAGTATTCAATGACGGCTCCTTCTCCCAAGGACACACCCAGCGGCTGCAACTAAAATTCTACTTTCCTCACCCCTGGTTCAGCATGCTTTTTAAAAAAAATATATTTTACTTATATATGTGATATACATAAGCACAAGCTTCTTGTAAAAACCAAGAAACATAAAAAAGGAAAGAGTGAAACCCTCCTCCCCCTTGCTCTCCCCAGAGACACTGCTGTTTCCAGGTAGGTAGGCATTTTTCTACATCTTTTTTTAAATGTAAATATATACTCCTTAAACTGTTTTAAACAAAAGAGATCATGTGGTCCATATGATTTTTTTAACTTGCCTTTTGACTTCATGAATATCTTTTCATAATAGTGCACACGGGCTCACCTTTCTTTTTCACTACCACCTCCCATGGACCTCCTACACTTGAGTTACTCGTTTCACTTAGCTGGCTTTTAAAGCAAGGCTGCAGCCTTTACACAGGCATCTCTGAGAACACAGGTGAGGATATACATAAGCCAGATTCCTAGAAGTGGAACTGCTGGGTCAAACTGTATGTACCATTTAAAGCTGGCTGTTTCTATCAAATTTCTCTTCAATGTCATGTCAGTTACATTCCTGTGAGCAGGGCAGGAGACTGGCTATTTCCCTCCCCTAACCTAGAGGTTCTGCTGCTATTCTTTGACACGGCCACATCCAAGCATGACATTCTAAGTTGCATGATCCCATGAGAAGCAAATGAGCTTTAATTTCAACACGGGTGCAATGGATGCTGTCTAAAAATGGCATGACAATTTACTTTTGCCTTGAAAGTATTACAACGAGGCTATTTAAACAGACTGTTGCCTTCTTGCCCTGGATCCCCTCTCAGAGTGGACCGCCTTTAATCCTCCCTTAAAACAGTCAGGAACACGCTGTTTTATGGCAACCACACCATCAAACAAGGAAAAAACCAGCAGCTCTTTGGGCAGAATTAGAATGGAGCTCCCTCCTTCCCCCTAGTTTAGCAACCAACAGCAGAGTGTGTTAAACCAGCATCCTACAAATGGGGTTGGACATTATCTTAATTACAGTCAACATGTTTATAATGCTAAATACATCTGACCTAAAAACTCAGCCTCAAAACAGCATGCATGCGGCTAGATAATCTCAGAATGGGCTGGTGACATTTGGTTGACATTTCCTCTCTCTCTCGTGTGAAAGGGTTGATCACTCACCAGCGATAAGAGAGACAGCCCTAGCTTGCCATTTAAATCCCCTTCCAATTACTTTCCTGCGATTGTATCAGTACTGGAGAAACTGAACTTAGCAGAGATCAGCCTTTGCAACTTCAGCAGAGTCAACCCCACGGTGAAAATTAAGGTATGTGTGTAAGCAGTATTCATTTTCATAAAATGATTAATTCACCCTTGGACAGCAAGGAGATCCAACCAGTCCATCCTAAAGGAAATCAGTCCTGAATACTCATTGGAAGGACTGATGCTGAAGCTGAAACTCTGATACTTTGGCCACCGGATGCGAACAGCTGACTCATTGGAAAAGACCCTGAAAGATTGAAGGCAGGAGGAGAAGGGGACGACAGAGGATGAGATGGTTGGATGGTATCACTGACTTGATGGACATGAGTTTGAGTAAGCTCCGGGAGTTGGTGATGGACAGGGAAGCCTGGAGTGCTGCAGTCCGTGGGGTCACAAACAGTCGAACACGACTGGGTGACTGAACTGAACTGAACCACTCATTTAAAAATATATCCACTTGGGTACGTCTGTGTGCCAGGCTACGCTGGGCACTGGAAGGAGAGTGTAGAAAAGGATCCATTCTGTGCCTCCAGGAGCTCCCGTGAGAAACAGGGACACAGACAGCACCCACAGGATGCATGCCCTGCAGTGGGCTGCCAGCCTGGGGGAGGAAGGGCCACAGAAAGGCTCCGCAGAGGCTGACACCTGAGATAAGGCCCAAACAGATGAAGACAGGAGGGAGGGAGTCCCAGGTGGAAAGAGAGAAAAGGGGTGTCAGCAGAGCCTATTTGAGAGCAGATGGCTCAGACAGTAAAGAATCTGCCTGCAGTGCGGGAGACTGGGATTCGGGAAGATCCCCTGGAGAAGGTAATGGCAACCCACTGCAGTACTCTTGCCTGCAGAATCCCATGCACAGAGGAGCCTGGTGAACTACAGTCCATGGGGTCGCAAACATTTGGACACAACTGCGTGACTAACACACAAGAAGTGAGCAAGGCTGCAGGGAGGGTATGAGGAGGGGAGGGACGAGCCACTTTCATCTGACGGTCTGGCTAGTCACTCATGTGCTGAACGTGCCCTCAGAACATGGAGAGCGTCCCAAAGCAATTACTTTGACAGCCTAAGGGGCCTCATTTGGATCAAATTTTCTAGTGAGTTTCAATTCATCTCTATTCCAAGTCCTGTATCTAGAAGACCACACAGTGCCCACTCCTCAGACCTACGTTTTGCAGGTACTGGAGTTCCAGCCTCGGGCATTCTCACTCCCTGCCTGTGGCTGCCCAAGCTCTGTCCATCCCTCTAGCCCAGCTCCAACACCATGTCCTTTCCAACTCTGCCCATCCCAATGCCCTCCCAGCAGCACTTCCCTCGCCGAGCATTTTCCCCGCCCCGCCCTGTTGTCTCATCCCTCACCGCCACTCCTCTCCCAAAGCAGCACGGAGGACCAGCCAGGCATAGATGAATGTTTGCTGAACCAAACTGCATAAGGGTGCCCTGATCAAACTGATGGCCAAACGAGGAGCGCTTTGACCTTTGAATAGGCCATCTCCTCATTCTGTTATCTTTGAACTCCACAGGATGACAGTGTTAAAATTGAAAGGGCCTCTTGACTTCAACCTTGTGCTTTATTCAGACCACCAACCTTAGTCTTGCTCATGTTCTAATGTGGGTAAGAAGATGGGTACCCAGGGTTTATATACAATCCTCTCTATTTTTTGTACATGATTTAAAATGTGAATGATAATAAAAAGTATTTTTTAATCCACCAGTATGTGAGGTGATGTGGGAGCCCACTTAACAAGAAATTGTTTGGTTAGGCCTGGTTCCTGGTAAACAGAATGGGTTCCTGATCAAAAGAATAAGCTTTAAAGTCCGACAGCTCTAGATTTAAACCTACTGCATCATTTACCAGCTGTATGACTCAGGACACAGCACAGGTCCTTTCTGAATCTTCATTATTTTCATCTGTAAAATGGGGGTGTTGATGATGGCACCCACCTCACAGGGTGAGTGTGAAGGTGGAATCAGATAATAAAAGGATACACATGGTACGATGCCCAGGGGCTCAGAAGAATGGTCCTACTGACATCACCTGGCATCGCCTGCTGTTAGCATCATCATTTTCCTTCTTCTTATATCTTATTTTTAAAACATTCTTTGGTGATGGTTTATTTACATACCTATCTCTACTTCAAGCTCCTCAAACACTGGGATGCTATCTGATTATTTCCAGCATCAAACACCGGAGAAGGCAATGGCACCCCACTGCAGTACTCTTGCCTGGAAAATCCCATGGACGGAGGAGCCTGGTGGGCTGCAGTCCATGGGGCCGCTAAGAGTCAGACACGACTGAAGCGACTTAGCAGCAGCCGCAGCAGCAGACACATGACTTGAATCACAGAAAGTGCTCACAAACTTTATTGATTGCAAACGTCACTGATTATATACATCAGCACACATAAGAATGAGGGGTCTTCCCTGATGGTCCAGTGGTTAAGACTCCAGGCTTCCAATGCAGGGAGCCCAGGTTCGATCCCTGGTCAGGGAATTTGATCCCTTATGCTGCAACTAAGACCCATCACAGCCAAATTAAAAAAAAAAAAAAAGAAAGAAATGGAGGGACAGTGGACAGTGTATGCAATGACCTCTATACAACGAGTCAGACCTCAGGGAACTGTAGGCCCCTGAGATCTCACGGGGTTCTACCCAAACATGCTAGAACGAGCCTTGCAGACCTGCACACATACACCAAGCACTGCAGAAATAAACTTCACTGAAACTATGGTTCCAGCATCCCCTGTTTTGACTTGCTCATGCTTTCATTCATTCAACAAAGGTTAACGAGCAATTCCTGTAAGACAAGCAGTGTGCTGGATGCTCAGGAATATATGCGTGCTAAAGTCACTTCAGTCGTGTCCAATTCTTTGTGACCCTGTGAACTATAGCCCACCAGGCTTCTCTGTCCATGGGATTCTCCAGGCAAGAAACTAGAGTGGGTTGCCATTTGCTTCTTCATAGGAATATATGGAGAAAGGGAAACGAAGGCGGGTTTTGCTCTCAAGAGACACATAACCTAGGGAAAGAGAGAAGTAAGGAGATTATTTCATTACAGTATGGCAAACCCTTCAAAAGAAATAAGAAGGAGAATAGAAGAAGGAAGAAAGAAGGCCTTCTGCAATTAAGTCCTGTTGTTGTTTAGTGCTAAGTCGTGTCTCCTTTTCGACTCCATGGACTGTAGCCTGCCAGGCTCCTCTGTCCATGGAATTTCCCAGGCAAGAACCCTGGAGTGGGGTTGCCATTTCCTTCTCCAGGGGATCTTCTCAACCCAAGAATAGAGCCCACATCTCCTGCATTAGCAGGCAGATTCTTTACCACCGAGAGACCAAGGAAGCCCTAATTATGCCCTACTGAATCTTAAAAGATAAGTAGGAGCAGGCAAACAAAGGAAACAGGGAAGGGTGTTCCAGGCAAGAGGGCACGGCGTGTGCAAAGCGTAAAGACAAGAAAGGACTTTGTACACTCCACAAGCTGTAAGAAGTTCCGAATGTCTGTAGAGATAGTACTAGTGGGAGTGGCAGAGACCACCAGGGTTTGTCTGTTTTTCCTGAAAGTAACTGGGAGTCACTGAAGAATGTTAAGAAGGGCATGAGCTAATATTGGCATTTTGGAATTATCACTTTGTTAGCTTTCTAGCAGCAAAGAGAACCAGAGAAGGCAATGGCACCCCCACTCCAGTACTCTTGCCTGGAAAATCCCATGGACGGAAGAGGCTGGTGGGCTGCAGTCCATGGGGTCACTGAGGGTCAGACACCACTGATCGACTTTACTTTGACTTTTCACTTTCATGCATTGGAGAAAGCAATGGCACCCCACTCCAGTGTTCTTGCCTGGAGAATCCCAAGGATGGGGGAGCCTGGTGGGCTGCGGTCTATGGGGTCGCACAGAGTCGGACACGACTGAAGTGACTTAGCAGCAGCAGCAAAGAGAACAGACTTGGAAAATCTATCATATTCCTATTTTACCGGTAACAGATCTAATATTGTCAAGCCAGAAAAAAATCTTAGAAATCACCTCTTCTAACCCACATATTGTAGAGATGAAAAAACTTACTTTCAAGGGTTATAAGGTAGTTTATCAAAACTACTTATCTTTTAAAAATTACTTAGTGAAATTGAAAACTCTGCCCTACAATTCAGTCCCTCTAGTTCTCACTTTGCTGGCATAGCTCCTAGATAGGCTCCTTTCTATGAACATAGCTCAGGGAAGAGCCTCTTCAACGACTGAAAGCATTTACCTGGTCTGAGAGCTGGTAGAATATATATTCTATGAGCATGAGAAAAATTTTAACTGGTTCTGTCCATTTTCTCCTAGTGATTAAAAAGTTAAACCCTTTTAAACCAGAGATTACTCTTTGAGCTTCTAATACTATTTAAATTACAACTCCCAAATCTTGAATGATGTAACAGACTCAAGTCCAAATGCTGCTTTTTTTAATTCTGTGCATTACATGGTGGTTACTTAACATGACAGAAGGCAACAGGACCAGATTGGCCTGGTAACAAGGTCTTAGAGGGGTTCTCGGTGCGGTAATGCTTGCCATCCCCTCAATCCTCCAAAACAAGAGACAGGTTGAGTATGTCATGTTTATATCCAGGAAATCGCAAAGAAACCCACAGAGGTGCACCTAATCTACGTAATGCTACAGTTTTATGATCCACGGGGTTAGTTCCTTCAAATGACCACAGTAACCAGATCAAGCAGTGCGATACGTCCCAGTTTTAACAGCCCAGAGCTGGCCAGCCATCAAGTCATCATTCCTGAAGCAAACTGTGCAGGGTTAAGTAGATTTCATAAACTAAAACACCAGGGACAGGTTTATTTAGTAGCTATCTAGTGGGAAAAAATTAAGGCAATTGTCTTAACCATGCTGATATAAAAAGCTACTTGCTTCAGCAATACCAGATAACCACAGCAAAAGAGAATGGGAGAATCCCAAACCACATGCACTCTGAAAGGTATTTCCATTTGCTTTAGCAAACATGCAAAAATTCAAATGCATAGCAGCTCCATTATTAGGAATACAATAAATATTGTCATCAATCCCTTCCAAGCAGAGATCCTACAAAGATGCGGTGAGCCTAAGATTTCAGACCTCAGGACCCTTATAAAACACGAGCATCATTTCAACCCTCACAAGAATCTGTGTGTTTAATTCCATTTCTCAAATAGCCAAACAGGCTCAGAGAGGTACAGTCCTTTGCTTACTCTCTCACAGTTTGAAAGTGGCAGCTGCAATGTGAACCCACGTCTATCCAAAACAAAGCCCGGGCTTTTTGCGTTCCAGGCCCCCACATGTGGACTGGCTCCTGACCTGTAGAAGAATCAAGCTGAGATGTGTCTGTGTAGGCCTGGGGGAAATCATGATGGAGCCGCCAGAGAGTGCAGCGTTCAGGAAGTCCTTGAGACTGGACTATTTATCAGGTTTGCTATTTAGATGACCTCCTCCACTGAAGAAGTTAATGTAGAGGTTTTGTTCTTCCCATTTAATGGATCAAGACAACTGAGACTCAGAGACCATGACTTACTTAGATCCCAAGAAAATCAACAACTTTCCTGCATAAACTCCAAATCTGCCAATTGGAGCCCAGGGCTCAGTGTCCCTTCCTTAAGACTTCTTGTTATTCTATTGCCAGTAAAAGCTCTGTATTTATCTGAACAGGAAAGGCATCTTCTTAGATGGAAAGGAAAAAGAACACCTCTTTAAACTGTCTCTGTCTTGCTAAAGTGTCTTACATGTATCTAGTATTATGAAGGCTCATCAGGATAGTTAAATGAAATAAAATGACGTATTTTAAATTTGCTTTTATGGTTGTAAATTAAATTCTCTGAAATATTTTGTCTGTCAAATGAACATTTCATAAGATACCCTCCATTCATCCCACACGCCAGAAACCCAAAGTACAGCCTCATCCACAGTGTCCTAAATTTTACGAGTATTTAATAGTCTTTATTTTTCATTCTGCCAATGAAATACACAGTGAAAGCTTTTGTGCCGTGTTTCATTGGTTGGACAACAACAACCCCGGGCATCACAGCTCATGTTGCTGGACTACTAATTACAAAACAGCAAAATTAAGCTGCAAAGAATCAAGATGTGCAGAAAGTTAGGAAGCAGAACGAAAAGGCATCATGCTTTGAGTGAGTTCATTCTAGATGTGTTCATTATCTGCCAAAGCCTAGGAAAGGCAAATATGGAATTTAAAAAGACACCATCTGTTGTGTGATGTTCAAATTATAAACTTAATCCTTAATTTTTACATCACCTGCTGTTCAATCATTTTCCTTTGGGATTAAGAGGAAAAAAAAAAAAAAGCCAGGTTAGTACATGATCTAAGCAGGTTTAGCAGGATCAATGGAAGTTTTGTGTAAGACTTTTAAATAAGCCCAGTATCACAGTCTGTATATTTTCTCCAGAAAGAAATTCTTATATTGTACTCTTAAAACAAATACTAGTCATACAGTGGTTGCCATTAAGTCACAGGTCCATGACCACACAGAACAAGCCAGTCTTTTCTGTAATTTTTATGTTATTTAAAATCTCTAGACTCTTAGAAAGTAAAAATAGAGATTTTAAAAGTCTTTTAAATCTGTAAAATGAAAAGGAGAGTAATTCCTTGAGCAAAGAAGGAAGTGTATTTTTTTTTTTTTAATTTTTGGTGGGGGGAGGGGGGAGAATGTTTTTGAGACAGAAGGAAAAGTTTATAGCCCAAAGCAACTTTCTGTTTAAGTATCCAAAGGTAACACATGCCACACATAAGAGGAGACTACCACTAAAAAGAAAAAGAAAAGCAACATATCCTTGAAAATGCCCAAGTTTTCTTATGTGTAGATCTGAAATATTCTAGTGTTTAAAACTCACTTAACTACTGTAGTACAAATGCAACATTCAGGGTGGTTTTGAGTTCACAAAATAATTTTATTATATGTAAGAAAGCATACAGGCAGTAAAATTAAGAAAACATTCACAATGCATAAATAACACAGACCTGATGCAGGAGATAGTTTTCAGTAGATATCTTCCTTGTTACCCACTACATCTGAATGTTGAGTCAATTACTTATCCACAAGAATACTTTGTAAACATTTCCAAAAAATTCTCTTGAAATGCCCCACACGAATTAGTATCTGGCAACAGAGACTCAGAATACTTTTTACAATCCAGGTGATGACACAGGAACTTGATGCCAAAGCACAGAGAAAGGGCTAGCATTTGTCAAAAGAGATGCTGATGGCTTTAGGGTGCTTAACACGAAAGGAGAAAGGGGCTCCTGTTTTTTCCGCCAACAGAAGTGTCTTACTCAAGGATGATAACGAGGCACTATCTGCTAGTTTTATACCATTAACAGTTAGACTTTTTAAAAGAAATCAATTCTAAGTTCAGATTAAAGCATTACCAAAATAGCCCCACTGAGCAGCTTGGCTGGTAAGACGGAGAGGAAGGACTTGACCTTTGCCCCTGGGTGAGACTCTTGTGACACACGAGTTAAGGACACTCACTGTCTTCACTGCACATCTCTAACCAGGGCAGTCATTTATCTGGTTCAGAAAAGCTATCTGACACAGGATATGAGCAAAGACAAAAAGGGCCAATTATTTTACATAAATACACAATGGCATATACTTTTTATTGCCACCTAATATAAATTTCGAGTTGGATTCTTCTTCAGCTGACTTTTATTTCAGATATTTACAGAACTGCAAATCATTCTGCTGGGAAAGTCTTTGTCACATAAAAAATTTTGAACACAAGAGTGGCTATGCTTTTTTAAAATCTTTCAAAATCTTTTTAGGAGAATAAAGCTATCACAGCATTTGTCAATTCTCATCTCCTATTTAGCTGTGCCAATAAATTTTAAGGAACAGTCACAGCTTCATTTTCTGTTCGTCTTTGCTGCGTTTCTGGAAGTTACAAATGAGCATTTAGGCTCTCAGAGAGTCTGTGTTTGTTTCATTGGCTTATAAAGTGCTAGTCAAATGAACAAAATGCTATTTTAAGATCTCAGATAACTCATTCTATTAAATATGATAAATATAGATTTAATATAATAAATTTAAAATATCCATATAATACAATAAATAAATAAGACCAATATCAACTAAGCATCAATTCTGGGAGAAAAAAAGTCCCATTCCTACTGTAAGGCTCAATTTTTTTTTTTTTTTTTAGGAATAATTTATAAAGGCATGCACCTACCTTTACAATCTGAAAACTTTGCTTGGACCAGTGTTAGCACCTGTTTGTACACAGCAAACTCAACCCTTCTCATTTCCTTCCTGGAAAGCTTCAATTTTAAAGCGAAGCTGTTCATTGTTGATTCTTTGCCCTATTTTAAAGTCCTAAGAATCAGTTTCTAAAAATAACTTTGGAGCCAAAGACAGGTCCCTTGTGAACATTCGCTTCACCTGTGTCCCTCCTGATTCACTATGAACACCACAGAAAACACACTGGAACGCAGATTAAAGTGTAGATAGCTGTGTGTTGAGGGGAAGCAGCAGGGGAGAGCTCGCCCGACATCTCGAGTCTCAGCACGCCTTAGTTTTCTCACCACGAGCCTCAGAGAAAACTCTTGCAGCTTTTGGGACGAGCGTGACTGGCAGGATTCGCCCCAGGGCTCAGGTCGGGTGCTGCCCGTTTTGTGTGATGGGCTGGATCTTCTCAAGAGAGACGTCAGTGTCATAGTCCAAAATGACAGACAGGGCTGGGGACAGCTTCTCCAAGGGCTTGGCTATTCCCACCGCCTCCTCCTTCTTCAGGCCCTCAGAGGAGCCCACAGCGTGTGGGATCAGATACACCACATTGCAGTCCTTGGAGATGGAACCCCGAGGCTCGTGATGGCTGGAAAACACCACAGCCCCATTGTTATTGATGCTAACCGTCTCTATGGCATTATTCGTCGTCGGGCAAAGCCTGTAGCATCCTAAGAGGGTGGAAAATGCCTTCCGAAAATCAGCATTAAAGGCATAAATGATGGGGTTCAAGGAGGAATTAGCCCACCCAAACCACACAAACACGTCAAAGGTGATGGAATCGATGCAGAAGGGCTTGGTCTCTCCAGACCCACAGAAGGGCACCATGCAGTTCAAGATGAAGAAAGGGAGCCAGCAGCACACGAACACCCCCATGATCACCGACAGAGTCTTCAGAACTTTAGTCTCTCTTTTGAAGGACATCTTAAAGGAGCTTTCTGGTTGAGAACACTCCATGGGGTTTCCATTACCTGTAGTGGTCTGGCAGTTCTTGGCATGGACTGCTGCCCTCTCCAAGGCTGAGATACGCCGTATTTGTTTCTGGGCGATCCTGTAGATCCTGGTGTAGGTGACAATCATGATGGCCACAGGGATGTAAAAGCTTATTAGAGAGGATGAAATGGCATATGTCCTGCTCAAGCTGGAGTCACAGTTGTTGATGGTCTTGCCCAGGGAAGTGGCATTTCCCTCAGAGGGACCTGTGGGTTTCGCCTTGTGCCAGCTGAGCTGCACGGGGATGAAGGAGATAAGAACCGACAAAGTCCATGCCACACTGATCAGAATGAAGGCTGCCTTGGGGGTCATCTTCCTCTCATACCGGAAGGGGCTAGAGATGGCCCAATACCTGTCCACACTGATCACACAGAGATTGAGGATGGATGCGGTGGAGCACATGATGTCAAAGGCCACCCAGATGTTACAGAAGGACCCGAAGGGCCAGAAGCCAGCGATCTCGGCCACTGCTTTCCAGGGCATGACCAAGACGGCCACCAAGAGATCCGATACAGCCAAGGAGATGACGAAGAAGTTGGTCACCTTGGATCGCAGGTGGCGGAACCTGATCACGGCGGCACAGACCAGCGTGTTCCCCAGGAGGGTGGATAGGATAAGCAGCGACAGGAAACAGGCTGTGAGAATGCGGAAGGAGAAGTCCCTCTCCGCCACCAGCCCGGTGCCTTCCATGGTAGACGTGTTGAGAGTCCTCATCTTCCTGAGGGTGAGCACAGAGGGGGCTCGGACACCCCCAAGTTCCTAAGCAGGGATTGGGGATCGGTCAGACCTGCAGGAGTCCTCACGGGCCACGCAGCCCCTTGCCCAGCCCCACTTGCTCTCCTGGGTGGAGGTCCTCACCAGCATTCCACCAGACGGCTGCAACAACCGAGTGGCAGGAGCCTGCCCATGGCAGTCCGAGTCAGCCCCTTGGAAGGTCCCTCTTGCTCTCTACAACTGTCTTCTGACTTCCTTGCTCCAGGTCACTGTCGTGGGGACAAGATGACCCTTCAATGCCTCCTGGAAAGCCCTGGTTATTTAGCATATTCTAAGCTGTCAAGCCAGAGACTCTCAGGCCTCTACCGAGCTAGTCAACTGTCGTCACATTCCGGGTCTGTGGCCTCTCTGGTGGTGACAGACAATTCTCCCCTCTGAGGCGCAGCTTAAAATACATGCCCCTCTCCTCCAAGCCCCGGGCTCTGCAGCAGCTCCCCTAAAGCCCTAGAAAGCAAAGAGAAAGCAAAGGTCGTTTGCCGAAAGGAGCAGATCGCATCTTCACTGTCAAGCCCAACCCAGCTCCCTCTGAGCCACCTACCTTGCCTTGGGGTTGTCTCTCTCCAAGCCCCCGGGAGCTCCTGGAGCTCGGAGAGCAGTCTTCGGAGGCGATGCCGCGCCAGGGCACCCAGGAGGCGCGCCTGAGTCCTGCCCTGCGCGCGCAGCTTGGGTTCCGTGACCGATGCGCAAAAATCGCAGGAGCAGGTTTGGGACAAGGATCCCGGGCCAGGTCTACAGAGAGCTGGCGTTGCCCCCCACTGCCTCGAATGGCTGGAGGCGGTTCAAAGCGGACGAGACCCCGGGAAAGGGCTTCCAGGCTCTCGGAGAGAGGGCACCCCCAGTACTACTCACCTGGGCAGCTACCTTTCTCCCGGGGCCGAGCGCCCGGGCACCCCTCGAGCTGCCTCTGGCCCCTCGGGGATGAGCCCTGCGCCTTCCCGCGTAACTGCCCGCTTCCTCCCGAGAGCCCGTGGGCACACGAGGCAGAGAGAGCCGAGCTTGTACCGGAGGGCGCCCGGGCCGGCCGGATTCCCTCGGGGCACAGCCCACCCCGCCCCCGCGTCCCCTCCCCTGCCCCGGAGGCGGGCCTCGCTTGACAGGCAAGAGTTGCGGGCGACAGCCGCACGTGGTTCGCCCGGCTGGTGCCGCGGGCGAAAGGGGTGGGGGGAGCCCAGCTGAGTGCTTGCCCGTCCCGGGTTACCTCGCCAAACCCCGGGCCCCCGGAACCCAGGACGGCACCGGGACAGGGGCCCGTGAGAAAAGACCCCTAAGTGAAAGCCTCAAGCAAGCCCGAGTCTCCAGGAAGCAAAGCTCCGCGCGCCATCCAGCGCCTGCGGGGGTCAACCCCATGCCCTTCTCATGACCAAACGCAAGCTGGGAGCCGGCTCACTCTTCCACGCACATCAACCTCCAGAACAGCCCGGCTCCGACAGGCGCTGCCTCCGAGGGCCCCTCAACTGGGATGAAACGTGCCCCGCGAGCGCCTGTACTCACCGGTCGCCGGGAGGGCTCCGCGCAGGAGCGCGCCTGGGCGGGTGCGCTCCACTGCGCCCCGAGGGCGCTCACCTGGCGCCCAGCTTGGGTAGCGCGCGCGTCCACGGCTGTGGTCAACGCCGGACTGCAGCCTTTGCCCGGCGCTCGGCGAGCGCTGCAAGCCCAGCGCCACGCTTTCAGCGGGCCCGGGGCGCCCTCTGCCGGCCGTTTTGGCTTCCAGCGCCCCGACTGCGCCCTCTCAGACCCCAGCCTCGCCGCGCCTGGACCCACACTTCCTCGACCATGACTGCCAGAACCTGGGAAAGGGGGTGGAGTTCTCTGCTTTAAATCCCTAAAAACTGACAAGGGTGAAAATTTTCTTTTGCTGGCACTTCATTCCTTGAGCCAATGTACAATATTTTCCAGAGCGCTTACTGCAGGTACCAAGAGCAACAGGATAAGCAAGATGCAAGCTCTTCTCCCAAAGAGTAAACCAGAGAGATCTGGCATTTACTGAACAGACTCTGGGTCCCAGACACACGCTATATGTCGCCCACCCCTTAAAAAAAAATATCCCTCCTCTTAAACTTCCTCATCTCCATTCTGCCCAAGTGGAAAATCGGGTTCAAAAATGTACCCAAAGTTACAGGGTTGCTGAGGGTGTGCCAGCTGCCTGACTCCCACCTTCGTGTTATTTTCACCTACACATCACTGCCTTCTGGGAACTCTGAGTCTAGTCTGGGATTCCACAAACTACATAATTACCCACAAAGCTTATTTAAGGAAAGGACAGGATGGAAGCAAGGGAGCCTGGAGATGACTGCCTCTGAGCCCCTCCCCTGCTGTCCTGGACAAAATCTCAGGGAACAGACTTCACAACTAAAAGGCAGAAATTACCTTTATGTAAATGGTGACATCGCAGTGCCTTGCTGTGCCTTCCTAAGAGTAGGGAAGATAAGCGAGTAGTTTCCATGTCAGACTGCCTGGCTTCCTGTCCCTACCCTGCCACCGCCGGTCATATATGCCCTCTCCCCTCTCCGAGCTTGCTTTCTTCCTCTATAAAATAGTGACGGCATAAAAGGTTTGTTCTAAATATTCAAGGAGATGATGTTTGTTGAGGGCTTGGCACGGAGCCTAGGACCCAGTCAGTTCCCTTTCCTGGTAGGAACCCCTGGGGGCTCATTAGAAAATCTATAGTCTTATTTCGCTGAGAACCTCACCCCACATTGAAAGCCACAATTTTCTTGGTAAAAACCCTGACTCTAAATAATAATTCCATTCAATTAGCCAGTACAAGCTGCACCTTGGTTTTCAATGAAAGAACCGCATTACAGACAGCAGACCCTCCTTCGCTCCCATACCCAGCTGTTCTCCCATCCTCACCTTTACTGTCCCACACAGTGGGACATGGGGCATGAGTCATGGTCACAGATGCAAGCTTTGCCACAAACCTGCCCAAAGAACCACATGCTTGCAGAGTCTTAAAGCCATGCTTAGCATAATACTTCCAGACCATTTTCCTTAAAGTAGTCATTCCCCAAACTTCCTGGCTGTATTGCATCTTTCTCTCCCTTTTCCTAACAAGTGAAAGGATATGCTTCTGGTTGAAGATAGCCATGTCAGCCTGAACATTCTACCCATGAACTCCCCACATTCTGCCCACCCACCCTGGAGTGTTTCCACTGCGATTACCCAGAAACACACAGGTAGGGAAAATTCAGCAATAACCTTAAAGGCAGGAAGCGGGGAATCCTTTTCTGGAGAATAAAAGGCAGATTGTAGTGACTGAGCACGCATGAACAGGATTGAACTGGAGGAAGGAGTTGACCCGGGATTTTTCATCTGAGAAGAAACTCCATGAGAACACGCTACAAGATAAAAGTAACAGGGCCTGGAGGTCAGGACAAGGCCAGTGTGAGGTGTAAATTTCTAGTGATTCCCCTGAGAAATACACCCAGCGTCCAAACCTCCCAGAGTCAATAACCCTGGCACTTCCCACTGCTCTTTAGATCAGAGCCCAGTGGCAACCAGTCTGATATCCAGTGGCGTCACATTCAATGAAACAACAGTTCAACAGCTGAAAAGTATTTGAACTGAAATTTAAATATGAACCAAAACCTCCGTTGGAGGGAAATGACTTTCACATCACACTTCATATCCTCTTTCTCTCAAGCTCAGCAGCTGCTCAACAACAACCACACACACACACAAAGCTTTCTTTTCTTTGCTTGAAAAATTCCCTAAATTCTTTCCAAGCTATCCCACACTGACCTGTGTCTTTTTCTCTCAACACATTCACCTGAAAAGTCTAGGTTATCAAATCTACGTATTGTACAGCTTGAGAAGTATATCTTCTAAGAGAAAACTTCTGCCATTTTTACTGTCTGGACCTCCAATTTTCTCCTTACCCATAACATATACTCCCTGCCCCGAAAAGACTCAGGAATGCAGCTAGAGGAGGGAAGACTCTGTGAATACCTAACGGGATAATTTTGTTTCCTGTCACCCAAAAAACGAAAGAGTTGGACAATTTCTTACAATTCCAAGACGGACTCCTGAGGTCTCTTTCTGGCAAACGTAGGTTATTGATTTTTGAACATCATTGCTAATGGAGCAGGAGAAAGGAAAGTGTAACTTAAATCTCAGGGTTTTTTCCACTTTGCAGAGAGTGTGAATTTCAGAGGAACTTACAGTTTGGCTAGAAAGTGAGCATGTTAGTTGCTCGGTCGTGTCTGACTCTTTGTGACCCCATGGACTGTAGCCCGCCCGTCTCCTCTGTCCTCGGAATTCTCCAGGCAAGAATATTGGAGTGGGTAGCCATTCCCTTCTCTTGGGAGGATCTTCCAACACAGGGATCAGGTTTGGGTTTTTTTCCCCCATGTTTTCTCTCCCGAAGCCAAGGTGAAACAAAATCTTCCGTTTTGTTCTATAAAAATCTCCCCCACAAACATCAGGAACTGAATATAAATGCAAGCAGGTATTAGCATTAGATCGTGCCGGGAATGTAAACCTCAGCACAAAAGCACCTTTGTTTCCCAAATTGGCATGTCTTTTAAGCACTACCATGATTTATGCACTGCAGGGAGGGGGAAGTTAAAATGTTGCTTTTCAATAAATTTTTATTTGGCACTTGTAAAAGTAAATGAATGCAGAAGGCACGCTATCATAGGGGAGCTTAAGCTCATAAAAGACTAAATAAAACAACTGATCTGTCAAGTATAACAAATGAAATATTTGGGAGGCTTTAGGATATTAGCTAATTTAGTTAATTTAAATTAGCTAATAGGATATTTAAATTATATTTAATTTAATTTAAATTTAATATTTAATTTATATTTAATTTAACTTAGATTAGCTAATAGGATATTAGCTAATTTAATACCCTAAAGTGATTGCTTATAATGTTAGTGAGAAGAGATAAAGGTTGGCTGACCTTGACTAAATAGCTAGAATGCTTGTTTTACATCATAAATACAACTTCTCTGAAAATTCCTGATCCCATGTTGAAATTTCTTCTCCTATAGCTTATTATATGATTCAAAAATCAACACTATTAAAAATTTTCAATCCACAAGTACCACGTTGGGTGGAGGTTGCGAGGTAGTCCATCTCACATACTGTGTGTGTGTTACTGTTGGGTCTTTCTTGGTTGCCTTTGCTCTCTGTTGTCTGACTTCTGTAGGCTTCCCTGAGTCGTTTTTATGATTTCTTTTTATCTCCTTCATTGCCTTATTGTCTATAATCCTTTGTTTTGATATTTTCGTGCTATTTTCATGCTTTAGGGTTCACATCATATACATGAGACGATGTATAAGATGTAGTTACAGACATACGGTTTTACTGTGTTTCACAGATATTGTGTGTTTTACAAATTGAGGATCTGTGGCAACTCTGAGCAAATCTGTCAGTGCCCTTTTTCCAACAGTGCTTGATCGCTTTGTGTGTTTCTGTCACATTTTGGCAATTCTTATAACATTTCAAAGTTTTTCATTAATTTATATTTGTTATGGTGATCAGTGAGCTTTGGTGTTCCTGCTACAACTTGCTGAAAGCTCAGGTGATGGTTACCATTTTTTAGCAATCAAGTATTTTCTTAAGGTATGTACAGTGCTTTTTAATATATAATGCTATTGCACACTTGGTAGACTACAGTATAGTGTAAAACACAACTGTGTATGTACTGGGAAATCAAAAAATTTGTGTGACACATTTTATTTGTGATATTCACTTAATTGTGGTGGTCTGGAAATAGACCCACGGTAGCACTGCAGTACGCCTATATATACCTTCTATCAGACATATGTATGATATTTTATAGATCTGTGAAAGACATGTTATGTCTTATACATCTTTTTCATAGACTGTCTTCAAGTGAAATGCACCATTGTTTGTATAGTTAAGAAATTCACAATAGTATTTTTCTATGTCTTTCCTTTCAATCTTTGTGTTGTTTTGTCATATATTTTACTTCTATAATGATATAAATCCCAGAATACATCACTGTAATTTTTCTTTAAATAGTCAATTATCGGCAGCACTGTTAACAATATCCAAGACATGGAACCAACCTAAATGTCCACTGACAGATGAATGGATAAAGAAGATGTGATATATAAATACCCAAAGGACACTACTTAGTCATGAAAAAGAATAAAATAATACCATTTACAGCAACATGGATGGACCTAGAGATTATCATACTAATTTAAGTAAGTCAGATAGAGAAAGACAAATATCATATGATATCATTTTAACATAATGTAAAGTATGACACAAATGACCTTATCTATGCAACAGAAACAGACTCACAGATAAGAGAGAAAAGACTTGTGGTTGCCAGGACGGTTAGGAGGTGGGGATTGGAAGTTCAGGGTTAGCAAAAACGAACTGTTATATATAGAATGGATAAACAGCAACACTTCACTGTATAGCACTGGGAACTATATTAGTATCCTGGGATAAACTGCCACTCCAGTACTCTTGCCTGGAAAATCCCATGGACGGAGGAGCCTGGTGGGCTGCAGTCCATGGGGTCACGAAGAGTTGGACACGACTGAGCAACTTCACTTTCACTTTTCACCTTCATACACTGGAGAAGGAAATGGCAACCCACTCCAGTGTTCTTGCCTGGAGAATCCCAGGGATGGGGGAGCCAGGTGGGCTGCCGTCTATGGGGTCGCACAGATTCAGACACCATTAAAGCAACTTAGCAGCAGCAGCAGTGATAAACTATAGTGAAAAAGAATGTACATCCACACATATAACTGAATCCCTTTGCTGTACAGCAGAATTAACACAATATTGTAAGTCAACTATACTTCAATAAAATAAATTTTAAATAGTCAGTCATCTTATAAAGATATTAAATAGGAAAGAACTATTATGTATTTATGGCATAGTGATGCAGCCATGAAATTAAAAGACGCTTACTCCATGGAAGGAAAGTTATGACCAACCTAGATAGCATATTCAAAAGCAGAGACATTACTTTGCCAACAAAGGTCTGTCTAGTCAAGGCTATGGTTTTTCCAGTGGTTATGTATGGATGTGAGAGTTGGACTGTGAAGAAAGCTGAGTGCCAAAGAATTGATGCTTCTGAACTGTGATGTTGGAGAAGACTTTTGAGAGTCCCTTGGACTGCAAGGAGATCCAACCAGTCCATCGTAAAGGAGATCAGTCCTGGGTGTTCTTTGGAAGGACTGATGCTAAAGCTGAAACTCCAGTACTTTGGCCACCTCATGAGAAGAGTTGACTCAATGGAAAAGACTCTGGTGCTGGTAGGGATTGGGGGCAGGAGGAGAAGGGGACGACAGAGGATGAGATGGCTGGATGGCATCACCGACTCAACACACATGAGTTTGGGTGAACTCCGGGAGTTAGTGATGGACAGGGAGGCCTCGTGAAGAGTCCGACATGACTGAGCTACTGAACTGAACTGAACTGAACATATATGTCTCTTCTGATGCTCTTCATTCTTCTGAAACTAGATCCATAGTTTCATCTGGTGTCATCTTTCTGATTGAAGGATGAACTTTAACTTTTCTTACTACACAGATCTTCTGGGATTGATTCTTTCAACTTCTATATCCCTGAAACGTCTTTCTTTTGCCTTCATTTCTGAAAGATGGCCTGCTAGGGAGAGGATTCTGGGTTGACAGGTTTTTCCTTTTTGTGCTTTAAAAGGTTGGTCCACTGTTGTTTTATTTGCATTGTTTTCAGTGAGACATCTGATGTCAGCTTCACCTTTGTCCTTCCGTATGGAACATATCTTTTTTCCCCTGCCTACTTTTAAGATTTTTTTCCTTTATTATTGATTTTGATCAATTTAAAGGTGTGTGGGTTTATAGTTTTTGTCAAATTTGGAAAATTTTGGCCCTTAATTTTTCAAATTTTTATCTGTTTCCCCTTTGTTTCAGGTTCTTCAATCATATGTGTGTTAGACTGCTTGGGATTGGCCTACGGCTCACTGATGCTTATTCTATTTTATTTACTCTCTTTTCTCTGCATTTTCATTTTGAACATTTTCTGTTGCTATATTTTGAGTTCACTAATATATTTATTTTTCACTGTCTAATCTGTTCTTAATCCCATATATGAATTTTCCATCTCATCATTTGTAGCTTTCTTCTCTTGAAGTTCTTTTTGTGTCTTTTTTACATCTTCTATGTCTCTACTTAACATTCTGAATGTATGACATATATTTATAATAAGTGTTTTACTGTTCCTCTTCACTAATTCCAATCTCTGCATCAGTTCAACTGATTGCTTTTACTTCTTATTATGAGTTTCACTTTTCCAGTTCTTTTCATGCTTAGCAACTTTTGACTGGATTCCATACACTGTGAATTTTATCTTTGGGGTACTGGATCTTTCTATATTCCTACAAATATTCTTGAATTTCGTTTTTAGAACACATTTAAATTTCTTAAAAACAGTGTGATCTTTTCAGGTATGGCTTTTGTGGTGGTCTGTTTAGGTTGAACGAGAGCAGTGTTTAGTCTGGGACTAATTGTCTTCCTTGACTGGGGCAAGATTCTCCTGTGTGCTCTCTCCAGTGCCGTGTGAGTTATGAGGTTTTCCAATCTGGTTGGTGGCAACAAACCTTGTTCCTGGTCCTGTGTGAGTTCCCTGTAATATAATCTCCACACTCCCATATCCTCACATCATATACAGTAAATTCTCTACATACAAACAAGTTCCATTTTGAGAGCTTGTTAGTAAGTCCAATTTGCTCATAAGTCCAAAGTACTTAGCCTAGGTACCCAACTAACACTATTGGTTATATAGTACCATACTGGAATAGGTTTGTAATACTTTCCACAAAAATAATACACAAGAAAACGTTTTTAATCTTATAGTACAGAACCTTGAAAAGTATGTCCAAGCTGGGTTTAGGAAAAGAAGAGGAACCAGAAATCAAGTTGCCAACATTCACTGGATCATAAAGAAAGCAAGGGAATTCCAGAAAAACATCTACCTCTCTTCCATTGACTGTGCTAAAGCCTTTGACTGTGTGGATCATAACAAACTATGGAAAGCTCTTAAAGAGATGGGAATACCAGAACATCTAACCTGTTTCTGTGAAACCTGTATGCAGGTCAAGAAGCAACAATTAGAACCTTACGGAACAGCTGATTGGTTCAAAATTGAGAAAGAATTGAGCAGTCCGCTGCAGCCCTGTTTAACCTATAGGCTGAGCACATCATGAGAAATGCTGGGCTGGATGAGTTACAAGCTTAAATCAAGATAGGCAGGAGAAACATCAACAACCTTAGATATGTGGATGATACCACTCTGATGGCAGAAAGTGAAGAGGAACTAAAGAGCCTCTTCATGAGGGTGAAGGAGGAGAGTGAAAGAGCCAACTTAAAACTAAATATTAAAAAAAAAAAAAAAAAAAAAACTAAGATCATGGCATCCAGCCCCATTATTTCATGGCAAATAGAAGGGGAAAAGGTGGAAGTAGTGACAGATTTCCTCTTCTTGAGCTCTAAAATCACTGTGGATGGTGGCTGCAGACATGAAATCAGAAGACAATTGCTTCTTGGCAGGAAAGCGATAACAAACCTAGAAAGTCTGTTGAAAAACAGTGACATTACTCTACCGACAAAGGTCTGTATCATCAAGGCTATGGCCTTCCCAGTGGTCAGGTACAGTTGTGAGAGCTGGACTGTAAAGAAAGTAGAGCACCAAAGAATTGATGCTTTCAAACTGTAGTGCTGGAGAAGACTCCTGAGAGTCCCTTGGACAGCAAGATCAAACCAGTCAATCTTCAGGGAAATCAACCCTGAATACTCATTGGAAGAATTAACGCTGATGCTGAAGCTTCAGTATTTTGGTCATCTGATGTGAACAGAGGGCTCATTGGAAAAGTCCCTGATGCTGGGAAAGATTGAGGGCAGAAGGAAAAAAGGGTGTCAGAGAATGAGATGGCTAGATGGCATCACCGATTCAATGGACATGAACTCGGGCAAACTTTGGGAGATGGTGAGGGACAGGGAGGCCCAGCATGTTGCAGTCCCTGAGGTTGCAAAGAGTCAGACATGACTGAGCAACAACAACATGGTAAAACAGCTGGCATACAAGGGCTGGCATCAAGTGAACAGGCAAGAAGAATTACTGACTGGAGGAGGGAGGGGAGGTGGAGATGGCAAGACTGAAGGATTGTCAGCAATAGGAGATGGAGGGCAAGCTGCACTTTCATTCATGCCTTACATGACTGGACATGCAAACACACATTTACATTTTTGAAAGTTTTCTACTTAATGGTTCATATGTAGGGGACTTACTGCACTGATGAGTTTCCTGTGAATACTCTGCTACTGCTAAGTCACTTCAGTCGTGTCCGACTCTGTGCGACCTCATAGACGGCAGCCCACCAGGCTCCCCTGTCCCTGAGATTCTCCAGGCAAGAATACTGGAGTGGGTTGCCATTTCCTTCCCCAATGCATGAAAGTGAAAGTAAAGTGAAGTTGCTCAGTCGTGTCCAACTGTTAGCGACCCCATGGACTGCAGCCCACCAGGCTCCTCCGTCCATGGGATTTTCCAGGCAAGAGTACTGGAGTGGGTTGCCATTGCCTTCTCCAAATACTCTAAGGGATGCTAAAGGCCTCTGGAGTTCCCTGTCTGTCTGTCTCTCCAGGTCTCTCTTTGCAGTACTTTATTCTGTGATCTCCAGCTGCCTTGATGTCCCCGGACTCTAAATGATGTCTCTTCAATCTAGGAGTCCACCAGACTCCATCTGTGCTACCCTTCCCCTCACCATGACCTGGAAATTCTCTTGAGTCAATAAGCTGGGACAGCTATAAGTCTCACTTCATTTGGTTCCCATCTCTGAAGGATCACCATCCTTTATTGTATGGTATCCCATATCTTAAAAACCATTGTTTCATACATTCTGCCCAATTTATTGCTTGCTTCAGATAGGAGGATCTATCCAGTCTCTATTACTCCTGTCTGGAAATAGAAATCTCAGCTTTTAAAATTTTAAGTCTAAAAAAGGCAAAGGAATCTAAGCCAACAAAGGAAATTGGGATTGGAAACAAAGATTAGTACAACAATACTGATTTTCTTCTGGTTTTCTTTGCACCTCCAAACTGCTCCTGGCCCATGGCTCTGGGCTGCCACAAGCACCAGATCTAGCCCTGGCCCACCTGTGTTATGACTCCAGTGTTCTCCCTCTTCCCCCATCTAATTCCCTCAGTTTTGAGAGATACTTGGAGTCAGTTTGGCCCAGTCTGGCCTTCTGGGGTTGTGGACAGAGTCAGTTCTCTGAGAAGAAATGGAATGGTAACAAATGGCATCATGCGTTCTGTAAATATTTATTGAGTACCTGTTATTGGCCAGGTGCCTTACTAGATGCTGAGGCCACAGCACCATACAAAGAAAACACCCCTGTCCTCGTAGCATTAATATTCCTGCACTAAATCATGCCCAGCTTTTTATAACAAATTGCCCTGAGTTTCAACTTTGTTGAAAGAAAGGATGTTCTTACTGACAAACCATAATCTAAGCTAAGATAAAAGATGGGCTTATTCAGAAAAGTTGTTTATACTATGTAAATACAGAATCTATTTAAGTCACCTTAAAGAGTCTTCTTTAGGCCATTTACAGAAAATACAAGGCCCAAGGGAGAGGCTTTGCAGAGAAAATGCCGAAGCAGGCTTTTGTAAATCAACGCTCTGTGAAGACTCAAAAGAAGCTAATTTGTCTGTTGGGCCTATGGGACAATGCATGATTAGAGGACTCCAGAGAGCATCCCTCAATTCACAAAAGAATTCACGAGTATGAAATGGCAACCCACTCCAGTATTCTTGTCTGGAAAATTCCATGGACAAATGAGCCTGGTGGGCTGCAGTCCATGCAATTGCAAAGAGTTGGACACAGCTGAGGAAGCACACACACACCAAAGAGTCAAAGCAGCTTTTCCAGCTTCGGGAAGGTACATAGAGGGACCAGGGGAGACTCCCCAGAGGAGGCAACATTTGATCTGCTCTTAAAAGAAAGAAAGGAAAAAATCCAGATGAAGTGAGGGAAAGGTATGTTTGAGAAAGAGAACACAGTATATGTGATGTGATGGCAATGGGAGAGGGGGTGGGGAATGATGAAAGAGGAAGTTGGAAGATGGAAGAAATATAAAGAAGAGGGCCCACCCCTGCTTTGGAAACCTGAGCAATTTTAAGGTCAATCAATATGCTTTGATTTAGAGGCTTCGGGGTGGATCTCAAGAATAACTAGCAGGACTTGTGTTCATGGAATAGAGAAACTAGAGGCAGAAGCCCCCACATAGCTCAGTGGCTCCAATTTGGAAGACATAGGGAACATGGAGGAGCATGGTCAACACTCTTGCAGACAGAATCCTGGGATCCTTGTGAAAAGGTTTCCTCTCCACACCACCCATGAGCTGTGTGGCTTCAGGTTCTAGCCCCTACTTCTCTGGAACTACTGCGTCACCAACTGCTTACTCAGAATCCCCACCAGGCCATCATAACTGTGTCCCCATCTTCCTCTGTTCTGTTCCTCTTGTGATTCTTCTCTTGGTGAAAGACATCTGACTCCCCCAGGTACAACAGTGGGACTCGACACATTACCTGAGGTCTTTACTTGCTTTTTCCTACCTTTAAAATCATATCCCCACCTTTTTATTCTTCTGAGATTCATGGAGACTCCCTTTTCTTTCTTTCCAAAACTACTATTCTATTCCAGGTCTCAATATCTCTCATTCGGTTAGTGCAACCAGCTTCCCAATCATCGTCCCAGCATATGTCTTCCTGAGTTGTTAAGTCATAGGTTATGTGTCTCTCATCTTCACAGATACCTTGTGAAATGGGATGAGCAGAACCTTTCACTGCTCTTCCCATGTTCCCACCTGACGCTACTGGATATGGTAGCAAGTATTATATGTTACTTGTCCCTTTCTTTAACATGTAATACTTCCTTATATGTTATATTGGCTCTTAGATTTCTGTAGGCATCACCTCATTCAATTCGATTCTAGAGAAACCACTGTTATTTTCAGCTTTGCAAAGGAAACCCTCCTAATTACACGCAAAGGAACAGCAACAACAAACAGAAAAGCTTATAAAAATTTTACCAGACCCACTCCCATACTTTACATTTTAAGGTAACAGGATTAGAACTTAACAATAGAAAAATCTTACCAAGCTCAATGAAACTATGAGCCAAGCCATATAGGGCCACCCAAGACAGACAGGTCATGGTGGAGAGGTCTGACAGAATGTGGTCCACTGGAGAAGGGAATGGCAAACCACTTCAGTGTTCTTGCCTTGAAAACCCCATGGAAAGTAGGAAAAGGCAAAAAGATAGGACACTGAAAGATGAACTCCCCAGGTTGGTAGGTGCCCAATAAGCTACTGGAGATCAGTGGAGAAATAACTCCAGAAAGAATGAAGTGACAGAGCCAAAGCAAAAAGAATACCCAGTTGTGGATGTGACTGGTGGTGGAAGTAAAGTCTGATGCTGTAAAGAGCAATACTGCATAGGAACCTGGAATGTTAGGTCCATGAATCAAGGCAAATTGAAAGTGGTCAAACAGGAGATGACAAGAGTGAATGTTGACATTCTAGGAATCAGCAAACTAAAATGGACTGGAGTGGGTGAATTTAAATCAGATGACCATTATATCTACTACTGTGGCCAAGAATCCCTTAGAAGAAATGGAGTAGCCATCATGGTCGACAAAAGAGTCCAAAATGCAGTACTTGGATGTAATCTCAAAAACGACAGAATGATCTCTGTTCATTTCCAAGGCAAACCATTCAATATCACGGTAATCCAAGTAATGCACCAACCAGTAACACTGAAGAAGCTGAACAGTTCTATGAAGACCTACAAGATCTTCTAGAACTAATACCCAAAAAAGATGCCCTTTTCATTACAGGGGACTGGAATGCAAAAGTAGGAAGTCAGGAGATACCGGGAATAACAGGCAAACTTGGCCTTGGAGTACAGAATGAAGCAGGGCAAAGGCTAATAGAGTTTTGCCAAGAGAACACACTGGTCATAGCAAACACCCTCTTCCAACAACACAAGAGAAGACTCTACACATACACATCACCAGATGGTCAACACCAAAATCAGATTGATTATACTCTTTGCAGCCAAAGATGGAGAAGCTCTATAGAGTCAGCAAAAACAAGACGGGGAGCTGACTGTGGCCCAGATCATGAACTCCTTATTGCCAAATTCAGACTTAAATGGAAGAAAGTAGGGAAAACCATTAGACCATTCAGGTATGACCTAAATTAAATCCCTTACAATTATACAGTGGAAGTGAGAAATAGATTCAAAGGATTAGATCTGATAGACAGAGTGCCTGAAGAACTATGGACAAAGGTTCATGACATGATACGGGAAACAGGGATCAAGATCATCTCCAAGAAAAAGAAATGCAAAAAGGCAAAATGGTTGTCTGAGGAGGCCTTACAAATAGCTGAGAAAAGAAAAGATGCAAAAGGGAAAGGAGAAAAGGAAAGATACACCCATTTGAATGCAGAGTTCCAAAGAATAGCAAGGAGAGATAAGCCTTCCTCAGTGATCAGTGCAAAGAAATAGAGGAAAACAATAGAATGGGAAAGACTAGAGATCTCTCCAAGAAAATTAGAGATACCAAGGGAACATTTCATGCAAAGATGGGCTCAATAAAGGACAGAAATGGTATTGACCTAACAGAAGCAGAAGATATTAAGAAGAGGTGGCAGGAATACACAGAACTGTAAGAAAAAGATCATCATGACCCAGATAACCATGATGGTGTGATCACTCACCTAGAGCCAGACATCTTGGAATGTGAAGTCAAGTGGGCCTTAGGAAGCATCACTACAAACAAAGCTAGTGAAGGTGATGGGATTCCAGTTGAGCTATTTCAAATCCTCAAAGATGATGCTGTGAAAGTGCTGCACTCAATATGCCAGCAAATTTGGAAAACTCAGCAGTGGCCACAAGACTGGAAAAGGTGAGTTTTCATTCCAGTCCCAAAGAAAGACAATGCCAAAGAATGCTCAAACTACCGCACAATTGCACTCATCTCACATGCGTAAAGTAATGCTCAAAATTCTCCAAGTCAGGCTTCAACAGTATGTGAACCATGAACTTCCAGATGTTCAAGCTGGATTTAGAAAAGGCACAGGAACCAGAGATCAAATTGCCAACATCCACTGGCAACATCCACATCAAAAAAGCAAGAAAGTTCCAGAAAAACATCTATTTCTGCTTCATTCATTCAGCTTCCCTCAGAGCTCAGTTGGTAAAGAATCTGCTTGCAATGCAGGAGACCCCAGTTCAATTCGTGGGTGTGAAGATCCACCAGAGAAGGGATAGACTACCCACTCCAGTATTCTTGTGCTTCCCTTGTGGCTCAGCTGGTAAAGAATCCGCCTGCAATGCAGGAGACCTGGGTTCGATCCTTGGGTTGGGAAGATCCCCTGGAGAAGGGAAAGGCTACCCACTCCAGTATTCTGGCCTGGAGAATTCGCTGGACTATACAGTCCATGGGGTCACAAAGAATCAGATACAACTGAGCAAATTTTATCATCATTCATTATTAACTACGCCAAAGCCTTTGACTGTGTGGATAACAACAAACTGTGGAAAATTCTAAAAGAGATGGCAATACCAGACCACCTGACCTGCCTCCTGAGAAATCTGTATCCAGGTCAAGAAGCAACAGTTAGAACTGGACATGGAACAGACTGGTTCAAATTGGGAAAAGAGTATATCAAGGGTGTATATTGTCACCCTGCTTATTTAACTTATATGCAGAGTACATCATGAGAAATGCCAGGCTGGATGAAGCACAAGCTGGAATCAAGATTGCCAGGAAAAATATCAGTAACCTTAAATACACAGATGACACCACCCTTATGGCAGAAAGTGAAGAAGAACTAAAGTGCCTGTTGATGAAAGTGAAAGAAGAGAGTCAAAAAGTTGCCTTAAAACTCAATATTCAGAAAGCAAAGACCATGGCATCTGGTCCCATCACTTCATGGCAAATAGATAGGGAAACAGTGGAAATGGTGAAAGACTTTATTTTCTTGGGCTCCCAAATCACTGCAGATGGTGATTACAGCCATGAAATTAAAAGATGCTTGCTCCTTGGAAGAAAACCTATGATCAACCTAGACAGCAAATTAAAAAGCAGAGACATTACTTTCCTAACAAAGGTCCATCTAGTCAAAGCTAAGGTTTTTCCAGTAGCCATGTATGGATGTGAGAGTTGGACTATAAAGAAAGCTGAGCACCGAAGAATTGATGCTTTAGAACTGTGGTGTTGGAGAAGACTCTTGAGAGTCCCTTGGACTGCAAGGAGATCCAACCAGTCCATCCTAAAGGAAATCAGCCCTAAATACTCATTGGAAGGACTGATGCTGAAGCTGAAACTCCAGTACTTTGGCCACCTGATGTGAAGAATTGACTCATTGGAAAAGACCCTGATGCTGGGAAAGATTGAAGGCAGGAGGAGAAGGGTATGACAGAGGATAAGATGGTTAGATGGCATCAAACTCTAAGGACATGAGTTTGAGTCAGCTCTGGGAGTTGGTGATGGACAGAGAAGCCTGGCATGCTGCAGTCCGTGGGGCCACAAAGAGTTGGACACGACAGAGCGACTGAACTGAACTCACCAAACCCACTCCCATAATATACATTCTAAGGTATCAGGATTAGTCAGGTTTTCAGGAAGGAGAAACTGTCCTCAAGCAGGATACATTGTTGCTATATAATCCTTAGTACAGAGTTTAAACTGAGTTGTTTGTATTATAATCATCAGTTCCCGGCTTAAAGAAAAAAAGTTTTATGTGACTAAGACTAAGGAATGTAGAGAAAAGCAAGATGTCTGTCCTTTCCTCTCCTTGAGAATGCCAGAGCCATGTCTCCTCCTCGGGGACCCTGGTCTTTTTATCAACCTGCCTAGGAATTGATTCTCTGAATCCTTTATCCATTCTGTTTTCACCAGTGCCTGACACTCCATCCCTCAGTCACCTTGCATGTCCAGGGTCTTCAAACTGAAGATTCCTTTGACAATGCATTCTTGGTTTTGTACTTCTCTTCACCCCCAACAGGGGACATGCAACACAGTCTATGGGCCTGAAAGTTACCAACTTGCTCTGGTCCTAATTCTTGGACATGACATTATAGTCAGCACCTACCCTGCCTGGAGGAGGAAACTGTTCAGACATGATCTCTACTTTGGCATTGTTTAGTCGCTCAGTTGTGTCCAGCTCTTTTGCCACACCATGGTCTGTAGCCTGCCAGACTCCTCTGTACATGGGATTTCCCAGACAAGACTACTGGAGTGAGTTGTCCTTTCCTTCTCCAGGGGATCTTCCTGACCCAGGGGTTAAATCTGCGTCTCCTTCATTAGCAGGCAGATTCTTTACCACTGAGCCACCAGGGAAGTTCCATCTCTATTTTGCTCAAGATAAGTGAGGGGCTCAGAGAAGGGAAGTGAGTTGTCCGAAGTTACCTAATGAAGAAGATGTTAGCGCAAGAGTCTTGCCAGTCCTGTTTAACCCCAAAGATCATAATCTCTGAATGTTGGCTGGAAGATGGCTGAGAGTCTATACATCAGAAGTAATTATTGCATCAAAAACAAGAGTTGGGGCTAATTCTCCAAAATCACATTCATTAGTTTGGGAGTAGGACTCATTATCACCATAAAAAAAAATTGTGTAAAATATTCATCAAGTGAAACAAAACAGTCAAGATATCAACAGATGTCATTTTTTTAAATCCAGATTTAGCAGGTTAATTAGAGAATATGAGACACAGTGGAAGAGACAGAAATCACTAAGGTCCTCTTAGGTTAAATTGTCGCAATACACAGCCCATGCCAAATGAATGAGGTTTCTGAATCAACACCAGTATAAAAATGTTTTTTCATCTGTTCCAATACAATGAATGTCATGTTCATGCTCATTTGTGCTAAAAGGAAACACATTTCAAGAATGAGAGCCAGTAAAGTAACAAAGTGGGAAAGAAACTCCTGTTTTTTAGTGCCATCTATGGGCCAAGTCTGGTGAAAGTTTCATCAGCCTCATTTTAAATATGAAGAAAGTGCAGCGCAGCAATATCATGTATTAATAAAAGGCAGGCTGGGATGCACACATGCCTAATTGTATGTGATTGCAAAGCATGGGCTCTATATTCTCCCACGTTTATGTGGTCATTCATTCAATAATGATTTATCAAAAAATCTATCATGGGCCAGGCCTCTATGACACACACATACAGACACACATACCCAGAAACATCTGCCTGGACATGCACACAGTTTTTGGATAAATGAGGACTTATTTGCAGTTTAC
The DNA here is from genome assembly GCF_029378745.1 of Bos indicus. Classification (NCBI taxonomy): domain Eukaryota; kingdom Metazoa; phylum Chordata; class Mammalia; order Artiodactyla; family Bovidae; genus Bos; species Bos indicus. The sequence continues at coordinate 5,753,062 of NC_091769.1, read as the reverse complement.
AACTGTAATAATTTCTATGAAAGAAAGCAAAAAAGAGGAAATAAAAAAGAATGCAAATTAAGGGTAAACTTTTTGGTAGAATATGTTGCTGTTCCAAATATTTGCCTCCTGGGAGAGCATTACCCTTCCCCAGCTCATTGACTTTAGGCTCGCCCTGGGACTTAAGGGTGCCCTCCCTAAGGAAGCATTATGAGTCCCCACCCTGTTGCACTCAGGAGTGTCCCATGTGACTTGTTTTGGCCAATAGAATGTGGCTGGAAGCCGTGCGTGTTTTTGTCAAGCAGAAGCCTTAAAATCAGTTCTCTCTTCTCTCTCCCCTGGGTCCAGCAGTGTCCAAGGCAGAGACTGTGAACAGTCTGTCCCAGAGAGAAGCTGTGGTGGATCAGGGTTTCAGCCTTCCCTTTGCAGGGATGCCCTTGTTAGACGTCACTGAGATCTGGGCTCATTTGTTAGTGCAGCATGACACACCTTATCCTGACTTATAGACTCTCTTACCAGGGGTGGTCAGTGAAGACCTCTTTGAGGAAGTAACATTTGAGCTGAGCTCCAAATGCAGGTTCCTGTTAGGTAAAGAGCAGAAAAGGCGAGCTTCCCAGAAAGGGTAAAACAGCCAGTGCACATGCCCTAAAGAGGGAAAAAACGTGGCATGGTCTGCGCATCTGGAGCTGATAAAAGTGATGGAAGGGGAAGCTGGAGAGATGCCTGGGCTGAGTTTAAGGACAAGGGAGCCAAGGGAGGAGGCTGGATTGCATTGTATGTGTGATAAGAACCCACAGAAGGCTTCCAAGCAGTGACATTAAGTGATCAGATTCAAGTGTTTAAGAGATTTCCCTGCATTCTATTAAGCAGGAAAGGAATCAGGGAGTCCAAGTAAGAGGCTATTTCATTATTGAATTTGTGTATCAGGCACTCCATCCAATGCTATCATGAATTACTGCTCTCTTCAGAAGAGTCCTGCATGTCAATTGGGTCCTCTGGGAAGCAGACACTGAGAAGAGATTAGGAATACGAAAGAGGGAATGCCCGTGGAAGATAAAAAGGGAAGAAAGCGGAATTGGACCGAGGAAGAACTGTGATGCAAATCTGACAAAGTTTTAGCCAACTCAACCCTGTGGGGAGCCTCAGAGTAGAGACTTCTCATCATGGGAGTCCTGCACCGGGCCGAAGTAGACAGGCCCTAGTGTTTCCACAGGGCTTTGTCATCTACCAGAAGAGAGTAGAGACTCTGCTTGAATGTGAAGTCAGATCCTAAAGGCTCTCCTGCAGTGGAACGAAACTCTTCTTAAAGGGAGACCCAAGCAGGGCACCGTGCCCTTTAAGGATGGATTTTTAGCCATATCTTACAAATTAGGAAATAGACGCTCAAAGATCATACTTTGACAATGTATTTTGAGTAAGGGTACATAGACTCTGGCTGACATCCTCTAATGGCATGGTCTCTGTGAAGTTCAGGTTAGTATTAATACTTACAGCAGGCACTGCCAGCACCCGTCCAAAGTCCCTCCCAGCTTGCCTGTCTGGGCTGTAGCAGACGAAGAGCTAAAAACCACATTTCCCAGAATCCTTTGCTGGCTACAGGCAAGTATGTGACCTCGCTGCAGCCTGCCTGCCACATCCCTAGACACAGATGTGGCAGTGAGGAAGGGAAGCTGGGCCCCCAGCACATAAGAGAATAAAGCCGTGAGCCCTGTGGTGAAGGTTTTCAGTCCCCATCACCACAGTGTTTTTCTAGGACAATCCTTCATCTGACTGTTTCTCCAAACGGCATTTTTTCCTGATCATGCATTCCCAAGTCTGATCCTTCAAACATCCTGGAAGTTTGCAAACTATCCAATATCTCTTAACAAATGCCCTTCTGTTTAAAGTAGGAGAAGGGGCCTCTGCAACTGCAACTGAGAATCTTCAGAGAGGGACAGTACTGGTGTAAGTTCACTAGACTGTAACGGCACATATGCACCATTCAGCAGGGGAATGGAGCTTAGATCCAAAGGCATTTCCCAAGCTCTGGCACACTTTAGTGTGGCATTCCTCCCAACTGAGTCACCCACCACTTGGCCTTCGCAGCGTGTAAACAATATTTTAAAAGTCAAATACACACCTGGCAGTGTTTTGGTTAAGAGAGTCTAGATGCTTTCAGACCTGCTAGAAATTGCCTTGCAAGAGCCAGAATTTCTTTCCAGCTAGAATCAAATTAACTTTAGCATCTCTCAAAAAAGCAAAATAATACTGCTGCACGGTGGGACTTAGCTACAGCACAGAAAAGCTGCTCACAAAGATTTTTTTAGTCAAGGCCGTTTTGAAGACACCCATTTTCAGTATTTGATTTAAATCAGAGAACAAGTATGATCATCTCTCCTTACCTGCCCAATACAAGCAAATCCTAGGCAATTTTCTTCAAATGATTTTTCCATACTGTGTAGCAGCCAAGAACATCAACGACTGACCTACAAGCCCATCCCAGTAAGGGCCTCTTCCTGTGCTGGTACGGATGCTGCATGGAACAGTGGTAAAGTAAGGAGAGGGCAAGGCATGCGCTGAGGGGAAGAAACTGACTCTGCCACCTAGTCCCGAGCTTTTGTGTCTTCCTCTCCCATCTCATGGTATCAAGGTCAGGACTGCACCAAAAAACTGACAAGCACGAAGCTAAGATGAGCTGGTCTGAAGGACCATGGGATTGAGTCAAAGGCGCAGAAGACCATCTCTCCCTGAAGAAACCATCTGAGCAGGACCACACCCAAAACACCAGTAAGACCACACCACCCTCGGGACACCCCAGACACAACAGTGCTGCTCCCAAGGGCAAAAACCCCTACTCCAGTACGGCTGCAGATACAGTGTTTCCTGCCTCCCAAGAAGCAGGTCTCAGCGTTTTAATCCTATTCACTGGATTAAAAATGGCAGTATATTTATACAAAGAAACACTACTCAGCAGAAAATAAAAGGAGGGAGGGTGAAGTACTGATACATGCAACACTGTGGATGGAGCCACAGTCATGCTGAGCCAAAGGAGCCAGACATACAGGACTACACGTAGACGTTTCTGTTTATTGATGTCCTAGAAGAGGATGAACTAATATCTACTTACAGAATATTGAACTAATATCTAGTTACAGAAAGCAGAGGAGTGGTTCCCAGGGTGAGGGTCTGAGTGCCAGTGAGCACAAAAGAAATTTTTTAGGACAATCAGATCAGATCAGATCAGTTGCTCAGTCGTGTCCGACTCTTTGCGACCCCATAATTCACAGCACCCCAGGCCTCCCTGTCCATCACCAACTCCCGGAGTTCACTCAGACTCACATCCATCGAGTCAGTGATGCCATCCAGCCATCTCAGCCTCTGTCGTCCCCTTCTCCTCCTGCCCCCAATCCCTCCCAGCATCAGAGTCTTTTCCAGTGAGTCAACTCTTCACATGAGGTGGCCAAAGTGCTGGAGTTTCAGCTTTAGCATCATTCTTTCCAAAGAAATCCCAGGGCTGATCTCCTTCAGAATGGACTGGTTGGATCTCCTTGCAGTCCAAGGGACTCTCAAGAGTCTTCTCCAACACCACAGTTCAAAAGCATCAATTCTTCGGCGCTCAGCCTTCTTCACAGTCCAACTCTCACATCCATACATGACCACTGGAAAAACCACAGCCTTGACTAGCCAGACCTTTGTTGGCAAAGTAATGTCTCTGCTTTTGAATATACTGTCTAGGTTGGTCATAACTTTCCTTCCAAGGAGTAAGCGTCTTTTAATTTCATGGCTGCAGTCACCATCTGCAGTGATTTTGGAGCCCAGAAAAATAAAGTCTGACACTGTTTCCACTGTTTCCCCATCTATTTCCCATGAAGTGATGGGACCGGATGCCATGATCTTCGTTTTCTGAATGTTGAGCTTTAAGCCAATTTTTTCACTCTCCACTTTCACTTTCATCAAGAGGCTTTTGAGTTCCTCTTCACTTTCTGCCGTAAGGGTGGTGTCATCTGCATATCTGAGGTTATTGATATTTCTCCCAGCAATCTTGATTCCAGCTTGTGTTTCTTCCATATTAGGACAATGGAAATATGCTATATTTTGATTGTTGTGGTAACTGCACAACTGTTTATACATTCATTGAAACTCCATGAGCCATACAATTTCCAGTGAACTGTACATTTTATTTTGTATCAATTATACCTCGATAAAGTCCATCAAAAATTCCTAGCACAATGACTGTCATCTATGCAGAATCTGTGTGAATCTACGTTAAAATTGCTTTGCTATAAACACTTGTTCCTTTCAAATACACAACCCTTCAGCTCTCCGAGGGTAGAGAAGGTTCTGCTGCCAGATAAATCTGATTAATAGTTATCCTTGACACAAAATGCTATGTTAACCTTTTTCTGGAAAAAAAAAAAAAAGTTGGCTGGCAATGACTTTCTGTGTGACATTAAGTGTGATCCTTTGCTTCTAGGAGACAGTTTCCACGTGTGTGATGTAGAAACAGTATTACAGGGAAAGTTATCCAATGCGGGTTATATGAGGGTTCCAAGTTCAGAGCTGGGCAAATGGGTGTGTGCTCAACGTGCTGGTTTGTTTTTTCCATTCCATCAGTGAGGACTCTTTTGATTGCAACTAACAGACTATCTGACCCAGCTTATTTAAGCAAAGGAGGGTTTATTAGCTGAACAGCTGAACAGCACAGAGTTTGCACTGGCCTTAGGGAAGGCTGGATCCCAGAGGGCTGGCAGTCATACCACACCTCGGATTTCTCTTCCTCTCTGTGCTCCGTGTTCTGCCGTATCAGCCTCATAATCTGTCTCCACACAGTCCACTCTCTCCAGCAGCTCCAGCCACTCTCTTTATGCCTCCTTCTCACATCACAACATCCTCGATGCACTCTGCTGTGTTTCAGATGGGGACCCCTGCCTATACCTGAGCCAAGACCTGTAGCTAAGGGGGTGTGGTATGCTGATGAGCCAGTCACCCTGGAGCTGAAGCCTGGCCCAGTCCACCTAAAACAGATGGCTGCTACGCAACTGGGTAGAGCTAACTGCTCCAAATCAGAGTGCTCTCAGCAGAAAGAAGATAATGGATATTGAAAGGCAATCATCAAATGCCCACTGAATGCATTCTATCAGCCAGGGGCTCCATCAGGAATACAAAAACTACACAAGCTATTTTAACAGAGAAGATTTAATCTAAGGAATTGCTTGAATGGGTTTAGAACCCTGGAATGACAAAAAGGAACACTAAGCCTTCAGAATGTAGCCACTGCAGGAATCAGCCTCTGGGTTTAATGCATCTTAGGGGTCTGGAGGAGAGGTCAGGCAGGCCAGTCTGTGGTGGTGATCTGATCGGTGTCTCAGAGCTTGGAGGAGAGGGCTCTTGGATCCAGAACTCCAAGGAAGGGCACCCTATCTGTCTGCTCTAGTACCTCTGAAGAGGTGCAATGAGTCTGAATCTGGGCATGTGGAAAAAGCTTGGCCTTCGAGATGAAGAAACAGGCTGAGGTGATGCCAATAGGAAGCAACCACGAAGGGACATGTTCCTTTTTCCTCGTTCAGTCTCTCATTTTCCCCAGGCCCTAGCAAAGGCCCTGTTCGCAGAGTCCTAGAATAACAAAGCAGGGTATATAAAAATTGGGTTTGGTGCAGAGAGATAAGTACTTAATAACTAGCACACAAACCGGAGAAGGAAATGGCAACCCACTCCAGTGTTCTTGCCTGGAGAATCCCAGGGATGGGGGAGCCTGGTGGGCTGCCATCTATGGGGTCACACAGGGTCGGACACGACTGAAGGGACTTAGCAGCAGCAGCAGCAGCAGCAGCACACAAACAATTTACATGATCAGGATATCAGTGAGAATATTTTGTTGCAAGCAATGGATAAATTCTAACTTAATTAGCTTATACTTAACAAAGTATATATATTTTAAAAAAGTATAAAATAGCCTTTGACTGTGTGGATCACAATAAATTGTGGAAAATTCTGAAAGAGATGGGAATATCAGACCACCTGACCTGCCTCCTGAGAAATCTGTATGCAGGCCAGGAAGCAACAGTTAGAACTGGACATGGAACAACAGACTGGTTCCAAATAGGAAAAGGAGTTCATCAAGGCTGTATATTGTCACCCTGCTTATTTAACTTCTATGCAGAGTACATCATGAGAAACGCTGGACTGGAAGAAGCACAAGCTGGAATCAAGATTGCCAGGAGAAATATCAATAACCTCAGATATGCAGATGACACCACCCTTATGGCAGAAAGTGAAGAGGAACTAAAAAGCCTCTTGATGAAAGTGAAAGAGGAGAGTGAAAAAGTTGGCTTAAAACTCAACATTCAGAAAACTAAGCTCATGCCATCCAGTACCATCATTTCATGGCAAATAGATGGGGAAACAGTGGAAACAGTGGCTGACTTTATTTTTCTGGGCTCCAAAGTCACTGCAGATAGTGATTGCAGCCATGAAATTAAAAGACACTTGCTCCTTGGAAGGAAAGTTATGACCAATAGAGGCAGCATATTAAAAAGCAGAGACATTACTTTGTCAACAAAGGTCCGTCTAGTCAAGGCTATCGTTTTTCCAGTAGTCAGGTATGGATGTGAGAGTTGGACCATAAAGAAAGCTGAGCACCGAAGAATTGATGCTTTTGAACTGTGGTGTTGGAGAAGACTCTTGAGAGTCCCTTGGACTGTAAGGAGAGCCAACCAGTCCATTCTAAAGGAGATCAGCCCTGGGTGTTCATTGGAGGGACTGATGTTGAAGTTGAAACTCCAATACTTTGGCCACTTGATGTGGAGAGCTGACTCATTTGAAAAGACCTTGATTCTGGGAAAGATTGAAAGCAGGAGGAGAAGGGGACGACAGAGGATGAGATGGTTGGATGGCATCACCGACACAATGGACATGGGTTTGGGTGGACTCTGGGAGTTGGTGATGGACAGGGAGGCCTGGCGTGCTGCAGTTCATGGGGTCGCAAAGAGTTGGACATGACTGAGTGACTGAACTGATAACAAAGTGTAAGTTCCCTAGAAGAATGGTTCCAGGATTGTATAATTCAGCTATTCAATATTGCACCAAAGATAAATGTTCTTTCTGTTTTTCCACTCTGACATCTTTAGAATGTGGCTTTTTCTTCAGCTAGTTTTCCTCATGGCAACAATATGGCTGCCACAATTCCAGACATCACATAGCCATTACAGATTCAGACATAGAAAAAAAGGACTTTGTGAAAGAACATCTCTTTTTAGTTCAAGGAAACTTTTCCTTGAACTTTGGAAATGAAGGCATATGAAATATGCCTCCCAGCATATTTCTTCTCATATTTCATTGGCCAGGACAGGGTTACATGGCTATATGAAATCAACCCTTAACAAAGAAAGAAACTGAAATAACAAGTACAGCTTAGAGTAATTAAAATTTATTCCTGGGTAACATGTGGGGAGAGTATTTAGTTAAATAAAACTGAGGCTTGAGCCAGAAGTGTAGGTTAAATATTTAACAACCAGTACTCTGAGAAATATATATACATATGAAAATTTTATTAGAAATACACTGATGCAAAGGATGTGTAGAACAAAATTTACAAATGATAATAAAGTATACAGTATTCTTTTATAAGTTTCACATAGACAACTGATACAAGATTCATTGATTTTTACTAATACTCCTATATTCTTAGTCAAACTATAATTGCAACTGATCAACAAATTTAGTTCTGATAAAATATTGATTGATATGGTAGAAAAAAAGTTAAATAATGAAGATGTATATTTGCGCTTAACTCAGCCAATATATCTCTATCTCAAGCTCCCATTCCACAGAGGTGGTTGAAAGTTTATCTTAGTTGATTGAAAGTTCACCTACCTTCCCAGTTTCTTGGGGTTTAGTCTAAGTTCCAAAGCACATTAGAAGGGCCCATCACCTTTTGTTAGTTTAAAGAGGTTGCTATTTTCACATACACATACCCTTATGTACATGTCAATCTTTATGTGTATGTATATATACCCCTCATTTCTATCTGCCAGGAATCTTTTGATCTATCAGTTCTGTTTCCATACATGAGAGCCTGAGAATATCTATGAAGCTAAGATTCCCTCTTCCTAGACTCATTAAAGTCTGCCAGGGAAGCAAAAGGCAGGTTCCCTCTCCTTGGAACACATTAATATCCTGGATTTTCAACATTTTCCTTCTTCTCTTCTCTTCCTTTGATCTAATGGAATCATTCCCAGCCTGGGAAAGGAGTAAACTTTACACTCCTTAAATCCCCTTATCTACAGTTTAGTAGACAGTGTAGCAAAATCTGGCTCACTCTTTAGAGAAAAATGAAATTGAACCCCTAACCTCACACTGTATACAAAAGTCGATTCTAGATTGATTAAAGACTTAAATGTGAAACATAAAACTACAAAACTAGTGAATTAAATAGTGGAGTGCATCTTTACAACCTAGCATCTGGGGAGACCTGCTAAAACCTGGACTCAAGAGCTCAAAATATAAGGTAAAAAGCAAATGGCTTCAATTATGTAAAATTTAAAGATTTCTGTTCAACAAAACACACCGTAGACCAAGTTAACAGAAGAATGAAGGTTGGGAGAAGATATCCACAGTGTTTACAACAGGCATGGAATACTGCAAAGAAGCAAAGATGGGAAACCTGATTTTAAAAGAACAAAACAAAAAACAGGCAATGAATATGATCAAGCAAATGCCAAGTAAATGAGAAGCTCCTCAAAGTCACTGATAATCAAAGAACTACAAAGCACAACAGTAAAATAGAGCTTTATTCCTTCAGACTGGCGAAGATCAGAGAGAATAATGATGCTAATTTTTTTGTGAGATGTGAGAAACAGGAGCCTTTTCTGTACGCTGCTGGTGAATGTTTAGATATTGCTGCCCTTCTGGAGGGTTCTCTGGCAGTACATATCTAAATTAAGTGTGCTTGTGTGTGCAGAAATCTCATCCCTCTGTATAGTTCCAGAGTCTTTATTAAACAGGACTGTAACTGGACATATGAGAAAGCATTTGTCACAGAACTCTTGATGGCATTGAGAAGCAGAAGGCATCCTGGTGGCCATCTCGGAGAGTGTATGTAAAATACGGTGGCTCTGCTCCATGGAACTGTGTCCACAGATAGAAGGAACAAAGAGATAGGCACACATGGTGAGACCTGGAAGTTATCAGACTAAGTGAAGGAAATCAGAAAGAGAAAGGCAAATGCCACATAATATCATTTATGCATGAAATCTAAAATATGACACAAATTATCCGTGAAACAAAAATAAACTCCCTGACGTAAAGGCATAAAGAACAGATTTGTGGTTGCCAAGCGGGTGGGGAGGATTGGATTGGGAGTTTGGGGTTAGCAGATGCAAACTATTATATGCAGAATGGATAAATGTCAAAGTCCTGCTGTAAGCACAGTGAACTATATTCAATATCCTGTGAGAAACCATAATGGAAAAAATGTGAAAAAATGTGTATCTATACATATATATCTAACATATATAAAGAATATATATATATATGTAAGAAGGTGTGTGTGTGTGTGTATGTATATGTATATATAACTTTGGCCACTTGATGTGAAGAACTGACTCATTCAGTTCTCATTCAGGAAAAGCCCCTGATGCTGGGAAAGATTGAGGGCAAGAGGGAAAGGAGGCGACAGAGGATGAGATGGTTGGATGGCATCACTGACTCAATGGACATGAATTTGGGCGAACTTCAGGAGATAGTGAAGGACAGGGAAGGCTGGCATGCTGCAGCCGTGGGGTTGCCAAGAGTCGTGCATGGCTTAGCGACTGAGCAACAACAACATGTATAGCTGAATCACTTTGCTATGCAGCAGAAATTAACACAACCTTGTAAATCAATTATGCTTCAATAAAATAATTTTTTAAAAAAGGATATGCACAGAACCTTGTGAACGGATTCAGAAAATTTACTGGGGAGGGGAAAGTAAGAGACTAAATGAGATCTACAGCAGAATAGCATTACTGTAATTTAAAAACCACATACCCACAACAATGTTACGTGTTCTACAAGGACACGGAGTAGTGTCTTAGAGCTGTCATCTGTGGAGGGGAGGAAAACAGACAAGGAGAATTGGGATTCCGTGACTAAATAAAAGGGGAATATTTCTTTCCAACATGTCATCTCCACTCAACTGCTCTCCATCCTGCTAAAAACTCAGATGTTGAAGGCCAGAGCCTAGGAACATTTTGTCTGCCCTGTAGCTACTGTCGGCTGAGGAATTTGGCCCAGAACAGCTTGGGCATTTGAAGGGGAGGGAGGAGGCCAAAGGGAATGGGGAGAAGGTGATCAATTAATCAGCTAACCAGCTAATCTCTCAAAATATTATCCCATGGCAACTGTTTCGGGCTTCTTGGAGAGCATTTTCAAACCCATAAAAACTATCACATAAAAACTACTATATATACATGGATAAACAACAACAAGATTCTGCTGTGCAGCACAGAGAACCGTATTTAATATCCTGTGATAAACCACGGTGGAAAAAATACGAAAAAGAGTGTATATATATGTATAACCGAATCACTCTGCTGTACAGCTGAAATCAACCCAATACTGTAAATCAACTACACGTGAATAAAATAATTTTTTTAAAAATCCAGAAAAATAAAGTCTAATCCATCTCATCAATTTCCTGTGACTTGAGTGAGTCTGTTTTCATTGAAATTCAGTGAGGTCTGCTACATACAGTTGTACAGTTTGTGCACTGCACAAAGATGCCCCTGGCCAAGTGAGTGAATGAAGGGGAGCTAGAACCCATCAGGGGTTCTGCTTACAACTGGGCCAACCTGGAGCTACTTTAATCACAGGTAGAAGTGCTTTGATAATTTGTCTGCCAGTCAGACTGATCTTCTGTGGCTTCTACCAAGGCATTGTGTGTGCCAGCTGGAGCCCTGAGTCTCAGTCTGATCATCATTCTTATCAGAAATTTACGTAGCAACTCAAAGGTGTTTTTGCAGCCTCTGCTCTTAGGACAGTCCTTGAGGCTGTTTCCTCCTGGCCTTTCCTTTTGCCTGGAATGCTCTTCCCTGTTCCAGGCCTGGCTCCTTCCCTCCTTGATTTGGGTCTCTGTTCCCAAGTCACCTCTGCAGAGAAGCCTTCTCTGAACATTTCCTCTAAGATCAGCCCCCTTCCCATCCTTACCTTGCTCTATCCTCTTAGCCAGTTTTCTTCATCCCACTTTTCACTCCCTGAAGTCCTGCATATACCGGGTTATTTCCTGTCCCCCTCCCCCCACCACTGGAGTGTAAGTTCCCACAAAGGAGGGAGTCTCACTCGCTGGTACCTGTGTAGGGCAGGCATGGAATAGATGCTCAGTTGATGTACGTTGGATGGGTGAATGGATTGGACCAAAGCAGCAAACAGGGTATCATAGTCTTCTCAGATGAATTACAGAAAGGGCAAGGTGAGTCCTCACCCAGAGCAAAAAGAAACGTGAAGTAGTATTTCTTCCTTATTTCTGCCCTAATATGTTAAGATTAATTTGACTAATGAACCAGTTTCTTAAAACCCATAATGGAGTGAGTCAGCTTTCCCGGAGTAATCAACATTGTGTTTAGCCTCCAGGACCTATTTAAGACATAATTGGCTTCCAAGTGATATTCAGCATTGCTGTATTTTTAAACAAAGAGCCAATTCATGATGCGTTTTTCAGATGCTTTGTGTGTGAGACACATTGAGCTTTCATACCCCCCCAAACAAGAATGCTTTTAGGATTATTGTCTGCAGATTTGAGGAACAAAAGCCGAAGGCCTGTCTGCCCTCTGCTCACAGTCCAGCCCCCATTTCGGGCAGATGGCAGATCAGCTCTGCAATTAACCCACAAAGATCCCTGCAGTCAACCCCTGACACCTCAAGAACAGGAGGGGCCCCTATGAATCAACTGAAGGAGGATCCTGTGGGTTCTGCAGTGTTTGGACCACCCCTTGACTGCCGTGACCTCCATCCCCGGCTACACACTGAAGCATTAAAAATCCAGATTCCAGGTCCTGCCTTTTAGGATCCTGATGTAATTTGCCTGGATTGTGGCCCAGAAAACTGGATAAAATTGGCAAGTTTTTAAAGCTTCCTGGGTGACTCCAAGCTCTGGCCAGGGCAAGTCACTATTTTCAAAGGTCCTTGGTGGCACCGAGGCAGATAGCATGAAGCCCCACCGCTGCCTGCACTCTGCCTCCAGAGACACCCTGGGCTGCCGATTTGTCCATTCTGCTGTGCTGGCCCCGTGGCTTTCCCTTCCTGGGCCCCGACTCTGGCCCCACCCTCTCCCTAACCTCTCCAAGGAATGGATCCATGGGGGTAGTGCTTCTAGTTTTGACCTCACCCCTCCTGAGAAGTATTCCTACACGCCCTTAGCCACAGACCCCGTCCTGTCTGGGTACTTCTCCACCTACCTCTACACCTTCCAGGCCAAGCCCACTCCATGCCCATCATCACCCACCTGGACCACAGCTCCCCCACCCACACCCACCGTTGCTGGCCAAAATCTTGGCTTTCTCCGTCCACTGAAGCCAAATAAAAAGTATGGAGACAGAGTTTGGAAGGCACAGGTGGCTTGAATTCTCAGCCGGCTGAGATGGAATCACAGCAGGCTCACATCTCAAGAACTGTGCCCACCTCCCCCTCCATGAGGAGTCTAGGGACTTATGCAAGGTAAGGGCTTGCAGTCAGGAGTCTGTGATGAGGAGCAAAGGTGTTAGGATCTTGTCAAAGACAGTCATAGGCTGGCATCAGTAACCCAGTAATTGAGTCTGGCGATCGGTGGCACCGTGCCCTTGTTTCTGATGTAACTACAAGGGGAAGGTGTCGTAAGGGCAAAAGCTAGACACAGGATTAGTCAGCATAGTGTGCGTGCTAAATCGCTTCAGTCATGTCCGACTCTTTGCAACCCTATGAACCGTAACCTTCCAGGCTCCTCTGTCCATGAGATTCTTATCCAGGCAAGAATACTGGAGTGGACCGCCATGCCCTCCTCCAAGGGATCTTCCTGACCCAAGCTCAGACCTGCATCTCTATGTCTCCTGCATTGGCAGGCAGGTTCTTTACCACTAGCACCAGCTGGGAAGCCATTTAGTGAAGAGTCAGGAAAATAGATATGAAGTATAGCTCCTGCGAAGTTAGGTGGCAGAAAAGCAGACTTGGTTACAGACATTAAGAGCGACAGGCAATTAAAGTAAAAAAACAAAAACAAAACATCACTAGGAACGCTCAGGCCTGCCCACTGCTCTCTTTATCTTCTTTATCCTTGAGAAAGCCAAAGTCACTCAGTCGTGTCTGACTCTGTGACCCCATGGATTAAAAAAACCCTCATTTCTCTTTTTTTACCTTTGCACTGCAACAAATTAAAAAAAAAAAAAAAACTCATTCCCCTTTTCTTCCTTTGCACTACATCACCATCTGGTGGGGCCTCTATGTTCCCCCTGCAAAGAATGTCCTTTCCTGCCTGCCTCTTTACGCTGTATTCTCTTGCTTGTCCCTTAAATCTGTTGCCTCTACCCGGAACCCTTCCCTGACACTTATGTCCTCCCTCTGGGCTGTGTGTCTGCTGCTGAGACCACCTGGCCCTGCGTGGGCCCTGACTGTCTTTCTGGCAGGCGGACCGTATCTAACACGTCAGTGGCTATAGTACCCTCAATGGGGCTTCATCGGATGATATCAACAAACACAGCAAGAAAACTAACAAACAAATGGGACCTCAGAAACCTAGGACATTTGACTTGGTTTCCAGGTGAATCTCTGTCTGGGCTACAAGCAGTAATTTATCATTCCTATTTTTAACTTTCCAAAGTAAAAATGACCAGGATGCAGATTTTGCATGACAAAAGTGGATGTACAAGAAGCAAATGAGTGTAAAAAGGCCTGAATTCAGCCCACAGATCTTGTCTTTGTATTTAAAACAATACCTTACTAACATTCAAAAATTAAGAAATTCTGGCTCTTTTGTGGATTTCTGGTGTCTCTTGAAACAAATCAGAAGATGTGGCCCCTCAGGTTCCCAGGGCAACCTGGTGGCTTTGTCCCGACCACTTGGCCCAGTTCCAGGCTCTCTGCTGGTCTCACCGAGATCAGGACCCCCAGGCCCTTGGAGCTCCAGCTTCTGGTCTCCATTAACCTTGCACATGGTGATTAGCATGCGTTCCACCAAGTCTTATGGTGTTAAGAGCATTTAACCTGGAATCAGGCAGACCTGGAGACACAGAAGCTGTGAGGTATCATTAGGTACACCACTTCACTGCTCAGAACCTCCTTCTCTGCCTTTCAGAGCTCGCAGACAAGAAGAAGGGACAGACCACAATCAGAGAACTGTGAAGAAGTAAGTGCTCTAACAAAATTAATACCAAAGTATACACCCAATGGAAGTACAATAAAGTGCCTGGCAAACTGAAGGACAGCTTCCTGGAGGAGGTGTCTTTCAACTGGGCTTTGAGGGATGTGTATCATTTTGTCCAGGAATCAAGACTCTCTGGGAAAGGCATTCCAGACCAAAATCTGAACAAAGACAAACAGGAAGGAAACAACCTCTTACAGAGTATATCATGAGAAATGCCAGAGAGGATGAAGCGCAAGCTCAATCAAGACTGCCGGGAGAAATATCAATAACCTCAGATACGCAGATGACACCACCCTTATGGCAAAAAGTGAAGAGGAACTAAACAGCCTCTTGATGAAAGTGAAAGAGGAGAGTGAAAAAGCCGGCTTAAAACTCAGCATTCAAAAAACTAAGATTGCGGCATCCGGTCCCATCACTTCATGGCAAATAGCTGGGGAAACAATGGAAACAGTGACAGGCTTTATTTTGGGGGGCTCCAAAATCACTGCAGATGGTGACTGCAGCCTTGAAATCAAAAGATGCTTGCTCCTTGGAAGAAAAGCTATGACCAACCTAGACAACATATTAAAAAGCAGAGACATTATTTTACCGACAAAGGTCCATAGAGTCAAAGCTATGTTTTTTCCAGAAGTCATGGATGGATGTGAGAGTTGCACCATAAAGAATGGTATAAAGCTGAATGCCGAAGAATTGATGCTTTTGGTGTTGGAGAAGACCTGAAAGTCCCCTGGACAGCAAAGGAGATCCAACCAGTCCATCCTAAAGGAAATCAGTCCTGACTATTCATTGGAAGGACTGAAGCTGAAGCTGAAGCTCCAATACTTTGGCCACCTGATTCGAAGAACTGACTCATTGGAAAAGACCCTGATGCTGGGAAAGATTGAAGGCAGGAGGAGCAGGGGATGACAGAGAATGAGATGGTTAGATGGCATAACCAGCTCGATGGACATAAGTTTGAGCAACTTCCAGGAGTTTGTGATGAACAGGGAAGCCTGGTGTGCTGCAGCCCATGGGGTCGCAAAGAGTCAGACACGACTGAGAGACTGAACTGAATTGAACTTTCTGGAAACAGTGAGTTGATCAATATTCTTGTATCAGGGTAAAAGGTCAGAGATAAAGTTAATTGGAAGTTAAGGTCAGTATCAACAAGTCTTGAATGCCATATCAAAACTTTATCTGGAGGCAAGAATCAGTTTTCCGGTGGGGAGTGATATGATTTCAGATCTTGGAAAAATTGCTCTAGAGGCAGAAATTAGGTGAAAACACATGCCCCAAACATTGCAAACTAAATGCAAAACAGAACAATCCCCCCTGCTCTTTTATCCACGAAAAGATTATACTTGAGTACTGCAGCTGCTTTAGTCATAATAACCAAAAACTGGAAACACTGTAAATGTTCATCATTTGGAAATGGACACAAAATATGTGGTCTATTCCTATGAAGCAGAATTCTACACAACTAGAGAAGACAGAGTACAACTACATCCAACCACACAGATACATCTCAAAAACAGGCTAAGTGAAAGAAACCAGACACACACTCAAAAAAGCACATATTGTATGACGTCATTTAGATAAAGTTCCAGAACAGATAAAACTAATTAAAAGTTAGCACTAGACATCATCGAAGAGAGTTGATTAAAGTCAAGATAGTGTTTGTGCGTGCTCGTGTAGCCGCTCAGTCGTGTCCGACTCTCTGCGACCCCATGTACCGTAAACTACAAGGCGCCTCTGTCCATGGGATCATCCTGGCAGCCATACTGTACTGGGTTGCCATTTCCTCTTCCAGGGGATCAATCCAGGGATTGAACCCACATCACCTGTATTGCAGGCGGATTCTTTATCACTCAGCCCTCTGGGAAGTCCCAAGGTGTTACCCCTGGAGAAATCAAGGAGTATGTTGACTGAGAAACAGCCTGAGGGGACTTTCTGGGTGATTCAATGCATCCTCTTTGCTTGAGTGTGAGGCAGAGACCATGCCTCTACAGAGAAGTCTTGATGTCGCACTGGCAGGTGACCTCAGCTCAGCCGATCAGATTGACACGCCCAGTACTATGGAGAATCGTTTCCGGCAGTGGCTGCAATGAGCAATTCCAGGAGCAGAAGTGACTCTTGTGCAAGCTGTAGTGTCCGACATCCAGGGGTGGTGGCTGCAGGGCCCTCACCATAGTGCTGCTGTGCTGTGATTTGAGTGGGGGGGTAATTGCAGCAAGCATCATTCAAGGACCTGAGAATACAGTGGCGGGTAGACAGAATCCCTGCCCTTGTGATGGAACGTTCTAGTGCAAGAGATAGAGAAGAAACAGGTCAACAGATAAGTAAACACAGTGGTTTTGGATAGCAACAGTGCAGTAACAGAAATAAAAGAGTGTTGAACTCCAGTGGGAGTGGGAGGGTCAAGGAAGGCCTCTCTGAGGACGTGATATTTGACCTGAAAGCATTCCAGGCAGCTGGAACAGCATATGCAAAGGGCCTGAGGTGGGAATAAGTTGGCCTGTTCAGAAGTCAGGAAATTTGGTGATATTAATATGAAATTGCAGCAATGGGACAGGACAGATCATGCAAGTCCGTAGCTCATGATGGAATGTTCGAATTTAATTGTAAGTGTAGCTGGTAGCCATTGAGGATTTTAAAGCAGAGGATGAATTGATCTTATCCACATTTCAAAAGATCAGGGGATGGATCGTTAGAAGCAACAGTGAGGAGAGATATAAAGTCAGGGGAAGGATAATGTGATGGTTAGTTTTATGCATCAGCCAGGCTTGTTTAGAAACCCAGTTATTCAATTAAGCACTAATCTGGGTGCTGTTGTGAAGGTATTTTGTAGATATGGTTAACATCTGCAATCAGTTGAGTTTGCATAAAGAAGACTGTCCTCCATAATGTGGGTGGGCCTCACCTAAGCAGTTGATGGCCTTAAGAGCAAGGAATGATTTTCCCAGAGACGTTCAGCTACTCAAGACTGAAGCATCAATGGGAGTTTTCAGCCTGCTGGTCTGTCCTTTAAATTTCAGGCCTGCAAGCCCCCACAATCATTGAGAAAATTCCTTACCAAAACTCTCTAGACAGATAGATAGATAGAGGATGGATGGATGGGTAGCTAGCTAACTGTAGAGATAGAAACATACCCTATTTGTTCTATTATCTCAGTGAACCCTGACTAACACAAGTAGTTAACCTCTCAGAGTTTCGCTAAGGACTAAAGAAGATGTTTGTGAAAGTGACTACTATAAGCCCAGCTCACAGTGGATAGTCCATGACTGTTATACCCCTATGTCCCTCCTTCTGTTAGGCTCAGGATGAAGAGTTTGATTAGGCCAGAAAATAAAAGAAAATTCTGGAAGAAAACATACTAAAACTCTCTCAGGGAGAGTGCTGGGGAACAGCAGGGAGTACTTACACGAACTTTTGCATACCTCTACAAACTCATGGTTATGTATTTCCTCTTATCATCATAAATAACTTTGCTAAGAGAGTCTGGCCCTGGTGGCTCAGACAGTAAAGCATCTGCCTACAATGCAGGACTACAGGACTGGAAAAGCTCAGTTTTCATTCCAATCCCAAAGAAAGGCAATGTCAAACAATGCTCAAACTACCACACAATTGCAATCATCTCACATGCTAGTAAAGTAATGCTCAAAATTCTCCAAGCCAGGCTTCAGCAATACGTGAACTGTGAACTTCCTGATGTTCAAGCTGGTTTTAGAAAAGGCAGAGGAACCAGAGATCAAATTGCCAACATCTGCTGGATCATGGAAAAAGCAAAAGAGTTCCAGAAAAACATCTATTTCTGCTTTATTGCCTATGCCAAAGCCTTTGACTGTGTGGATCACAATAAACTGTGGAAAATTCTGAAAGAGATGGGAATACCAGACCACCTGATCTGCCTCTTAAGAAATCTGTATGCAGGTCAGGAAGCAACAGTTAGAACTGGACATGGAACAACAGACTGGTTCCAAATAGGAAAAGGAGTTCGTCAAGGCTGTATACTGTCACCCTGCTTATTTAACTTATATGCAGAGTACATCATGAGAAACGCTGGACTGGAAGAAACACAAGCTGGAATCAAGATTGCCAGGAGAAATATCAATAACCTCAGATATGCAGATGACACCACCCTTGTGACAGAAAGTGAAGAGGAACTCAAAAGCCTCTTGATGAAAGTGAAAGAGGAGAGTGAAAAAGTTGGCTTAAAGCTCAGCATTCAGAAAACAAAGATCATGGCATCCGGTCCCACCACTTCATGGGAAATAGATGGGAAAACAGTGGAAACAGTATCAGACTTTATTTTTCTGGGCTCCAAAATCACTGCAGATGGTGACTGCAGCCATGAAATTGAAAGACGCTTACTCCTTGGAAGGAAAGTTATGACCAACCTAGATAGCATATTCAAAAGCAGAGACATTACTTTTGCCAACAAATGTCCGTCTATGGTTTTTCCCGTGGTCATGTATGGATGTGAGAGTTGGACTGTGAAGAAGGCTGAGTGCCGAAGAACTGATGCTTTTGAATTGTGGTGTTGGAGAAGACTCTTGAGAGTCCCTTGGACTGCAAGGAGATCCAACCAGTCCATTCTGAAGGAGATCAGCCCTGGGATTTCTTTGGAAGGAATGATGCTAAAGCTGAAACTCCAGCACTTTGGCCACCTCATGCGAAGAGTTGACTCATTGGAAAAGACTCTGATGCTGGGAGGGATTGAGGGCAGGAGGAGAAGGGGACGACAGAGGCTGAGATGGCTGGATGGCATCACTGACTTGATGGACGTGAGTCTGAGTTAACTCCGGGAGTTGGTGATGGACAGAGAGGCCTGGCGTGCTGCGATTCATGGGGTCGCAGAGTCGGACATGACTGAACAACTGAACTGAAGAGAGTCTGGAACTTAAGGTTTTCATTTAAATATTAAGTCTCACTGAATTCCCTGTTCTACAATGAGGAAACTTTCATCTTGTGATATATTCTGCAAGATCTTTGCTCAGCTCATGGAATTTACACTATGCTCAGAAATGTCCCCCTATCTTTGCTGACTTAAGCATTGTTTTGTTTTTGCCATGCCCTGAACAGTTCAAAGTCCATATTAAAATGTCAGGGTTTTGCAACCTTTGTCAATGCAAGCCCAGCAAGAATCCCCAAGCCCTTGTCAACATCCTTGTCATCAAAGCTGAAAAATACTAGTTTAACTTCTCTGGACGCTGTTTCTGAAAAATGTTTATGTAAAACAATGGTAGGAACACATGTGGACACCTATTTTTTATTCTTTAAACCTTAGCTTATTTCTTCTTCTGTCATCTGCCTTCTTTTCTTTGATTTTTCAAATTTGGTTTTATTCAGCTCAAAGTCACCACTTCTGTGCACCTACCAGTCAGCAGAGACAGAACTTTAACTCAAAAGAACTTATGACTTAAAAAAAAAAAAAATGTGCTTGTGGGTTGATATATGGACTCCTATAACTAGAAGCCCAGGAAGTAGGTTAAGCTTCACTACTGAGTGAGCCCAGGGCCTGCAATGATATCATCTGAACTGTCTCTCTTGAATCTTTCAGCTTAGTTTCAATTCTGCCAACGGGCAAAAACAGCAGCCCTGGCAGCCCCCAATCCGTATTCTTCCAGCTTAGCAACTCCAGGAGGGCCAGAGGAGGGAGGTGACTGCTCTTTTCCCCAGTGTCTACATATAAACTCAGGGCAAGATTCTGGTTGCCCAAGCTTGTGTTACATACCCATGACAGTGGTAGGCAAGAGAAGATAAATTCCATGACTGATGATCTGACCTGGATCAAATGAAGTGAGTGTTGGGAGCTCCCCAAAAGAAATTGGGATGCTGAGAAGGTGAAATACATCCAAGAAAGAATTTTTGAAAAATAATGTCCCCCAGTTTTCACTTGTCTATATATCATAGCTATTTATAGTCACTATACATCTTCTCCCATTAAGAGATAAAGAATCTTCGCTGGTTGTGTGACTTACTTTGACCAACAGGATAAAGTAGAAGTGAAAGCAATCTTGAATTGCTGGAAGAAAGAGACTTGGAACAGAGCCCAGTCAGTCCTCTTGTACTAGTGAGAAAGTCCTGCCAAGACCCGCAGAGCCACCAATTGAGTAAGTTTTGCAGAGCCCAGCTTTGATTGGCAGAAGTGCCAGCCAACCTACAGATGCAGGAACAAAAATAAATGTTTATGAGTGTATACTCTTGAGGTTTTTGTGGTTCTGTCGCAGCATCAATGTGGCAAAAGATAACAGATAAACTTTGTATCTACCAGCCCTCTCTCTCATCCCCATTCTGCCCCAGAGGTAAGCATCCCTGCCATGTGCTCATAGCACTTACTTTCACAGCCCATATTACACTGTGACAGTGTTTATACTGAGTTATAATCATTTATTGTAACTACTTGTTTACATATTTATCTCCTTGACACTAAGTTATTTTAGGGAGGAATTTTTTTTTAATCTTTTTAAGCCTAACACTCAGCACAATATGTAGTAAAGAAAAGAAACTGGTTAAACGTTCCTAGGAATTATGAGTTACCAAATCGCTAGCCAGGTTGAATATCTTTCCTTGGGTATTAGGGTCGTTTGTTTTTCCTTCGCCATGAATGGCATGTTTCATAGTTTTCTGTATGTGTTTGTATTGGATAGCTTCTCTTTCTTCCTCTTAATTTGTAAATCTTTTAAAATATTGTTTCCATATGTATTCTTTGTCAGATCCATGTATTGAAAACAACTTCCTGCCAGGCTGTAAACAAACTCTTTCCCTTTTATTATGGACTACATGAATTGTTTAATGAGGTTTAACTTTTTAATCTTCCCTTTATATTCCATTCATGCATGTATGCTCAGTCACTCAGTCGTGTCTGACCCTTTGAGAACCTATGAACTGTATGTAGCCTGCCAGGCTTCTCTGTCCATGGGATTATCCAGGCAAGCATGCTGGATTGGTTTGCCATTTCCTCCTCCAGGGGATCTTCCAGATCCAGGGATCAAATCCACATCTCCCGCATTGCAGGTGGATTCTTTACCACTATACCACCTGAGAAGCCAATAGTCCATCTATTTCGTGTTTATTTAAGCATGCCCCCTTTATTTCCGGGTCATAAAGGCACCCTCCTATATCGTCTTCTAAAACTCTGGGAGTTTTGTTTTTCGTATTTGGGTCTTTGAACTGTGTGGAGCTCACTTTCATAGATGGTTTAAGGTAGGGATTCAATTGCCTCAGCATCATTTAATGGATATTTAACCTTCCCCTTCACCTGAAAGTGAAAATCGCTCAGTCCTGTCCGACTCTTTGCGACCCCATGGACTATACGTCCATGGAATGAATTCTCCAGGCCAGAAGACTGGAGTGGGTAGCCTATCCCTTCTCCAGAGGATCTTGCCCACCCAGAAACTGAACCGGGCCCTGCTGCATTGCAGGCGGATTCTTTACCAACTGAGCCACAGGGAAGCCCAGACACTGGCTCGCCTTCACCTGGGATGCAGCTAGCAGCAGGTTTCTCTATGCGCAGGGCTGATGTCTGGTACCTCTATTTGGCCCACTATTTGTTGACGCCTGCGCAAACTCACAACCTCTGTGTTCACAGGACAAGCTACTCCACCTTGCTCTTTTTCTTCAAACTTGCTTTGGCTATTTCTGGCTTTTTATTTTTCCATATTCATTTTTACCGTCACCTTGTCAAGTTATACGCCACACCCTTATATGCACTAGAGTAGTCAGAATTTTGTTTGGAAGTGCATTCAATTTTTAGGCTGATTTGGGGGAGAATTTACGACTTTAAAAATGGAATCTTCCTATCCTCTAAATAATGTAAATTCACCATTTATTAGATTTCATCTGCCTCCAAAATATACCCAGAATCCAGTAATTCTCACCAATAACCAACTTGGTCCAAGCCACGATCATCTCTCCCCTGATTAGCCAAAGTCGCCTGCCTACCGCCTCTCTGCCTCCATGTCACCTCCTCCACAGCAGCGGGGTGAGTTTTGTGAAGACATAAATCAGGTCATGGCCCTGGCATCAGGGCAAATCGCTTTGTCGCCTCCGTGTCAGATTCCACACTTTGGGAAACAGTGGCTTAAATGAATGTGACTGAGACGATGCTGGTAACTGGGAAATGATCAACTAAAGGGGGCGGAGTGGGTAGCATTTCCCTTCTCCAGGGGATCTTCCCAACCCAGGGACTGAACCCAGGTCTCCCGCATTGCGGGCAGATTCTTTACCCGCTGAGCCACAAGGGAAGCCCAAGAACACTGGAGTGGGTAGCGTATCCCTTCTCCAGAGGATCTTCCGGATCCAAGAATCCAACCGGGGTCTCGTGCATTGCAGGCGGATTCTTTACCAACTGAATGAGAAGATGAGTGAGTGAGAAGATGAGCAAGAAGATGCTGGTAACCGGGAAATGATCAAGTAAAGGAGGCGGTCTCTTGGAAACCAAAATGGAAGCGGAGGCACCGGCCTGAGCAGAGCCTCGCACCGCCGCGAGGATGAACTTGGGAGTTTCTGATGGACTCAGAAGCAAACGCGCGGGCACAGCGGTTCCGCTCCCGGATCAGGCGGAGGCTGCGCCCAGAGCGCAGTGACAGCGAGGGTGCGTCCGGGCCTCCTGGCCTCGTGGCTGCGCACGGGGACGCGCTCCGAGGGCGCGCTCCGGGAGGCGGCGACGGCGACGCGCGGGGCCGCCGTGGCGGGAGAAGCGTTTCCGGTGGCGGCGGAGGCGGCGCCGAGCAGATTCTGTCTGAGAGCTGCGCCGGCTGTAGCCAGTGAGTAGCGGTGAGTTGCGGGCCTGGGTGCAGTGGGTGGGAAACGCGCAGGGAGCCGGGCGGACGGGCGCGGGCTGGAGCTGGGGCTCGCGCCCGCGGGCGGCTACTGGGCGACCCCCCAACATCCCGGCTGGGAAATCAAAAACCCCCTCGGCCTGCCCGGGACTCCCCGGGCCAGGGGGTCCCTGCACCTTGGAAACCCCACCTGCCGTCCCGCTGCCTGAGCTCCCCACCTCCGGCAACCTGACCTCCCGCGAGCTCCGCCCGGAGCCCTGCGGTGGAGCGGGTCCCCCGGCACGGAAGGGGGTTCATGCATCCACGCCTGCACGCGCCCTGCCACGCCGTCCTCGGGGCCGCGTGCCGAAACCCGCCGCGGGGAGGGCACCAAGATGGCTGCCGCGGGGACGGGTGCGGGCGAGTGCAGGTGGCCGGTGACACCGACCCCCGCGCCCCCAGCTCCTGGCTCCTGGCGCAGAGCGGGGCTCCAACCCTGGAACGAGCCATCTATTAGGGAAGAGACCGGCAGGTGACGGAAACAGCGGTGGTCCTGCTCAGAGCTTCCATCTCAGTGCTGACCTCCTGAGCTTTCGCACTTGTCACGGGTCTCTAACCTTCTGAGAATGACAGTAGCCACAGTGTCTACTAAGTGTGTGCAGGTGATCCAGGTCCATGCATTTTTACATTACATTCCTGCAGCCCCATGAGGTACTTGGCCTTGCCTTCCTAATCCAGATGAGAAAGGAAACTGGATCTCAGAGAGGTTGTGCATCCTGCCTAAGGTCACACAGTGGGTCCTCTGTAGTCTCAGCTTAAACGTTACTTCCTCAAAGACGCTTTCCAAACTTGGCTGTCTTGTTTGACATTTGGTTTTTCCATAAGAGAATTTGTCACCAGTTGAAACGAACTATTGGCTTTCTTGTTTGATTCTCTGCTTGTGGTCAGGACCTCTGTTTTTCTTGCTCATCTGTCTGTTCTCTGCACCAGGTAGACCCTCACTGAATATCTGTTGAGTGCCTGAATGAAAAAGCTTAGCATGGGAAAAAAAAAGCTTAGCATGGGTGACTTCAGAGCTTGGACACTGAATCAGTCCATGAGCCACTGCCTTCTGAACCCCCATGGCATTTTGTTTGTACTTATCTCAAACTTGTAATCTCTCTTCTGCCTCATTGTCTAGATTTTTTCCTTGCATGCCTCTAGCTTTTCTCTTCCCGTGCCCATCCCCAGTTTGTTGAGCTGCTTCTATGTTTCAGGCCTTGTAATAGGTGTGAGATGGATATGCAAGTGAATAAGGAAGCTTTGCCACTCTTGTGGTGCTGAACTTGGACTTGCCATGTAAGATTGACTTGCCATATAAGAGGCATATAAGATGAGAGGGAATCTGGGACAATGAGGCTCCACCAGGAGGTTCTGGGACCTCAAGCAGCTCCTTTCTCCCCTTAGGACTGTGGGTGTCTGGTTTGTAAAAAAATGATGGTGTTTGGAGAGGTGGGTATATCAGTTTCTCTCCAGCTCTCATATAATTGTTCTAAGTCTGTATTCAAGGGTTCAGCTGAGTGTGCAAGCATTTAAAGTCCCTTGGACTTTCAGGAAAGTGTTGATACCTGAGTTGTGGTTGTCAGAGAAAAAGCTGTAGCTATAATTCAGAATCAGGAAAATATTTAGAACGCTTTTAATAGTCTGTAGAAGTTTTACAAAATCCCATGTGGATGGGTATAGAAGGAAGCCCAGAGGGCAGCTGGAGCATCCGTGACCTTTGGAACAGATGCGTCATACAGCTCCTCAGTTCTCTGATGCCTTGGAATGAAGAATAGCCTCTAACCTATTAAGCAAGCAGTGCTTAGGTGCATTCGATTGGAGTATGATAGTGAATGGAAGAACCTTTTGTTTGAGGTTAAAGGTAAGCAGGCAGTCATTTTTTAAAGGCTGAAGATGGCCTCGACTTGAGAACTTATTGTCAGAATAGAAATCAAACCTACACTCAGTTAATTATACAAAGTTTAAAGTTATCAAGTTTTTGGTTAACTATTACTTTGTGAAATAGACAATATATATAATCTGTGACTTGATTTTTTAAAGTAGGTGGTAAAATATGCAACTTGGTATGTCCAAAGTGCTAGAGTTTGGGAGTATTTTATTATTTTCACAGGCTGACACCACTGTCTCTAGTATAAACCAGTAGGATTTTTTTTTTTTTAATGGATAAGAACTTCACTCATCATAAGAAATTGATTAAGAAACTCAAAGGTGATCTTGAGGACCATCGAAATATAAACAATGATTATATTGTCACCTGTGTGTTTGAAAGTTCAGCTAAGAATGGGATCTTCCCTGTGAACTGGGAGGTGGGGGGCAGGAATGCTGGCAGGGAGACAGACAGATGGCAGTCATTCCCCCATGGCTTCTTGATTCTACACAGGCCCTCTGTCTTCATGCAGACATGTCCCTGAAACAGAGGAAGGTATGCAACAGAAGGTCATGCTGGGATTCGAAAGAATCTGCTTCTCAGCACAGGATTCAACTTAGTGTTCTATAAACTGATATCCTGAGTGGCCACACCCGTAACAAAGGAATGCTGTGTGCTAATGACCATCTCAAAGCCAAATTAGGAAATGTGCTCCTTGAATAAATGTTATTGCTGTTGCCATTCACATCACTTTTGGCCTCACAAGGGTCCGGAGTGAAAGAAAGTGTTAGTTCCTCAGTCGTGTCCGACTGCAGCCCCGTGGACTGTAGCCCACCAGGCTCCTCTGTCCATGGAATTCTCCAGGCAGGAACACTGGAGCGGGCTGCCATGTCTTCTTCCTCCAGGGGGTCTTCCCAGCCCAGGGATCCAGCCTGGGTCTCCTGCATTGCTGGCAGATTCTTTACCATCTGAGCCACCAGGGAAGCCAAGCAGGATATAAAATCAGGTAGAAATGCCATCTTGGGCATGACACTTGGTTTCGCTGAGTAGCTTTACAAAATAGGGGGAAATTTCTTAGAGAGCTGAAGTGAGAATTTAGCTGTCTAGTAACATGTGGAAAGCCCGGTATCTGGCACACAGTGGGCTCTCAGCCACATCCCGCCCCGGGGACTGGGATAGGGTATGTCGCACTTTCTGGCCCTAACCAAGTAAACCAAGGGCAACCAGATTCCTTCCCAGCTTTTTCAAATGCAGTTATCTTAACTAACAGCTTCCAGTTTAATAATTATCATTGTTAATCTTTGTCCAAGGTTAAAGGTCTTTTCCCAAGTCCTTGGGAGAGCACATTTCCTGATAATTTGTTTTCTGTGAAGTAAATTCTTCTTTTTTTTTTTTTTCACAGTAGTTAAGCGTTTTCTTGGCATATAACTCGAATTTTGAAATAAAGCTTATCTTAGGAGAAAAGTGTTTTTCTCAGGTGTTTCTGGTCATACTCAGGCAGTTCAGGCAGCCAAGCACTGTTGTGCCCCTCGGGTCCCACCACACCAGCGGCCACCGTGTTTATGGACAAGACTTCAGCACGTGAGGACAGGAGAGTCCGTGCATGGAGAACCGCGTGTCAGTGACGATCTGACATTTGTCTGCCCCTTCACATTTACTAAGGCTCAATAAAGCCCTCCTGTACACCTCCATTTTATAATCCTTTCAACTCTATGTCAGCCAACCCTCATCTCCATCTTCAAGATGAGAAAGTTGAGGCTCAGAGAGGCAGAGTGAGTCACCCAGTGACATGCTTAGAACAGAAGTGACAGAATCAAGACTCTAACCCCGACTGCAGTGGTTCAAGTCCGGTTCTCATTCTGCGGGTTGGTTGTCAGGATGGATACTCAGGGAACCAGAACGCAGAGTAAGGGCTCTTCCTCACAGGACCCAGCCAGCAACTAGTGTGGATGGCCATGGAGTCATCTAAATATTTATACTTCCCCAGAAAGAGGATAAAAACCTTCCCTTGATTGGAAGAGCATTCGGTTATTAATGTTTACTCGTAAGTTTTATATTCTTTACCACATAGTGTTTCCCAAACTTAGCTAGTCATAGGATGATGGTGGTTTACTCACTAAGTTATGTCTGACTCTTTGCGACCCCATGGACTGTGGCCCACCAGACTCCTCTGTCCATGAGATTTCCCAGGAAAGAATACTGGAATGGGTTGCCATTTCCTCCGCCAGGGGATCTTCCCAACCCAGGGATCAAACCAGCATCTCCTACGAGTCATTCATATCGAAGTCATCGGTAAGGTTGATAAGTTAGTTGAAGACTTCATTGGAGGTGGGTAATGTCCATCCGAAACAAGCTCTATATGGGAAGGGTGTCTGTATGTACGTTTGGGGAAATTTAGGCTATAGTCATTAGAGTGTGTTTGCTTTTCAGTCTATTCAGTGTGTATTGGGTCTTTCCAAATCCAAGGCCAAGCCAGCGTGGGGTGCAGGAGAGGACTCCAGCCCATGCTGACAAACAGGGACAGTGACAGTTAAGTTGCTCAGTCGTGTCCAACTCTTTGCGACCCCATGGACTAACCTATCAGGCTCCTCCGACCATGAGGTTTTCCAGGCAAGTATGCTGAAGTGGGTTGCCATTTCTTTCTCCAGGGAGTCCATACTGAATGTACAAATTAATTTTGTTCTGGGCTTCCCTCATAGCTTAGTCCATAAAGAATCTGCCTGCAATGCAGGAGACCCTGGTTCGATCCCTGAGTTGGGAAGATCTCCTGGAGGAGGGCACGGCAACCCACTCCAGTGTTCTTGCCTGGAGAATCCTAGGGACAGAGGAGCCTGACAGGCTACAGTCCAGGGGGTCGCAAGAATCAGACACAACTGAGCAACTAAACCACCACCACTGTGGCTTCATCACCGGGCTTCCTAGGCGGCACCAGTGGTAAAGAACCCACCTGTCAATGCAGGAGGTGTAAGAGACCTGGGTCTGATCCTTGGGTGGGGAAGATCCCCTGAAGGAGGGCATGGCAACCCACTCCATTTTCTTGCCCGGAGAATCCCAGGGACAGAGGGACCTGGTGGACTGCAGTCCGTGGGTGGCACAGAGTCCGCCATGACTGAAGTGACTCGGCATGCACACACACTTCCCCTCATCCTCGTGGTGCCCAGTGTCGTCACAAGGCTGTCCAGCGAAATGCCTCCCCGTCTCCTCTGAGCAAATTCCTGCCCGAGAAGCACTTGCTCTAGTGTTGTCACCGTCCATTGTCATGAAGCGCTGTGAGAACCACATCATCAGCTGTGCTCAAAACGCTCTGGAAAAGTGTCTGATCTTTGACCAAAGTCAGCCTGGACGGGGGAGAGAGGGAGGAAGGTTCAGGGACTGCAGGCAGGGGTATGGCTATGCTTTTCATGCATAAACCAGACTTTATGCTTAAAGTACACCATCAACCATAAACCTACCACTACCACTGGGGGCTTCACTTCCTATCCACGATG
The DNA here is from genome assembly GCF_029378745.1 of Bos indicus. Classification (NCBI taxonomy): domain Eukaryota; kingdom Metazoa; phylum Chordata; class Mammalia; order Artiodactyla; family Bovidae; genus Bos; species Bos indicus. Next base: position 5,724,598 of record NC_091769.1, on the reverse strand, counting down.
GTGCCCTGGGCAGGCAGCCCCATGGCCCAGCCCACAAGCTGGCACCAGGTGTGCGGGCCGGATGACCCCTAAGCGCAGACCCTGGCAGTCAGTGGGCGCCCACGATGCTGCAGGACCAGGTGTCCAGGCCTGCCAAGCTTCAGCAACGAGGCAGGTGGAAAGCTGCTGTGCCCAGGGACCCCTGCATGGCAGTCAAGGTCATGGGGTGCTTTGCCCCCCAAGGCAGCTCCTGGGGCAGGAGCCCCCGCCTTGGCCCCCTGCACTTCGGGCAGAGGCTCAGAGCTTCTCCTGGTTCTACAGCTGGGGAGACAAGTGAGCCAGGGCAGTGGCGCCTTGTCCACTGTCCCACAGTTTTAGTATAAAATAAGAAATAAATTTCATTTGTTTTGTTTTCAAACTGGACTCTTATTTACAGAAACTGGTTATTTTATTTAGTTGAGCTATTCCAAATCCTGAAAGATGATGCTGTGAAAGTGCTGCACTCAATATGCCAGCAAATTTGGAAAACTCAGCAGTGGCCACAGGACTGGAAAAGGTCAGTTTTCATTCCAATCCCAAAGAAAGGCAATGCCAAAGAATGCTCAAACTACTGCACAATTGCACTCATCTCACACGCTGGTAAAGTCATGCTTAAAATTCTCCAGGCCAGGCTTCAGCAATATGTGAACCGTGAACTTCCTGATGTTCAAGCTGGTTTTAGGAAAGGCAGAGGAACCAGAGATCGAATTGCCAACATCCACTGGATCATGGAAAAAGCAAGTGAGTTCCAGAAAAACATCTATTTCTGCTTTATTGTCTATGCCAAAGCCTTTGACTGTGTGGATCACAATGAACTGTGGAAAATTTTGAAAGAGATGGGAATACCAGACCACCTGATCTGCCTCTTGAGAAATCTGTATGCAGGTCAGGAAGCAACAATTAGGACTGGACATGGAACACAGACTGGTTCCAAATAGGAAAAGGAGTTCATCAAGGCTGTATATTCTCACCCTGCTTATTTAACTTATATACAGAGTAGATCATGAGAAACATTGGACTGGAAGAAACACAAGCTGGAATCAAGATTGCCGGGAGAAATATCAATAACCTCAGATATGCAGATGATACCGCCCTTGTGGCAGAAAGTGAAGAGGAACTAAAAAGCCTCTTGATGAAACTGAAAGTGGAGAGTGAAAAAGTTGGCTTAAAGCTCAACATTGAAAAAACGAAGATCATGGCATCCGGTCCCATCACTTCATGGGAAATAGATGGAGAAACAGTGGAAACAGTGTCAGACTTTATTTTTCTGGGCTCCAAAATCACTGCAGATGGTGACTGCAGCCATGAAATTGAAAGACGCTTACTCCTTGGAAGGAAAGTTATGACCAACCTAGATAGTATATTCAAAAGCAGAGACATTACTTTGCCAACAAAGGTCCGTCTAGTCAAGGCTATGGTTTTTCCAGTGGTCATGTATGGATGTGAGAGTTGGAGTGTGAAGAAGGCTGAGCGCCGAAGAATTGATGCTTTTGAACTGTGGTGTTGGAGAAGACTCTTGAGAGTCCCTTGGACTGCAAGGAGATCCAACCAGTCCATTCTGAAGGAGATCAGCCCTGGGATTTCTTTGGAAGGAATGATGCTAAAGCTAAAACTCCAGTACTTTGGCCACCTCATGAGAAGAGTTGACTCATTGGAAAAGACTCTGATGCTTGGAGGGATTGGGGGCAGGAGGAGAAGGGGATGACAGAGGATGAGATGGCTGGATGGCATCACTGACTCGATGGACGTGAGTCTCAGTGAACTCTGGGAGTTGGTGATGGACAGAGAGGCCTAGCATGCTGCAATTCATGGGGTCGCAAAGAGTCGGACACGACTGAGCGACTGATCTGATCTGATCTGATTTTATTTAGAGTGGGAAAAAAGTATAAACTGTTCCTGCGCTTGAAGGTTGGTGCAAGAAAATGCTTGTCCAATTAGATTGTGGGAGTCATAGTTAATAATTAAAATTTTATCTGGCTTGAGATCAGCTTTCTTTGTAAGAATGTTCATATGGCATTTCTGATTCACCTTTATGGTTTTGAAATTGGTGGGGGCAGGGACAAGCTCTCAAGTTTAGTTGGTATGTCTTACACCAGTACACAGTTGTATTAAAATCCTTTTAAAATAGTTTTATTTATTTGTTGTTACTGAAGTTTAGTTGATGTGAAATGTTGTGTTAGTTTCAGGTGTAGAGCAAAACTATTCAAGTATGTGTATATATATACACACACATATACATATATATACAATAGGTCCTTGTCGTGTGCCTGTGGCATATGCGTGTGTGTGTGTGCTCAGATGCTTCAGTCATGTCCACCTCTTTCTGACACTATGGACTGTAGCCCGCCAGGCTCCTCTGCCCATGGGATTCTCCAGGCAAGAATACTGGAGTGGGTTGTCATGCCCTCCTCCAGGAGATCTTCCCAACCCGGGGATCGAACCCGAGTGTCCTGCATCTCCTGCATTGCAGGCAGATTCTGTACTGCTGAGCCACTGGATGTATTTTATATAATGTGTAGATATTACTCACAGATCCCTAATTTATCCCTCCCCTGACCCCCACCTTTCCCCTTTAGTGACCGTAAGTTTTTTTCTAAATGAACGTATTTACAAAATCACGTCCTTTTAAGTAGTAAAAAGAGTGCAGTGTTATAGCCTAATGCTACTTAGCATATTGCTACAAATGTAGTACCTTAACACAACTAAATCTTACCCTAAAACAACCATATATTAGCTTATCTTTCTGGAGGTCGGAAGCCTAGACTGGTTCTGTGTTGCCTCTGGAGGCTCCAAGGGAGACTCTCTGTCCCTGCTCTTGGTAACTTCCAGAGGCCGTGCCCCTCACTGGGCTCCTGACCCTGCCTCACACCAAGCTCTGCTTGTTCCTTGTCACATCTGCTTCTCTGACTCTACTCTCCTACCTTCCTCTTTCTCTCACAAGGACCCTTGTTGTGATCAGGCCCACCTGAATCGTCCAAGGGAGTTTCCTAGTCTTAAGAGCTTTGACTTAATTATGCCAGCGAAGTCCCTTCACCACATAAGGTCACACAGTCAGAGTCTGGAGGTTGGGGGCGGGCATCTCTGGGGGGCCATGGTTCTGCCTGCCACAGTCTATACAGAGTGGGTGGCATGAGGTTTCAGTGTTGGGCTTTTGGCAGGCTAGGCCTGGCATCTGATGATAAGCCAGCCTTCTTCCTCCCTTGCTGGATAGCTACAAGCGACTTCTGAGAATCTTACTCTCCTCCTCTGTGAGTTGTGCGTAATATGCCTAAAGCACAGTGTTGTGGAAACTGACATAGAATATTCTTCCACTGGCACACAGTAGGGGCTTGAACTCTCAGGCAAGTGCACAGCCCTGTTCCTTGTATGCAATAGAAACTCCAAAACTGTTGGAGTTCCTTTCCCTATCCGTCTCTTTTTCCTTTGCCTGTTAAAGAAGAGACTTTGTATACACTACTATATATAAAATAAACAACAAGATCTTACTATACAGCACAGGGAACTGTATTCAATATCTTACAAGAATCTATATGGGAAAGAATCTGAAAAAGAATATATATACAGATACATACATATATTGATACCTGTCTGAGTCACTTTGCTGTACATCAGAAACTAATGCCACGTTGTAAATCAACTATACTTCAACTTAAAAAAAAAGAGACTTTGTGAGGCCTCCACAGCCGTCTCCTCCTGTATACTGTGGGCACCATAGGGTTAGCGTAGCTTGGAGCTTCATGGTATGAGTAGACCTGTTTTTATTTAAGGGGAAAAAGAAGGGCCTTAAAGACAGCCGTTCTGTGAAGACATTAACTGCTGTGATTTGAGGGCGGGGGATAGCTGAAGGAGTAATAGAGAAGAGAATGATCTGGCTGACCAGCACCCGAGAGTCCCGTCCAGCTTTGGGCCTCTGCCCACTTCCTTCTGCCGCCAGCACCAGGGGCACACCCTGGGCGGTTATTTCCCCCTCTGTGCCTCTGTTTCCTGTGTGATGGGCACATTGAGGGCATCATTTTTAAGATCTTCTCTAGCTCTTACCCAATTAGAACATCTTTTATGAAGTACCGTGTTATAAAACCAGATCATGTTTTCAATAACGTGACCTTAAGTTTGCCCCATATTTAACAAATTAGAGGTTGGTTGCATTGTGGGAGACCTGGGTTCGACCCCTGGGTCAGGAAGATCCCCTAGAGAAGGAAATGGCAACACACTCCAGTATTCTTGCCTGGAGAATCCCATGGATGGAGGAGCCTGGTGTGCTACAGTCCACGGGGTCGCAAAGAGTCGGACACGACTGAGCAACTTAACTTTAACTTTTAACTTGTCGTTAAGAATGAGAATTCTCTGAAAGCTAAATTAACTTTTTGTTGTTGTTGCTGTTATATATATTAAGTGTAGAGGGGAAATAGTGACAGTGAGAATTAGACTTTACAGGGAAGAAGGATGACTTGGTACACAATTTTATGAGAAGACATCAGTGTCAGATACCCATGGGGGAGCACAGCAGCCCACTCAGGGCTGTGAGAAGACAGCTCCCAGCCTCACACAGAGGCGCAGCCTGGTGCCTGGAGAGCCGGAGGCCCAGGCCCAGAGCGCCTGCAGGAGCACCTGCTGGGCCCTGTGCTAGACCTCCTGGGCCGAGTCTCCAGAAGGCTGACAGTGTTTGTCTTTTTCAGAAGCTCTTCAGGTGATGTCAGTGTGTTCTGTTGGTTAGGAGCCACCAACAGGAGTCCAGTACAGTAGAGTACAGGAGTCTGTACTGGGGGCTTTGCAGGAATAATAGTGCCCCAGGGCGGGGCCGCTAACGTGCTGTGTTGCCACTCCCTGCTTGCCACCACCATTGCTCATCCTTTTTAGAATTTGTCAAGATAACCAGCTTGCAGTATTCTCACTCCCCCGATGACCCTTTGGGACTTGTCTCCACCTCCTCACTGCCCAAGGTGGAGACAACCAGGGGGATCTTCCTTTTGGGCAGCGGGACGACTGGTAGACTCACTTCCCCTGTCCTCCAGGACAGCGCCCTGCTGAGCTCCTACCCACTGTCACCCTGTCGCAGCCTCTTTTGCTGTGACTTAGTCTTTCCCAACCTCTTAACATCTGAGGCCTTGGGTTCCTTCTCTTTTTACATTCACGTCCCTGTTGATCTCCCATTGCATGAGTTTCCGCAGTCTCTGTGCTTATAGCTCCCAGATGAGTATCTGTAGACAAAAGCTCTCCTCTGAACTCCAGACTCTCCCTTTCAACTGCCTCCTGGACATCTCCACTTAGAAGGCCCCTAGGCATTGCAAACTTCATTCGTCCAAAGCTGAACTTGCTGTTTTCTCCCTAACATCTGCTCCTCTTCCATCCAGATTACCTTAGGAGTCATGCCTTTTTATTCTGTCCCACCCCCTGTCCAAGTTAGCAGGAAATCCCGTTGGCTCCATCAACAGCATATCCAGAACATCAGCACTTCTTGACAGCTCCCTGCTGCCACCTGCTCCACCATCAGCCCTCCTCTGGATGTCTGCAGGAGCCTCACAGTGACTCTTCCTACGTCTGCTCTTATCACCCCACTGCATTCTCCACACAGCAGCTAGAGAGGTCCTTTTAAATTATAAGTCAGATCATTTAGTCCTCTGTCTGGAACCCACCAGTGACTCCCGTTTCCCTCAGGGTAAAATGCAGAGGCCTCACAGTGGGCACAGGCACCAAATAATCCTATTCCAACTTAACCCCCTCCCCACGCCTCTCAGACTGCTCATCTCCTGTCCCCGTCTTCCTCTCTCCAGCCCAGCTGCACACCTTCTTGCTGTTCTTTGAAGACATCCGCCTCAGGTCTTTGCCGTGTCTGTTCCTTCTCCCTGGAATGCCGTTCCCCCAGTGCCCGCATGCTTCATTTCATCTCTTCACTCCCATCTTGCTCCACTGTTATTTTCTCAGTGAGGCCTGCCCTGACCGCCCTGGTTCAAAACACACTCCCCATGATGGTTCCTATTCTGATTTTTCCCCAAACCACCTATTACCTTCTTGTATATTTGACACTTGGTTTACCTTTTGTGTTTTTATTGTCTGGCTCCCCTTCTATTCCCACCATCCCACGTCAGCTCCACCAAGGCAGGAATTTTTGTCTTTGTTCACTAATTTACCCCAAGAATCTGTCACAGGGTGGATGCCCAGTCAGTGAACACTAAAGGTAGCAGAATTTTCTAGACTTTAAAGAAAGAAGAAACCTGTAAGTCTGGTCTTGGCAAGAATTTCTTCTGTATTTAATCTGTGACCTACTGCAGTGTAGAGTATAGGAACTATACCATTCAGAAATGGGAGTGAGTTTGACCAGATTATCTGGTTTAATTATTACAGCATAGAAAGTATAACTGTAGAAACAAACTGTGACCTATATGCATAAGTGGAAATTCAAATGATGATCCTGAGGCAAAGCCAGTGTGAACTGTGTGTTATAGATCCATACTGGAAAAAGCACAGAAATTGGAAGTGCTGAGAAACTTCCATAAAACCATGTTAGAGTTCTATTATGTTAATATCTGCTGATCAATAATAAAAAATTGGGACTTTTTTGTGTCCAGCCTTTTTCAAAATTTATTTTTAATCTAGTTTATGAAAGCATTGGCTCAAGACAGGGGATTGGAAATGGGAACAAACCAAGCAGGGCTTTGACCACACAGTTTAAGACACACCGATCAGACAGGCTCAGGCGCCCTCAGGGAGCTGGAGTGAAAAACACGTGAGACCTTCTGTACCTTTATGAGTTATCTCAGAGATCTTCATTTTATTGTCTCCTACAGTGATTTTCAACTTTTTGCTTTTTTGCTTTTCTTCCCCCCAGCAGTAGAACCCTCTTTTTAAAAGGTCGTTGCCATAAAACACAGCTGTAGAAGGCAGATGAAAGCAGACCTACTGTGGTTGAGTATGAATCCCCTCCACTCCCCTCAGTTTCGTTCAGTCGCTCAGTCGTGTCCAACTCTTTGTGACCCCATGGACTGCAGCACGCCAGGCCTCCCTGTCCATCACCAACTCTCAGAGTTTACCCAAACCCATGTCCATTGAGTCGGTGATGCCATCCAACCATCTCATCCTCTGTGGTCCCCTTCTCCTCCTGCCCTAAGTCTTTCCCAGCATCAGGGTTTTTTCCAATGAGTCAGTTCTTTGCATCAGGTGGCCAAAGTGTTGGAGTTTCAGCTTCAACATCAATCCTTCCAGTGAATATTTAGGACTGATTTCCTTTAGTATGGACTGATTGGATCCTCTTGCAGTCCAAGGGACTTTCTTTTTTTTTTTTTTTTTTTATTTTATTTTTAAACTTTACATAATTGTATTAGTTTTGACAAATATCAAAATGAATCCACCACAGGTATACATGTGTTCCCCATCCTGAACCCCCCTCCCTCCTCCCTCCCCATACCATACCAAGAGTCTTCTCCAACACCACAGTTTAAAAGCATCAATTCTTCAGTGCTCATCTTTCTTTATAGTCCAACTCTCACATAAACACAACTACTGGAAAAACCATAGCTTTGACTAGACAGATCTTTGTCAGCAACGTAATGTCTCTGCTTTTTAATCTGATGTCTCAGTTGATCATAGCTTTTCTTCCAAGGATCAAGTGTCTTTTAATTTCATGGCTGTAATCACCATCTGCAGTGATTTGGGAGCCCAAGAAAATAAAGCCTGGCAGTGTTTCCATTGTTTCCCCAACTATTTGCCATGAAATGATGGGACCAGATGCCGTGATCTTAGTTTTCTGAATGTTGAGTTTTAAGCCAACTTTTTCACTCTCCTCTTTCACTTTCATCAAGAAGCTCTTTAGTTCTTCTTTGCTTTCTGCCATAAGGATGGTGTCATCTGCATATCTGAGGTTATTGATATTTCTTCAGCAATCTTGATTCCAGCTTGTGCTTCATCCAGCCCGGCATTTTGCATGACGTTCTCTGCATATAAGTTAAATAAGCGGGGTGACAATATACAGCCTTGACGTACTCCTTTCCCTATTTGGAACCAGTCTGTTGTTCCATGTCCAGTTCTAACTGTTGCTTTTTGACCTGCATACAGATTTTCCAGGAGGCAGGTCAGGTGGTCTCGTATTTCCATCTCTTTCAGAATTTTCCACAGTTTGTTGTTATCCACACAGTCAAAGGCTTTGGCGTAGTCAACAAAGCAGAAGTAGATGTTTTTCTGGAACTCTCTTGCTTTTTTGATGATCTAATGGATGTTGGCAGTTTGATCTCTGGTTCCTTTGCCTTTTCTAAATCCAGCTTGAACATCTACAAGTTCACAGTTCACATACTACTGAAGCTCAGCTTGGAGAATTTTGAGTATTACTTTGCTAGTGTGTGAGATGAGTGCAATTGTGCAGTAGTTTGAAAATTCTTTGGCATTGCCTTTCTTTGGGATTGGAGTGAAAACTGACCTTTTCCAGTCCTGTGGCCACTGCTGAGTTTTCCAAACTTGCCGGCATATTGAGTGCAGCACTCCACTCCCCTAGAGGTCACTAAAGTCCCTCAGCAGAGCCCTAAGTCCCTGCTCACAAGTCTGATTCCTATTTTCCTGGGCATGAATTGGAGTTTCTGTTTTACTTTTTATATGTTTTATAGATAATATATCTTATGTAGTCTTATTGAAATTTGGACATTTCTTCATACAGTGACCCAGCTCTTTGAAGTGTTTCCTCGTATATCCGGACTTAACATGCATGACTTAAAGGTGCCCTAATTTGAAATTTAGACACTTCTTTTATCGTAGCAGAACTGGCTCAAAACTAGCAGGGACAAACCTTAGTTAAATAAAGTCATGTGTATTTCAGTGAGAGAAATAACAGTGGAGGAACTGGGGCTGTCTCAACAACAAAGGAAGAGATAGGTCTTTGAGAGCATCTTGGAGAATGGTGGAATTTAGGGAAGCTTAATGAAGAAATATTATGATTGACTCAGAGCAGGGCTTGGAGAAGGCCATGGCACCCTACTCCAGTACTCTTGCCTGGAGAATCCCCGGGACGGGGGAGCCTGGTGGGCTGCCATCTATGGGATCACACAGAGTCAGACACGACTAAAGTGACTTAGCAGCAGCAGCAGAGCAGGGCTGGCTGTGAAGCTCTGAACCATGAAGTAGCCCCTTGACCTTGTTTCTGTGGAAACAGCAAAGTTAAGAAAGATTTGGAATATTGTTTCCAGAAACTCCTTAATCTGAAACTGTCCTCCTGGGCTGGAAATCCAGGCTCCTTTTCTGTGTCAAAAGTGGGATATTTCATTCTTCCAAGTTTTATTTCAAACAACAAAGTTTCTGACAGTCTGTGATTATGGAGAACAAGGTTTCTTATCCACAAGTGAGATAAGAAAGCGGGGTCACCCAAAAAATGGGGTCGTTATGACACCTTTTAGCTGTATTATGAGTTTCAGAGAAATATGAAAGGAAGTGTTAGTCGCTTAGTCATGTCTGACTCTTTGCAACCCCATGGACTGTAGCCCACCAGGCTCCTCTGTTCATGAAATTCCAGGCAAGAATACTAGAGTGGGTTGACATTCCCTTCTCCAGGGGACCTTCCCAACCCAGGGATCAAACCTGAGTCTCCCACATTGCAGGCAGATTCTTTACTGTCTGAGCCACCAGGGAAGCCCCTGGGAGAAATATGGTTTCCAGTTAACTTCACAGCTGACTTTATCTGTTTGTCATCTCAGCCTGTTTTAAGAATAATAGGGCTAATTTTTTACTTTCTCACTCTCACTGACCCGCTATTTCACATACACTACATTCCTCACATCTGCGGGCCTAACATGCTTGATTTTGATCCCGTGAGCCATGATACATGTTAATTTGAGATTCTAATAAAGTTTAAATGGCAGGACTGACATCTTAAAACACCTGCCATCTAGTGAAGCACTGAAAATTAACTTAATGAAAAAATGACCTGGAAAAGAAAGCTACTAGAAGAACCAATATTAGAAATGGAAGAGGAGGAAACCAGTATGAGAAAGCAGTGGTTTGAAGCCATAATAGTGACCAAATCCTTGGACCTTCTAATATTGTACAGAGAGATATAGTTTAAGGAAGTCACTAGCGACGAGGGAAAAAATTAGTAGACAGTGATACAGCGTTACTTTAAAATAACATAAACTTTGAAGGTGTTGCTAAATACCCCAAATGAATATTTAGTGCCATAGGGGGTGCTTATGAAATAAGTGCAAGAAATAGTCAGGGTATTAAAATACCAAGTATGAAATCAACTTTGTTATTTGTTTTAATTAGATGATAATATGTATAGAAAATATCTGCAAAGAAATATACAAAGAGAGCAACAATAGTTATTTCAGAATGGCTAAATTATAGTAAATTTTGTTTCTGTATTCTTTATTTTCTAACATAAACTTATATTATTCAAAATAGTACAATAAGCATATATTACAACAATACAGAGCAGTTCTAACAATAAACATATATTACTCAGAGAAAGAAATTAGTTACTTTAGAAAAAAGTAAGGGTTCTTAGCCAGAAAATACGTACTTTATGAGAAAAATTATATGCTCCCATGTTATGACTATTCATGGGGTTGGCAAAATGTGTTTTTCCCATTATGACCCTGTTAGATTGAAGAGCATACTTTTTCATTTTTGATTGGTGGTTTTTATGCTGAATAAGGCTGAATGAATCTGAATCTTTTTTTAATTGTAGAATTTTTAGCATTGACCCTTTTTTTGCATTAGTCACTTCTACTTGTAGGAATAACAGATTTAGTAAACCAGAATGCAGTAGTAGTTTGATGTTTCTTTCACCCAGAAAAAGAATTTCAAGCTTCAGTTGATTACTGTTGATGTTATTTCTAACTTTTCATATTTTAATTTTTTCCTAAAGGATAGCTTTTTAAAAGTAAGGGATGATGAAATACTATGTCCTTTTAAAAACAATTGTGTGGGAAATTATTGAAATTGTTTAGGATCAACTGAGATTTGCAAACAAATTTAGCTTTGGACTTAAATTGTTCTCTGCCATTTATTACAAAGTTATTTTCGCAAACTGAAGTGTCTGTAACTCTTTAGTGTGATTACAAAGTTTCCAATTGTATGGTAACATTATAAATCTTAAATCAGCTTGTCTTTCTGATCCTCTCCAGTCCAGGAAGATGTCTGGAGAACTTCCACCAAACATTAACATCAAGGAACCTCGATGGGATCAAAGCACTTTCATTGGACGAGCCAAACATTTCTTCACTGTAACTGATCCCAGGAACATTCTGTTAACCAACGAACAGCTGGAGGCGGCAAGGAAAGTAGTCCATGATTACAGGTAATACTGCTGCTGCTGCTGCTGTTGCTACGTCGCTTTAGTCGTGTCTGACTCTGTGCGACCCAATAGACGGCAGCCCACCAGGCTTCCTGTCCCTGGGATTCTCTAGGCAAGAACACTGGAGTGGGGTGCCATTTCCTCCTCCAATGCATGAAAGTGAAAAGTGAAAGTGAAGTCACTCAGTCGTGTCCGAGTCTAGCGACCCCATGGACTGCAGCCCAGCAGGCTCCTCCGTCCATGGGATTTTCCAGGCAGGAGCACTGGAGTGGGGTGCCATTGCCTTCTCCGACAGGTAACTCTAGCCGTATGCCTTTTGACTTAATGTGTTAATAGATCGTCCTGATGGCCTCTTGTCTTAAACCTTCTCTTAGTGAGTTTTCAACATGTTTTTGCAATTGAATCCTTTTTATCAAAAAAAAAAAAAAAGTGAGAAATAAGAAGACAGGTTTTGTGCCCCATTGCTGACCCTTAACAGAAATATCCAAGGTTCATAATAACCTGAATATAAGACAACCATCCTCCAACTCATAAGTGCCGATCTGTGAGGTGCCCTGCCTCCCACTCTGTGATACAGCTACTCCTGCATCCACATCCTTCTGTCTCCAGGTGGAGACCGCCTCTTACAGAACCAAGTTGTCAGGAATTAGGGTACATTGGTCGCTTCTTCTTAGATAGAGCCTCAACGAATAAACCCCACATATAGCAGCTCAGATGGGAAGGATGCTGGTGGCATGGTTTGTAGGTTTGGGATGGATTTGGTCAGTTCAAAGAGCCAGGCATGAGGTAGAGAAGAGGCATGAGCTCTAGGGCAATAGTCACAACTTTCATTTATTTTTAAATTTTTTAATGCAATTTTTAAAGGCTATACTCAATTTACAGTTGTTAACAAAATAACTGTATGCTGTCTTCTGAAATACGTCCTTGAGCCTGTCTTACACCCAGTGGTTTATACCTCCCAGTCCGCTACCCATATACTGCCCCCTCCCCCAACTTAAAACCACTAGTTTGTTCTCTGTATCTGTGTGCCTGATTCTTTTTTTGTTGTATTCACTGGTTTGTTGTATTTTTTAGATTCCATATATAAGCGATAATATACAATATTCATTTTTCTCTGTCTGCCATATTTCACTTAGTTAGCATTCAGTTCAGATCAGATCAGTCACTCAGTCGTGTCCGACTCTTTGCGACCCCATGAATCGCAGCACGCCAGGCCTCCCTGTCCATCACCAACTCCCGGAGTTCACCCAGACTCAACGTCCATCGAGTCAATGATGCCATCCAGCCATGTCATCCTCTGTCGTCCCCTTCTCTTCCTGCCCCCAATCCCTCCCAGCATCAGAGTCTTTTCCAATGAGTCAACTCTTCGCATGAGGTGGCCAAAGTACTGGAGTTTCAGCTTTACCATCATTCCTTCCAAAGAAATCCTAGGGCTGATCTCCTTTAGGATGGACTGGTTGGATCTCCCTACAGTCCAAGGGACTCTCAAGAGTCTTCTCCAACACCACACTTCAAAAGCATCAATTCTTTGGCGCTCAGTCTTCTTCACAGTCCAACTCTCACATCCATACATGACCACGGGAAAAACCATAGCCTTGACTAGACGAACCTTTGTTGGCAAAGTAATGTCTCTGCTTTTGAATATGCTATCTAGGTTGGTCATAACTTTCCTTCCAAGGAGTAAGCGTCTTTTAATTTCATGGCTGCAATCACCATCTGTGTGATTTTGGAGCCCAGAGAAATAAAGTCTGACACTGTTTCCACTGTTTCCCCATCTATTTCCCATGAAGTGATGGGACCAGATGCCATGATTTTTGTTTTCTGAATGTTGAGTTTTAAGCCAACTTTTTCACTCTTCACTTTCACTTTCATCAAGAGGCTTTTGAGTTCCTCTTCACTTTCTGCCATAAGGGTGGTGTCATCTGCATACTGAGGTTATTGGTATTTCTCCCGGCAATCTTGATTCCAGCTTGTGTTTCTTCCAGTCCAGCATTTCTCATGATGTACTCTGTATATAAGTTAAATAAACAGGGTGACAGTATACAGCCTTGACGTACTCCTTCTCCTATTTGGAACCAGTCTGTTGTTCCATGTCCAGTTCTAACTGTTGCTTCCTGACCTGCATACAGATTTCTCAAGAGGCAGATCAGGTGGTCTGGTATTCCCATCTCTTTCAGAATTTTCCACAGTTTATTGTGATCCACACAGTCAAAGGCTTTGGCATAGGCAATAAAGCAGAAATAGATGTTTTTCTGGAACTTTCTTGCTTTTTTCATGATCCAGTGGATGTTGGCAATTTGATCTCTGGTTCCTCTGCCTTTTCTAAAACCAGCTTGAACATCAGGAAGTTCACGGTTAACATATTGCTGTAGCCTGGCTTGGAGAATTTTGAGCATTACTTTATTAGCGTGTGAGATGAGTGCAATTGTGCGGTAGTTTGAGCATTCTTTGGCATTGCCTTTCTTTGGGATTGGAATGAAAACTGACCCTTTCCAGTCCTGTGGCCACTGCTGAGTTTTCCAAATTTGCTGGCATATTGAGTGCAGCACTTTCACAGCATCATCTTTCAGGATTTGGAATAGCTCAACTGGGATTCCATCACCTCCACTAGCTTTGTTCATAGTGATGCTTTCTAAGGCCCACTTGGCTTCACATTCCAGGATGTCTGGCTCTAGGTCAGTGATCACACCATCGTGATTATCTGGGTCGTGAAGATCTTTTTTGTACAGTTCTGTGTATTCTTGCCACCTCTTCTTAATATCTTCTGCTTCTGTTAGGTCCATACCATGTCTGTCCTTTATTGAGCCCATCTTTGCATGAAACGTTCCCTTGGTATCTCTAATTTTCTTAAAGAGATCTCTAGTCTTTCCCGTTCTCTTGTTTTCCTCTATTTCTTTGCACTGATCGCTGAGGAAGGCTTTCTTATCTCTTCTTACTATTCTTTGGAACTCTGCATTCAGATGCTTATATCTTTCCTTTTCCCCTTTGCATTTTGCTTCTCTTCTTTTCACAGCTATTTGTAAGGCCTCCCCAGACAGCCATTTTGCTTTTTTTGCATTTCTTTTCCATGGGGATGGTCTTGATCCCTGTCTCCTATACAGTGTCACGAACCTCATTCCATAGTTCATCAGGCACTCTATCAGATCTAGGCCCTTAAATCTATTTCTCACTTCCACTGTATAGTCCTAAGGGATTTGATTTAGGTCATACCTGAATGGTCTAGTGGTTTTCCCTACTTTCTTCAATTTACGTCTGAATTTGGCCATAAGGAATTCATGGTCTGATCCACAGTCAGCTCCTGGTCTTCTTTTTGTTCACTGTATAGAGCTTCTCCATCTTTGGCTGCAAAGAATATAATCAATCTGATTTTGTTGTTGACCATCTGGTGATGTCCATGTGTAGAGTCTTCTCTTGTGTTGTTGGAAGAGGGTGTTTGCTAAGACCAGTGCATTTTCTTGGCAAAACTCTATTAGCCTTTGCCCTGCTTCATTCCGTATTCCAAGGCCAAATTTGCCTGTTACTCCAGGTGTTTCTTGACTTCCTACTTTTGCATTCCAGTCCCCTATAATGATAAGGACATCTTTTTTGGGTGTTCGTTCTAAAAGGTCTTGTAAGTCTTCATAGAACCGTTCAACTTCAGCTTCTTCAGCGTTACTGGTTGGGGCATAGACTTGGATTACTATGATATTGAATGGTTTGCCTTGGAAACAGAGATCATTCTGTCATTTTTGAGATTGCATCCAAGTACTGTATTTTGGACTCTTTTGTTGACCATGATGGCTACTCCATTTCTTCTAAGGGATTCCTGCCCACAGTAGTAGCTACAATGGTCATCTGAGTTAAATTCACCCATTCCAGTCCATTTTAGTTCGCTGATTCCTAGAATGTTGATGTTCACTCTTGCCATCTCCTGTTTGACCACTTCCAATTGAAAGGTTGTTGTTGAATCACGCGAATACACCGGGATTCTTGGCCCCCGGAGGAGAAGAATTCAATCCGGGGCCAGAGACGAGGCTTGATCGCTCAGAGCTTTATGTAATAAAGTTTTATTAAAGTATAAAGGAGATAGAGAAAGCTTCTGACATAGGCATCAGAAGGGGGCAGAAAGAGTACCCGCTTGCTAGTGTTAACAATGAAGTTATATACTCTCCAGTGAATCCAAAGAATGTCTGGAGGTTGTAAAGACCTCATCAGACCTACTCCCATAATTTACATTTTAAGATAACACTGTCCTCAGGCAAGATACATCCTTGTAAAGACCAGGTCTACTCCCATAATTAACATTTTAAGATAACAGAAGGTTGAATCCAAAGACTGTCCTTAGGCAGGATACATCATTGGTATATAATCCTAAGGAATGTGGAGAAATTCCAGACCCCTCTCTCTTTGGGGACCCCTAGACTCCTTATCAACCTGCCTAGGAAATGACTCTCTCATTCCCCCCTTTTCTTTGAGGAGAATTATGTTGCCTAGGGAAAAGGGGCGTCGTTCTCGTTCCATAACTGCTTCGGAGCTGACAAGGGGCGTTGTCCCTAAATTGGTGAGGCAACATATTCTCCTAATCCTCATATTGAGGATATCTGATCCAGGGGCCCCAAATAGTAGTTGGAGGAAGCTACAGCAGTAGCAGGAGTTTGAGCAACCATTTGTAACTTAAAAGCTTTCATGAGACTAGAAACAAATCCAGTTATACAATTACAGATGCAGGGAGCAAACAGCAAAAACAAAACAATCAGAATTAAAATTAAAAGTCACATTATGTCCATAGTTAAAGTACAAAGTTGCACCAGTCCATTTTAGGGTTGGTAGATGTCATCAGATGAAGAAGAGGCATCGCATGTGATTGTTGTCGAAGGTATTCACAGACTTGGAGCAAGTCTTTTCCTTGAAGTGGGGATGTCCACCATGGGAAGCCTTCCACTGACGAAGAGGGGAGCTCTCCGAAGACCCAGCAGTTAGACCGATTGTGGAATGCAGCATAGGAGTGAGCCCAGGACAGGAAGACATTGTCTTGAGGATCCAACGGCAGACTCAGGATATTTGGAGTCAGCAGAAGTAGACTCACATAGATTATCAGGCCCATCTGCTGCCCTTTGCTTAACTCTAGAGCTTGGGTCAGAGCCACAAGCTCCGCTAACTGAGCATTGGTTCCCTGGGGGAGAGATTTTGCTTCCAAAACCTGTTCAGCAGTCACCACGGCGTAACCTGCTTTACGGTTTCCATCCTGAACAAAAGAACTGCCATCTGTAAATATTTCCATGTCAGGATTGGCTAATGGGGTATCCTTTAGATCCTCCCGAGCTGCATAGTTTAAGGTTAGGAATTGAGAACAATCGTGATCAGGTGTTTCATTTTCCTTCTCAGGAAGGAAAGTGGCAGGATTTAAATTTCCACAAACTTTAAGTTTAGTTACTGGTCCTTCTAACAATGACTGATACTTAAGAAGCCTACTGTCTGTCATCCAAATATTAACCTTAGAATGTAAGATTCCACTCACATCATGAGAAGTCAGTACAGTAAGGTTTCGTCCATTAATTATTTTTAAAGCTTCAGGTGCTAATAAAGCCGCTGCCCCAATTACTCTTAGGCAGTGGGGCCACCCACGTGAAACTACATCTAATTCTCTGCTTAGATAAGCAATAGGTTGCTGGTGAGGCCCTCGGGGTTGTGTCAAAACTCCCAATGCCACACCTTTTCTTTCAGTGACAAACAAATTAAATTCTGACCCTGTGGGCAAGCTCAGAGCTGGAGCTTGCAGGAGAGCAGTCTGAAGAACCTTAAAAGCCTTTTGAGTTTCTGGAGACCAAACAAGTTTGTCGGTTTGGGCCTGTTGAGTTTCAGCTATAAGTTTATATAAAGGCCGAGCAAGTTCCCTGTAACCTGGAATCCAAATGCTACAGTAACCTGTGATTCCCAAAAAATCCTCTCAGTTGTCTTAAAGTCATAGGTAGGGGGTGATTTAGTATAGGTTTAATTCTCTCAGGGCCTATGGCCCTAGTCCCTTCTGATATGATTAGCCCCAGATATCTAACTGATTGTTGACAAAGCTGAGCCTTTTCTCTTGATGCCTTGTAACCACAGTCTGCCAGACAGTTTAAGAAATCTTCTGAGGCTCGCGAACAAGCTTCCTCTGTCTCAGCACAGAGCAAAATATCATCTACATATTGTAACACCACTGCTTCAGAGCTATTAAAGTTTTGTAGATCCCGTGACAAACTTTGTCCGAATAAGTGAGGACTGTCACGAAATCCCTGGGGCAAAACTGTCCAGGTTAACTGAGAAGCTGGCTGCGTAGGGTCTTCAAAGGCAAATAGGAATTGACTTTCTTCTGCCAAAGGCACTGAATAGAAAGCATCTTTTAAATCAATTACTGAGAAATATTTGGCCCGTTCAGGAATTTCAGACAATAGAGTATAAGGATTAGGCACCAAGGGGTGTGAAGGAACTACAGCCTCATTTATTATTTGTAAATCTTGAACTAGTCTCCATTTACCATTCGATTTCTTTATACCCAAAATAGGAGTGTTGCAAGGACTGTTACAGGGAATTAATAGTCCCTGCTCCTTTAAATTTTCGATGATGGGTTTTAACCCTTCCTTAACTTCAGGTTTCAGTGGATACTGCTTCTTATGTGGAAATGTGTGTGGGTCTTTGAGCTTAACAACTACAGGAATAGCATTTTGTGCTCGACCCACAGATTTTCCATGAGCCCATACTCTAGGATTTACATTTTGTTCAACTAAAGGGAGAGAAAGGGAGGGCTCCATATTCATGAAAACAGAGGCATGGACCTTGCTCAGTATATCCCTTCCCAAAAGGGGTGAGGGAGATTCTGGCACAATCAGAAACTCGTGTGAAAACAGCACAGAATCCCAGTTGCAAGATAAAGAATAACTGGAATAATACCTTTTGGCTCGTCCAGACAGTCCCATTACTGAAGTGGATCGGGAAGAAAGTGGGCCAGGGGCTTCAGTAAGCACAGAATAAGTTGCCCCAGTATCTAAAAGGAAATCGACGGATTGGCCCCCCACAACTATTAATACCCGGGGTTCCTCAGGTGTAATTAGGATGGGAGCTTGTGTGGGGACCCCCGGGCACCTTCAGTCCTGATTGTCTTGAGAGTCCGACCCGGGAGACCTACACCTCTGGGGGCAGTCTCTCTTCCAGTGTGGTCCTTTGCAGACCGGACATGGAGCCGGGGGCAGCTTAGATGCCTGAGGGCAATCCCGCTTGAGGTGCCCCTCCTTTCCACAGTAGTAGCAAGCCCATCTCTTTTCACCTGGGCCCCTCTGGGCATTTTTCTCAGGCTGTTTAAGAACGTTTTTCATAGCCATGGCGAAGGCTTCCGCCTTTTCCTTTGTCTTTTTTTGCTTTTCTTTCTTTTCCTCATACTCCCTACCATAATAGACTGTCTGAGCCAGTTGTAACAGAGTATCTAAAGACTGATTTGGTCCATACGCCCATTTTAATAGCTTACGGCGGATATCTGGAGCCGACTGAGTGAGAAATCTATCCTTTAAGATCACTTTTCCCTCTTCACTTTCGGGATCAATCTCAGTGAATCTGCGAAGGCCTTCTCTCAGTCTATCTAGGAATCTACCAGGAGCTTCTTTCTCCTCCTGTTCTATATCTGCCAATTTGCCATAGTTTAAAGGCTTAGAACGCGCCTGCCTAAGTCCTTCAAGAACACATCTAACAAAATGACTCTGATCCTATCTTCCTTTAGCTGTGTTGTAGTCCCAGTCTGGTTCTATAGTTGGGACCGCCTGATTCCCAGTGGGGAGGGCCGCTATCTCGTTCTCCCTCTTCCCTACTGATTCATTACCAAGCCATTCATCTCCATAAGCAACCGCTTTTCCCAAAACTCGAGTCTTTGACTCAGGAGTCAGCGTTTGTCCCAAGATATACATCACATCCTTCCAAGTGAGGTCATAAAGCAGAGTAACACCTTTAAAGGCTCTAATATATTTTTCTGGATCCTCTAAATAGTCTCCCAGATTCTCCTTGATTCTTTGTATTTCTTGATAAGAAAAAGGCTTATTAACTCTCACAGACTGATTATTTCTCCCGGTGGGTGTTTCATAAAGAGGCAACAGCTTGTGTGGCTGTTCCTCAGTCTCTCTGGCTGCTCTGCGCATATGATCCCAGGGATAGATTGGAGAAACCTGTTTTTCCTCTTCTCTTTGTCTCCTGTCCTCCATCTCATCTCTTACTTCGATGGTCTGAGTTTCTACTGAAACCAGAGTAGTCTGAGGTCGTACTGAGACAGGCATTGTTTGGACCTCCATGTGGGCAGTTTGAATCCCAGTTTGGAGTCCCAGGTACGGGGGCAAAGTAAGAGGACAGGAGGGAGCTGAAGGTTTCACACCCAAATCTATACCCTTAGGACATAAGTCTGGCATATTTCACAGAGAGAAAAAGGGCAACACATATGCTACTTCTACCCATTTCCCTTGTTCCTTACAGAACCGGTCTAATTGTAGAACAGTATTATACTTAAGAGACCCTCCAACTGGCCAACCGTTCGCCGTCCTCCAATGGATACCGTGGCCATGCAGTATCACATAGGAAGACCAGGTGTGTCTTCTTTAAGCCCTGGGGATCAAATCTATCCCAGTTTTTCAGGATACAGTTCAAAGGAGTGAGGCTGGAATTGTTAGCTCCCATCTGTAAGAGAGAAAAAAAGCGACCAGCGCCATTTTTTCTACCGGAGGCGTCCCTCCCTGCTCTAGATGGGGGTGTAGACAGACGTTACACCAAAAGCTTTTCCTTCCTGGTCGGACTTAGTCTGTCCCTTACCGACGCAGGCGCTGTACTCATCCCTCCCGGTTCTACCACCGAGATGGGGTGGGGATGTACCAGGGGTAGACTTGATAGCATCCCTACTTGACGTCCAGCTCTTCACCCTTAACCTTGCTTGCCTCTGATGTCACCCGGGGTGAATCAGAGTAACTTCCGGAATGCCTCCCAAACTAAGACTACCGGGGGAAACATTCATCACCTGAGTGCCTATGCACGACCCTGAGTATTTCCTGACCACAATAAGACCGACGCGAACATAAAACTAAGATGTTCTTTCCAAGCATCACCACACCAGTATAACAGCCTCCTCTGATCCACTAAGAGCCGGGGTTACCAAAGAAAAAAAACCCATCGCAGTCCCAATCTGAGTAACCTTTAACCTCAGAGATGTTCTGGGAGCTAGAGCTCCATCTAGCTTACGAACTTTCGATTCCTAGCGAGGCTAGACACTTTCTTGACTACCAATCCAAGTTTGGGACCTAAGCCACAGTACACAATAACAGTATAGATCACAAGTCCCTTGAAAGTCTATGATCCGATAGATTAGGTTAGTACTTCTAATTCCCAAGGAGTTATGAAATGGTCAAAGAGACCGAAAAGTTTGACTGAGAAAGGAGAGTTCAGTCCACACGCTTTGCCCATTTCTGGTCGGTTCCCGAAGGAGACATTGGGTGCCTCTTGGCATTGGCAGGTCGGTATAACGCCCCGACAGGTTTCTGCCATAAGCCGTATGAGATCACCGTGGAACCGCAGAGCAGAGCTCCTTACTTGTTTCACGCAGGGCATGCCATTCATTCACACAAGCACACGGTTAGTAAAGCACAGCAGAAAACGTGTTCGCTAAGAGAACAAAGAACTAAAGCTCCAAGCATCCTTACCTTGTCCTGAAGGATCCCGGACGAGCCCCCAAGATGAAAGGTTGTTGTTGAATCACGCGAATACACCGGGATTCTTGGCCCCTGGAGGAGAAGAATTCAATCCGGGGCCAGAGACGAGGCTTGATCACTCAGAGCTTTTGTGTAATAAAGTTTTATTAAAGTATAAAGGAGATAGAGAAAGCTTCTGACATAGGCATCAGAAGGGGGCAGAAAGAGTACCCACTTGCTAGTGTTAACAATGAAGTTATATACTCTCCAGTGAATCCAAAGAATGTCTGGAGGTTGTAAAGACCTCATCAGACCTACTCCCATAATTTACATTTTAAGATAACACTGTCCTCAGGCAAGATACATCCTTGTAAAGACCAGGTCTACTCCCATAATTAACATTTTAAGATAACAGAAGGTTGAATCCAAAGACTGTCCTTAGGCAGGATACATCATTGGTATATAATCCTAAGGAATGTGGAGAAAGAAAAAAAGTTTGTCCTTTCTTCCTCCTTGAGAATTCCAGACCCCTCTCTCTTTGGGGACCCCTAGACTCCTTATCAACCTGCCTAGGAAATGACTCTCTCACAATTTGCCTTGATTCATGGACCTGACATTCCAGGTTCATTTGCAATATTGCTCTTTACAGCATTGGACCTTGCTTCTATCACCAGTCACATCCACAGCTGGGTATTGTTTTTGCTTTGGCTCCATCCCTTCATTCTTTCTGGAGTTATTTCTCCACTGATCTCCAGTAGCAAATTGGGCACCTACTGACCTGGGGAGTTCCTCTTTCAGTATCCTATCATTTTGCCTTTTCATACTGTTCATGGGGTTCTCAAGGCAAGAATACTGAAGTGGTTTGCCATTCCCTTCTCCAGTGGACTACATTCTGTCACATCTCTCCACCATGACCCGCCCATCTTGGGTTGCCCCACGGGCATGGCTTAGTTTCATTGAGTTAGACAAGGCTGTGGCATAATGCCCTCCAATTCCATCCACGTTGCTGCAAATCGCAAAATTTCATTCTTTTTTATGATGAGTAGCATTCTCTCTCTCTCTCTCTCTCTCTCTATATATATATGTATATCAATCAGTTTAGCTCAGTTCAGTCGCTCAGTCGTGTCCAACTCTTTGCAACCCCATGAATCACAGCACGCCAGGCCTCCCTGTCCATCACCAACTCCCGGAGTTTACTCAAACTCATGTCCATCGAGTCAGTGATGCCATCCAGCCATCTCATCCTCTGTCGTCCCCTTCTCCTCCTGTTCCCATCCCTCCCAGCATCAAGGTCTTTTCCAATGAGTCAACTATATATATATATATATATATATATATATATATATATATGTATGTATGTATGTATATACACCACATCTTCTTTATCCACTCGTCTGTTGATGGATATGCAGCTTTCTTGATAAATGACCATGCTTCTACTGCTGCTGCTAAGTCGCTTCAATCATGTCTGACTCTGTGTGACCCCATAGACGCCAGCCCACCAGGCTACCCCGTCCCTGGGATTCTCCAGGCAACAACACTGAAGTGGGTTGCCATTTCCTTCTCCAATGCATGAAAGTGAAAAAATAAAGTGAAGTCGCTCAGTCGTGTCCGACTCTTAGCAACCCCATGGAAGGCAGCCTATGAGGTTCCTCCATCCATGGGATTTTCCAGGCAAGGGTACTGGAGTGGGGTGCCATTGCCTTCTCCGAAATGACCATATAAGAAATATTAATCTTTGAAGCTTCGTGGACACAAAGGGTTTCTGTCTTATTCTGCATGTTCTGTCTGTTCTTGCTAATTTCTTGGCTGTTTGCTTTTTGGTTGGTTGGTTGTTTTACAATCCTTTAAAAAAACAATAGAAAAACCACTCTTAGCTAGCTAGCCATATAGGCCACAGACAGTAATTTTCTGACTCCTGCTCTCAAGGAAAGTTAGAAGCTGAGAATTGGATTAGTGTGAGCTAGAAGCCTAAACGTGCCGTAAATAATGCATGCAGGGTACATACCTGGCTGTCACGTGGGTAGTCAGGGAAGCCAAGGGCAGTCTACAAACTGTTGCCGAGCACTGAGCTGGCCAGGTCCTGGCATGCGCAGCCGTGCAGAAGGAGGGCTCCCTGGGCAGAGAACATCTTGGAGCCCTGTGAGCAAGTCCTGAGAAAACAGGCAGTGGAAGAGAGCAGAAATGTTATTCTGGGAATTCTGACAAATAAAATGTTCTGTGATTCTGGAACAAAAGCCAAGAAAAGAAGAGAGGTAGAGAGGTAAAGACAGCTAGGGGAGTTGAAACGAAGCCATAAAGGAGATTGCAAAGCCCCTAAACCTGTAAGAGCAAAAGTAAAACCTTCACTGGAGCCAGTGGTGGAGAACTCAGGACGTCAGTGGTACCGAGAAGAAGCAGACACAGAGACGCTGGGGGTGAACCTGAGCCGCTCTCCAAGGGTGAGAATCCAGGGTCGGCAGACTTCCTATGCGAAGGGCCAGATGTAAATATTTTCACTTTGCGAGCCCTACAGTCTTATTCTTTTGTGTTGTTTTGCGTGTTCACCACCCTTTAAAAATGGAAAAACCATTGTTAGCTTCCCAGCCATTTAAAAATAGGACATGATTTGTCAACTTCTGACCCAGGTGAAAAAGTGAGAGTGTGCAAAGGATTGTATTTCAGGAGAATAGAGGGTGGCGCGTGAAGACGTAATTCACTGATGCTTCTCAAGGAGAAATTAGAAAAATGCGGACAAAGCAATATTAAGTAAATAAAGAATTTTCCTCTGGTGAAATATCTAGAAATTAAACTCACTCTGTTGCAGGCAGAGACCCCCACAAAATGGAAATTTTTTTCCTTTTCTTTTTCTACAAAGAAACTTTAAAAAATGTTATAAGCAGCCAAAACAGGAAAAAAGTTATTTTAAAAAAGAACAAATGACAGAGAAGTCAACCTCTTCATCTGTGCACTGAGCACGTGAGGACAGCAAAAATGTGCTGGGTTTCCTGGAGAAAGCATGTAACTGAGGAACGTTATACCAGAGAGTCTGTTTAGAGAGGCAACAGAAAAATATACATCAAAAATGAACTCCTAGGGACTTCCCTGGCCCTTCAGTGATTAAGAATTCATCTTCCAATGCAAGAGGTGCCTGTTTGATCCCTGGTCTGGGAACTCACAGCCAAAAAGCCAGAAGATAAAACTGAATCAATATTGTAACAAATTTGATAAACGCTTTAAAAAATGGTTCACATCAAAAAAAAAGAGTCTTAAAAAAATGTAAAAAATAGACTCTTCATCAGTCCTTCTTATGAGGTCAAGAAATGAAGCAAAATTGAGTTCAAAAATAAGAAATCTGTAGTATGTAGTGATTCTGCAAACAATTCAAAATGGAATTGCCATATATCTAGCCATTCTGCTTCTGGGCACATACCCAAAAGAAGAGGCAGCAGGGTCTTCAACAGATATTTGCATCCTGGTGTTTATAGCAGCGTTACCCACAGCAGCCAAAGCTAGAAGCAATGCGAGTGTCCGTGGGAGGATGAATGAAAAAATAAAACATAGTATATTCACACAATAGAGTACTATTTGGCCTTGAGAACAAAGGGAATCCTAACACATGCTCAGTTCAGTTCAGTCGCTCAGTCGTGTCCCACTCTTTGTGATCCCATGAATCGCAGCACGCCAGGCCTCCCTGTCCATCACTAACTCCCAGAGTTTACGCAAACTCATGTCCATTGAGTTGGTGATGCCATCCAACCATCTCATCCTCTGTCGTCCCCTTCTCCTCCTGCCCCCAATCCCTCCCAGCATCAGAGACTTTTCCAATGAGTCAACTCTTCGCATGAGGTGGCCAAAGTACTGCAGTTTCAGCTTTAGCATCATTCCTTCCAAAGAAATCCCAGGGCTGATCTCCTTCAGAATGGACTGGTTGGATCTCCTTGCAGTCCAAGGGACTCTCAAGAGTCTTCTCCAACACCACACTTCAAAAGCATCAATTCTTCGGCACTCAGCCTTCTTCACAGTCCAATGCTCACATCCATACATGACCACTGGAAAAACCATAGCCTTGACAAGCCAGACCTTTGTTGGCAAAGTAATGTCTCTGCTTTTGAATATCTAGGTTGGTCATAACTTTCCTTCCAAGGAGTAAGCGTCTTTTAATTTCATGGCTGCAGTCACCATCTGTAGTGATTTTGGAGCCCAGAAAAATAAAGTCTGACACTGTTTCCACTGTTTCCCCATCTATTTCCCATGAAGTGATGGGACCGGATGCCATGATCTTCGTTTTCTGAATGTTGAGCTTTAAGCCAACTTTTTCACTCTCCACTTTCACTTTCATCAAGAGGCTTTTGAGTTCCTCTTCACTTTCTGCCATAAGGGTGGTGTCATCTGCATAGCTGAGGTTATTGATTTCTCCTGGCAGTCTTGAGTCCAGCTTGTGCTTCCTCCAATCCAGCATTTCTCATGATGTACTCTGCATAGAAGTTAAATAAGCAGGGTGACAATATACAGCCTTGACGAACTCCGTTTCCTATTTGGAACCAGTCTGTTGTTCCATGTCCAGGTCTAACTGTTGCTTCCTGACCTGCATACAAATTTCTCAAGAGGCAGATCAGGTGGTCTGGTATTCCCATCTCTTTCAGAATTTTCCACAGTTTATTATGATAAGACATATATATTCATTTGTAAAACCAATTGTTGAATTAATGACTAAGAAATACCCCAGAGTTCTCCTTCTTCTACCAAAAGACAAACTATCTGTGACCTTTTGGGGGAGGATATCTCAAAGGGTTAGTTGGCATCAAAGAAGAATCATGTATAGTGTAGCTTCAGGAAGTATGAATACCAATAATCTGTAGTCTTCGTGAGATTCCAACAATGCCACTTTAATGTAAACCCAACCGAAGGTAATAAAAATGGCTAACATTACAAAGCAGGACAAAAGTAACTGCAAATAAAAAGGAAGTTGTATGAAAATCAGACAAAATTCAATTCAGGGCAAATAGATCAGAAGAAAATTGATATTGAGAAAATGAACATGGTCAGTATTCATGAAACAGTGGTTAATGTTGCATCAAATACACAAAGAAAAGACCGTTAGAAATACAGACAGAACTTGATTAAACATAGTCATCTAATCACATCAGAGTTGTTCAATCCTTTCCTTTAACTGTATGAAAAGAAAAACCAAGAATAAAATCACAAAGTAAAAATAATGAGAAAATTAATATCAAAACTTAGGGGATTGTGCCAAAATTGTACTGTGAAGGGAAGTTTATAGTTTTACATGTCCCTCTGATTAAACATTAAAGGCTGATGACAAATGAACTGAGACTTCAGCTTAAAGAAATTAAAGAGCAGCACAAAATAATAAACAGAAAATAGCAATACCACATGGCACATGCCGTGGGCTGATACTGCCTGCAGCACTTTACATGCGTTCATTTAAGCGTCACAGCAAAAGTAAATGCTATTCGTGTGCCCACTTTTCAGATGAAAGAACCAAGGCAGGAAAGTTTAGCTGGCTCCGAGTCCTGCCGCTGTTAAGGGACAGAGCCAGCATAGGAACGAGACAGTCTGACTCCACAGAGTACATATTGTTAACCACTCCACAGACTGCTTTTCAAGGAAAACAGGGAAGTTCGTATTTGTTTAAAGTCAGAAATTAATAGAAAAATAAATGTAAAAACGAGTTCTTTGATAAACCTAGAGAAAGATAAGCCTGTAGCACATCTAATCAATACAAAATAAATACATAAAATTCAAACTATATAGCAAGAGGATAAGAAAGTTTCCTATGGGAAATAGAAATATAAAAATAAAGCCTACTATTTAGCTCTTTGCTAAAAATTTCAGAAATCTTAGTAAAATATCTCTGCTGCTGCTGCTGTTAAGTCACTTCAGTCATGTCTGACTCTGTGTGACCCCATAGACGGCAGCCCACCAGGCTCCGCCGTCCCTGGGATTCTCCAGGCAAGAATACTGGAGTGGGTTGCCATTTCCTTCTCCAATGCATGAAAGTGAAAAGTGAAAGTGAAGTCGCTCAGTCATGTCCAACTCAGCGACCCCATGGATTGCAGCCCACCAGGCTCCTCTGTCCATGGGATTTTCCAGGACATTTCCAGGAATATTCCAAGAATACTGGAGTGGGGTGCCATTGCCTTCTCATTCTATCGCTCTATGAATATACAAATTACCAAAATTGACTCAATGCAAAAGAAGGCAAGGAAAGAGAAAAAAGGAATAAGGAAGAAATGAGATGAATAAAAAATAAAGAGAAAGATGGAATAAATAAATAAATATAAAACTTTCCCACTAAAATCTCTCAGACCAGTTAGCATCACAGGTGAAAGAAATCATTTCTTCATTGGAAGAAACAACACCAATTCCATCACAAACTTTCCCAGAAAAGAGAAGAGGGGGAAAGTCTTCCTCATCCATTTTATGACACTACTGACAGCAAAGCCAAAGGGATTGCAAGAAAATTACAGACCAATATCCCTCATTAACATAGACACAAAAATCCTCAATAAAATTAACAGCTTAAAGCTAGCCACATAAAAAATGGATAATACCCAAAATAAGCAGAACCCAAATGTGGTTTATTACAACAATGCAATTTCATTTTAACATTTGGAAATTACTGTATTAGTAGACTATGACAGAGAAACATATGGTCATCTCAATAGAGCAGAAAAAGCAGACAGAAGAATCCAACATCAATCGCTTCTCGGCCTTTTGGCTAAGATCAAGTGTAGAATCCAACATCAATTCATGATAAAACTCTCAGCAAACTAGGAATAGAAGGAATAAAGTACATCTAAGAAAACCCTACAACAGACACCAAATTTAATGATGAAAGAATGAAAACTTTTCCCCTGAGATCAAGAACAAAGCCAAGAGTTCAACAGTCACTACTTTCATTTAGCATTGTGCTGAGTGGCTAGTAGTCCAGTAAGAAAAAATAGCAACATAAAAGATGTATAGACAGGAAAGGAACTAAAACTGTCTTCATTCACAGAAAGCATGATCATCTGTGTAGGAAAAATCAACCAAAAATGCAAAGAGTGTGTTTAGCCCAATCACAAGATATAAGATCAATATACAGAAATTAGTTGAGTTTCTATTTGCTGCTGCTGCTGCTAAGTTGCTTCAGTCATGTCCAACTCTGTGCGACCCCATAGACGGCAGCCCACCAGGCTCCCCCATCCCTGGAATTCTCCAGGCAAGAACACTGGAGTGGGTTGCCATTTCCTTCTCCAGTGCATCAAAGTGAAAAGTGAAAGTGAAGTCGCTCAGTCGTGTCCGACTCTTAGCGACCCCATGGACTGCAGCCTACCAGGCTTCTCCATCCATGGGATTCTCCAGGCAAGAGTACTGGAGTGGGGTGCCATTGCCTTCTCCGTGAGTTTCTATTTAGTAACAGTTAATAACTGGAAATTGAAATTTTACAAATAGTATTTTCAGTAGCAACAAAAATATTAAATGCCTGATTTCAAGATTTACTATCAAGCTCAAGTAATCAAAACAGTATAGCATTGGCATAAAGATAGGTATATACATCACTGGAACAGAATAGAGGATCCCAAAATAGGATTCTCAGGATAATTCAGTAGAGAAAGAATATTCTGTTAGATGAGTGGGTCTGGAAAAATGGATTTTCGTATTAAAAAAGTATTAATCCTTAAACAAAACCGTAAACATAACTTGAATGATAAACCTAAATATACAAGCTAAACTATAAAGCTTCTAGAAGAAAGCAAGATAAAAGCTGTATGACTTTGGGATAGGCAAAGATTCCTTAGGCTGTAAGCATAAAGAATAAGGGAAAAGTTACGTCTCTACACTGCAGAAGACACTGCAACAACGCAGTTCACAAACTGGAAGAAAACATTTGCAAAACTTACAGCTCATAAGGGACTTACATCAAGAATGTATACCTGTGGCGGATTCATTTTGATATTTGGCAAAACTAATACAATTATGTAAAGTTTAAAAATAAAATTAAAAAAATAAACAAAGAAGAGATAAAGAATTCTTTTAAACCCAATTTTTTAAAATGGCCCAAAGATTTGAGTAGCCTGCTGACACTCAACCAAAGAAAATATAGAATATCAAGCAAGCACACAGAAAGGTGCTGAGCATCATTAGTTGTCAGGGAGATGCAAATTAAAACCACAGTGAAGTATCATCTCACACCTGTCAGAATCAAAAAGACAACAAATAACAACTTTCCGTGAGGATGTAGAGAAAAGGGAACCCTCATGTCCTGTTGGTGGGAATGTATAGAATGGAGATTCCTTTAAAAATTAAAACCATTAGGTGGTGCAAACATAATTGCGGTTTCGGATCGTAAATTTTAAATCATTATAACTAGGCTCAAACACATCTTTATTAATCAAAATAGGAACTATCACAATCAACACATTTTTGCCAACGAGAAAGAAGTTTGTTTATTCCTGTAGCATAAAAATCCATGCTTGGGGATCCGATGAACTCTGGGAAAGCGTTTTCCAAGCCCCCTGCTGGTTGTGGAAGAATTTTCCCTGCAAAAAGGGATCAAGATGCTTGAAGAAGTGGTAGCCGGTTGGTGAGAGGTCAAGTGAATGTGGTGGAGGAGGCAAAACTTCGTAGCCCAACTCGTTCACCTTTTGATGTGTTCGGTGTGCAAAGTGTGGTCCGGCATTGTCACGAGAAGACCGGGGGCCGTTCTGTCCACCAGTGTGGGCTGCAGGTGCCACAGTTTTCATGCATCTCATCAGTCTGCTGAGCACGCTTCTCAGATGTGGTGGTTTCACTGGGATTCAGAAAGCTCTGGTGGATCAGACCAGGAGCAGACCACCAAACGGTGACCATGACCCTTATTTTGGGTGCAAGTTGGGCTTTGGGAATTGCTTCGGAGCCTCTTCTCAGTCCAGCCACTGAGCAGGTCATTGCTGGATGTCATATAAAGTCCACTTGTCACACATCACTATCCGGTTGAGAAATGGTTCACTGTTGTTGTGTAGAATAAGAGAAGAGGACGTTTCAAAGCAACAATTTTTTGATCTATGGTCAGCTTGTGAGACACCCACTTACCGAGCTTTTTCACCTTTCCAGTTTGTTTCAAATGCCAAACGACCACAGAAAGGTCGATGTGGAGTTCTTCAGCAACTTCTCATGTAGTTTTAAGAGGATCAGTTTCGATGGTTGCCCTCAGTGGTCCTTGTCAACTTCTGATGGCCGGCCGATGGGCTCCTCATCTTCAAAGATCTCGTCTCCTTGGCAAAATTTCTTGAAGCACCGCTGCACTGCATGTTCATTAGCAGTTCCTGGGCCAAATGAGTTCTTGATGTTGCGAATTGCCTCTGCTGCTTTACAACCCATTTTGAACTTGAAAATCACTCAGATTTGCCTTTTGTTTAACGTCATTTCCATAATCTTAAAAAAATATGAAATATATAGCAAGTAATATGGAGAAGGCAATGGCGCCCCACTCCAGTACTCTTGCCTGGAAAATCCCATGGATGGAGGAGCCTGGTAGGCTGCAGTCCATGGGGTCGCTAAGAGTCGGACACGACTGAGCGACTTCACTTTCACTTTTCACTTTCGTGCATTGGAGAAGGCAATGGCAACCACTCCAGTATTCTTGCCTGGAGAATCCCACGGATGGGGGAGCCTGGTGGGCTGCCGTCTATGGGGTCGCACAGAGTTGGACGCAACTGATGCGACTTAGCAGCAGCAGCAGCAGCAAGTAATAAGACATTTCACAACAAACTGTGGAAAATTCTTAAAGAGATGGAAATACCACACCACCTGACCTGCCTCCTGAGAAATCTGTATGCAGGTCAAGAAGCAACAGTTAGAACTGAACATGGAACAACAGACTGCTTCCAGATCCGGAAAGGAGGACGTCAAAGCTGTATATTGTCACCCTGCTTATTTAACGTATATGCAGAGTACGTCATGCAAAATGCCAGGCTGGATGAAGCACAAGCTGGAATCAAGATTGCTGGGAGAAATATCAATAACCTCAGATGTGCAGATGACACCACCCTTATGGCAGAAACCAAAGAAGAACTAAAGAGCCTCTTGATGAAAGTGAAAGAGGACAGTGAAAAAGTTGGCTTAAAACTCAACATACAGAAAACTAAGATCATGGCATCCGGTCCCATCACTTCATGGCAAATGGATGGGGAAACAATGGAAATTGTGACTTTATTTTCTTGGGCTCCAAAATCACTGCAGATGGTGACTGCAGCCATGAAATTAAAAGACACTTGCTCCTTGGAAGAAAAGTTATGACCAACCTAGACAGCATGTTAAAAAGCAGAGACATTACTTTGCCAACAAAAGTCTGCCTAGTCAAAGCTATGATTTTTCTAATAGTCATGTATGGATGTGAGAGTTGGACCATAAAGAAAGCTGAGTGGTGAAGAATTGATGCTTTTGAACTGTGGTGTTGGAGAAGACTCTTGAGAGTCACTTGGACTACAAGGAGATCCAACTAGTCAATCCTAAAAGAAATCAGTCCTGAATATTCATTGGAAGGACTGATGTTGAAGCTGAAGCTTCAATACTTTGGCCACCTGATGTGAAGAACTGACTCATTTGAAAAGACCCTGTTGCTGGGAAAGGTTGAAGTCAGGAGGATGAGTTGGTTGTATGGCATCACTGACTCGATGGACATGAGTGTGAGTAAGCTCCAGGAGTTGGTGATGTACAGGAAAGCCTGGCGTGCTGCAGTCCATGTGATCACAAAGAGTCAGACACGACTGAGCTACTGAACTGAACTAAATAAGTCATTAGCAAAAAACGATAAAGCAAGGAATGCACATTAAAATGATGTATAACATAACCACATTTATTTAAGTATGTATTCCAGTATCAAATGGCAAAATTCATCAGCGCAAAACCATAATTACTTTTGCACCAACCCAATACATACATACATCAGTTCTACTCCTGGGTTTTCAAAAAAAGATATATGTACACCTATGTTTATTGCAGCATTGTTTACAACAGCCAAGATATGGAAGCAATCTAAGTACCAATCAATAGATGAATGGATAAGAAGTTGTGATAAATATAGATATGTAAAAACTATATTACTCAGCCATAAAAAAAAAAGAATGAAATCTTGTCATTTCTGAGAACACAGCTGGACTTGGGTGTGTTATGCTAAATGAAACAAGTCAGACAGAGAAAGACAAATACTGTATGATTTTACTTGTGTAGAATAAGAGAAGACGACGCTTCAAAACAACAATTTTTTGGAATCTAAAAAATGAAACAAATGAACAAACAAAACGGACACAAATTCACAGGTACAGAGAACAGACAGGTGGTTGTTAGAGAGGAGGTTGTGGAGAGGAGAGGGATAAGTGAAGGGGATTAACTCCCAACTGGTACAAACTCCCACTTACTGAATTGTCATCGTTGTTCAGTCACTTAGTCGTGTCCAACTCTTTGTGACCCAAAGGGCTGCAGCATGCTGGTCTTCCCTGTCCTTCACCATCTCCCAGAGCTTGATCAAACTCATGTCCATTGAGCTGGGGAGGCCATCCAACCGTCTCATCCTCTGTTGCCTTCTCCTCCTCCTGTCCTCAGTCTTTCACAGCATCAGGGTCTTTTCTAATTTCAAAAGAAATGAGTCACAGGTATGAAATGTACATTGTGGGGATATGTCAAGAATTATAATTTGAATATCTTTGTAAGGTGGCAAATGGCAGCTAGACTTATAATTTTGAAATGTACAGAAGTACTGAATTACTATGGTGTGTACCAGAAGCTCACACAGAGTTGTAGGTCAGCTATCCTGCAAAAACAAACTCATGGAAAAGAGCTCAGATTTGTGGTTACCA
Organism: Bos indicus; assembly: GCF_029378745.1. Taxonomy (NCBI): domain Eukaryota; kingdom Metazoa; phylum Chordata; class Mammalia; order Artiodactyla; family Bovidae; genus Bos; species Bos indicus. Next base: position 5,691,815 of record NC_091769.1, on the reverse strand, counting down.
GAGGCAGTGGGTAAAGGAGAGGAAGTGGATAAAAGCAGTCAAAAGATACAAACTTCCAGTTACAAGATAAGTACTTGAGATATGATATACAACATGATAAATAAAATTAACACTTCTATACATTATATATAAAAATTGTTTAAAGAGTACATTCTGAGTACTGATCACAAGAATCTTTTTCTATTTCTTTAATTTTGTATCTGTATATATGAATGTTCGCTAAACAACTATTATGCTGATCATTTCATGATGTATGTAAGTCAAGTCATTATTTTGAACATCTTAAACTTACATAGTGCTGTATGTGAACTATATCTCAACAAAACTGGAAGAAAAAAGAGAGTATATACTAGAAAGTCTAAAGTAAAAAACAAAAACGACAAATACCACTTTATGCCTACAAGAATGGTCAAAAAGAGAATTCATCAATGTGAGGCAAGCGCAAGACGCTGGGCGTCGTCTTTAAAAGAAGTCCTTTGAATAACTGGAAGAATATGTGGTAGGCCTGGATATGTTACAGAGGTTTCAGTTCTCTCCAGATTAATACAGTTCTGGTCAAAATACAATTGTGATCACCTATAAAATTAACAAAATAATAGCTAAGGCAGTTTTGAAAAAGCGGAAGAGGAATGGAGTGAAGGATCACTGCTGCACGAGACATGAAGTGGACTGTCATACAGTGGCAGCTAACACGTCATAAATCAACTATATTCCATTAAAAAAGTAATTAAAAAAATAAACCATCGATTGCAATAGTGGCTTCGACACCACAAGATGAGGGGATTACTGTGGAACGGCGGGAAAGCAAGCCTAACGTTCGTAAAAGCTCGACTGGTGATAAAGATAACATTGAAATCTTCATATTGGAATGGAAGACCAGCCAACTGGAAACAGAAGTTAAGCAATTTCTCGTATTTGTATCTTAAGGTAAATTCCAAATCTATTGAAAACTTTAAGTGACAAAACAAACAAAAAGACTATTAAGAAAATGCAAGAAGTGTCTGTAAACATACCTATAACCCTACAATGGGTCACACCTTTCTGGGCAGAGCCTTATTTTCTTCCTGTGCTGTGCTGGGTCATGTCCAGCTCTTTGCAACCCCGTGACCTGAATGCATAATAATAAAAATTTTCATGACAGAAGATAACCTAACTGAACAAAATTATCCACATTGTATAAAGAGTGCAACAGGCTACTTAGATAATGACGATGGGACCGCTGCAGAGGTTAAGAAAAGGGACATACTCAAGTCGAGAAAAAGAATAAAATATTTAGTTTTAATGTTTTACATAGTTTTTATCTCAGAGAATATACTCATTTCTAAGTAATCTTGGATGTGGGGAAAGTTTTATTTATAAGGATGTTTACTTCCTCATCCTTTACCAGTGGAAAATGTTAAATGCAGTTGCAGTGTCCTACAGCAGGGATTAGGATTTCTATGGCTGCCTTAACAATGACCACAAAACTGAGTGACTTAAAATAATGGAAATGTATGGTCTGAAATCAAGGTGTTTGCGGGGCTCCCTCTGACAGCCCTAGGGCAGATCCTTCTTTATCTCTTCCAGCGTCTGGAAGCCCTAGGCTTGTAGCCATGCCTCTCAAATCTCTGTCTCCCTCATCACATACCCTTCTTTATGTGGCTGCGCTTGGTCTTACAAAGACATCAGTCATTGAACTTGCACCCCCTTCCCCGCAATCCAGCATGACCTCATCTTAACTACATAATTAACAGCCCTGTTTACAAATAAGGTCATATTCTGAAGTTCCATGTGAGTGTGAATTTTGGGGGGAAAAGTATTCAACCCAGTATAGATGATATAGAATATATGAAGATACAGACAAAGGTTTACAAAATAGCATTGATTAAAAAGGTGATAAATGCATCATATACATCCATCTAGAAAAACCTGAAAGGGTATTCAGTAAGCATTACCAGTGGCTGTGAATCAGGGAAAGCTCGAATGGTTTTAGTTATGCTAATGAATTTCTGTGTTTTCTAAATTTCTTGCAAGGAATATGTATTTCTTTGATAAGGAAATATAATGAACCTTTCTAGTCTAGGTTTTCAAAATACAGGTTTAAGAATGACTTCATGTTCTTGATTGCCACAGCCTTTGTCTAATGAGGTAAAAATATCTTAGAGTTTACAGAGTTCAAAGTACATTTTAAAATGTCATTTAAAACAAAGAATATTTCAAAGTTGAATAGTTCCCTATTATACACAAATTTTTGTTTTTCCAAATTATAGATAAGTTGAGATTTGTGGGTTTAAAATGCTCATTTTAAGTGTATACTGTCCATTGTATTATTGGAATTTCCCTGACTTTATGACAGTTCGATTTTTCACTCTACCCAGACAGAGATGTTCTAGGTAGCACTGGTGAGAGACTTGGAATGAACAATTGCTGTGTTGCTTTTGCTGTTTTCCTAGGCAAGGAATCATTCCTTCAGGTCTCACAGAAAATGAATTATGGAGAGCAAAGTACATCTATGATTCAGCGTTTCATCCTGACACTGGTGAAAAGATGATTTTAATCGGAAGAATGTCAGCTCAAGTCCCAATGAACATGACCATCACCGGCTGCATGATGACATTTTATAGGTGAGTTCCGGCAGTGTCACAACACTTTGTTTTATATTCCAGGAGCTTAAAGCACATTTTTGTACTTGAATGGTTGTATTGAAATAAATGTCATTTCATGTGGAGTTTCATTTTGTATAAAAGTTACAATCCTGGGAGGTTGTTTTACCTTTTCCTTCTGTTGAATAGAACTCTCCTTGTTGCCCAAAAAGAGGTTGAATTTCTCCCTAAATCTTAGACTCAAAAGAAAATGAGAAAGAACGTTTAGAAAGCCTCTAAGCAGAGTCTCTTTGTAATCGATTCGTATAATATAGGTATAAGTATGTATGTAGGTGTAAACACCTAGGCTTATATGTGGAATGAGGGGGGATGAGAAATACTTAGCCTGCAGATAGCTTCTTTCTGTAAGAGAAGGGACCTGACGTTAATCACAGCAATTGAGTGCCTGCTCTTTGCTGGGCTCCCTTACAAGTTTAAGACAAGATTTAACTCCATCTTCACCTTAACCCAGCGATCCCATCCTCCAGGATCTAATGCCTGATGATCTGAGGTGGAATTAATGTAATAATAATAGAAACAACGTGTGCAATAAATGTAATGAGCCTGAATCATCCCAAAACCATCCCCCACTGCAGTCCGTAGAAAAATTGCCTTCCATGAAACCGTCCCTGGTACCATAAAGGTTAAGGACCACTGCCCTAGCCCTCTTAAGCTTGTTGCTATCCATAGTTCATGAATGAGCAAACTGAGAATCAGAGAGGATAAAACCCTGCCCAGCTCCACTGGTCCTCAGCCTCTGAAGCAGAGCATCCAGTCCTGGGCCCAGCGCTCTCCCTGCTCCAGTCCGTCTCCCGTCTGGTTCCCGGCGCTCACGTCGTCAGAAGGCTAGATCCCAGGCGGCGGTGGGTGTGTGACGGATCTCTCTATTTCAGGACCACTCCAGCAGTGCTTTTCTGGCAGTGGATCAACCAGTCCTTCAATGCCGTGGTCAACTACACCAACAGAAGTGGAGATGCTCCCCTCACTGTCAAGTAAGACTGGAAGCGTTAACCAGCCTCTGCATTCCTCTGGTGTTCATTTGATCCAGTGGTGATGCCCTCCTGGTGAAAAAGTATATTTGTACAGATCGTTTATATGGTTCGGAATCTTAGGGAGCCTGTATCTCAGTAGTGTGTCTTTTCCTCCCTTTCTGCCTAAACACCAGTTTCCACAGCCTGCCTTCTCAGACATCATCTGTGCTGTTAGTGACGCTGGTAGGAAGGCAGGGCTCCCGCACCGGGAGCACATCCCCTTCACCCCCACGGATCACACAGCAGGCAGCTCGGGGCAGGCCTTGTGGGTTACACAGATAGCAGCATCAGCAGTGGGGGTCTCTGCAGAAATGCAGGGGATTTTATATCTGATTTGTCTTTAAAATAGGATGTCTCTGGAGCCTGAAAGAAAGTGAATGGATTTAAAATTTTGCCTCCTGTGAAAAAATGTTCAGGCAAGCTAAAGTGATTAGTTAACCAAAACTTTGAGCCTAACTGATATAACACTTCAAAGAATTTTTGGTTTTGTTTTAACTCTTAAATTGAGTTTGATCATCTGTATTCTTCTATTATCATCCTAGGGAACAAAGAATACTGAAATCTGCAACCCAGCAGTGCTGATCACACCTTCATTTCATCCAATTCTTGAATAAAAATTTATTTAAAAATAATAGAGAACTGCTTGGGCTTACTTGTATTTTGAGGATAAGATTTTTAGTATTTTTATACAGTAAGATGTCATTTTAAGAATGGCTGCACTGCATTTTTACTTTCAGTATATATAGCGATATTTTGAGAAGTATTTTTTATATAAGTCCATATGCTACAAACATTTAAGTTAATATGAATTTCCCCACATCTGTAGCTTCCTGCCCAGTCACAGCTTCCTTTCTTCCCCTCCCCGAGACATACATATTCTCCATGTCTACTTGTTTGGCGTGGTATTTAGGTTATATGTGAAGAATGCCATTTTTATATGGGTCTGCTTCCTTTTTGTATGAGTAGCTCTGCTGGCAGAGCTGAATATATCATTGATGAATCTTTTTTTAAATTTATTTTATTGAAGTATGGTTGATTTACAGTGTTTTAGTTTCTACTATGCAACAAAGTGATTCAGTTAAAATGCACACTCTTTTTCACATTCGCTTCCACTGTAGTCTGTCACAGGGTGTCGACTGGAGTTCCCTGTGCTGTTCAGGAGGACATTGCTGTTTATCCATTCTATATACAACGGCTTGCATCCGCTAAACCCAGCCCCCCACTGTGTTGCTCCCTCCCCTCTTCCGGCCTGGCAGCCACGAGGCTCTTCTCCTGAGCGTGTTCCTGTCTCTTCAATGAGTTCATTTGTGTTATATTTTATGGAATCTCTATTCTTAATCTTCTTCATTTCTTCCCAAAATGTCAGACTTGAGTTTTCTGACATACACTCATTGTTTTTGTACTATTTTCCTTCTTTTCAGTGAACTGGGAACAGCTTACGTTTCTGCAACAACAGGTGCTGTAGCAACAGCTCTAGGACTCAACGCATTAACCAAGGTATTCAGATTATTGTCTCCGTAGTAAAGCGTCTTAATTTGTTCTCACCTACCTGGCTCGAAGTCTCTCTGTTATTTCTCAAAATAGTTCAAGTCTGATGAATACTGTAGTCATCATCTTCAACTGTATTTTGTTTTTTTAAAAAGATTATATCATCACTAATAACATTTGCCAAGACACTTGTTTGTACCTGACACTGCGTATTAAGTGCTAAATGCTTCCCTACCACCCACACGGCCCACCAAGGCTGGGCGCTGGGCAGGGTGCCTTGGGGCACACCTCTGAAGAGTGGAGGAGTCAGCATCTAAACCCAAGACTTTGGGACTTCAAAACCCCTGCTCCATCATCCACATGCAGCCATCAAAATACGGATGTCCACCTGGTCCTAGGATGCCCAGGCTGGCAATATAAAAATAACCTCTAGGAAACAAGTTTTGAGCACACTTTTGGCCTGCGTTTCTATACAAGTAGGACTCTGTGTTGGTAGTGGTTTTTGAGAAGAAATAAGTATTTGCATTCAGTACTGTAGAAAAAATAAGATCTTGCTTTTGGAATTATCTTTTCTGCAGCATGTCTCTCCGCTCATAGGACGTTTTGTTCCCTTCGCTGCGGTAGCTGCGGCTAATTGCATTAATATTCCGTTAATGAGACAAAGGTAAGGTTAACATGCCCTCCTAGAGAGGACTTTTGCTTGACAGTAGGATCTCTTCTAATAAATTGCTTTGTTGAAACTTTAACAACTTTTGTTTTAATATTTGCAGATGAAATTATGTGAGATTTGCTTTCATGTAATCTGGTAACAGGGGTGAGGATGGGTCCATTGATGAAACAGGGTCAGCTCTGAGTTGCTGATTATTAAAGTGGACTGATGAGCATATGGGATTTGGACTAGTCTTTCTACTTCTGTATGATACAGAGTTTAAAAAAATAGATCTCAGACTTATGTCTGTGCCTGGAAAGCTTATTCTATAAAATAGGTTCTTCCCCCACCCAGATTTTCTTTTAGGGTTTAAGATAAGATTAATCTATATCTTTGGAAGTATTTTTTAGTACTGGCAAAAATTAAAGGAGAAGGAAGAATGAAAAAAAAAAAAGCATTTTGGAATGGATAACGAAAAACAGGGTAACAGAGGAGCGATAAATATAGCATTAGTGACCGTAGTTAAATATTCAGTAGTGCCTGTTCTTGTGGCTGCTTTATCAGTATTGTTAGCTTACTTAATGATGCTGTGAATTGTATCTCTCTATTTTCCTTTTTTTAGAAATTCAGGCAAGGCTTCATTGTTAGGGCATATTCTGGAGAAAAGACATAAAGAGACCAAAAAAGGCAGCTCCCACTTTTGAAGAGCCTGGAGCAAAAGCAGGGGGCTGGGGCAGGCCCCTGCGCACGCAACCTAAGGACTGGGCAAAATGCCTCAGCCGCCATCCTGCTGGACGCCTGGACACACCCCTGCCCTCACCACTATAAGGAACAAGCTGGCCCCCAACCGAGGGAGCAAGCAAGCCCCCAGCCAGCCAGCAAGCTAGAAAAGGAAGCTGTTACTTGTTTTCGCTCTCCACTGCTGCAGCAGGAGCCCCAGTTAAGCCTTACCTGAATTTCTTTAAGTTACCTGTTCATCCTTTGAGTTCTATTGTTATTCAAAATGCTACCTTTTTCTTATTTTTTTACAAAGTTTGCTAGTGTTGTTTCCTTTTTGTGTCTATCCCACAAGGATTAAGCTTGTTCATGGCATTTAAAAATAAGGCTTATTAGGGCCAAAAATGACCCTGGAGTGCATTTTTGGATTAAGTAGGGACTTGATCTTTCACAGCGTAAGTACTGTTTCCAGCTGTTCCATGAACCGTCTGTGTATGAACTTTGCATGTGTCTTGCTCTCCAGGGAACTCAAAGTTGGCATTCCTGTCACAGATGAGAACGGGAACCGCCTGGGCGAGTCGGCAAACGCTGCCAAACAAGCCATCACGCAAGTGGTTGTCTCCAGGATCCTGATGGCAGCCCCTGGCATGGGTGAGGAGAACCTTGGCACCTGTTCATGTACTTGGCAGGTCTCGGTTGAACAAGCGTTGGTGTGCCAGTGAGCACCAACCATGAAGGATCCCTCCCTGAGGCGGCCTCTGGTGGTGGAGGCAGAAAACTGACCAAATAAGTCAGATATGTAATCTGTGGGATGGTTATAAGGGCTCAGGGGATACAGAGTGTGGGGATCTTGGAGTAGACGTTTTATCAAACACAAGTCCGTGTGTGCAGTGAGGCCAAACGACAGAGTTTGGAGAAGAGGAAGATCTATTGCAGGGCTGTGCAAGGGCAACGTGGCTCATGCCCCCCCAAAAAACCCCAAAGCATTTAAAAACAAAGCATTCTTAAAGGCCACACGATGGGGAGTGAATGCCGCGGGGTGATTGGCTCATGCACAGTTCTCTGATTGGTTGATGGTAAGGTAACAAGGAGCTTAACAGCACAAGTCCTTGGGCACCGGACAGTCTGGGGCTGTGTGCTCATGATCGTCCTGAGATACTGTTATCTGGGTGCTTCAGAGAGGAGCTGCAGCAGAGGATGTGGGGGACGGGGTCTGTCCCAGGAAGACCCCAGAGGTCCTGCTTGGTGACAGGAGTAGATTGGGCAGATAAGGGGGAGGGTGGTTCCAGGCATGCATCTTCTGGGGCAGATGGAACAGCAAGAGATGGCTGAGGAATGCCTGGTGGCTTGGAAGCATCACAGGGCTGCGTGGGGAGAGAAAAGGGGGCAGGAACAGTAGACAGGGGAGCCAGGTTGACGTGGGCAGAGCGCGGATGGCTCTGCAGGCATTTGGAGCCCTGGCTTTAGTCCAAGGGGTGGGAGGCCATGCAGGGTTTTGAGCAGGGCAGTAGTAATAATAACCCAATTCGGGCTTTAACTGCATGACTCTGGGTGCCATGTTGAGAGTCAGCTGAAGAGGAACCAAGACTGGTGATGGGAGACGGGTCAGGATGGTGGGTGGACCAGGGCAGTTCACAGTACGGGTGATGAGGATCGGAAGAGAAAGAATTGGGTCTTAGTCAATCTTGACAAGAAACTTCTAACAGTTCGTGAATAAGAATAACTTATACTGAGGATTTATTTGTATCAATTGGAAACCATTGGAACACAAACCAAGTTGGGTTAATTCCAACAACTGTGAATAAGATGGCTGCCAGTATGGACTCAGTTTTGTCCGTTAGACTTGGACTCAGCATGATGAAATGCAGAAAATCTCTGTTATAACTTAGTTCCTCTGAGAATCTCTGATCTACTCCTAAAGCTTCTTCAGCTACACTCAGACCAGGACTCTTAAGAAGGTTCTCAGAAACCAGAGGGCCCGAGAGTACGGTACTCTTTAAAGAAAAAAGGAAACAGAAATGAGTATCTTCGATTTCCTTGTCTAAATTGAGTGCAAACAGCCCTTGGCTATTTACTAAGCTCTCAAAGGAAGCACACTTACTTGAGTGCTGTTAGGTTTTCCCAGTGATGTGTTTTTGTTTGAATTCCTTTTGTCACTGAGAACGCTCATCAGCATTCCTCACAAGTAGGAGTGAACAAACAAGTTAAACAAAGAAAACTTTCTTCCTTTCCAGCTACTGGCACTCCAGCTAATTGGTTATCTGATTAAAAAGCAGAGACGTTACTTTGCGGACAAAGGTCCATCTAGTCAAAGCTATGGTTTTTCCAGTAGTCATTTATCGATGTGAGAGTTGGACCATAAAGAAAGCTGAGCACTAAAGAATTGATGCTTTTGAACTGTGATGTGGAAAAGACTCTTGAGAGTCCCTTGGACAGCAAGGAGATCCAACCAGTCCATCCTAAAGGAAATCAGTCCCGAATATTCATTGGAAGAACTGATGCTGAAGCTGAAACTCCAATACTTTGGTCATCTGATGTGAAGAGCTGACTCATTGGAAAAGACTCTGATTCTGGGAAAGATTGAGGGCAGGAGGAGAAGGGGACAATGGAGGATGAGATGGTTGGATGGCATCACTGACTCAATGGACATGAGTTTGAGCAAGCTCCGGGATAGAATGAAGTACAGGGAAGCCTGGCGTGCTGCAGTCCATGGGGTCGTAGAGTTGGACACGACTGAAAGACTGAACTGAACTGAACTGATTAACCACCGTTAAGTGATTTAACAAAGACATCCTCGTGCGACAGCAGTGTGCATGCACTGTAGGGGTGGGTCAACTGAGGAAACCACAGTCATAAAATGCAGGCCGAGAGTCCCCTGAGTCAGGGACCAGCACGTTGTCACTGACCTGTGGGGAGCTGAGGAGGCTGCCCTGGTACGCCTGCTGAGCCCAGGTCTCCAGATTTTATGAGACCAAGCTGGCCACTGCAGCTTCTACCCTGGGTAGGCTTTTGGTTTTGCTCTCTCCCATTTTGAAATACAAGGCTCCTCTTTGGAGTTCAGGCATCCCAACAGCTTTGTTTCCAGTGGCTTGGTTATCTGAAACAGTAGTCCTGGGAGAAGAGACAGTCTTCCTATCCCAGCAACATCTCTAAAGGTGATTGACATATTGGAATAGCTGTGACAGTTTAGTCTGATGGATAGTTGAGTCTGAATCATGAGTAAATGAACTGTGCTCTCTGATGGTTACGTGCATCATTGCAGCTTATCGTCCGGGCTAGTTTGGTACAGTTATCCCATTATATAGATGAGGAAAGCAGAAAACCAAGGCTCAGAGCAGGGAGGTAACATTTTCTGGATCACCCAGCTAACAAGTGGTCTGTGTGACTCAAGGCAGGAATTTTTATACTGTACTCCACAGGGATGGACACCCGGGGAAGCCCGCATTTGTATCATTGGTACAGAAGGGGAAAGTTCCTGATGCTTGCATTGTTGCATATTTAATGTTAAAGTTCTCATCAAAATCATAAAATTTTCTAGTGGGCATAGAGCATTGTGTTATTTTTCAAAACTTTAACAAATAGAAACAGTGGGAGTTTTTTTAATGCTAAGATATTTTAAAGAATATTGCAATGGCTTTTACTCTGCCAGTGTGAAACTAGTCTGCAAGTAATATAAGCCTTTCGTGAAACTGTTGAGAAAAAAAAAGTGAGCTGAAAATAGACATTATCCAAGATTTAAGCGGGTCTATCTTTACTTCCAGCCATCCCTCCATTTATCATGAATACTCTGGAAAAGAAAGCCTTTCTCAAGGTAAGTCCCAGTTCTGTTTATCCTTGTCTCAATCCTTACAATTTGTCTTCAGACTTCAAGCTATACAGACTATTTCCCACCTGGATAGGGAGTAAAGAATTTGAAGGCCAGTGGCAATTGGACACTTGATGAAATATTTTATTTCTAATGAGAAATATTTGAAAAAGCTCTCATAAATCTTTCATTTGTTGAATGCTGCCCACTCCTCTTGAGCGGCCATAACCCAAGTACAGGCTTATCTTAGTTATCAGTCAGATCCCTAGCTAAGTAATAATGAAGGGAGGGTATGAATTTGGAATGATTTGTTTGTAAGTCTGTGTACATACTATCTGAAAGGAAAGAATAATTGGGAGTAGCAGCTTCACAGAATACTGAATTAGTGCCTAGATGGATTTTTCTGTGGTAATCATCTCTAGTAATCCATCAGTCTATCAGCCGCCTCCCCTCAGGGTCTGAAGATATTCCAGGATGAAACTGTAACTGAGAAACCTCTGTGCATTGTCTGCATTCTTGTGGTTTCCAGGATTCAAATGAAGTTGTATTTATGCTTCACCTTAGCTTTCCAGTTTCCTGTAACAGGTAGGGAAGAGACGGATGGGGTAGCTCCTCTGGTTCCTGCTGTGCTTGGAATCTGACACCGTTGCTTCTTCGGGAGGAAGGGCTCCAGCTCCTGGCTGGGGGAGCAGGCGTGTTGTAAACACTGCAGCTGTCTCAGGGTGAACCGTCACAGTGAGGGAACACTACCAGACTTTGAAAGAAGGACATGATTCATAGGCCTGACGCTTTCTGAATGATTTCTGTGATTAGGAAAATTCTAAATGTCCGACAGGTCAATGTTCATTAACGTCTATTCACCCTATGGGCTCCAGAGGGGAAAATTAAGGCCAACACCAAATACTTTCAATACAATTACATTCTCAGACGATAAGCCAAGAAAGTATGCTTTGAAAAGTCAATAGTATTGAATGCCTCATTTGACTGGCATGTTGGATGTACCAACCCCGTGTGAGAGTCAGAAAGAGGGCCCTCTCCTCGGCAGCCCGCTCATTCTCTCCTGGGAGCTTCGGGTACGTGAGCAAATTATATTCTCGGAGCTTCTTCCTCTAGCAGTCTCGCACGTCGATGTGAATAGTGGGATGGCGTGTTGCAGTGTCTCTGTAGTGATCGAGCTGTTCTCCTCCGAGCATCCCGGGAGGTCCACAGACCCCTGGACCACCCCCAGGAGGCAGCATTCTCACATGCCTGCTGAGTCTCTATCCATCTGGTGGATTTCTACAGTCTTAAGTATAAGATTAAACAAAAATATAAAACAGTTTCATTGATTTAACCAGTAAAGCTATTAGTGAAGACCAAAATGTAAAGGTGACCTCATTTGACATCTTACCTACTTTGATAAGCTCTTACTTGAGGATTCATGAAAAGGCTTTGCTGAAGTCTCTTTCCTCTGCAGAATTTAGAAACGATGAATTCTTTAAAGCTGCTCAGGGATTAGTGTGTGTGCTGGAACAGGGACTAGATCTTGAAGCTACCATATTATGTAAACAGATGAACTCTTTAAAGCTGCCAAGGAATTGGTGTATGTACTAGAACGCTGACTAGATCTGGAAACTACTAAATTATGTAAACATCTAAAACTCACCAACTTTGATGTCTCATTTATTTTCGGATAATCTAAATAAAAAAAAAAAATTGATGTTCCTTTCTCTATCTATCCCTGCTTTCCTTATGGGAAGTGGTTTAGGCTCTGAAGGAGAGAACCTGTCAAATGAACTTAGAGAGGGGCCATCAGCCTTATCCTCCGGGATGCTGGGAGGAAGTGGAACATCCAGTGGCTCCTTGACTTTACAAATATGGAATTGATACACTGTGTTCTTCACTGCTAGCTCTTGATCTGATAAGACATTAGGATTATAGTCCTTCTGCAAGGCCATACGTTGACCCAGGCAACCTTTGGATTTTCCTGATTATTAATTTCTTAAGGTATTGGCATGCCAACTTCAGGGGCAACAGAGAATAAAAAAATAATAATAATAAATCCAACCTCCCCCTCCTGCCGACTTTAAGCAAAATCAGACTTTTAAAGCAAGATCAGATTTCCGAGTGGATACAAGGCTTGGAGACAGTCACCTCATCCTGTTGTCTGACATAAAAGTAAACTTCTGCAGGAAAGGAATACTAAGTGTGAGTCATTCCACCAATAGTATATGATTGTCGTGAATCAGCACCTGTGAATGCAGTGGGGAGACCACCTTCAGTGGCAGTATCCCCACCATCAAAGCTTTCCCAGTCCTTTCTCTCGGCCTCCCCAACACCACCCAGCACCCAGTTAGCAGAGGGGTGTCAGCAGCCCAACTCCGCAGTGAGGCTCCGAATCTGGCCATCTGCCACTGCTGCTGGGACATTACTCCCTGGGCGTCTCATTCCTGGCTGTGGGTATTGAGCACACGTGGGTGCTAATGTGGGCCTGGGATTCCAGAAATTCTCTGAGAGAGTCTGCATGCAGACCTACGTTCATGCTGAAGTTAGGTCACCAGAGAAAGCAGTGATGTGAACTTGGCCTTTTCTTCTGCTAACTGTCATGGCCTTGAACTCCTGGGGTCTCGGTGTCATTGGGAAAGTTGCTGCCGTTACTCTAATATCTCAGCAACAGACACTGGCCAGGAGACAGAGTTGGGCATATTGCATCATTTTCCTGCTGGGACAGACAGAAACTGCTTCAGATACAGCCTGGTGTTTTCTTCCATGAAGCAACCAGCAAATTGTTGCTGGTTAACCAGTTAGCCACTACTCCCACATGGCCCTAGGGTTTTTCACACGAAAAATGAATAACTATTGTGTTTTCGTCCCTTGTCCTTCCTCTCTGGTTTGTGGTTTTCGGCTTTGCTTGGAACTGCACCCTTCAACAATAATTTGGAGGTGTGCCACCTTGCTTCCCCTCTGCCTGCCCCACTTCCCCCCTGAAGGGCCTCACACAGGGCCGGAGGAGGCTGCTGGCATCAGAAGCCAGGTGGCAGGGCGGGGAGGCGGTCAGAGCAGCTCATGGATCCGTCCAAGGGCCTCACTAGCTGTCAAGGGTCTGGCTGCTGCTAAACTGATTCAGACCTCCTTGGAGGATGATGTTTTGAAAAAGCTATGGTTAAATGTTGAGCTCCTCAGACGTACATCCCACCCCTACATTCAGGGTTGTTGTTACATCAGAATATTGCATTTTTGCCCACGTGGCAAGGACTGTAGGACTTCACCGATAGTATGGCCATTGTGAAAGCGGAGGTGGAGGCAGCTTATATTTGTATCCATACATTTCCATCTGCAAAGCACGTTCACACACTATTTTGAAAGGGAGGCTTTTCTGAGCCCTGTTTACAAAGGCCCAGAGATCATTTCTTCAGCTGTGCATCAGGTCTGTGTGGGCGGCCACGTCTGCCTGGGTCGGTCGGCCCTCTGTTCCCACAGCTCCAGCAGCCAGATGTGCCTCCCTGCAAGGATGTGCTTCTCGGGGCTTTCACCTTGGATGTGACCAAACTCCTCTGCAAACATGAAAGGAATTGAATGTTCTTGGCTTTTTTAACCCGTGAGCTTGGGGAGCATTTGGCATGACTCATCCTTCCCCCCACGCCCTGTCTTTTTCCAAACGGAGTGCTAGCAAAAAGCATCAGCTGTGGGCAGGTGACTCACTGAAATCTTTGCAGTAAACCGGAAGTTCACTGCTTAAAAGCTGGTGCTTCACCCAACAGTGTTCTTGAAGAATCGCTCCTGTGGCCTCTTTACCTGGCTGGCACTTTTCATTGAGAACAAAGTTGACATGAATTGGGTCAGATAAGAGCTCCTCATTCCTGAAGTTCTTGTTCATTTATATTTTCTTTAAGAAAGGTGGACGGCTCTGTCTACTCAGTAGACTTTAAGGATTGTCTGCTGATGGAGTGTGACGACAGCATTTATTTGTTCACTCGTTTGATGCAGCAGCCCTTTGGTGAACGCCTACTGCACGCCAAGCAGTGTGCTGGGTGCCATTATCTTAGAAATAGGGCTTGGGCCGTGCTCTCAGAACCACATGGGGTGGTGGCGGGGAGGGCACAGGACATGGTCCAGTGCATGGTGAGTAAGAGTGTGGGGCATGGTGGGAGCATAGGGGAGTTCTCCCCCAGCTGCCGCAGGTGAGCGGAGACCCCTGAAGATGGCTGGCCGGGGGCACAGGCACTGCAGAAGCACAGAAAGGGCACAGAGGTGGGAGGCCTGTGTATGGTCAGGTTGCCTGGGATGTGGGCCATGTGTAGGGAATTGGTGGCATACACACATACACATATCAACTCCCAGTGGTTCATAGAATCTAAGTGTAAAAGTCTACAATTGTCACACTTCTAGGAGAAAATAGAACATCTTTGAGATCTGGAGTTAAGCAAAGATTTCTTAGACTTAACACCAAAAGCACAGTCCATAAAAGAAAAAAATGGACAAATTGGGCTTCCTCAAAATGTTAAAATTCTATGTTTTGAACACTATAAAGAGAATGAAAAGACAGGGAACAGACTGGAGAAAATTTATGCAAAGTATGTGTCTGATAAAAGACTTGTATCCAAAAGATACACTTATTCAGGAAAACAACTCAGTGTTTTTTTTAAAGGGCGAAAGGTTTGAACAGATATTTCACCAAGTATACATAGAAATCAAATAATATCACATATAAAGATGCTCAGTATCTTTAGTCATTGGGGAAATTCAGTTTAAAAACCACATTAGCTACCTTTAAACACCTATTGGAATGGCTACAATTGACAAGACTGACATAATAAGCGTTGGGCCATAGTAAGGATGTAGCTAGCGGACCTGAAACTCTCATTCCCTACCGGTAGGAATGGAAAAGGAGCCAAAGACTTTGTTGTTCTTGTTGTTCATTCTCTAAGTTACGTCCAACCCTTCGCAGCTCCAGGGATTGCAGCACACCAAGCTTCCCTATCCTTCACTCTCTCCTGGAGCTTGCTCAAACTCATGTCCATTGAGTCAGTGATGCCATCCAAGCATCTCATCCTCTGCCATCCTCTTCTCCTCCTGCTCTCAATCTTTCCCAGCATCAGAGTCTTTTCCAGTGAGTCGGCTCTTCTCATCAGGTGGCCAAATTATTGGAACTTCAGCTTCAGCATCAGTCCAATGAATATTCAAGGGTGATTTCTGATAAGATTGACTGGTTTGATCTCCTTGGAATCCAAGGGACTCTGAAGAGTCTTTGGAGAATAGTTTGGCAGTTTAAGTTAAACATATCCTTACCCTGCAATCCAGCCATTACACTCCTAAGTATTTACCTAGAAGAAATGAAAATGTATGTCCATAAAAGGCAGGTATTTAAAGCAGCTTTATTTGCAATAGCCCCAAACTGGAAACAGTCCAAATGTTCATAAACAGGAAAATGGATTATCAAATTCCATTCACACCATGGAGTACCTAACCCAGCAATAAAAAGCCCCGAACCATGCACATACACAACAGCATGAGTAAATCTCAAAATAATTATACGAAAGAATAGATACTGTATATAAAATCCTAGAAATCATAAACTAGTGTACAATGACAGAAAGTAGATCAGAGGTGGCCAGGGAATGGGTATAGTAGGGTTTAGGAAAGATGGTGGAATGGCCCAGGGCACAAGAAACAAAACAAGGATGATAACGACTAATGTTTAATTACCTTGATTGTGACAATGGCCTCACAGCTGAATACATGTGTCAAAACTTCTGCATGGTGAGTATGTGCAATTTGTATTTCATATACAGTATGAAGTAAAGAGTAAAGATCATTGGAAACAGAAAGAATTTACTCATACTAACTTTTTGAGCTTTTACTTCATTAGATATGTATCTTTTTAAACTTGTGATTACTGTCTGTAATTCATTTAAAATATCCTGTTTCCACAATTCTATGCTATGTCTCTCCCTCAAGTTCTGTGATTATTTAGGGGAAAACCCAAACATCCTCAGCTCACTTTTAAAATCTCAGACCAAGTTCTGTTTGAAGTAGGGGTGAATGAGGCGGGAGGGGGTGCTGGAAAGGAGTTGGGAACGGGGATGACATACAGGTTGAGCTTCATGAGAGAGATCAGAATTGGCCGGAATCCTTGCGGTTACTGAGAACCCTTCCAACAAAACCCTCTGCACGAGCCTCCATCAGCCTTTGGTTTGTGCACACCCATTGTTGAGATTACACACGCCTATTCAAGAGTCCACTTGAGAAGAAGAGGCTGCTCTCATGGGCTCTTGTGGGTCAATCTTCCAGCAAGATGTTATTCAGTTCTTAGCTTGCCTTCCCATCGTCAAGTCTGTGCTCCCAGACTGATGATACATGACTGGGAAAGAAGGAAGACGATTTACCATCTCCTTATGAAAATCATGCAGCATCATTCGGAGCCAGCTGCCCCTGATGCAGTATTTCCTTCTCCTGCCATCCCTTGAGGGGCGGGGCCCATCTACGCGAGCTCTGTGGGCCTGTCTCTGCTTGCTGACATCTCTCCCTTTCTCTCCCTTAACCCCCGGGATGTACCTTTTCGCCAGAGGAGCCTTCTCAGAGACCAGGGTACGCCTCTCACACAAGCCCCCTTGGGATCCTGATCTTTTAATTAACCACTTGTGTTGACTCTGGCTGATTTCATTACAACTAGTTGGCAACTTGGTGGCAGCTCTTTCAGTGGCCTTACTTACATAATCTATATATCTCGTTGCTCTTTATATTGCATATTATGCGCTTATAAAAATTCCCTTTTGAAAGCTAAAAATCTAATAGCACATACCCTCCAAAAGACCAACCAACTCATTCATTTCCATTAACGAAAAAGTGGCAGTCAAGAATTTGTTATGCTAGCAATTATTCTAACCATACTGACAGCAACTAAAACCAAGGCAGGAGAGGTGCAGGGTTGGGGGCAGGAGCAGGGCAGCGATGCCTTTGGGTTTCTGAACATTCCAGGCACAGCGCTAGGTGCTTGATAAATGTTATCTGGCGTATCTTCGTGCACATGTTTTTAGGAACCTGTTGGGATCTACATTCTGCAGAAAAGGAACCAGAGCTTGGGCTGGGTGGACTCTGCCTCCCTTTGCCCACAGTGGGGGTGAACTGGAAGGACAGAGATTTGAATACAGGTTTGTTAGTTTTCTGGCTTTGGAACCACACTCCTCCCCAGCCAGGAGACAAATGATAGTCAAGCGATAACACTTTCTCTAGTTCCCATTTACGAGCAGGCATCTCTCTGATTCTAAGTGCAAGGGAGGAATATGAGAAGCCGCCTGACCCTTGCATGTGCATTGTGGCCAGATCTCCGAGGGCTGCAGGAAGTCAGGACTAACGAGCCGTTGCAGTGGTACCCCCACACCTCGCTAATCGCATCCCAGCTGCATCTTGTAACGTGGCCATGCTCCTTCCAATTAACCAGCAGAGAAAACTGTCTCTGAGAGCCTGTATAAAAAGTATTCAAAATAGTTTATTTCTTTACCCAGAGGTTCCCATGGATGAGTGCACCTGTTCAAGTTGGAATAGTTGGCTTTTGGTGAGTAGAATTACTTCAATGTCATTCTTTCCTTTTTTAAGATTAATATACAGCATATGAAAGTGAGGGCTAATATGGGACATGCATTTTGAAAAATGAGACCATCTCAGAACATCTGGTCCCAGTCATTAGCTAGAAAGAAACTGCCTTTAGAGAAACCTGCAACATTTGGAGCTACTTGTGTGATTCTTTTTAAAACTCCTTTTATCTGTTTGATTTTTTCCCTTTTTAAAATTATTTTGGCAGCCCTTAGTAGTACAATTACACAAACAGGACATATTTTTGAGTTGGCAGTATAATACCAAAAAGAAAGAAAGGGGATTGTTATCAAAGTAGAATAGGAAAAGTCTGAAAAGTAGACCATTTTTAAAAGTGCTCTGATGTGTCTTTTTCATTTTTCTTTAAGCTTGGTGTTTGCTACGCCTCTGTGCTGTGCTCTGTTTCCGCAGAAAAGGTATGTATTTGTTACTCTTCAGAATGATCATGCGTTTTAACCTAAAAACAAGTTGCAGACACAGGTTCATTTCACTAGGAGGAAAGTTGAGTCTCAAAAAGATAAGGAAGCAGAGTCTCTAAAAGGAAGAGAGAGGCAGAAATTAAATGCACATCTATTTAATATCAAAACTCTCTTTGCCCAGCTCTTTGCTACTTGCTATGATTACATTTGAAAATGCTTTATTCTTGTGTAAGACCCAGGTTAACTCTGGTGCCAGTTTGCTCTTGTAAAAGTTTAAATATGATCCACTGATGTCCAGTCCATTGGCAAAGGCATCTATAAGGCAGAAATATTAGAATTTAAGTTCCAGCCCCAGGGAGAGCAACTGTATGTACTTAACTTTGGTTGGTATATTGGCTTTCCTTCTTCCTACTTGAGTTTTTTTTCCTTTTTTCCTTAAAAGCCTTATTGTGCATATATCTTTCATCACAAGTTGCCCTTGAATCCTGCCTTTGATGTAAGAACAGGATTAACCGGCATTAAATAGGCATAGATCTGAGGCTTCAGCCTTTTTCTGTCTAATGCCCAGGTGCAGAGGGGCAGCGCTGTGCTTCGTTGCTGGGATTCTGCTTCCAGTCCTGCCTTTGTCTTGTCCTTCATGGGCCGACAGGCCCCGCACAGATGGCCTTTAACACCCGAGGCTTTCCAGTGGCTTTGGGACGCGGCAGTCTCTTCTAGAACTGACTTCATCAGGTTCCCCATCTGATGAGACATCCGTCTTTTATCTGGTCTTTTGCTTGTCTCTGACCCCCACTGTTGTTAGCTGGGGACTTAAATTTCAAGGAGAGGGAACCTTTATCACCTTGACGCCCATAGTTAAGCCCCGCTTGGAGAGGGCAGGAGCTTCAGAACCTGTTGGGAAGCCCAATACAGATGAATTTGCTGAAGAGGAGCACTGTTTAATTGGGCGAACCCCAGAATCTCAGGGCTTCGGGTAAGGAAGGTTTGTTTCCTTAGTCTGCGGTACTGGAATATCAGTGTTCAGCACTTGGCCTTACACTCTGTGACTTAGGAGCATGGCGTTTGGGTCGAGAAGGATCTAACTTCAAATCTCAGCTGCACCTCTGGTTTCCTTATCTGTAAAATTAAGATAATACTTAACTTTCCAAGGTTTTATAAGGGTTAAAAATGCATAATGTCTGACCCAAAAATTAAGCACTAAGTCATAGCCATTATCATTGCCATTAGCAACATTATTTTAAAATTACCCAAGGTCTCCCTATATAGAAGAAAAAAAACAGCCACTGTTTTTTTCTATATTCATAATTTTTCTTTTTTTTGCATTATGTCTATAAATCTATATCCTATCTTTTTACCTCTTAGTTTACCACATCTCAACCATGGTGGTGGTGGTTTACTCACTAAGTCCTGTTTAAATCTTGCTACCACATGGACTGTAGTCTGCCAGGCTCCTCTGTCCATGGAATTCGCCGGGCAACACTGGAGCGTGTTGCCATTTCCTTCTCCAGGGGATCTTCCTGACCCAGGGATCTCCATTGCAGATGGATTCTTTACTGACTGAGCCACCAGGGAAGCCCACTCAAGTAAAGAATAATTCTTAAGAAACTAATTCCTAGTGTTACCAAACCCAAGTTCAGCAGCTTGCAGCTCAGAAGCCAGTAATTCAAGACACAGGTGTCAGTAGAAAGGAAAGATGCTTTACTCAGGGAGAAGGTGAACTCATGTCCAGAGACCAACTCCAAAGATTTTGCTCAGTTGTGACACTTTTTTTTTTTTGTTTCATGTAATACCTTTTATTTAAAAAAAAAAAAAAAACAACTTTTAATTTTTGTGTTGGAGTGTAGCCAGTTAGCAAAGTTGAGAGTTTCAGGTGAAGAGCAAAGGGACTCAGCCATACACATACATGTATCCATTCTCTCCCAAACTCCCCTCCCATCCAGGCTGCCATATAACGTTGAGCAGAGTTCCCTATGCTATACAGTAAGACCTTGTTGGTTATCCATTTTAAATATAGCGGAGTGTACGTGTCCATCCCATACTCTCTTAACTATCCCTTCTCCCCATCCTTCCCCCCAGCAACCGTAGGTTTTTTCTCTAAGTCTGTGAGTCTGCTCCTGTTTTTTAAGCAAATTCATTTGTATCGTTTCTTTTTAGATTCCACATATAAGGGATGTCATACGATATTTCTCCTTCTCTGTCAATCATGACAGTTTTTAAAGGAAAAAAAAGGGGAGGGGAAAGAATCTCAACGAACCACCTACTGTGTCTTCAGATGTTGTCTTGCCCGAATGATCTGCCTGCAGATTGCTTGGCAGGGGGCAGAGTAGGGGGTGGGTGTTGGGGATAGAGAGCTCGTCATTTTTTTTTAACTGCTTAATTCTTCATTCTTCTTTCTATCTAGGAAAAGAACAGGTTATTCAGGACAGCATAAGTCAGGAGTTAGGTTAAATTGCCTGGTGATCTCATTACTATTAAGATTAGAGGGGAACAGAAATGGGCAAATAGGAAAGGGGCACATGAGCTTTCCATAACAGAAAGTCAACAGTTTTGCTGGCCAGTTTTTCTTCATCCTCTTATATATTAAGTATGCATTCATAATGAAAAAATAAGCTTTAATACATGGACTTCCCTGGTGGCTCAGACGGTCAAGCGTCTGTCTACAATGTGGGAGACCCGGGTTCGATCCC
The DNA here is from genome assembly GCF_029378745.1 of Bos indicus. Taxonomy (NCBI): domain Eukaryota; kingdom Metazoa; phylum Chordata; class Mammalia; order Artiodactyla; family Bovidae; genus Bos; species Bos indicus. Next base: position 5,670,826 of record NC_091769.1, on the reverse strand, counting down.
TGGGTCCGGAAGATCCCCTGGAGAAGGAAATGGCAATCCACTCCAGTACTATTGCCTGGAAAATCCCATGGACAGAGGAGCCTGGTAGGCTACAGTCCATGGGGTCGCAAAGAGTCGGACACGACTGAGCAACTTAAAACATTCAGGTACATTTTTTACATGCACAAAGCAAAGACTTACAGTGGTCCTTCTCAGTAGTGTGACTACAAGAGATGTTTTTTCTCATATATTTTCATATTTTCTAAAAGTTCAGAATATATATCATTATACAGTGGACAGAAGCACATTAATGCAAGTGAATTTTTAGTGCTAAAAATTCCACTGAATGTGTGTGTCTTTTTCTCATGAATTGTGAACATTTATGTTATTTCTCTTAGGAAGTATCCTGACCACAGATTACTTTCCGATACATCAGGGTCTGAGAGTGTGATTACCATACCTCCTTGCCAGCGATAAGTGGTTTTTAAAGCTTTCAGTAAGATGAGAGATCAAAAGGGATCTGATGGTCCCTTTCTTTCTTATTTAGTGATAGTTTCCTGGGACACGAAGCATTTTTCAGACAGGGCTCTTACACCAGTCGGGGTGAACGGGGGTCCTTGCTTTCCTCTCCTCAGGTTCGAATTTCCACCATCTGTGGGATGACCCTGTCATTTTCTCCCTTCTCCCAGTTCCATGTCTGTGACAAGCTTGGAGGCCGAGCTGCAAGCCAGGATCCGAGAGACCTACCCTGAATTACGGCGTGTGTACTTTAACAAGGGGTTATAAAGCAGGTTAAGAAGCATCTTCAGAGGAGCCTGCCTGCCGCGAGCCTGGTGTACCCAAGTTGGAGAGGAATAACCTGGGCGGCTGGGTTCTCTCAGTGAAGAAACCTTTTAAAGACCCATAGAAGCCTTTAGAGTCCAGCTGCTACTTACGCCACAGCCCCTGGGGGTGGTCCAGGTGCCTCACCTGCCAGCCCCCGCCCCTTACATTTGAATCATGCTATGATTTACAGACACCCTTCCTGTAGCTTTTATAGTCACTGTTTTTTCAAAGACAATGTCCTGACTCACACCCAGAGTTTTCCAGAGTACTGCTAGGCATAGAGTTAGATGTTCAGTATATTGATTGTCAGTCAGTGAAAAGGAAATCATACTGAAATTTTATCCCACCCTTGTTTCAAATCAAGGAGAGCTGAGTAGTGAGTTGAGAAAACTCAAAAGCCCTGAGGCTAAACTGTAACAAAAAAAAAGACTCGTAAATATTAAGGACAGTTTGCTTTTCTGCCCACGTTGGGCAGGAGGCAACTGAAGTAGAAGATGAATGTTTTGGATTTGTAGGATAAAAGCTCCTTCATAAACCTCCTGAAAGTCAAAGTAATAGACAAGTGTGATGCATGGAGGCTGCTGTCAATATCTGTAAGCTTTCCTATTGCTGGTGGCTTTCTTTGATTGAATTTTAAATTTACTCTGTTTTGTATTCTTATGAAGATGTTAATCTTACCTTGCACTTGTTGACTTTATATTCAGTCATTTAAATCAACTAATTAAGTAACTGAAATGCACAAATGTCAAATTTGGGGAGTATATTCAAAACCAGCACTATATGACTGGGTTGAATCTGGCTTTTTTTTTAGAATTAAGAGAATGGTCTCATCTACCTACATCTCTTTTCTTGTCCTATAAGATTTCTTTGGCTTTCAGAAAGCTACAGAAATGATGTGTATGTGAATCATTGACTCAATGGATTTTACTTGAATGTTTGTATATTACATTCCACCCTGTTGGAAAATAACCAGCCCAGGGACCACTGTTTACATCACCTGTCTTGGTTTCACAAGTAACATATTCAATGTAACTGAGATTATGCTGTAATTTATAGAGGTTCAGAGGCATATGGGAGGTGGTTATTTCAGTAAGTGTAGACCACTCAGTACGATGTGTAATAGAGACCTGTAAGTGGAAACACACGTAGAAACTAGTTTGGGCAGGTTTTTGCTGGCGATGTGAGCAGACTGAATTTCCTTATAAAAGCAGAACGGTGCGCCTCGTGTCTGTGCTTCTCTTTTCTCTGAAACGTTGAGTGGGCCTGAGGCTGGGCTACTCTGGGCCCTCCTGTGTGCTGCCAGAACCCTCTCACGGAGGTTTTCTGTCTTAAGCCATTTGAAGCAAAAGAGCTGCCCCGTGACATTCTGACCTTGGACATCTTTTGTTGCCATTTTTGCTTCGCTTTAAAAATTGGTAAAAGCTAGAAATTTGAGCCCGAGCTCCACGAGGTGCTTACAGGGCACTTTTAACAAGAAACTGAGGCAGCTCGAAGGGCTTCCCCAGTGGCTTAGATGGCAAAGAGTCTGCCTGCAATGCAGGAGGCTTGGGCTTGATCCCTGGGTCAGGAAGATCCCCTGGAGAAGGCAATGGCAACCCACTCCAGTACTCTTGCCTGGAGAATCCCATGGACAGAGGAGCCTGGCGGGCTGCAGTGCATGGAGTCGCACAGAATCAGACACGACTGAGTGACTAACACTTTCACATTCAAGGCCCTGAAGCCTCCACCCCCCACCCCCCGCCCCCACTAACCTCACAATTCTTAGCCTTGGATAACTGGCAGCTCCACGTTAGTCTTAACCTTCACTGGAAATTGAATGACTGGTTGGAAGATTGGCAAACTAACCAAACGTTTAATGCACACCAGGATGAGACGGCCAGAGCCTCATGACAGAAGGGACCATGAGCCTGGAGATGTGTCTTTTAAAGTGTTATCTGCTGATTTTTGATGCTTTTATAGAGAAATACTAACTGTAGAGTTGAATCATGGTTTATCAAAAGGAACAAAATGAACCAAGGTTGGCAGTCTTTGCTGATCTCTTAGGAATACCTTTTCTGGAGAAAAGTTCACATGAAGTGCAATAAGCTTGTAAAGGTAAATAGTTATTAATATTTTGGGTAACATAACGAATTATAAGTATGAGCTGACTGGCAGCTTTTATTTCAGTATTAGCACAGTGTCTAGCCAGTGTTGGAGTCCGTGTATTATTTCATTTCAACCAGATGAAATGTTAAATAAACTCAGAATGAAAATAAACCCTCTCTTTTATTTGTATGTAAAGGACGAAGCAGTTTTTATGTTATAGTCAACGGTACCTTTCATTCAGACTTCATACTGGGTACTGCCAGTAACTCCTTATTAATCAGGTAATACATTTCTAGTTTTGGCTACCAGTTTTCCACTTTCTTGAACCCCACAGAGGCACCCAGCACCCGCCATGAGCCCCACAGTGTAAATTCCAGGAACATGCATTATGACACAGGGGGATGAGATTCTGCCTTTGGCCTTGGTGACTAACACCCTTGCACGTGATGCTGAGGTCACTTGGCTTTTGTATTGTTCGTCAGATCCTAACATGGAACTCGCGTTTGCCATAGTTCACAGAGAAAATATACATCTAACCCAGGATCTGGGGAGTGCCTTTTAACAGACGTGATAAAGAACTGAGCGTTTTACCCTCCTTGGTCACATCTCTGCACCTGTTTTACTACTGGCACTCTGTTCGTCACTTAAATCATGGAGATATATTCGAGATATAGTTTAGGAGTCAGATACAGCCAGTACAATCTTGATTGTACCTACTGTTAAAATACATGTATTCGGGCTACTGACATTCTTTGTGACCTTCAGTTTTATTGATTTGGATCGTTTGGACAGAATAATTGGATCTGCCTCATAAAGCTGTTGTAAACAGGATAACTCCAGTACAGAGCTTCACTTATTGCCCGGCACGCTCAATGGATTGTTCATCATATATTTGTTTAAAAACACTGGATGTGCATTCAAAATGCCAGTGTATCAATATACTGGTAAGATTTCAGAATCCCAGCAACTTCCCCAGAGACAACCCACAACCTCACTAAAAATAGCAGATTAAAATGGTCACAGGGAGACACTTGAATCCATGCTTTTAAAGTCCCTAACACAGCTTTGCCTAAATGAGACAGAGGTAGGGAAAGTTTCTGCACACAGATGAGAAAGCCGGGGTTTCGATAGTACAAGCTCAAGACTGGTCCCAGTCGCTTGAAAACGATAGTGGCAGCCAAGGTCTGACATCCAAAGCTACAATCAGAATGCTCTAATAAAATTAGTTTTTCAGAATTCGTGTATTCTCATGCATTCAGAATTTCACTGAAAGCCAAAGAAAAGGTTATGTTTGGTAGCAATGATACAAGGATCGCTTAAACTCTAGATATTCAAAGTGTGGTCCCAGCAACATCCAGGTTTGTTAGAAACGCAAGTTCTTGGGCCTCAGCGTCTGCAGAAACAGAAGCCCCAAGATTCCTGCACACGTCACAGCTGGAGAAGGTCTGCCGTGCCACATCCCCGCTGCTCCCAAAGACCCAAGTTTCCCTCGGTCAGTTTCAGGTCGACTTCAGATACTCTGAATGTGTGTATCCACCCCTCACCAGACTCCAAGGAAGCTTGCAGCCTCAACGCTGACAGTCTTAGGGACACGATCAACACGCTTGCACTTTCTACTTTGTCCACGGCCACAGCGCCGTCCCCTGAAACGCGTGGCCCCCGCCAACCTGTGATTATCCGGCTCATTCTAGAATTCGGGTTCTTTCCAGGAATCTGAAGAAGGGTCCTCACATGTCCAATTTCCAGTTGTGGAGAAGAATCCACCTGGTGTCACTGAGAGGTCATCCCCAGGATGTGGAAAGAACAAGGAATCTGAAGGTTTCTAGGAACAGAGCTGGAAGTGGACGTTACCGCTGGGAATCGAGAGGCAAGATGGCTGGGACCATCCAGGTTGTAGCCATTGTTCCTGAGCCAACCCAGCTGTCACTGAGGACCCCGCTGCCCCTGGAGCTTCTGGCGCAGAAGGAGCACTCAAGACAATCCACAGAGGGCTTGTTGAACCCTTGGGGAGCCCGTGATATGCCCAGTCTTCAAGAGAAGGAACGAGGCTCAGAAAAGAGGCCTGATTCGTCTAACGTCACGTGGGAGCCAAACTGCCACCTCAGTCCAGGCCTGTCAAACCCGAATGTCTGCCACTGTGCTTCCCAGCTTTTCCATCAACAGGCATAATGAGAACTAGCTTTGGTATAGTAAATCACAATCTTCAGCATGTTTTTTTTCCTGCATACATTACTCCTTGTAATACCCCCAAGAGGTTCCTGTGAGCATCGTCTCCATTAAAAAGATGGGGAAACTATCTTGAAGAGGTGAAATCACTTACCACAAACCAAACATGGTAAATTCACAGGACTGTAAAAGATGTACTCACGTTCCCACATAAACCCCCACAAACAAGGTTTGTAGAGTATACAAATTCAAATAAGCTCCGAGCCAAGGTGAAAGGCAGGCCCACAGGTCATTTGCAGATGGGATTCCGTATTAGAGTAACGCGAGCAGTGATTCTCAAAGGATGGTGCCCGGGCCAGCAGCGTCAGCGTCGCCAGACCTGCATGTTCTCGGGCCCTTTCTGTTGTGCTGAGTCAGACACTAAGGGGACTGCCAATGAGCCCTCTGAGTGCCATGACACAGCCCTCTCAAACTTGAGCACCATCAGGCGGATGTTGGGATGGATGCTAGAGTTGGGCTCAGCTCCATTCTAGGAACCGAGGAAGCGTAAAGTGGTCTGACCCTGTTTCCTAATCTGTAAAGTGAAGTTAATACTGCTTCCCTCATTGACGGATTGGGAGGATTCAATGAGAATTAACTAACCGACAACCCTGGGACCTCTCTGGTTAAGACTGTGCTTCCAATGCAGGGGTGTGGGTTTGATCCCTAGCCAGGGGACTAAGATCCCACACGCCTTGCAGCACAGACAGGAGATCAAAAATAAAATCAATGGACAGCACTTAGCCTGGTGTCTGGCACAGAGCACACTCAGCACATTGTAGCTGAATTTATATGATCCCCAGGGCCGGGAGTCTGACAGCGCTGTTGGTGATCCTCAGGACCGCTGGTGGGTGTCCAAATTTTCCTCTAAGATAGCTTGGCAGTATTTATCAAAGCTTATAAAAACACACACCCTCCTTAAAGCAATTTCACTTCTAAAAATTAATCCCCCAGGTGAATACACTCAGATTCACAGGAGGCCTGGCTACTCCTGGGAGCCTTATGAATGCAATGGTCGAGGAAGGTGAAGGAAAGGGGAGGTTGGAGAATGTTTTCAGAAACTGCCAGGAAGAAAAAAAAAGTGTATGTCATTATCAGGTAATCCAAAGTATAAGAGTAAATTTTCCCTGGGGAAAAATTCTTTTAATTTCTGAATTGGATTTTTGCAAGAGAAATAATAATTGATTATCAAAAATATAAAGTAATTTGGAAAGAAATGCTCTCTCTGGATAGTGCGATTTTAAGTAATGTAAAATTTTTCTCCTTTATGCCTTTCTAGTTTTCCGTTTTTTCTTCTGCTTCTGAACTCAACATGTTCAATACTTTAAAAAACAAGAACAATAACTATAGATTATAGACCCAGTTTTGTAATAAAAAATGCATTGATACGTACAGAAAGATATATACCACAATGGTTAAAAGTTGGTGTCTATGGATTTACAGGGAAACTTTATTTTCTTTGCAATTTTCTGTTTCTCCGATTTTCTGGAATGCTCCTACATTGGTTCTATTGATAAAATCAGAAAGTTCGGGCCGTCAGTGGCCTCAGCTCAGACTCGGAAGAGGGTGCCTCTCAGCTCCCAAGCCCTGGGATTACCGAGCCAGTCATCGACCCTCCCCTGGATTCCAGCTCCCGGCTAGAAATAAAGGAAACAGAATCTGCCTTCTGAGACTAACCTGGACCTGTGGTTTCAGCGCTCCAGACCAGAGAGAGCCGCAGCGCCTAGAGACGCCGCCAGGGGGCAGCATAGCCTGCAAGATCGCGCGGTTGGAACCCGCCGATCCCCAGAACGGCCGGCAGAGGACGCAAGGCCACAAACTGCGGCCTGGGAACGTGCATCTCTGGATTTCGGAGGCTAGGTCGGGAGGATGATGCAGGAAGCTTCGAGAAGGACGTGCTGCCTCGGAAGCTGGGAAAATGAGGAGACAAGCAGGAATGGAGTCATCCCCTGGGGTTTATTGTGCCCAGCGCCTGATTCCCAACGGGAGGAGTCAGAGCTGAGCCCAGAACCACTGGGGGCTGGAGTCTGTCCCTGCCCTCGGGCCATCGCACCTGGCCCTGGACGAGGAGCCCTGAAGCCAGCTTGGAGAGGGGAGCTGGGACGCGGGAGGGCTTTAAGGAATGGTATCTCAGCTGATACTGGGAAGAGGAGTACAGATTTTTCACTGGGCGGAGAAAAGGGGCGGGGAGAAGACGCCGGCTTCTCCTACAGGAAAGGCTTCACCTTACCATGAAAAGACCTGGAAGCCCGGGAAAGTGTGGCTGAGTGGTGTGTGCAAGGGAGGGGAATTTGGGGAAAATGCCGCCAGTATCTCAGGATTATGAGGGCCCTTCAGTACCCAGTGACGGAGTGCCGGCTTCATCCTGAGAGCAGTCAGTCCCTCTGCAAGTGTTTGTCCAGGGGAGGAGCAGCAGCCACACCCTCACTCGGCCACTTACTGCTTGTCTGTGTGGCATCAGCCAGATCCCCTCTCTGAGCCTCAGTGCTCTCATCTGTAAAATGGAGACAATAAAACCTACATCACGGTCTTGCTGTGAAGCTTAAAATGGATAAATGGAGAGCCTGAAGTCATGACTTTCCTTCCCCTGCCCTTTCATCTCTCTGCAGTAAAGCAAATAGAAAAGGCAGACCAGCAAGCCCTAATTTACAGTGTCACAGTGACAGCTCGGCGAGCATGACTAGGCCAGGGGAGTCGTCCCAGCTAGTTTCTAGGGACCAGGAAATCATTTCATCCTGTGTGATTGCAATCAAGAACAAGTTCTTTCGTCTTATTCCCGTTTATAATGAAAATGTATTTTAATCATGTGCAGTCTCCAAGAAAGATGGTAGCAGGAGAGAACAGTGCTTTTGATAAGAAAAAGCTAAAAATAGAGATGAAGATGTCGATTCTATTGAAATTCCAAAGGATGCCAAACTCTGAATAATGATTTTGGTCCAGAAGGTAGGAGGGGGCACTGCTGGGAACCCTTTCCCCGCCGTGGAACCACTTCAGGTGCAGCAAGAGAAGGGCTGTGCAGCTTTCTGGCTGGGCGGCGTGGGTGCAGATGGCTGAAATGAGAAAGAAAGAAAAAGTTTTCTTCCAACAGCCTTCTCACCAGCAGGGTGACTCACATCTGTAAATCCAGTGATGATGACCTGAGGAGGAGGAAGAGGGTGCTGTTACTGAAAAAGAAGCTGAAACGGAATTTTGCTTCAGCTTCCCGGAGCTCCTCTGTAAGACAAAATCTGGACAACGGGGAAAACAAAACAAAGAAACCCCAGGCTAAGTAGAGCCTGACAATAAAAATGGAGGGAGGAAGAGGGTAAGTCTGGACAGAAAGCTGCCTGGACCAGCTGTGGGCAGTAGCTTTCAAGTCTGAGAGTTGAAAGCTGGGCGGGGTGGGGGTTGGGGGCGGGTTTGCGGGGAGAGGGTGCCAAGGGACAGCACATGCGGAGCTCCCATCCTTGAAACTACACATTGAGAGCACACCCCAGTCTGGGGGGAGGACAGGGTCTCTCCCCTTTCCTTCACTGCAGCATCATCTGAAGAGCCTCTCACAAGTCCCACTGCTTAGGCCCATCCAAGCCGATCACATCCCAACATTCAGAGGTGGCCTGGGAATCGGCATTTTAGGCTTCCCAGGCCTTGGGTTCTGAGTGCGGCCGGGACTGAGAACGGTTGTTCTCAGGATTGAGGAGTACACGGAAGTGTTTCCATGGCTTTGGAGGTACGGGAGTTGGGGGGATGGGGGGCGAGGGGACGGGGACGAGGTTGATGCCCAGCAGTGACTTGGGGTTCAGCAGGGAGCTAGGCGTGAGGGCGTGCCATCATTTAAATGCACTCGACCCCCCAGGAGCCGCTGTGACAGACAGGGGGGCTCACAGTCGCTGAGCAGTCGTTTTCCCCTATCACCACCTCGTTCACTCTCACAGCACCCTGTCAGTGAACTGTGACTCTAGTGGCCACCACGTCACCGGTGAAACGGCAGCCTTTCAGGCCCTTGCCAGGGACCAGGGACCGGCAGGGCGAAGGGAGGCAGGGCGCTCCCGGCCCCAGACCCGCCGCTCAGCCCGCCGGCCTTCGCGGCGAGGGGACGAGCCCGCCTTCTGACCCCGGGGTACAAGGGGACCCAGACCGTCGCTGGACGCCCACAGCAGACGTCCGCAGGAGCGCAGCAGCGCGGGAGTTCTGGAGAACGTGGGTCTGCAGAGCTTGCAGCGTGAGTGGAGTGATGAGGCTCCTGGAGCCCCGCAGGGAGCTCTATTCCGGGCACGCAGCTGCCTCCTCCAGCCTTTCCCACCCGCATCCCCGCTCCGGCAGGTTCCCCCGGCACGCCTCCTCCTTCAGCCATCTTTTCTGCCTCAACCTCTCTGACCTCAGAAGCTCTTTCTTTTCACTACCAAAATAGTACATGTTCATAAGGACAAACTAAGATGACACAGAAATGTGTACAGTGATCGCTTCCTTCTTTCTAATCCCAGCCCCAGCCCTGCCTTCTTCGGGGGTTGGGGTAACTGCCTTGTATTGATCTGTACTCATCCGGGGCTTCCCTGACGTTAGTTGGTGAAGAATCAGCCTGCAATGCAGGAGACTGCAGTTAGGTTCCTGGGTGGGGAAGATCCGCTGAAGAAGGGATAGGCTCCCACTCCAGTATTCTTGGGCTTCCCTTGTATGGCTCAGCTGGTAAAGAATCTGCTGGAATATTGCAGCAGATCCCCTGGAGAAGGGAAAGGCTACCCATTCCAGTATTCTGGCCTAGAGAATTCCATGGACTGTATTCCATGGGACTAGAATTCCATGGGGTCGCAAAGAGCTGGACACCACTGATTGACCTTCACTTTCATCTGGACTTTACATAGTATGCCATTGACTGTAATTGTGTTCAGGCTCCCCAGTTGGCACTAGTGTGGAATCTGCCTGCCAATGCAGGAGACTTAAAAGATGCACATTCTATCCCTGGGTTGGAAAGATCCCCTGGAGGTGGGCATAGCAACCCACTCCAGTGTTCTTGCCTGGAGAACCCTATGGACAGAGGAGTTTGATGGGCTGTGGGCCATAAGGTTGCAAAGACTGAAACACAAATGAAGCGACTTAGCACATAAGTATATTTTGTTTGACTTTGTACAAATGAAATACACATATTCCCCTACAACTTCATTTTTCCCCTTAAAATTTTCTTATTTTTTAGGTAATATTTATAGCTCTTCCTCATTCTTGCTAAGAGCCTCATAGAAGTCTGAAGCAGTAATTCCTATAATTTATTAATCATTCCTCTGTTGATAGACATTTCTGTTATTTCCACATTTTTGCTACTACTGAAAAAATAAAAACTTCTGTCCTGAATACGCTTGTGCAAAGATTTATATTGTTATGCCGTTGTTTCTCTGATAGAGGTTCCTATAAGTGAGATGAGTTAGGTCCTAGGAGCATTTAAATTTTTGGTGGTGATGATCAAAGCCAGCTGTATTTAGCATTTATTTTGATGTGCATGATAAGCACAGTTTATTCATTATCCCATTTTAGCCTCTTATCAACTCTATAAGATAAATTCTATTATTAGCCTCATTTTTCACACAATAAATTGAGACCTAGAACGGCTGACCCCCTTGCCCCAAATCCCACAAAGATCATATGGATTGTCCTCCAAAAGGTTATTTCACTCTAGCAGTAAAGGCCCACACCTTCCCCAACACAGAATATAATTGTCTATTTAAGAACTAAAAATCTAAAGGTAACTTTTAAAAAACTTCATTTTGTTCCTATCCCTGCCTCCTCCCCCTTTGACCTTTCATGGGCCTGATGCCTGTCGGTCCCTTTGCTCTGCTACTGTCTACACAGCCCTTAGGCGCCGATGCTCTGGGTACACTGCTGTTCAGTCCCCACATCAAACCTATGCGATAGGAACCAATCATCCTCCTTTCATAGATGAGGAAACTGAGGAGCAAAAAGGTCATGTGACTCCCCTGGGGGTCAAGGTCAATGGGAGCAGGAGCGAGGCTTGGACTCGGAGACAGTGTCTGCACCCCTTCCACAGCTTGCCATCGTTTGCACTGCTCCGTCCTCTCTCCTGAACACTTCCAGGCTCTCATTACCTCCTGAGTTTTAAAAACACACTTTCCATCTTGGAATCTGTCCAGTTGGGAAATGATGCTTCCTGGTAATCTGGTCCTAAATTCCTTAGCAAAAGCTGCAGTGAAAGGCTTGTCCTTGGTGAAGTCCCACCAGAAGTTCCATCTTGGAGATGTGAACCAGATGGTGGAAAGGAGAGAGCCCCATGTGCACAGAGCCGGGGGACTGCCTAGGTCTCCCCAAGATCTGCAGCCACAAAGACCAGAGACCTCAGTTCTGGAGATGCTACAGTTTAGAGAAAGAGCCAGGTTGGCTGACCCCTTGCATCAGAAGTGCACCTCCAACCTACACTGTTGGTGGCAATGTAAATTGGTACAGCCAGTGTGAAAAACAGCATGGAGGTTTCTCAAAAAACTAAAAATAGAGTTATCATATGATCCAGCACTTTCACTCCTAGGCCTATATCAGGGAAAAAAAAAAAAGAACTCTAATTTGAATAGATACATGCTTCCCAATGTTCATAGCAGCATTATTTACAGTTGCCAAGATATGGAAGCAACTGTCCATCAACAGATGAATGGATAAAGATGTGGTGTACATACTGCTGCTGCTAAGTCGCTTCAGTCGTGTCCGACTCTGTGCGACCCCACAGACGGCAGCCCACCAGGCTCCTCCGTCCCTGGGATTCTCCAGGCAAGAACACTGGAGTGGGTTGCCATTTCCTTCTCCAATGCATGAAAGTGAGAAGTCAAAGTGAAGTCGCGCAGTCGTGTCCAACTCTTCACGACCCCATGGACTGCAGCCTACCAGGCTCCTCTATCCATAGGATTTTCCAGGCAAGAGTACTGGAGTGGGGTGCCATTGCCTTCTCCTCAGCCATAAAACAGAATGAAATTTTGCCATTTGCAACAACGTGGATGGATTTGGAGGGTATTATGCTAAGTGAATAAGACAGAGAAAGGCAAATACTGTAAGATCTCACTTATATATGGAATCTAAAAAATACAACTAGTGAATATAAAAAAAATGAAGAAGACTAGAACGAAAAAGAGAGAGAAAGAGAAGGAAGGAAAGAAAGAATGACGTGGGTGGTTCAAAGCATGGTGGCTGCCCCACCGTAGACAGGACACTTTACCCGCCCCTCTTGTTCTAGGAGGCCCACCAGCAGTCAAGCAGACAGAGGATGGCTGAGAGAACTCACTCCTTTATGACTCTAAAAGTAGTGAAGTGAAAGTGTTAGTTTTCAGTCGTGTCCGACTCCGTAGCCCACCAGGCTCCTCTGTCCATGGGATTCTCCAGGCAAGAACACTGGAGTGGGTAGCCATACCCTTCTCCAGGGGATGTTCCCCACCCAGGGACTAAACCTGGGTCTCCTGCACTGCAGGCAGATTCTTTACCACCTGAGCCACCAGAGAAGCCCCTCTTTATGCCTCTAGTAATAATGAAAACACTGATGGCCTTTCCACGGGGCGTGACTGAGCTCTTCTCTGGCTCAGACCCCCACTTTCGTCAATCTCTCATGACCCATAGATCTCTAGAGCCTAGCTGTTCTCCCCCCACCTTCAGCCCCACCCCTGCAGAGGGGGTCTTTGAAATCCCTGCTGGATGAGGCTCTTCACATCAAATCAGTGAAACAGACCCAGAACAGAATCAGTCAGGGCAGACGCCCTGGGGCATCCAGAGTCCCAGGGACTCTGCCCTGGACGATGTCTCAGTTGCTGTGTGCCTCTTTGAGCTCTGGCTTTCTTGTTTGTACAATGAGGCAGTAATAGGAGCTGCCTGACGGGGTTTGTACAAGGAGCTCGTGCGGCGATGCTCTGGGAGGAGGCAGCAACACAGCCTCGGGCAGACACACCAGCACCTAAGTGGTAGGTCCTGTCTCAGTCCGCTGGGGCTGCTCTAACAGAAATATTGCAGACCAACCGGGTGCCTTATAAACGATGGAAATTCAGTTCTCAGACTTCTGGAGGCTGAGAGTGGAAATCATGGCCCTGGCGATTCCGTATCTAGTGGGGACCCGCTTCCTCACTGAGGGCCATCTCCTCACTATAACCTCACAACCTCCCAGGTTGAAAGGGAGGGCTGGCTCTCTCTTTGGTAAGGGACCTTATCCCAACGCTGAGGGTTCTGCTCACATGGCCTAATCAGCCCGCACAAGCCCCACCTCCCTAACAGCATCATGTTGGGGATTGGTTTCAAATGTGAGTTTCAGGGGTTGGGGACACAAATGTTCCACCTGCAGCCATTAGCATTCCATCCGCGGCGCCTGGTCCTCAGAGAGTAGGACTTGAGATCCTATGCTTTTAACGAGGTGATACCAGGGAACAGGATGGGGGACAGCGGGGAGTGGCGGGAGCAAGCCAGCGGGCTGTGGTTTGAGCAGGCTCCTGTGCAGGCACCTGGGGGCTCAGGCCACTGAGGAAGTGTGGAATCACATCAGTGCCATCACCCCGCACAACGGGAGGGAGGTGGGGGCGGACTCTGAGCCCCAAGATGTAAGCGTTGCCTTGAGAGGTGTGGTGGTTGCCAGCCCCACTGAACGTCTGGGCACAGCTGGGTAAAGAGACAAGGGCAGAGAAGAGGGATGCAGAAGCTGGAGAAGGGTGGTGCTCAGCTTCAGGCCCACCCTGGAGGCTCAGGAGCATTGCTTACCTCAGGGCTCCACTTTCCATTATCACCAGAAACAACAAGAATGCGTAAAGAGGTATTTTTCTGTTCACTACCCACTTAAATGTAACAGAGTGCTTTGACCACCTCAGCACGCATGCACATGACCAACTTGATCTAATTTTTATTCTTCTCTGTGATGCTTGATGGCTTCCCAGGTGGCGCTCATGGTAAAGAACCCGCCTACCAATGCAGGAGGTGCAGGCTTAGTCCCTGAGTCAGGAAGATCCACTGGAGGAGGGCATAGCAACTGACTTCAGTGTTCTCGCCTGAGAAGTCCAGCAACAGAGAAGCCTGGAGGGCTATGGGCCATAGGGTCACAATGAGTCACACACGACTGAAGCGACTTAGCACGTATGCACATGACGCTTGGATTTCAGTAAATACTCAAACAGTCTCCCTGGTTCGGGAAAAGGTAAGAAGGGAAATGGCCACTTATGGAGGGGTTCTGTGTGCCAGCAGCCATGCTAAGCACCCCATCCTCATACAGCTCAAGCCCTTGGGAATTCATCACACTGTTTTGTAGGGAACAAAACAGGCCTGGAGAGGTAATGCATCTTGTCCCGGATCACACAGCCGGAAAGAGATCCAAATACATTAAATTTAAAATCCCGGCATCAGTCATCCCAACTACTGCTGGAATGGGATGAAAAGGGCTCTACTCTTTGAAGGAGTCCAGATATCTGGTGAGTGGGGAGGACAGAGCAAAGTACTCAAAGTCAGAAGCCTAAAGGGCTGAGTTAATGACCTTAAATCACTTCCCACAGGTCCTCCTCCTGAAGGGTTTCTCTTCTGCTCTCAGGAAAGCCAGCTGATAAACTGAACGCTGAGATGGAGAATGGTCCTGCATTCCAGTTGACTGGGCATCATTGATAACAGCACTCTCTTCTGTTCTCAGTCATCTTGGTTTGGACACTGAGCTGTCTCCCTCTACAAAACTGTGGCTCAGATGGTAAAGAATCTGCCTGCAATGTGGGAGACCATGTTCCATCCCTGGGTTGGGAAGATCACTTGAAGGGAATGGCTACCTACCCGAGTATCCTTGCCTGAAGAATCCCATGGACAGAGGAGCCTGGTGGGCTACAGTCCATGGGGTCGTAGAGTTGGATACAACTGAAGTGACTCAGCACACACACACACACAAATGATATTAAGTTTAAAGAGCTTACCATGGTTTAGTTTACTTAATGCTCCCCACAATCTTGAGAGTTGGACTATAAAGAAAGCTGAGCACTGAAGAATTGATGTTTATGAACTGTGGTGTTGGAGAAGACTCTTGAGAGTCCCTTGGACTGCAACCAATCCATCCTAAAGGAAAAGAGTCCTGAGTATTCATTGGAAGGACTGATGCTGAAACTGAAACTCTAGTACTTTGGCCACCTGATAGGAAGAACTGACTCACTGAGAAAAACCCTGATGCTGGGAAAGATTGAAGGCGGAAGGAGAAGGGGACAACAGAGGATGAGATGGTTGGATGGCATCACTGGCTCAATGGACATGAGTTGGTGATGGACAGGGAGGCCTGGCATGCTTCAGTCCATGGGGTCACAAAGAGTTGGACACGACTGAGCGACTGAACTGAACTGAACTGAACGATCTTGAGAGGGAGCTGTTTCTGGCTCCACTTACTGAATGAATTTAAGGAGAGACCCAGAGAGGCAAGATAATTTGCATGAGGCCACACAACAAGCCCCCAGTATGGCTGAGACTGGATCCCAGATGCCCAACCCCAAAACCCATGTCCTTTTTGCCTTGCCATCCTGCATTGCTCTTAGATTGGAATCCATCCATCCATGCATTCATTCTTTTTCTTATGAGCACATGAAGCCACTCCTCATGTTCGACTCTGCTTCCCAGAAGCTTAGAGTCCAGGGCACAAAACCCAGTCTTGCACCTCACCCCAAAGCCCATGCGATTCTGTGCACGGCACATGGTGTCAACTCTGTGAACCTGCCTGTGGGTTTCAATCCTGGTTTGGGGGCTAACAAGCTGAGTGACTTCACCTGGGAGAGTCTATCTGCAGAATTAGATAATCCAAGCAAGTGCCTACCTCATACAGCTGTTGAGAGGATGAAAGGAGATAATGGTCAGAGAGCGAGCTTGGCACTGTGCCGGGCACACAGAAAGTGCTCAGAAAAAAACGTGAACCATTCTTTTCTCTATCAGGTAGGAAACACCACCCAGATCTGAACCTGGATGATAGAGTCTCTAGGAAGCCAGAAAATTGGGGGGTTTTTTTGGTTTTAGCGCGTGGCTGGGAACAGTGATTCAAAAATTTATTTTCCCCTGGGGAATATGGACCACTTTCCAAAGAAAACAAGAGGGACTGTGGAGAGGAGAGTTATTTGGCTTCTGAGGGAATGGGACTTGAGAAATGTGGGTCCTTTATTTCTGCATCTGTGCTCAATTTATCCTAAGAGAGTCTCCATTTAATCACACAGGGAAGACGGAATCCAAGGGGGAGGGTATTTGCATAATAAAAGAGGTGATTGAATTTAAACGTGTGCAGTCTCTACCTTTCAGAGGCTGCAGTCCTTTTGTTCTCTGTTCTAATCGTTTCTGGCAGTTTTTTCAAAGGCTAAAGCATGTGGCAGGGGGAGATATCAATTCAGAAGGAAAGAAAATATGGTCATAAAAGGGGTTAATTTGAATCGTGGGTAGAAAGCCTTTTTTTCTTTCTCTCTCTTTTTTTCCCTGCGAGGGGCCCTGACCCAGAAGGGGAGAGAGTGACTGCCGGCAGAAGGAAAAGCAACTGATTTCCTGGTTTCTTTTTCCTTTCCTTCTTCCCCACCCTACCCAGCAAGGGTAGGGGTGGAGGAGGGGTATTTCTTCAAAGTGGAATTTTAAAACATTTTGAATGCACATCTGTTTTGTTTAAAAAAAAAAAAAAAAAGAAGTAAAACTATTCCATAAACACAAACAAAACACTGAAAAATGTACTTGAGTTTCACTTTTAGGACCAGCTGGGGAGACTGAAAGGCACTACTTAAGGACAGACCATATCCTTAATCTTCTCAAAGTCTTTTGATGTGTTTATATTACTCCCATTTCACAGATGAGGAAATTGAGGTTTAGACAGTTCAAGAAAGTCTAAGTAAAGTGCTTGAGGAAGGGATTGGCTCTCATTCTTTTTTCTGCAATGAAAGCAATATCAGTTCTGTTCGGTCGCTCAGTCATGTCTGACTCTTTGCAACCCCATGGATTGCAGCACGCCAGGCTTCCCTGTCCATCACCAACTCCCGGAACCTACTCAAACTCATGTCCATCGCTTCGGTAATGCCATCCAATCAACTCATCCTCTGTTGGCAATACAGAGAAAGACAGAAACAGATACCTCCCTCCCACTCCACACCCCCAAAATAACGCACGAACAAAGAGAGAGAGGAATAACTTCTTGTCGTGGTCCATGTTCCCATTGGAAAAGAATTTCCAGGCATGAGAATGAATGAGAGGAGAATAAGGTTTCTTAGAGTGGGAGACACTGTTAGTGGGCTGGCTGAAAGGAGACCTGACCCTTTTGCAGGCAGTAACAATGGCACCCCACTCCAGCACTCTCGCCTGGAGAACCCCATGGACGGCGGAGCCTGGTGGGCTGCAGCCCATGGGGTCTTGAAGAGTCGGACACCGCTGAGCGACTTCACTTTCACTTCTCACTTTCATGCATTGGAGAAGGAAATGGCAACCCACTCCAGTGTTCTTGCCTGGAGAATCCCAGGGACAGGGGAGCCTGGTGGGCTGCCGTCTATGGGGTCGCACAGAGTCGGACATGACTGAAGCAACTTAGCAGCAGCAGCAGCCAATTTTCATAGCCTCAAGAGAGAGAAAATTCCTACTGAAGTGGTGGCATTAGGTGATTGGTTAGGATGCTATATTATTGCTGTTGTTCAGTCACTCAGTTGTCTTCTACTCTGTAACCCCAGGGACTACAGCACAGCAGGCTTCCCCCTCCTTCACCATCTTCCTGAGTTTGTTCAAACTCATGTCCCTTGAGTTGATGATGTCATCCAACCATCTCACCCTCTGTCGCCCCCTTCTCTCTCCTTCAACCTTTCCCAGCATCAGGGTCTTTTCCAATGAGTCAGCTCTTCAAATCAGGGGGCTCAAAGTATTGGAGTTTCAACTTCAGCATCAGTCCTTCCAATTCAGGGTTGATTTTCTTTAGGATTTCCTTTCCTTGCTGTTAAAGGTATTTTCAAGTGTCTTCTCCAACACCACAATTCAAAAGCATCAGTTCTTTGGTGCTCAGTCTTCTTTATGGTCCAACTCTCATATCCATACATGACTACTGGAAGAACCATAGCCTTGACTATATGGACCTTTTCCAGCAAAGTGATTAAAAAGTGGTGCTTTTTAATACACTGTCTAGGCTGGTCATAGCTTTCCTACCAAAGAGCAAGAGTCTTTTAATTTCATAGCTGCATTCACCATCCACATGATTTTGGAGCCCAAGAAAATAAAATCTGTCACTGTTTCCACTTTTTCCCCTTTTGTCTGCCTTGAAGTGTGGGACTGGATATCATGATCTTAGTTTTTTGAATGTTGAATTTCAATCCAGTTTTTTCACTCTCCTCTTTCACTCTCGCCAAGAGGTTCTTTAGTTCCTCTTCACTTTCTGCCACTGAAGTGGTATATGCATATCTGAAGTTGTTGATAATTCTCCCGGCAATCTCGATTCCAGCTTCTGCTTCTTTCAGCCCAGCGTTTCTCATGATGTACTCTGCATATAAGTTAAATAAGCAGGGTGACAATAGACAGCCTTGTCATACTCCTTTCCCAATTTTGAACTAGTCTGTTGTTTCATGTCCTGTTCTAACTGTTGCGTCTTGACCTGGATACAGGTTTCTCAGGAAATAGGTAAGGTGGTCTCATCCTCCCATCTCTTTAAGAATTTTCCAGTTTGTTGTGATCCACACAGTCAAAGGCTTTAGCGTAGTCAATGAAGCAGATGTTTTTCTGAAATTACCTTGCTTTCTCTATGATCCAATGAATGTTGGCAATTTGATCTCTGATTCCTCTGCTTTTTCTCAATCCAGTTTGTACATCTGGAAGTTCTTGGTTCACATACTATTGAGGCCTAGCATGAAGATTTTTGAGCATTACCTTACTAGCATGTGAAATGAGTGCAACTGTGCAGTAGTTTGAACATTCTTTGGCATTGCCCTTCTTGGGGATTGTAGTGAAAACACCTTTTCCAGTCCTGTGGCCACAGATGAATTTTCCAAATTTGCTGACATATTGAGTGCAACACTTTAACAGCATCATCTCTTAGGATATGAAATAGCTCAGCTGCAATCCATCACCTCTAGTAGCTTTGTTCATAGTAGTGCTTCCTAAGGCCCACTTGACTTCACACTCCAGAATGCCTGAATCTAGGTGAGTGACCATACCATCTTGGTTATCTGGGTCATTAAGACCTTTTTTTGTATAGGTCTTCTGTGTATTCTTGCCAATGGTTCTTCATGCATACTCCTCATAACTGGCTTGCCATAGGAACCCAGGGCAGCTACCCATCTGTCTGCCCACTGTTTCTTTGAGAGCATATTCCTGCTTAAGTAAATCCTCACTTGATCTTCCTTTCTCATTTCTGAATTCCATCTATCATAAGAACCTTTCACCAGGAACAGTCTGTCTGGAGGACAGAGAACTTGAATGGGCCTACAAGACTCTGCTCTGCACAGGGATAGAGGGGGTCTGGGATGACCTGGAAACTTGAGGCTCTCCAAAGTGCCAGGAAAGAGACAGAATTACCCAGGAGGGAAACTGCAGAGAAATGTGCAATACAGCCAAGGTAGAATGTGTGTGAGTAAAAGTTAAAAATAAAAAGTCTGACTATTTGTAGGGGAAGTGGCCAGAAGATACAGATCTCTGAAAATAAAAAGGGAGGAGCTTGATGTATTGCTATTTTTAAATAACTTGTGGAAACAGCAGAAGAGAGAGAAAAGTGTGACGTGTCAAAGAAAACCAGCATCAGACACATGTTAAAGGCACCAAGGCAGATTTTTTTTCAGACCAGGGCAGTAGGGCAGAAACTCAGGTACAAAGTGAGCTCAACTCTAACTGGGAAAAAGGTGACTGAAGCTTTTAAAGGAAGAGCAGAAAGGGGATATGAGGAAATGGAAAATCACGGAAGGGAGTTAAATGAAGAACTACTGAAAATAGTTTGATAATGTGGGTTGGAACAGGTACATTTTGTGGTTTGGCTTAATTTTTTTTTTTTTTTTTGAGTGCCAACTACAATTGGCACTTGCCATCTACCTCTGCTAGGATTAACTATGTGCTGCTGAATTTGCTGATCTTCAACACCTCCTGAAAGGAGTTCGGGGTGGAGAGCAGAAATGCGGCACTCTGTGCTCTGGGAAAAGTTGGCAGAATGGGTCTTCAGATAATTAGATATTTTCAGGAAGAGATTTTATGAGCCAATTCTTGTATCTCCTTGTATCTAGAAAAACACTAAAGTCCTTCATGGTGGCGTCTGCTTCTTGTAACTAACAGCAACCTTCTGCAAAAATCATGTGCTTGATTGCATGGTCTCCCCCTTCTCTAAAATCATATATATTCTGACCTCTGCACCCACCTCTTTGGAGCAGTTTCTCAGAGCTCTCTGAAATGCTGTCTCCTGGGCTATAGTCCTCATTTTGCACAAAGAAAACTTAACTCAGAACTCTCATGTTGTGCTTTTTTATATTTTTTTCCCCGGTCGACATGAACACAGACTTAGCACAGGGGCCTGGGGTTGCCTGTTGAGGCGTGAGCTAGTGCAAGTGGAAGCCAGGCTAATGTCTGGCCCAGCCTCTCAGCAGCACGCAGGCAAACTCCTTGTACGAAGGGGAAGTCTATGGTTCAGAGTAGCCAGGAGAGCTGGCCACCCCATCTTCTGCACAGGGTAGAAAATAATCTCACATTTTAGTGGGAAATTATACATATTCTATAGCACACCCTTATCAGACTCTGATTCTGTGGGAGTCTGTAAGTAGTTTGTTAGATGTAGACACGTGGAGTCTGTCCTGTCTCATTCCCCTCCACAGATTGGCAGAAAGTTTGCCTTCATTGGTAACTCATTTCAACACTCCTTTACCCACATATATTTGTCCTTTTCTGACTCTTCCTTTGAATGGGTTAAAACATCCTCTTTGTTCCTTTGTTGAAATGGACTAAAAATTTTAAGATATGTTCATATTTAAACAGGTCATTATTTCACCTGTTTGTGAAAATCATCTTTTAACAACAGAAATTTCTCCAAAATGTATGGGGAAACCCATCCCACTTAAATATGAGTAAGTGGAGGAAGATTGGGGTTAAAGAATAAGAAAGACAGAATAATTAGCAAAGTAATATATCTATGAAAAGCAACAACACATTAGAAACACATAGTTCCAGTGAGAGGAAAATTATAACCTAATACTTCAACATGAGCTAGAAAACTGGGAGGGAAAAGAGCCATTAAGAAAGACCAATATAAAACAGAACTAGAAAAGGTCAGGAATGAATTAGAGATAAAATTGATAGGCACCACAGAAAATTGCTGTTAGAGAAATATAAGGTTAAAAGGGAAAAAAAATGAAACAGAAACGAGGAATTTTAAAAGATTTGAGAAAAAGTGATAGATATAGAAAATAGAATAGAATGTTCACCTTCAACACATGTATAATAGTTCTGAATGGGGCGAGGGGTGCAACACAAGAAAAATAGCAAAAACTGTGATCTAAGAAGCTTTTCTGGGGGGAAAAAGATACTTGAGTTATATAATCTGGGAAAAGCAACTGGTCAAAGCTAAATGGTCAATGCCAAGCCACACTCCAGTTAAATATTTGGACTTTAAAAGGAAAAGTACATTAGGTGTACAGCCAAAATGAACAAATTAATAAGAGGGAAAGAACTCGAAGACAAATTGTCATCAGAACCACTTTATGTCAGAATTCTAAAGCGTAACATATTTATGAAGTTTCAAGAAAGAAACGAGAGCCAAGGATTTTATAGTCAGTCAAAGGGATCAAGTGAAAAGGTCACAGCACAAGCCATTATAAATAGCCAAGCAGAAAAATCACACAAAATATATGACATCTCTAAATTCAAAATGATAGTTTAAAAGTCTCATGGTTTCCTTTAGAAACTGCCAAGTATCAACTCTTTATGCCAAAAATTGATGAACAAAGAATAAGACTGAAGCATTTACTTGCCTTGTTTACATGGATTAGATTTCAGGGAAACCAAATAGCAAGCAAAAGTTTTTTCTATATAGGATAATCATAGCCAAGAAATGGTAGCATTAGATAATCACCAATTTGCAATCCCTAATGAAATAATATGTCTATGCCAATGTCTGCCGACCTCCTTTTCATTATCACCCTCCTCAAGGAAACTTTTTAGACTTTTTCCCCCAATCAACTCTTCTCCCATGAAATTTTAATACTACAAATGTATTGTATACTACTGTGTACTATATCTACTTCTATGCTTTATACACAGGAAAAAAAAGATTTTTTTTTAATCCCCCATCCAAGAAAAATTTTTTGCCCCCTTGGAGACATTGTCAGCCCAGTAAGAATGCATGATCTGGGCAGTGATCATCAACGGCATGATGGTGAACTTTATCATGCGGAGATCCACTGACACATCTGAACTTGCTAATCATTCTTTAAAATGTGGAAAACAGATGTTCTGGGTACCTTGATATGAAGCAGTAGGAAGTAAAGAGCACTACTGATGAAGGTGAAAGAGGAGAGTGTAAAAGCTGGCTTGAAACTCAACATTCCAAGATCTAAGATCATGGCATCTGATCCCATCAGTTCAGTTCAGTTCAGTTCAGTCGCTCAGTCATGTCCGACTCTTTGCGAACCCATGAATCGAAGCACGCCAGGCCTCCCTGTCCATCACCAACTCCCAGAGTTCACTCAGACTCACGTCCATTGAGTCAGTGATGCCATCCAGCCATCTCATCCTCTGTCATCCCCTTCTCCTCCTGCCCCCAATCCCTCCCAGCATCAGAGTCTTTTCCCATGAGTCAACTCTTCGCATGAGGTGGCCAAAGTACTGGGGTTTCAGCTTTAGCATCATTCCTTCCAAAGAAATCCCAGGGCTGATCTCCTTCAGAATGGACTGGTTGGATCTCCTTGCAGTCCAAGGGACTCTCAAGAGTCTTCTCCAACACCGCAGTTCAAAGGCATCAATTCTTCGGCGCTCAGCCTTTTTTCACAGTCCAACTCTTACATCCATACATGACTACTGGAAAAACCATAGCCTTGACTAGACAGACCTTTGTTGGCAAAGTAATGTCTCTGCTTTTGAATATGCTATCTAGGTTGGTCATAACTTTCCTTCCAAGGAGTAAGTGTCTTTTAATTTCATGGCTGATCCCATCACTTCATGGCAAACAGAAGGGGAAAAAAGTGGAAGCAATGATAAGTTTTATTTTCTTGGGCTCCAAAATCACTGTGGATGATGACTGAAGCCACGATATTAAAAGACACTTGCTCCTTGGAAGGAAAGCCATGATAAACCTAGACAACATACTAAAAAGCAGAGACTTCACTTTGCCGACAAATGTTCATATAGTAAAAGCCATAATTTTTCCAGTAGTCATGTGTGGATATAAGAGATAAAATAGGCTGAGCGCCAAAGAATTGATGCTTTAGAATTGTGGTGCTGGGGAAAATTCCTGAGAATTTCTTCCTTGGACTGCAAGGAGATCAAATCAGTTGATCCTAAAGGAAATCAACCCTGACTATTCATTGGAAGGACTGATGCTGAAGCCGAAGCTCCAATACTTTGGCCACCTGATGTGAAGAGCTGACTCTTTGGAAAAGACTCTGATGCTGGGAAAGATTGAGGGCAAGAGGAGAAGGAGGTGGCAGAGGATGAGATGGTTGGATGGCATCACCGACTCAATGGACATGAAATACCAGAAGCAGTGCAGGAGAGGGAAGCCTGGGGTGCTGCAGTCCACGATTGCAAGGAGTCTGACATGACTTAGTGACTGAACAACAGCAACAAACCCAGGAGTAGCACTTGCAAAAAAAGGAAAGAATAAATTTGACTCTAACCAAGCCTCTAACTATAACTGGTCTAGAGGAAATACAAAGATAGACAAGGATGTTAAATACAGCAGGAGGAAACAATCAGTTAAACCTAGAATATGCAAAGTTTTACAAGAGAAATGACCCAGTTTCTTCAACAAATGGAAAAAAAAATGTAACAGGGAAAAAGAACTATAGATTAAAAGAAATTTAGGATATGTGTCAACCAAATGCAGTATGTGGGTCTTATGGAACATAATTTGGATATTGGATGATATTAAGGAATTGTTACCAATTTTGTTGAGTGTGATAATGGCGTTGTGGTTATGATTTTTAAAGGTCTTCACCTCTTAGAAAGTCAAATTGTTGTATTAATGGGTGGAGTCACATGATGTCTTGAATTTAGTTTAAAATAGGCCAACCTTCCCCTCCCCTGGACAAAAAGGGAAAAAAAAAAAAAAAAAAAAGGTTGGGATAGAAATTGAGAAAACAAGAAAGGCAGTCTTAATAACTGTCAAATTTCTTGATGATATGGCGAAGTACCTCACATTAGTCTCATCTCTACTTCTTAGTATGTAGAAAGTTTTCACTGTAAAAGGGTTTTCTTTAAAAGAATTGTTATTTGCTTAACCAAAATATTCGAGAGTAAATATGAAAGAGGGAAGCCAACTAATGCTTTCTGGGGATTAGAGGCCAGTGTTCTCAGGTGCTCTTGTTTTTTAAAGAACCTAGAAATTGGGTTTTTATGGAAACTCTCCAAGTTTTTAAGTGTTAGCAGCAAGTTCTGGATGTGAGAGTTGGACTATAAAGAAGGCTGAGTGCCAAAGAATTGATGCTTTTGAACTGTGGTGTTGGAGAAGACTCTTGAGAGTCCCTTGGACTGCAAGGAGATCCAACCAGTCCATCCTAAAGAAAATCAGTCCTGAGTATTCATTGGAAGGACTGATGCCGAAGCTGAAACTCCAGTACTTTGGCCACCTGATGCGAAGAGCTGACTCATTTGAAAAGACCCTGATGCTAGGAAAGATTGAAGGAGAGAGGAGAAGGGGATGACAGAGGATGAGATGGTTGGATGGCATCACCAACTCGATGGACATGAGTTTGAGTAAACTCTGGGAGTTGGTGATGGACAGGGAGGCCTGGCATGCTGCAGTCCCTGGGGTCACAAAGAGTCAGACACAACTGAGCGACTAAACTGAGCTGAACTGAACTGAGCAACTTCTGCATTTGGCCCCATTGTGGATCCAATATAACTTGTGAGGCCCTCATGTGGGCGTTGGGGAAAAAAGCCAAACTCCATTTCTCTGATTGAAAGTAGTCCACGTTGGGAATAACTTGTCTGCTTTTAGTTTTGAAAAGCATGGTTATTTTTGAAACGTTGGTTTATTTTCCCAAGGCCAACTGAAACGATTGACTTTAAAAATGTACTTCCGGGTCTCATCTTCCTGCTGTGCCTCAAACCATTACTGCTGCTCAGTCCTCGCTCCTGCATGTCCCTGCAACACACTTTTTTTTTAAAAAATGAAGTGTAATTAATTTACAATATTGAGTTAGTTTCAGGTGTACAGCAAAGTGATTTAATTATACATATTTTTTCATATTTTTTTCTGTTAGAGGTTATTACATGATATTGAATATAGTTTTCTGTGACACATAGTAGGTTCCTGTTTACCTCTTTTATAAACTGAAATATGTATCTGTTAATCCCAAACTCCTAATTCATCCCTCCCCCCAACCAGTTTCCTTTTTGGTAACCTTAAGTTTGTTTTCTATGTCTATAAGTCTATTTGTTTTATAAATAATTTCATTTGCATAATTTTTTAGATTGCATATATAAGTGATATTATATGATACTTGTTTTTTCTGTCTGACTTACTTCACTTAGTATAGTAACCTCTAGGTGTATCCATGTTGCTGCAAATGGCAGTATGATATTCTTTTTCATGGCTGCATAATATTCCACACAGATAGCTAAAGATGTGATATATACATATATGGGCTTCTTTGTTGGCTCAGACAGTAAACCATCTGTCTGCAATGTAGGAGACCCGGGTTCGATCCCTGGGTTGGGAAGGTCCACTGGAGAAGGATATATCACATCTTCTTTTCCATTCATCTTTTGATGGACACTTAGGTTGCATGGCTATTATATATCATGCTGCTATGAATATTGGGGTACAAGTATATTTCCAGATATATGCCCTGGAATGGGATTGCTGGATCATATATTAACTCTGTTTTTAGTGTTTTAGGGAACTGCCATACTATTCTCCATAATGACTGTACCAATTCACATTCCCACCAACAGTGTAGGAGGGTTCCCATTTTTTCACATTCTTTTCGGCTTTCATTATTTGCAGATATTTTGATGATGGCCACTCCGACTGCTATGAGGTAACACCTCACTGAAGTTTGATTTGCATTTCTCTAATAATGAGTGATGTTGATTATCTTTTCACATGCCTGTTGGCCAACTGTGTGCCTTCTTTGGAGAAGTGTCTATTTAAGTCTTTTACTCATCTTTTGTTTGTTTTTTTTTTTTAATATTGAACTATGTGAGTTATTTATATATTTTGGAAAGTACAAATAGAAAATGATGGCCCCTTCTCAGTTGCATCCCTGGAGATTATTTCTTTTATCTTTCTTCTGCCCCTTTTATTGACCTGTCTTACCATCCTTTCTTCACCCCTCTTCCTCCCTCCAGTCTGCACAAGGCTGGGCCCCCATTCTGTCTTGCACACTCCCGTGGGCAGGCACCTGTGATCTGTGTCACACCCATGACTCCTAAGTCCCCCTCTTCAGCCCAGCCTGCCCTCCTGATGATTTTCCAAGACACCTCAGTAATGACTCAGCTGGACAGTGTTCCAGCCAGGTGCACAATCTTTTTTTCCCTGCCACTCCCCTCTCTTGATGTCACTGTGAACAGAGCCACTCTGCTCAGAAACCATAATTTGGGATATCAAATAGCTGTATGATCTCACATCTGGGTCTGTGTTCATTCATTCATTTAACAAACACTTATCGAATGCCTACCATGTGCCAGGCACTGTCTGGACACTGGGGAAGTCAGACACAATGGCTTTGCTCTGATGAAGCTGATGATAGAAAGACAGCTCCATGATATAAAGCAGGGCAAGGTGATAGAGAGTGACTCTGAGCAGGGCCTTTGGAGCAGAGCCCTGGGTGAAGTGAGGAGTAAGCTATGTGGATATTTGGGGAAGAAGGTTCCAGACAGAGGACACAGCATGTGCAAAGGCCCTGAGGCAGCAGCATCTTAGCAGATTCCAGAAACAGCAAGTAGACCAGGAAGGCTGGAATTGAGTGAATGAGAAGAGGGTGGTAAGAAAAGGGATCAAAGAAGTAGCAAGAAGCTGGATGGTGCAGAATCTTATCAGTCATGGGATGGGCTCTGGGTATACTTCTAGAGCAGTGGGAGGCCACTGGAGGGCCTTGGGCAAAGGGATGACCGTATTTCATGAACATTTGTGTTACAACTCTCTGGCTGGAGAATAAACTGTAGGAGGACAAGAGGAGAAGCAAGGAGACTGGTGGACTAACATTTCCATGAGACCCTGTTCTCAGAGATTCCTTGTTCACTTGGACTGTTTATTGCATTCTAAATTCTGAGGGCCCTGGATGAGCTGTTTAGAACTGGCTACCTGCACTAAAATTCAGAGTTCCTGGCTGTGTGCTGTCCATGATGCACAAGCTAAAGAGGTGAGAAGCTGGGTTCCGCCTGCATTCCAGCCCTTGCCAGGATCTCTCTTCCCTGAATCATTCCAGCATCTGGCTCCTTCTCTTCCTTTGGGTCTTTGCCTAAGTATGAGCCCTTCAGAGGCCTCTTCTCTGATACTCTATGTAATCAGAGCCTCTCTGTTATTCTCTGCCACTGTGCTCTGTCCATTTTCATGGTACTTATCACATGTCACGTTCACACACATGCGTGCATTCTAGATTACCACCCGTCTTCCCTACGAGGGGATTCCCTGGTATCTCAGACAGTAAAGAGTCTGCCTGCAATGCGGGAGACCTGGGCTCAATCCCTGGGTTGGGAAGATCCCCTGGAGAAGGAAACGGCAACCCACTCCAGTATTCTTGCCTGGAAAATCCCATGGACAGAGGAGCCTGGCGGGCTACAGTCCCACAGCAGAGCGACTTCACTTTCCTTTTACTTCTCCTACTACACTAGAGAACCAGGACCGCCATCTTGCAAGCATGAGAAGAAAGACTCTCAGAGAGGCTGCCCGGAAGTTCCGACAAGCAGAGCTGGGTCATCCAGCTTGGAACTGTCAACCTCCAGACTTCCTGTCAAATGAGGACTTTAAAAACCCCCATGTTTAGGCCCTTTTTGTTTGGTATGTTGGTCACAAAGCTAACAGCATCTCAGTGGACACACCCCATCTTCCAGAAGAGCAAACCGAGTCTGACTAATGACGTCACTAAAGAAGCACCTGCTTTCGCTGTTTCTGTCCTCTCCACCAATGTGCCTCCTTTGCCCGGCCCCTATATCCTCCTGGCAAGGACAGCCTTGTCCTTGAGGACCCCCCTCCCAAGCCCTGTCCCCTAGGAAACCTTTGATTCCACCACCCCCTGGCGCCTCCCCACCTAGAGGATTGTTTGTGAGGGCCCAGTAGCACCAGCAGCACAGAGTTCTTTGAGAGAGGGGGGGGCTTCAGCACTGGCCTTTTTAAAACCCATCGTTATTGTTTCATGTTGGAATTGGTGATCATTATTTTATTCCCCACTGAGTTTATGCCAAAGAAGCAGCTCATTCCCTTAGAGTCTTCAAAGGTATCCCTGTGCCCCGGGGACTCTCCAGGTCTGCAGGGGAGGCAGGGCCTTTTCTGTGCTCACTTGGAGATCCATCCTGAGGGTGGTGAGGCTGCTCTGGGCCCAGCTACAGCTAACTGGTTGCAACCTTGGGCTAGTCACCTCTCTGACACTTGGGTATTTCCTCAGCAAAGGGAGGTTGTTGGACTCAGCGGGTCTTCCTGTCCCAATCTCTGAAGACATTTTTCTGAGTCTGTGAAGCATCAAGGAATTGCTTACTGAATTCTGAGCTGATTTCTCTAGTCAACTGTGCTGTCTTCCCAGGAACTGAGGAAGCCCTGGAGGGCCCAGGACTAGATGGAGCTCTATGAGATGGGTTATCTTGGGGAAACTGTCATCCATGCAGCATTTTCCCCTACTGTTTCTCATCAGGTCCTCTCGAAGACCCTGGGCTGTGGGGAAAGAATGATCTTTTCAACAAACTGTGCTGGGACAACTAGATATTCATCTAGAAAGGAATGAATCTGTACCCCTACTTCACACCACATGCAAAAATTAAACCAAAGTGGACCAAAGAACTAAATATAAGTGATAAAGGTATAAAGTTCTTAGAGGATAACACAACAATAAGTATTTGTGACATTGGACTAGGCAGTGATTTCCTAGGCCTAACACCAAAGGCACAGACGAGGATAAAAACAAAAAATAGGTAAATTGGACTTCATTGAAATTCTAAACTTTGGGGCTTTAAAAAACACTATCAAGAATGTGAAAAGACAACCTCCCAAATAGGATAAAATATTTGCGGATCTTATATCTCATAAGGAACTTGTATTTAGAATATAAAAGGAATCCTTACAACATGATAATAAAAGTACAAATAACCCAACTTAAAAATGGGGCTGTTGCTGCTCTTTAGTCTCTAAGTTGTGTCTGATTCTTTGCAACCTAATGAACTGTACATGCCAGGCTCCTCTGTCCTCCACTATCTCCCAGAGTTTGCTCAAATTCATGTCCATTGAGTTGGTAATGCTATCTAACCATCTCATCCTCTGCTGCCCCCTTCTCCTTTTGCCTTCAATCTTTCCCAGCATCAGGGTCTTTTCCAATGAACTGGCTCTTCCCGTCAGGTGGCCAAAGTATTGTAGCTTCAGCTTCAGCATCAGTCCTTCCAATGAATATTCAGGGTTGATTTCCTTTAGGACTGACTGGTTTGATCACCTTGCAGTCAGTCCAAGGGACTCTCAAGAGTCTTCTCCAGCAGCACCACAGTTCCAAAGCAATTCTTCGGTGCTCAGCCTTCTATATGATCCAACTCTCACATCTATACATGACTACTGGAAAAACCATAGCTTTGACTAAGTGGACCTTTGTCAGTAAAGTGATGCCTCTGCTTTTTAATACACTAAGTTTGTCATAGCTTTCTGGCTGCAATCACTGTTCATGGCAATTTTGGAGCCCAAGAAAATAAAATAGTCACTGCTTCCACTTTTTTCCCTTTCTATTTGTCATGAAGTGATGGGACCAGATGCCATGATCTTAGTTTTCTGAGTGTTGAGTTTTAAACCAGCTTTTTCACTCTCCTCTTTCACCCTCATGAAGAAGCTCTTTAGTTCTTCTTCACTTTCTGCCATAAGGGTGGTGTCATCTGCATATCTGAGGTGATTGATATTTCTCCCGGCAATCTTGATTCCAGCTTGTGCTTCCTCCAGCCCAGCGTTTCTCATGATGTACTCTGCATGTAAGTTAAATAAGCAGGGTGACAATATACAGACTTTTCGTACTTCTTTCCCAATTTTGAACTAGTCAGTTGTTCCCCGTCAGGTTGTAACTATTGTTTCTTGATCTGCATACAGTTTTCTCAGGAGACAGGTAAGGTGTTCTGGTCTTCCCATCTTCCCATTTAAGAATTTTCCAGTTTGTTGAGATCCATATAGTCAAAGGCTTTAGCATAGTCAATGAAGCAGAAGTAGATGTTTTTCTGGAATTCCCTTGCTTTTTCTATGATCCAAGGAATGTTGGCAATTCAATCTCTGGCTCTTCTGCCTTTTCTAAATCCAGCTTGGACATCTGGGAATTCTCCGTCCACATACTGGTGAAGCCTAGCTTGAAGGATTTTGAATATAACCTTGTTAGCATGTGAAATGAGTGCAATTGTGCCATCGTTTGAACATTCTTTGGCATTGCCCTTCTTTGGGATTGGAATGAAAACTGACCTTTTCCAGTCCTGTGGCCACTGCTAAGTTTTCCAAATTTGCTGACATATTGAATGTTGTAGTTTAACAGCATCATCTTTTAGGATTTTAAATAGCTCAGCTGGAATTCCATCACCTCCACTAGCTTGGATCCTAGTAATGCTTCTTAAGGCCCACTGGACTTCACATTCCAGAATGTCTGGTTCTAGGTGAATGACCACATCATCATGGTTATCCGGGTCATTAAGACCTTTCTTGTATAGTTCTTCTGTGTATTCTTGCCACCTCTTCTTAATATCTTCTGCTTCTGTTAGATCCTTACCATTTTTGTCCATTATTGGGCCCATCTTTGTATGAAATGTTCCCTTGATATCTCCAATTTTCTTAAAGTATCTCTAGTCTTCCCCTTTATATTTTTCCTTCTTTTTCTTTGCACTGTTCATATAAGGAGGGCTTCTTATCTCTCTTTGCTATTCTCTGGAACTCTGCATTCAGTTGGGTATATCTTTCCCTTTCTCTCTTGCCTTTCACTTCTCTTCTTTCCTCAGCTATTTGTAAAGCCTTCTCAGATGACTACTTTGCATTTCTTTTTCTTTGGGATGGTTTTGGTCACTGCCTCCTGTTCATTGTTATGAGCCTCTGGCCATAGTTCTTCAGACACTCTGTCTACTAGATCTAATCCCTTGCATCTATTCATCATGTCCACTGTATAATCATAAGGGATTGGACTTAGGTAATATCTGAAAGGCATAGTGGTTTTCCCTACTTTCTTCAATTAAGCCTGAATTTTGCAATGAGGAGTTCATGATCTGACCCACAGTCAACTCCAGGTCTTGTTTTTGCTGTCTATATAGAGGTTCTCCATCTTTGGCTACAAAGAATATAATCAATCTGATTTCAGTATCAACCTTGTCATGATACCCATGTGTAGAGTTCTCTCTTGGGTTGTTAGAGAAGGGTGTTTCCCATGATCAGTGTGTTCTCTTCACTAAACTCTGTTAGCCTTTGCCCTGCTTCTTTTTGTACTCCAAGGCCAAACTGGCCTGTTGTTCCAAGTATCTCTTGACTTTCTTCTTCTGCATTCCAATCCTCAATGAACAATAAGACATCTTTTTTGTGTGTTAGTTCTAGAAGTGTTTAGATCTTCACAGAACCATCAACTTCAGCTTCTTTGGCATCATTGGTCAGGGCATAGACTTGGATTATTGTGATGTTGAATAGTTTGCCTTGGAAATGAATTGAGATCATTCTGTCATTTTTGAGATTGCACCCAAGTACTGCATTTCAGACTGTTTTGTTGACTATGAGGGCTACTGCATTTCTTCTAAGGGGTTCTTGTCCAAAGTAGTAGACATAATTGTCATCTGAATTAAATTTGCCCATTCCCATCCATTTTAATTCACTGAGTCTTAAGATGTCGATGTTCATTCTTGCCATTTCCTGCCTGACCACATCCAATTTACCTTGATTCATGGATGTAACATTCCAGGTTCATATGTAATATGTTTTTTACAGCATCGGACTTTACTTTCATCACCAGATACAAATGAAAACCTAATGTCCACACAAAAACTTGAACATAGATGTTCTTCAGAAGTGACAGGGAGGACCCAGAGGGATGGTACGGGGAGGGAGGAGGTAGGAGGGTTCAGGATGGGGAACACGTGTATACCTGTGGCGGATTCATGTTGATATATGGCAAAACCAATACAATATTGTAAAGTTAAAAAATAAATAAAAAAAGAATTAAAAAAAAAAGAAGTTATGCATAGTAGCTAAGTGGAAATAATCCAAATGTTCATCAACTGACGGATAAACAAGATGTGGTATGTCCTAGAATGGGGCATTATTTGTCAATTAGAGGAAATGAAATTCTGATTCATGCTACTACAGAGATGAACTAAAAACACTATGGTAAGTGAAAGAAACCAGAAACGACAAAAGGCCAGTTACTGCATCATTTCATTTACATGAAATGTCCAAACAAGACTTATCTCTAGAGATTAGTGTTGTCCATGCAGTAGATGAAGGGAGAAGAGGGACTGACTAATAACGGGTATGGGGCATCTTCTGGGGATGATGGAAGTTTTCAGAATTAGACAGTGACGATGGCTGCACAGTCTTTGGCTTATATGAAAAATCACTTGATTGTGAATTTAGAAAGGATAAATTTTGTGGGCTATAAATTATATCTCAACTTTAAAAAAAAAAGACCCTAGGAGATACAGGGGCTCTATCTCTGCCTCACCCATCTACACTTGCTCTTCCTGCCCTGTAATGCCAGCTTCACCCTGAACTGAAGTCATAGCCCTGGGCCTAGCCTGACACTCCTCCTCATGCCCCAGTGAGCACCCAGAGTGCTACTTGTAAAATGCAGATCACATCCTATCCCTCCCCTAGATAGAGTGCTCTGCTACTGCTGCTAAGTCACTTCAGTCATGTCCGACTCTGTGCTACCCCATAGATGGCAGCCCACTAGGCTCCCCCATCCCTGGGATTCTCCAGGCAAGAACACTGGAGTGGGTTGTCATTTCCTTCTCCCATGCATGAAAGTGAAAAGTGAAAGTGAAGTCACTCAGTCGTGTCCGACTCTTCTCAGTCCCATGGACTGCAGCACACCAGGCTCCTCTGTCCATGGGATTTTCCAGGCAAGAGTACTGGAGTGGGGTGCCATCGCCTTCTCCGTATAGAGTGCTCACTGCCCTGAAATAAAATCTCCTATCCCTGTGGCCTCTAGGGCCCTATGAGATCTGTCCCCTGCCTGCCTTGCCCTCACCCTCACTCCACTGCCCCCTCATCAGTCTACTCCAGACACACTGGCCTTCTCTGTGTTCCTCAAGCTCCAGGCTTGTTCCTACTTTGGGGGCCTTTTTCTGGCTGTTCTCTCTACCAAGATGCCCATTCCCACAGATGTCTGCATGGATCTATCACAGCACCTGGCACATGTATGATCTCAACAGTCTGTGTCAAACGAATAAACGAACCATCGTGCATCTGCCATTTATATCGGTGTGCCCTTGTTGTCAAGGTGCCTAATTGCTTTGCACCTCTGTTTTCTAATCTGTAAAATGGGCCCCATTGGCTCAGTTATAGGAACTTGGTGAGATGCTGCACATAAAGCCCAAACAATGGCTTCTTTTCTTCAGGGGTAAAATACCCAAGTAGGAGGGACATCTTTTGTGATTTGAGGGGAATATTTGAATATTGCCAGGTTTGGTGGCTCAGATGATAAAGAATCCACCTGCCATGCAGGAGAACCAGGTTCAATCCCTGGGTCGGGAAGGTCCCCTGGAGGAGGGCATGGCAACCCACTCCAGTATTCTTGCCTGCAGAATCCCATGGACAGAGGAGCCTGGAGGGTTACAGTCCATGGGGTCGCAAAGAGTCGGACATGACAGAGCAACTAACACTTTCCTCCCTTTGAATACTGGGCCCCAGAGTAAACTTTACCTTTAGATCCCCACTGTCAAAGGCAACCCCATGAAGGGGCCTGGCCACTTCTGGACTGTGGTTGCATTACAACTCAAAAGCCACGGAGAGAGAGTTCCAGGGTGGGAAACATGTCTGATTTCACCTCTGTGTCCTGTGGGAAGGCAGGCTGAGAGGCAGGCCCAGAGTCCGCACCCTCAGAGTCATGACCCCAGTGGGTGATACAAAATGGATCCTCCCAGGGAAGTAAGTGCCTGTGAAGTGGGTCCCGGGAGGGTGGTGGACACCTTGCTGTGAGCTTTCTTGCCTAAAAAAGGCAGGCTAGAGTCAGGACTCCCACTTCTGGAAACGTAGCAGACCTTGTGGAAGTCACCCACTTTCAAAGGCCCATCGTGGAAAAACAATGGGTGTGTTGTCTGCAGCTGAGCCCCAGAGACCCCCAAGGCCAGGCTGCTTCTGACCGAGGCCTGAAAACAGCCCTGTGGGGTGGGAAGCCGGCCCAGGCTGGCATGCAGGCCAGCTGCTCTGAGACCCGCAGGAAGTGGGCCACGGGGCATTTCCATGCTCTGGATCCTGGAGGCCACCCACCCCATAAAAGTAGAGTGCTCTTCCCTGCCCAGGTGCTGGGCAGGGTACCTGAACACACTTTCCTTTCTGGGGCTTCAACTTCCTCTTCCTAGGGCATGCAATTGAACAGAGTGCCCTTCTCCTGTCTGTGGAAGAGGAAGGATTTATTTGAATCCTTGGAAGGACTCCAGAGGTCATGTCTTGGGGAGCAGCAGGCAGGTCTAGATTGCACTCCACTATGGTTTTATTAGCTGTGCCACCTTGGACAAGCCAGTGACTCTGAACCGCTTTCTCATCTGAACTGGGAACACGAAGCTCCACTCCACAGAACTGTCTAAAGGACTAAGATGCTGCATGTAAGGACTCCTGCAGACATAAACTTAGAGGCTAATACGGGAAATTAATATACAAAAAGCACAAGCCACAAAGGAAAGGAGTTGGTTTGACTAAAATTTAAAATTGCTGAGTGAAAGTGACCAACAAGAAAGTTAAATTTTGATTAGTCAAAGGCAAGGAAAATGTATTTGTAATACATAACCAACAAAAGATTGATAAGCAGAATATGATAAAGAATTCCAATAAATCAAGAAGGAAAAAGCAAATAACTGAATGAAAAATGGACAAAATGACTAAGAAATTCACAGGAGAGAAAATGAGGCTCTGTCCATTGGATTCTCCAGGCAAGAATACTGGAGTGGGTTGCCATGCCCTCCTCCAGGGGATCTTCACAACACAGGGATAGAACCCACCCTCTTACATCTCCTGCATTGACAGGAGGGTTCTTTACCACTAGCGCCACCTGGGAAGCCCCAGATACTAAGATATAAAGTACTAAATTATACCTATCAGATTGGCAAAAACTAGAAAGTCTGACCAGCATAATAAAGGTGGAGTAAAAACAATGAGGCTATCAACCATAAGACTGTAAAGGCATATCTGACCCGTCGATTTATTTTGAAACACCTCTAATCACAGGTAGTGACAAAAAAAAAAAAAAAAAAAGCTAAATAATGACTCTTCCTCTACTATTTCCAGGCAAAACAGAAGCAAAATCCAGAGGTGTTCTTGTTCGATAAATGGGAAGCAACAAAGGAAGGAATTTGAATCCAGAGTGAGCAGTTAACTAATGGCATCTTTATCTAAAAGCAGGAGGCAATCTTATGTTCTCAAGAGGAACTTACCTTGAGTTGTCTTAGAGCACTTTTCCCCTCATCATCTAAATTCTAGAGGCACTAGATCTGACCCACACAAGCTGTATTTGCAATTTCACAAATGAATAAAAAAGTTAGACAGGAGTCACAGTGACAGGCAAGATAACACACATTTTCTGCACACCTAGCGGTAATTGCTCAATGGCTCGTCCCCATTAGACTGCAAGGTCCTTAAGAGCAGCAGCAATAACTAACAACTGCTCATATTGCATTAAAAAAAAAAGTCCACCCATACAAGTGTTCAGAGATGTGAAACAACCAGAGCTCTTATACACAAGTGAGGGATATAAATTAATACAACCACTTTGGAACAGTGCAGCATTATCTAGAAAATTTGAGCTTATGTATACTGTGTGAACCAACAATTCTGCTCTTAAGTATATACCCCAGAAAATCTTGGGCACCTACATACCAGGAAAAATGTGCATAAATTGTGATAACCCTAAACTGGAGAACAACTGTGCATCAACTGTAGAAGGGAGGGGTGAGCAAGCTTTTTTTCCCAAAAGGCTATATAGTAAATATTTAGGCTTTGTGGGCCATATACAGGCTTACCACACTAGTGGTAAAGAACCTGCCTGCCAATGTAGGAGACTTAAGAGAAGTGGGTTCAATCCCTGGGTTGGGAAGATCCCCTGAAGAAGGGCATTGCAACCCACTCCAGTATTCTTGCCTGGAGAATCCCCATGGCTAGAGGAACCAGAGGGCTACAGTCCATAGGATCACAGAGTCAGACATAATGAAGCAACCTAGCATGCAAGCACACAGCACGGGCCATATACTTTCTGCCACAACTAATCAATTCTCCTTAGGACAGTGAACGCAGCCATAGACAATGTGTAAACGAATGGGCTGGGCTGTGTTCTAATAAAACTTTATCTATAAACAACAGGCCTTCAGGTGGATTTGATTCCATGGGCTGTAGTTTGCAGACCCCAGGTAGAATGATTATATAAATCGTGGTATATTCATTCAGCTCAGTAATATTTTCCAACAAAAAATGTTACAGAACAACATGGATGAATCTTAAAAGAGTATTTTTGAGCTAAAGAAGTCAGACTTAAGAGGAAACATAATTTGCATACTATTTATAGAAAACTCCAATGCAGGCAAAATTAAACTGAAGTGTTTAGGAATGCATAGCTAGATAGTAGAACTATGAAGAATGTTAATGTACAGATTATCATAAAAGTTAGGACAAAGGTTACCTTGGCAGGATGGAGAGGGGTGTCATTCAAGGGGTAGGCTTCTGGGGCACTGACCAGTTTTTACTTCTCAGCCTGGATGTTCATTTTAGAACAATCCATTAAACTCTACATTTAGATTGCATATACCTTTATAAACATGCATTATTTTCACCAAAAAAAGTTTTTTAAAATATAGAATCTTACCAATATGTAAGAAATTTAGAAAGACTAGGTGCCAAAATACCCAGCACATTACTTGTATATTTTTAGTATCATATAGAACAAATCCCAGGAACTATGAACACTCTGGACCTTATGTGGTTTATTCCTTGCATCATTTCATACATAGAAAATAGGGCCTATGAAGTTTGTTTGCTCACAATATGTTTACATCTCCCACATTCATACCAGTATCCATCAGATTTGCTCCCTTTTTAATTAACCAAGTCTTACAGTGATTATTTAATATCTTTCTATAAATCTCATTTTATGTTGTAGAAGGCCTCCATTTTGAAAATCTACATTGTACAGAAGTACATGTCTTTAATGTCTCCAGACAAAAGCCTTACAGTTCATTTTAATGTTTGCACTTTGGGGTGCAACTTACAGGGAGGGCCTGAAAAAAGAATGGGAGGGGACTATTAAGTATTTTTAGTAAAATACTTGTCTTGTGCATAACATGTAGAATATGAGCTTTAATTTAGTAAATATTTTTTTAAAAGGTAGAAATACTTTGTTACTGTAACTAAAATAATTCTTAATCAAAATTTCTGAAATTCTTGTAATTTTTTTTCATACTTATCTGAAGTTGTTTACCGACTTAGTTTTGTTTGAAGTGTGATTCCCAGCCTCTCTTGCAAAAAAAAGTGGGTTTCTGCTAATGAATTGAGCAGACGTTTAATATTTTATATACCTTTTGAGCTGTGTAACTTAATATTTGGATTCTTGACAATTTGTTTTATTATGTAATTGATAAAATGGTGATGTGTATTAACATTAGCTCAACCATATATTTATACTGTCCAGGAACAAATGGTTATAGTTCTGTGGGGGAAATAATTTGTCAGTGTTCACCAGCTTATAAAAATCTAGTGCAAGAGCTTAAACATTAAATAAACGACAATATGCGTTTATCGTCAAAAAAAAAAAAAAAAGAACTTCTAATATTTATTCTCACACCCCAGTGTATTTTCCTGCACCCTGAGAGGGATGTTCCAGGAGCAAATCTCCCTGGTGAGGGTAGCTGCCTAGGGCCCAGCAGAGAGTTTCCCAGACATGAGGGCATAGAAGGATAGTAGTCACTTAAGCCCTAAGGAATTTACCCTGGAGAGGGAAAAGAAGGTTTTGGCCTTGGCAGCCACATCTCATTTCAGGGGGAAGCCTCAGAGTTGGAGCTGAAACCTCGTATCTGAGCCAGAATTGGAGACAGAAATGGCCCTGCCAGTCAGATCCTATATCAGCTTCTTTGGCTTCTTTTAACACTGAGCTGGGGGTGGCAGAGTTTTGAAGGGCTGTTTCCCAGTTGCACAGACCCATTGATCCTAGTCTACAGGGTCACTCACGACAAATGCTCAACATGTGTGCACATGTAAGTTTTTGCATGCACTCACATTTGTGAACAAGTCAAACATTTAAAACAGATAGCTCCAAGATAGCTACAGTGATAAAATTATCTTGAAAAACACATTGGCTACTAAGAACTGAAAACATGCCCCAACTTTTTCCCCTGATATTTCTACATCCAAGATTGTTTCCTTATGATATTATCAGAAATACAAAATAAGTTTCTGCAGAAAAATTTTCATCCCTTTGTTATTAACACCAGTGAAAACAGGGAAACTACTCAGTGTTCAAAAATAGAAATGATTAAGTCAACCAATTCCAGACACATGATGAAAAATATTACGGTCATTAAAATTCTATTTAGGGAGAGTTGGTAATAACCAAGAGGGGAATAGGATACAAAATTGAAATTACAGGATGATTATGATTTCAACAACAACAAAATCTTATACACAGAAAAATACCATAGAAGGAAATCCAATAAAACAGTGAAGAGTCATCTCCAGGGGGAAGGGATGAAATTGGGATGATTTTTTTCTTTATAATTTTCTAGAAGAAATTTTCCTAAATTATCAAAGCAGCTTGATTATTTTTCAAAAATTGTAGAAAAGTAAGTGAATACAGCTATGTGTAAGGAAGATAAAAAATCATGTGTCATGGGACAGAGAGTGAAAAGGGAAAGTGAGGCACCAAGTGGGCAAGAAGAAGTTACTACTTGTTGAGTCCTTTTTGATGGTTTATATACCTCAACAGCAGGCAACTAGTCAGTGCCCAAACCAGGGTTTGTGTGTTCCAGATCTGTTCTCTTAGCCACTGATCACCTACCCGCTAGTCATCATCACTGCCATCACCATCACCACCATGAGCATCGCTGTCCATTTCCTCAATTCAAAAACAACTTTTTTTTCCAAATTTAACATTTCTGAAATTTCATGCCATTGATATGGCAGTTTTTTCCCTCCCCCCAAAGCTATTAAATCAATGATTCATCTATTTTTTTCTCTCTCCAAAAGCCTATTAAATCAATGATTCATCTATAATCACTGCTTTCATAGAGCCAAGGAAATATTGTAATTGCTGATTGTTATCGAGTAGTTACTTTGTGCCAGGGACTCTACATAAATTCGTCAACTCCCTACAGCAGCTCTCTAAAGAAAATATTTCATGTACCACTTGAGCAGTGAAGAATGAAGTTCAGAGAAATGAATAACATTCCCACGGCCCCTCACAAAGGAAATGGCTGAGCCAAGACTTGACCCACTAAGCATCATGCACTCAAGTTTGTCTCTTCAAAACTTTCATCCTCTGCCACTCCGCCTTCTCCACCTGACACCCTCCCACTCCCTGGCCCTGGTTCCCTGAGCCACAAAGGGGCTTCCACCTCACCCAACACCAAGACACAGCTAAAGAGTAGAGCAGTTCTCTGCAGACATTGAATAAATCATTCTAAATTGACTCATTAGATCTCCTTCTGGGGGACCACCCATCCTCCATAGGCAATCCCTGTGTTTCCAGTAGAGTTGACCCTGTCCCCTCCATAGACATGTGACTTGAGCCTGGCCAATCACAATGCTATATTTGCTTAATATGGTGATTGGGTTAGAGATGGGGACCTGACCTGCTTAGAGCCCATGAAATGCCTTTAGTCCATTTCTGTGAATTTAAAAAATATGCTGTGCCTCCTCCTGCCTAGAGAAGGATTAGAGAGAAGGTGGAAGGGCTGGAACTGCTGTAACCATCTTGTGACATTAGATCTGATAATAAAGCATAGCCAAGAGAAGGGGAGAGAAAAAAACTGGATACTGTTTTCAGTTCAGTTCAGTCGCTCAGTCATGTCCGACTCTTTGCCACCCTATGAATCGCAGCACGCCAGGCCTCCCTGTCCATCACCAACTCCCGGAGTTCACTCAAATTCACATCCATCGAGTCAGTGATGCCATCCAGCCATCTCATCCTCTGTCGTCCCCTTCTCTTCCTGCCCCCAATCCCTCCCAGCATCAGAGTCTTTTCCAGTGAGTCAACTCTTCGCATGAGGTGGCCAAAGTAGTGGAGTTTCAGCTTTAGCATCATTCCTTCCAAAGAACACCCAGGACTGATTTCCTTTAGAATAGACTGAGCCATGCCAAATAGCAATCAAACCCCACCAGCACTGGTGTTCTCTGATAAAAACTCTTCAACGGGTCCCCAGTGTCTGATAATAATGTCCAAACCCCACCATTTTGGCATTCAAGGCCTTCCTGATCTGGCTTCAACCTGCAATGTTAGCGTTCAGGCTTTGCACAACTCCCTGTCATCCAAGGCTCCATCTACTTTACACCACCCTTTAGCAACTTTCCTTCTTAAAAGCTTTTGTGTATGCCATACCTTCTGCTTCAAATGGCATTCTACACACATGAAATAAAACTTCCTTACAGTCTTAGACATCCAAAGACAGTGCGTTTCCATCCAGGGTATCACAGATAGAAAGACGGGCATCCAGAGGGGATGCTACAGAGAGATTTCAAGACATCAAATAGGGTTTGGTTCAGTTCAGGGTTTCTCTGGCCTAGGGGTTGATGACTACCTGTGTAAAAATCACCAGAGTGTGAATGCCATTATCCAGATTCACAGACTGAAACGTTAGCCCAGATCTACAGAACAAGAACCTCTGGGTATGGGCCCCAGGAATCTTCCCCTTTTGCAAAATCTCCATTCTATGGATAAAGAAGATATAACATATGTATCTATATGTGAATATATATGCACACACACACATATATATATATATGGTTGAGTAATATTCCACTGTATGTATACATATATACATATATATAGATATAGATACATATACACAACCATGTTGCTGCAAATGGCATTATATTATATGATGTCAATCACTTGTGGAATCTATAAAAATGATATAAATGAACTTATTTTAAAAACATAAAGAGACTTACAGACATAGAAAACAAACATGCTTACCAAAGAGGTGTATGTTTGTGGGTTACATTGCTTCAGTCATGTCTGGCTCTGTGACCCTATGGACTGTAGCCCACCAGGCTCCTCATGGGGATTCTCCAGACAAGAATACTGGAGTGGATTTCCATGCCCTCCTCCAGGGGATCTTCCCAACCCAGGGATCGAACCCACATCTTTTACATCTCCTGCCTTTGTAGGGGGGTTCTTTACCAAAGTGGGGGAAGGATAAACTAGGAGTTTGGGATTAACAGATACATACCATTATACATAAAATAGACAAGTGACAAGGACCCACTGTATAGCACAGGGAACTATATTCAATATCTTGTAATAACCTATAATGGAAAAGAATCTAATATATATATGTGTGTGTGTGTGTGTGTGTGTAACCGAAGCACTTTTCTGTACACTTTAAATGAACACAACATTGTGAATCAACTATACTTCAGTGAAAGAAAGAAAAAGAGGGAAATTTAGTTATTACCAAAAAAATAAGATCCCCATTCTAATGTTTGCTAACATTTGAGAACTCCTAGGTGAACATCAAGCCCCTTTTAACCCATGGTCATACAAAGTCTGGACGTTTATCAAAATTTCAACATCCCCTCCTACCATTTTTTTCCCAATTTTTTTCCCTGTGAACTCTGATGCTTGGAAGTAATTTCCATTGCATTGCTTTAGATGGGAAGGGAGAGTTCACTGCAAAGATTTTATCAGATGAAACTCCACTCTTAACCCTTTCCCTGAAGCACTGCATGAGTGTGCCTGCACACATTCCTGCTCCAAAAATAGCTGTGTTCAGTGCTCTATCCAAGAAGAGAGCATGTAAATCCGCTTGCCATAAACTAAGTAACCCTCCATATTTTTCCCTCTCTTGTTCCCTCTGCCACAAATGCCATTTACTTCTGCATCCTTTAAACACACATTCATAGAATACCTACTGTGTGCCAGCTATTTTTGGGGTGCTGGGGATACTGAGAGTCAAAACAGACCTAGTCCTTGTCCTCAAGGACTAGCAGGAGAGACAGCGGGTGCAAATATAGCACTGAGACATGTGCTCTCCATTCTTCTGTTCACTCACTCGCTCCTGTGCTTGAGTGGCAGAAATATTTAAGCACACACTATGTGCAGCATTACAATGATGCAGAAGTGGCCAAAGAGTCAAGAGATTGCTCTGTGGGAGCCCCCATTCCAGTAGGGAAGATGGATACCACACAAGTGAACAAAGGAACCAGACAATATCTAACAGCAAAATGTGCAATACAAAAAACAAAGCTGTATGGATCTGCTTGGAGCAGTTGCAGGGGGCGGGAGATGCTGGTGTGACCAACGTGGACTTCAAAGGAGAGGACCTTTGAGCAGAGACCCTGATTCAGAGTGACGAGAAGCTGCCGCCAGGTAAAAATGGGGGGTAAACACACCCAGACAGAGAGACCCACCAGCACAAAGCCCCAGAGATGCTCCGTGAGTACCAGGAACAGGAAGACCAGTCAGCTGCAGGCTGGATATGAGGGAGGAGGAGGAGGAAGTGAGCACAGGGATACGGGAAGGGCCTTAAGTGGAGCTGCTGCTGCTGCTGCTAAGTCGCTTCAGTCGTGTCCGACTCTGTGTGACCCCATAGACGGCAGCCTACCAGGCTCCACTGTCCCTGGGATTCTCCAGGCAAGAACACTGGAGTAGGTTGCCATTTCCTTCTTCAATGCATGCATGCATGCTAAGTCGCTTCAGTTGTGTACGACTCTGTATGACCCCATAGACGGCAGCCCACCAGATTTCTCTGTCCCTGGGATTCTCCAATGGAGTGGGTTGCCATTTCCTTCTCCAATGGGTGAAAGTGAAAA
The DNA here is from genome assembly GCF_029378745.1 of Bos indicus. Classification (NCBI taxonomy): domain Eukaryota; kingdom Metazoa; phylum Chordata; class Mammalia; order Artiodactyla; family Bovidae; genus Bos; species Bos indicus. The sequence continues at coordinate 5,627,280 of NC_091769.1, read as the reverse complement.
TGAAAGCGAAGTCGCTCAGTCGTGTCAGACTCTTCACGACCCCATGGACCCCAGCCTACCAGGCTTCTCCATCTATGGGATTCTCCAGGCAAGAGTACTGGAGTGGGGTGCCATTGCCTTCTCCTTTAAAGGGAGCAAGATGTGCCAAAAGATCACAGTGGGAGATTTGAATTGCATCTCAACCACAATAAGATGCCTTGGAAGGTAGTTAAGCAGAAGGGCATATAGGATTGAGGACTCTAAGACTGAATTTAAGAAGCTATTACAGGATCCATGGGAGAGAATGTCCTGATATAGAAAGGAATCAATGCAGAAAGAAAAGGATGGGTCCATATGGAACTTGTGAGGGAAGGAGTGTAGATCCAGGATGACTGGCAGGCGGATGGGGCTGGGCAGGCAGAAAGCAAGCCAAGGAGACAGATGACAACTGGCTGAACTCAGAGGTGGATGTGGTGTCATTTTCTTAGATGGGGAGGAAGTGGTTGTTTAGGGGGCAGGGCAGTGGAGATGGAGGGATCGGTGCTTTGTGTGTATCCCAGTGGCCATGTTAGTGGAGCAGTTGGACAGTCAAGTTCCCAGCTCAGTGGACAACTCAGAGCTGGAGATGAAGATATGTCATGGGCACATATCCCTGACAAGAGGCATAGCTGTGGGCTCATGGTCTTGCCAGAAAGGAAGGAGAAATTCTTCCCCAGAGTGAGTGGAGGCAAGGGCCCTTGACACCGGGTTTGTCACTTAGGGCCTTTTGATTATGAACTGCAGAAACCAAGCCTGGCTATTGAGCAGCTCAGAGACTGAGATTTGAGAAGGAGACAATCCAGGTAGGGCTGAATCTCAGGAGTAGAAATTCAAGGACCATCTTGGGATGACTTGGTTCCAGCTGCCTTCTGTCCTTATAAGATACTTTGGGAAATGGAGTTTCAGGAGTAAGGTCTGGAGGACCCACATCTTGGCTGTGGGCTGCGGGTGGGCCATACACCGGGTTCCTCTAGGACTTCATGGGAGGTGACATGCAGGAGGTGAGTTCTCAAAGAATACCTGGATGTTATGATCAAAGAAGGCAGGAGGGAAGATGGGCAGACAAGAGCAGCAGACGTCTACTCTACCTGGCATGTCTGGAAACTCCTGCACAATTTTTAAGAGACAGCTCAAAGATCAAATTCTCTCTGAAGTTGCCCTTGACCTTCACAAGTGAATTTACATGCCCCTCCTCTGTGCTCCCACTCTCTAAATTGTAAGCACCTGAAGGCCCATCAGTCTACCCCCCACCCCCACCGCATAGACCATAAGCACACCAAGATCAGAAACGCACTCCTATTCATCAGGGAAACCCCAGCAGCTCACACAGGGCCTGGCATATAATCAGAATTCAGTTTTAAAAATTGCTGCCCTGAATGTGTTACCATCCACTGAAGATAATTGGGATCGCAACCCTGGGATTTCTTTTAATGTATCATTCTGTATTCATTTTAAAGTCTGGGGCACATGGAGTGACAAATTGCAGAGATCTCTCCCAAATGCCTTTCAAGTCACACAGCCAAATCAGTTCAGCAAATTATGTGTAATCAACGAGGAAATCAATAAGTACTGCAAGTTCATTAAAGAGTTTAGCAGATTCATTATGTATTTAGCACATCCAGTTCAATTTGCAGGAAGTTCAGAGAAAAACAGGCTTTAGCATGTAAACAGTGACTCTGATGGAGTCTTTGGAGAGTCCTGGCTGCACAGCCTTTGGAGGTGAGGACAGAGGCTTCCCACACGAGCCCTGGCCCGCCCAGGCCAATCCCATGAGTCAGGACTTTCTCCTGCAAAGGTGACGACAGTGCTGTCACAGGCCCTTTCTTTTTGGAAATTCTAAGGGAGATTCTAAAGAAAAATTCTAAAGAAGGGAGGAGAGGGTGGGAGAAAAATTATAGAAAGTATGTGATTCCTGGGGATTCTTGCCTTTCCCTTAATTTCACAGCAGCTTCATGCCTCTGAAAAGAGGTCATTTGCTAATTTATTTAACAAACCTTGTCTGAACACTAGCTCTGTGCCAGGTCACAGGCCATGCTCTGGAGTGCGAGCTGAAACAGACCTGGACCTGCCTTCTGGCCACTCACAGCACAGCGAGCCAAGTAGAGGCTCCTAGCCCCTCTATCTGAGGACAACAAGGAGGAGGAAGGGATGTTTGAGCAGGGTGCTGAGGGATGATGAGGAGCGCATCAGGGTAGCATTTCACAGAGACAAATGTCCTCCAAGGGACAGAGGCAAAGCAGTGTGTTTGGAGAGTGACATCTGGGTAAATGTCACCAGAGCATCAAGACTGGAGGCAAGACAGCACCAGGAATGCCTCTTGCCCACAAGTAAAGAGACCTCTCCAGTCCTCCTGGTTCAAGTTCCTCTCACTGCAGGTTCAGTCTCTGGTGCTGGGGGAGGGAAAGTGATTGCCCAGAATCACCCAGCAAGTGGCAGACACTAAATGCGACTTCTGGCCATCGCCCCCAAGTCCTTTGCAAATTCTCTCGGTCACCTCTGGCCATAAATCTTCCCACGCTCCAGTTTCTGAACTGGGCTGAGAAGTGGCCCCAACTTGAGAAATCACGGGGGACACAACCACTAAAATTCCCTTTTATTGATTTGGAACAACTGACACCAAAAAAAGGAATAATTCACACACGGTGAGAATGTAAGATGCACACCCACAGTGGAGTGCAGCCTCCATGGCAGACATTGCTAATCAAACCCCGCACTGTTTCCCACTGATTTCCTAACCCAGCACTCGAGGCAGCCGATTAGGAAAGCGTTGTCACTGACATGAAAGCTTTTTCCTGCACACGCATTTAACTCTGCCAGCTGTTACCACCGGTAGAGCAGTAAGGAGTGAAATAATAAAAGAGCTAATATCGAGTACAAATTATAAAAAGCCAAAGGAGATCCAAAGCAGTGTCCAAGCACTCAGTGTGTGGCAGCCATGCTGCATTCAGCAGCAAATGCAGGTTTCAGACTTGGCAGCTGCTGCTTGTATGGGGCCCTCTGTCACTCCCTCCACAAGAGGAAATCAGCTCAGGTTAACTTTAGCAGGAGACAGGAATCCGTTGGCACGGTCACACTGGAGTGGGCCTGGCTTTGAGGCGGGGGCTTACAGGATGTCATCTGACGCTTCCTCGGCCTCTTTTCTCTCAGGCCTGCTTTCCCCCACGCTGGCGCCCTTCCCAGGCAGAACTGCCCTTTGAAGGGACAAGTTGGCCCAGGCGACATCCCCACAACTCCCAGCCAGGGAGAAGAATGTCCCCTTTCCCCCATGGTTTCCAACAAAGTCCTCAATTCAGGCTCTCATTAGGCCACCCTGGAGCACTGCGCCTGTGGAAAGCACGCCCAGCAAAGGAAAGTGATGATCGCAGAAGCAGGAGGGATAGATACCATGAAAACTGATAGCATTTAGACAGCATGAAACCGGGGTCACCCATTATGATAATAACTGCCACATAACGGGGAGGAAACAGCCTCAGAGAGTGAGCTCGGCCTGGGATGGAAGGGAGGAGGGGAAGCTGGCATGACCACTCTCTTCCCCAGGCTCGCTGTCTGTTCCTCCCCTTCCCCGCTGCTAAGTGAAATAGACAGTTAAGAGAGGACCCCTCTGTGCAGCCCAGGGTTAACCCTGTAGCAGGAGATGCCCAGTGGCCTCCAACTGCCTTTGATAGAGAGCCCTGTAGGGGCCAGCAGCCTCCTGATGAAAGAGCTTCTGCTCACTCTCTGCCTCCCCTGGACAGCCCAGGGGAGCAGACTCAGGCTCCCACTCCTAACTGCGGGGCTTGTGTAATGCCCTCACTCCCAAATTGAAGTGTTCAGAAGGCCCTGGAGAGACTGCTGAAATGTAGAGTCCTTGGTCCCACCTAGAGAGCTTCATTCTGCTGTTCTGGAACCAGGCCTAGGAGTGGACAGTTTAAACACATTCCCCAGGAAATCTCTGTGCCACACGTTGAGAGAAACACTGGTAAAATGGGGTTTGAAGTGCAATAGCTGTGGCATTCAGTAATATTCAGAAAAGAGTAGCTTAAAGCTCTGGCAGCTTAGGGCTGTCTGACAACACTCCCCAGGGTGCCAATGAAGATGAAGTCTCATATGCAACAGACCGACTGCACCAAACCTGACCTTGAGAACCGCCTGACGGCCATGGCTGCCAACCCCTTCTCCCAGTGGCCGGCATGGCTGGGCCAGGAGTGTATATTGTTCCAGGAGATCTGGGCCCATCAACTCCTCCCTCAGAAAAGCTGGAGTTCAAAGTCACACAGCCTACAAGTAACCAGAAGCGGGGGAGCAAACTGGGCTTTAAAAAAAGGGGGTTGTCAGACGTTCTGAGTTTGTCTTTTTTAAAGAGAGGCCAGAAATGTCAAATCTTATAGTATTTAAATATCTGCTCATGTTTTTTAAACATTCCAAATTGTCAAGAGTAGCCAAACTCCATCTACAAACCACAGTGTGAGTATCTTATTTAGGTGTGGTCATTGACTCACTTCTGGCCAATTGAAATCTTGTGTGGTCAATAGAAGCGTTATGTGGGTCTTGCTGGAAGTTTCCTTAAAAAGGAATCCTTCTCTTCCTCACTCCAGATGCTTGGAATACAAAAATACTGGCTGGAGCTTCAAAGATCATATTAGACACTGAGGTGACTTTGCAGTTGGAAGCATGCTAAGGATGACAGAGCAGAAAAGTAGCAGTCTGAGTTTTTTATGACATTGAGAAGTTGTCATGCTAGATCTGAGCTTCTGAACTCTATACTTCTCTTATATTTCTCATGTATTTTATCTCGGTTATATGCAGCCAAACTTAATCCCCTACCCTCTTCCTAATTTAGATGAGTCCTGGCCATTCTGCTTACTCTTGGGTTTCATAAGAGGACCCTAGATCTTTCTAGTACAACTCCCTTTAGTTGGACTAGTTTGGATAAGATTTTATCCCTTGGAACCCAAACATACTTTCTTTGCTGTCTCTCTATTCCCACCCCCATTCCTTACTTATCACCACTAGCCATCATTTTCAAATTAAACAAGTGTTAAAGGATCACTTTTTAACAGGCAAAATCATGACTTTCATACAAATGCAAAATGAATTTGTGTCAAAGATATGATTTAGTTGATTAATCACAAGGGAACAAGGAAGATATCAAAACAGGCTCAAGGAGAATCCAAGGAGCAGACTTGAATTGGCAATCAGGAATGCTGCCATGAATTTGTCAGTGGATGCAAATCCGCCTTCTCTGTGACAGAAATCAATTGCGCCTCCACAGCAAAATTCACTTGCATCGATGTGGACAAGAATCATTTGCTTTACTGTCTGTTTTCTACAGCTTACAGAGATATAAAATAACTCAATCAAAGACCATGAAGGGCACAGATCCTACAGAATCAGAAAACCCCAAAGGGTCTCCCAGACACAGTTTCTAAACCTAACAACAATCATTTTCCGAGCGTCCCTGGCTACTGAAGAATAGAGAATGCCACGTGTCTTCCCAGGGGCACCCTCCCCTAACCCCTTCATCTGGGCTCTTGACTTTCCTGCTTCAAAAATACCTACAGAAGTTTCTCAGCTGAACTGGATTTTGAAGAAGCAGGAGTTTAGCAGGCAGAGAAGGTTCTAGATTAATGGGGGTACTCATAGAATCACCTGATCCAAGACAACTGTGCTGTCATGTCCAGCTGTTTGCAACCCCATGGACTACAGCCTGCCAGGCTCCTCTGTCCATAGAGTTTTCCAGGCAAGAACACTGGAATGGGTTGCCATTACCACTCCAGGGGATCTTCCCAACCCAGGGAAGGAATCTGCACTGCAGGTGGATCCTTTATCCTCTGAGCCATCACCTGAGGAGCTGTTAAAAGTGGCCATGACCAGCTTCTGCCCTAAATTTCCTGAATTTGTTGTGTTTGCAGAGCTGGCCCAGTGTTTTTACTGGGACTGTGCAAGGGGTATGAGGTGAGGAGACGGTTAGCTGCTGATGGAGATGTGAGAGTGAGCTTCCTCCTCCCTGCCCCTGGCCACTCACACACACCCCCGCCATAGCGCTTGCCTCCCCTGGGTGCCATCACCACTAACTCTGAATGTCTGGTTTGCAAATACCCACATGGTACCCAGATCTCATGGTTTCCCTGAGAGCAGTTGGTAAAGAATCTGCCTGCAAGGCAGGAGACCCTGGTTCAATACCTCGGTTGGGAAGAGCCCCAGGAGAAGGGAAAGGCTACCCACTCCAGTATTCTTGGGCTTCCTTTGTGGCTCAACTGTAATGTGGGAGACCTGGGTTTGATCACTGGGTTGGGAAGATCCCCATGAGAAGGGAAAGGCTACCCTTTCCAGTATTCTGGCCTCGAGAATTCCATGAACTGTATAGTCCCAGGGGTCACAAAGAGTTGGACATGACTGAATGACATTCACTTTCATGTCCACTTTTTACCTAGATCTCACCGCCTGCACCCTATCTCGCCACCTCTAGCTACCTCTCTTCTCTGTTTCCTCTTTGCTGTGAGGGTCACGAGGGACCCGCTATCTACGTTTGTGGTTTCCGTCCTCTTCCCTTCACCTTAAACCCACTGTGGTCAGGCTTTTGCCCCAGCCCTCTGCCAGCTGCTCTGTCACGGTCACCACCGTCTACATGGCCAGATCCACACTCCCCCTCCTCTATCTGCCCCTTGACAGATGGGCTTTGTGCATTCCCCACTTCCCGCCATGCTCTGCTCTCCCGGTCCCCTTACCTTGGTCTCTCCTCTCAGCCTCCTTTGCTCTCCCTTCCCTCTTCTGAACGTCCCTGGTGCCCAGGGCTCAGCTTCTTTTATCCCAATATTCCTTCCTGTGGAGCTGTCAGCCTGAAGGCTTTAATGTCTCGGTGTCTTTCAACTCCAAAGTTCACATCTTTCAAACACTTTGCTGAACTCTGACCTCTTTTTCTAAATGTCTACTCAACAGCTCCACCTGACAACCTAGTAGACAAACTCAATCTGTCTAACCGTAGCTCAGATCTTCCCTCAAAACCCCGTTCACAGCCTTCTCTGGCTCCCTTTGCACTCACCCCCATCTTCCATCAGCTCAACCACGACCTTGGAGCCATCCCTGACTTCCTACTGCTGGTCACTTTCCTTGGATCCAGCTGTCAGAGAATCCTAGTGCTTCGCCCGAAACCAATGCAGGGTCCCACGACTTCTTGCCCTAGGGCCACCATCTTTGACTTGAATCTTCAGCAGTGCCTAAGGCGCCCGCCTGCCACTGCCCTGGAACCTACACAGCACTCATTCCACACGGTGACCACGGTGAGTCTTTTCAAACACAGCCAGGCCTCAGAGATGTCTCCGGCTGGGCTCCAGACGGCACAACAAAGCAAGTATGTCAATAAAGTGAGTCACATGAACTTTTTAAAAGGTTTCCTGGTGCATAGAAAAGTTGTGTTTGCACTACCCTGATTGGGCTTCCCTGGTGGCTCAGACGGTAAAGACTCCACCTGCAACGCAGGAGGCCTGGGTTCGATCGCTGGTTGGGAAGATTCCCTGGAGAGGGAAATGGCAGCCCACTCCAGTATTCTTGCCTGAAGTCTATTAAGTGTGCATATGTCTAAAAAAGCAAAGTGCATACCTTAATGAAAAGTACCTTATTACTAAAAAAACACTAATCATCATCTGAGTCTCCAGCGAGTCCTAATCTTTTTGCAATGTGAAATCAAAGATCACAGGTCACCAATATAAATGTAATAACAAAGAAAAAGTCTGAAATATTTCGAGAATTACCAAAATGTGAGACAGGGTCAGGAAGTAGCAAACGCTGTCAGAAAAATGGTGTCAAGAGACTTGCTCACCGCACGTTTGCCACAGACCTTCAACTTGTAAAACACTTAGCATCTGGGAAGCACACCAAAAAGCAAAGTGCAATAAAAGGAGGTCTGCCTGTATAAGTCTGATTGAGGTCATTTTTCGGCTTAAAACTAAATTCCCAAGAGTTCCCCTTGCACGCAGAGAAAACTCTTAGTTCTAATTGTAGCCCTACCAGGCCCACAAACGGCTTCCCAGGTGGCGCTACCTGGTAAACAACCCATGTGCCAATGCAGGAGACATAAGAGAAGTGGATTCCATCCCTGGGGGTCGGGAAGATCCCCTGGAGCAGGAAGTGGCAGCCCGCTCCAGTATTCTTGCTTGAAGAACCCCATGGACGGAGGAGCCTGGCGGGCTACAGTCCATGGGGTCGCTAAGTCACAAAGAAGACCGAGCATCTGAGTACGCAGGCCCATGAAATCTGGGCCTGTGCCCTTTCTGACACCTTCTGTGCCAGGCTCCCTCTCCTCGCACCTGTTGCTGCAGCAGCCAGCTGTGCCCCTGCCCCTTCCGAGGGCCCCTGCTCTCACTGGGTGTCTGTGTCTCAGGGCCGTCCTCCCCAGGTATCCACAAGCGATGCCCTTCTTCCTTCAAGTCCCCGCTCAAGGGTCTCCTTTGCTGACCTCCCTGATTTATGGTGGATTTTTCTGCTTGTGGTCTTTATTTTCCCAGGGTAGAACATACACTCCATGAGGGCAGGGATCTTTGCTTTGTGCATTGATTTACCCCAGTGACTCAAACAGCACCAGGCACAGAGCAGTCATTCAATGAACAGTGGTCACTGAATCGCTCCGCATCAGGCCCCAAGCCAGCCACATTTCACTGCAATCCCGTTTCAAGGCTAAGCACTGCTGCAAGTGACAGTAGAGGCAGAGAGGCAGGGCACCAGGATGCTGAAGGGACTTGCCCAAGGACAAGAGTAAACGCCAGCCCAGAAGCTGCCCCCGAGTCTGGTTGGAGTCCAGATTAGAGACACTGTCATGCTGCAGGCAGAGCCAGTGCCAGATCGTAAGGGCCCTGCGTGCTCAGCTGATGAGGCTGGACATTGTCTAGGGCAGGAGTTCTCCTCCTTTAACAAGCATCAGAATCATCTGGGGAGGTTGATATACACAGATTTTTGAGTACCATCCCTGAGTCTCTGAGTCAATAGAACTGGAATGGAGTCAAGAATCTGCTTTTTGGGGACTATCCTGGTGGTCCAGTGTCTAAGACTCCTCACTTCCAGTGCATGGAGCCCGGGTTCGATTCCTGGTCAGGGAACTAGAGCCCTCATGCCACAACTAAAGATCTCGTGTGCCACAACTAAGACCCAGTGAAGCCAAATAAATAAATGAATATTAAAAAAAAAGAATCTACTGTTTTAACATGTTCCTGGGTGATGCTGCAGCTGCTCTGGGGACCTCAACTCAAGAACCGTTGGTTAGGCCCTGAGAACCACCAAGGGGCTTTCATCAGGAGAGGCAGAAAGGGCCATGGGCAGGCTGGATGGGAAGGAAGCACCCCTTTCCAGGGGCAAGACCAGGCTGCAGGCAGAAGTGGAGCGGAGGGTGGCCAGGCTGAAGCCCCAAGCCCCCTTAGGCCCTCTCCTCTAGCTGATGACTATATCTCCTATGAAGAAGAGGCGGGCCTCCTGGCTCCTCGCTCACTTGAAATTTTAATTATCTGCCAGAGCGTGATTTCCACAGCCACCCCCACTAGAGGCGGGTGTGAGACAAGCCAAATAACTCCAAAACACATGATTTCAGCAAAAAAAGAATTCCAGTCTCCCTGGCAGCGCCTTGGCAGCAGAGTGGTGATGAATCCAGAGGCAGTGGAGGGGGAGGCAGGCAGGTGCCCTGTACAAGCCCCAGGACTGCGTTACCTCAATTGTCAGGTCAGTTACCCAAGAGCTACTCAGGAGTGTCTGCCCCACCTGGGCCCTGGGGGCTGAGGACTCGAAATGGACCTTCCCTGTGGGCATCAGAGGGACCAGATTTATCTGCCATCCCAGGGTGTGAAGTGCACACTGGCATAGTTGTGTAATATTCACGGTAATAGTTGTGTGTCTATTCAGAAGTGAAAAATGTATAACTAGCACATTCAATCTGTGCTGTTATGGAGAACTACTTCTTATAGTGGAGCTACATAAGTTTTTTTTTTTTTTAAAGAGAATTGATCTCAAGAAAATGTTAATTAAGCCATGGGTATCCAGCAATTCTATAATGCTTACTCACTATTTATGGATGAATTCATCAAAGTTTTATAATAATCCTACAAGGTAGGTGCCATGATTATACCTAGTTTACAGATGGAGAAAACAGAGGTACAGAGTGATTAGTTTGCCCAGTAGGGAGTACAGGGCAGTTGAGATCTAGATTCTGTGCTTGTAACAGCCTCTTGGTGACATAGGCAGGATGTGGTACTATTCTCTGGACAATGTTCCTCCAAACATTGATGGTTGGGAAGCACCCAGCAGTCATCCTTCCTGTCTCAGCCATTCTATGACTTCAGTTTAGTTCAGTCGCTCAGTCATGTTCAACTCTTTGCAACCCCATGGACTGTAGCATGCCAGGATTTCCTGTCCATCATCAACTCCTGGAGCTTACTCAAACTCATGTCCATTAAGTCAGTGATGCCATCCAACCATCTCATCATGTGTTGTCCCCTTCTCATCCCGCCTTTAATCTTTCCCAACATCAGAGTCTTTTCAAATGAGTCAGTTCTTCACATCAGGTGGCCAAAGTACTGGAGCCAGCTTCAGCATCAGTCCTTCCAATGAATATTCAGGACTGATTTCCTTTAGGATGGACTGGTTGGATCTCCTTGCAGTCCAAGGGACTCTCAAGAGTCTTCTCCAACACCACAGTTCAAAAGCATCAATTCTTCAGCACTCAGCTTTCTTGTAGTCCAACTCTCACATCCATACATGACCACTAGAAAAACCATAGCTTTGACTAGACAGACCTTTGTTGGCAAAGTAATGTCTCTGCTTTTGAATATGCTGTCTAGGTTGTTCATAACTTTTCTTCCAAGGAGAAAGCGTCTTTTAATTTCATGGCTGCAGTCACCATCTGCAGTCATTTTGGAGCCCCCCAAAATAAAGTCACTGTTTCTACTGTTTCCCCTTCTATTTGCCGTGAAGTGATGGGACCAGATGCCATGATCTTAGTTTTCTGAGTGTTGATTTTTAAGCCAACTTTTTCACTCTCCTCTTTCAGTTTCATCAAGAGACTCTTTAATTCTTCTTCACTTGCTGCCATAAGGGTGGTGTCATCTGCATATCTGAGGTTATTGATATTTCTCCCAGCAATCTTGACTCCAGCTTGTGCTTCATCCAGCCCGGCATTTCACGTGATGTATTCTGCATATAAGTTAAATAAGCAGGGTGACAATATACCACCTTGACGTACTCCTGTTCCTATTTGGAACCAGTCTGTTGTTCCATGTCTAGTTCTAACTGTTGCTTCTTGACCAGCATACAGATTTCTCAGGAGGCAGGTCAGGTGGTCTGGTATTCCCATCTCTTGAAGAATTTTCCACAGTTTGTTGTTATCCACACAGTCAAAGGCTTTGACATAGTCAATAAAGCAGAAGGAAGTAGACGTTTTTCTGGAACTCTCTCATTTTTTCAATGATCCAACGGATGTTGGCAATTTGATCTCTTGTTCCTTTGCCTTTTCTAAATCCAACTTGAACATCTGGAAGTTCACAGTTCACATACTGTTGAAGCCTGGCTTGGAAAATTTTGAGCATTACTTCCTAGCGTGTGAGATGAGTGCAGTTGTGCAGTAGTTTGAGCATTCTTTGGCATTGCCTTTCTTTGGGATTGGACTTCAAAGTGTACCAAAACAGTGATGCAGGATGCATGATGTAAAGAGCTGCCTGTAACCCTACCAACCACTCACCAAGCCTCGTGAGAGGACAGAGACGGACTGCATCTGTTTGTTCCAAATGTGAAGGGCCCGTGGTCTGTCTCGAAAGCCCCTCCTTTCTGTGGATGAGCAAAGAGGAGCCTGAGGGGTTGGGGGGGTGGGAGGTGGAGTGAAGCAGGAGAGGGCAGCAGGCAGAGCAGGGAGGAGACCTGACCTGGGGAGACCTCAGGCCACGATAGGAGTCTTCAGTCCCACAGACTGGATGTAATTTGGAATCTTCCAGGTCCTAGGCTTCCAGCCCTCATACACAAGAGACTTCCCTTTTTATAATAAATATTTAAAGTGAATCTGAAATTTGTGTAACTGGCATATCCATGCTGCTATGGAGAGTTCTCTTTTAAGCTAAATTTCCTTAAGTCTTTTTTAAGAAGTGTTCCCTTTACTATCCTGAAGTTTTTAGGTAGTAAAACATGCCAACATACATGATTTTAATATATATGCATGTATATATGAAAGCTCCCACCCATAGTGTAAAGGAAAATAATTCATAATTCAATAGCACAGATTTCAGTATGTCAGTGGTCTGGCCTGACAGCATTAGATGAGGTAGTGAAGGGACAGACAGTGAGACTCTGACTCCTATTTATTCATATAATGTATTGATTTGTCTTAAAGAAGAACAAGGCATGATGCCTGATGCAAAAAGGTATAAGACGCCCAGGAAAATGAAGAGCCAGAGGCTGAGTGGACCCTACATTAAAAACCAGCATCAGGGTTAGTATAAATAGATCTACCTAATTCACAAGTGATAAGAGAAAGGGAAATAACCTGAACTGAAATTTGGTGACTATGTCAAGACAAATGGAGAACAGCCTCATGGAGAAGCTGGGCCTTCTCTAGAAGAGTGGTGTCCAGATAATTCCTGTGGTGTGACCTATGACAGGGCAGCCCAGAGTACCCCAGAAAACACATCTCCTGCCTTGAAAGTTCAGTACCTCCTGAGGCACACAGCCAGGCTCAAGGACTTCCTTGGAGGGAAGACAGGACGTAGCATCTAGATGGAGAAAACGAATAATAGCAACAACACTAGAGGCTTTAGAAAGGCTGTGTGGTCAACTGAAAACTCTATCATCATAAAAATGGAAAACAATAAACAACCCCCAAATAAATACATTTAATGTGTAACTTTCAGAACACGAATCTCTTATCATTAGGACAAAATAAAATATTAAATTGTTTTGAATAGCCAGAATTTTGAATATTTTGGAAATTTTTAGTTATGAAATTTAGCAAGAGTTCTGCGTGTCACATAGCGCCACTCATTTAATACAGCTTTGTCCTCAATCTCTGACAAGATGCGAGGAGTGATTGCTTTTACAGACTGTTGGAAGCCCTTTTCAACTGGTAAATATGGAGTTGTAAACTCGATGGTAGAAGATGAGTTGGATGCATATAAGAGAGAAACTGGTTATAGTCATACCACCCTGAAGGCACCAGGTCTCAGAAGCTAAGCTGGAGGGGGCCTGGTTAGTGCTTGAGTGGGAGAATTGGTCAATAATCTCAAGACAGAATGTTTCTTCTATTTAAGCCTCTCTAGCTGTAAAAACCCTTTTTTCCTAAATTACTGGGATTTCACGCAACGTCTTGTAAAAACTTGTCCTTTAAACTGTTGAAGCATTCTTGAATGCGTTTGTGTTCTTTAGCCTGGGGAGATGTTTTAAAGCCTGGAGAGATGCAGACACTTCTTCCCTGTGCCTTGCTCTGCAGGACCGCCCCAGCCGGAACAGGGCTCAGGCATCCTGGCCCCCTCCCGACACACCAGCGGCATGCACGATCCTTGGAACAATAAAAATTGCTGCTCTCCATTTCCAAAATGCCCCCCTAGGGGGTGTATCAATCAGGGAAGAATCCCAGATCTATACCGTAAAGGAAAACTCCTGATCGCTGGCTTTATTAAGTCCCTACTATGCGCCTGAGTCTCAGGGACTCCTCACAGCAGACTTGGAAGACCATTTTATTATCCCCATTTTTACACATAAAGAAATGAAAGTGCAGGAGGATAAAGGGACGTGGCCAAGGTCACCCAGCTGGTGAGGACTTGGCTGTGTCACACCACTGTCCTCATTTGTCAGATGACTGGGAAGCAAGCACTCAGTAAGCATTTATGGAACGAGACTACAAAGAACAGCCTGAGAGGACTGTCTGGGCAGTTTTCTTCATTCTAGCACCCAATCTAGTATGTTTCTGGAATGTGTAAACTAAAAACTGAATTTCCCGAGTCTGATAAATCATGGAATAAGAATTCCTACTTAAAGACTGTAGAAATTAAACAAGATCCACATTTTGAAAGCACTTGACATATAATACTTTCATCCTTTCCTGCCTTCTTTACTCCACTCTTACCCTTCAAGGTCAAGATAAAAATTCACCTTAATTAAAAAGATCCTGCCCTTGACTGCAGCATTTTACAGATGACGAAAGCACTTCCGTATATGTGATCTCGATTGATCTTCTGATAATTCCAAGTGTTCAAAGAGTTGGTTTTGAGCCCCCACTAGATATCCAGAGACACCAGCTCAGGGAGGAAGCCAGACCACAGTTCTTAGCCCCTCTCAGAGTCTCCCACATTTCCTCCTTCCACTCTTCAAGGATTCTGCTTGATTAGCATTACAAGCAGGTCTTTGGCTAAGCCCAGCCCTGCACAATCTGGCCTTGGGTGAAAATTTCACTGCAACCAGCTTTGCTGGAATACTTCCCTTCAAGCTTACATTGGCTCTTCAAGGAACTTTTCATCTCCCCACCTGAAAATACCTTGAAGATACTCTGAAAGCTCCTGTCTCGAGGGTTTTCTCAGTAAAACCCTTTCCAGCCTCCTCCCCTTAGGGTGGGAGCCACCTCACATCCTATTTTAAGGAGAAGTGACTGGTAAACAGAGGGCAGGAGCTGGAGAGGGCAGGACCAGAGTCAAAGCCGCTCTTGTCTGGAGCTGAGATGGAGTCCACCTGCCCGCCAGATGTGACGTCCAGCATCTGAGATGGGGAAGGGATGGGAAGTTAGAGATGGTGGAAATAAGGACAAAACACCATCTCCAGCAGCCACTTGGCTATCTTTTGGAGAACATTTGCATGGGAGGAACGTAGGTGGACAGGAGCCAGGGACTGCCAGTGCTTCTCACAACGAACCACTGTCCCTAATCCTGCTGAATTCAGCCACATGGTGGGAGAGGGCAGGAGAGGGGATGGTGAGCCATGTGCAGACCAGCGCCTGCAGAGCAGCAGGGGCAGAGGCAGGGTGTGGTTTCCTGAGTCATCCGAGGAGACGTGTTTTCCTCCAGAATCCCCAGCTTGGACTCTTTCCAACGTGTGCCCCAGCATCCCTGGCCCAGCCAAGGGTGTGCTTTTGCTGTTGTTCATGCCACAGAAAAATTCAGGACAAGAGAAAACACAATTTGTGACTGAGCTGCAGGGAAGGGGTGGGTCCATTCTGCAAACATGATCTCCCTAGCTCAGTCCTTCCCAAGTGCCGGATCCCAAGCGCCTCAGACCAGATCCAGGACCTGTAATAGCTGCTTAGAAAGCACTTGTTTACAGAGGAAAGAAGGAGAAGAAAACAGAAAGACCACCTTTTTCTGTTCGGTCATCCTTTCCCTTTGTGTTTGTCGCAGGCTATGAAATGTGTGAATTTCAAGTATATATTCTCTTACTCCTTTGCAAAAGCCACCAGAACTGAGCTTTTAACTAGAGATTTTGTGCCTTAAACAAGTTTAAAATATTTTCGCAGAGAGTGCAATGGATAAACCCTTCAGTTCAGTTCAGTTCAGTCGATCAGTCGTGTCCGACTCTTTGCAAACCCATGAATCGCAGCACACCAGGCCTCCTTGTCCATCACCAATTCCCAGAGTTCACTCAGACTCACGTCCATCGAGTCAGTGATGCCATCCAGCCATCTCATCCTCTGTCGTCCCCTTCTCCTCCTGCCCCCAATCTCTCCCAGCATCAGTCTTTTCCAATGAGTCAACTCTTCACATGAGGTGGCCAAAGTATTGGAGTTTCAGCTTTAGCATCAGTCCTTCCAAAGAAATCCCAGGGCTGATCTCATTTAGAATGGACTGGTTGGATCTCCTTGCAGTCCAAGGGACTCTCAAGAGTCTTCTCCAACACCACAGTTCAAAAGCATCAGTTCTTTGGTACTCAGCTTTCTTCACAGTCCAACTCTCACATCCATACATGACTACTGGAAAAACCATAGCCTTGACTAGATGGACCTTTGTTGGCAAAGTAATGTCTCTGCTTTTCAATATGCTATCTAGGTTGGTCATAACTTTTCTTCCAAGGAGTAAGCGTCTTTTAATTTCATGGCTGCAGTCACCACCTGCAGTGATTTTGGAGCCCCCCAAAATAAAGTCTGTCACTGTTTCCACTGTTTCCCCAGCTATTTCCCATGAAGTGATGGGACCAGACGCCACAATCTTCATTTTCTGAATGTTGAGCTTTAAGCCAACTTTTTGACTCTCCTCTTTCACTTTCATCAAGAGGCTTTTTAGTTCCTCTTCACTTTCTGCCATAAGGGCGGTGTCATCTGCATATGTGAGGTGATTGATATTTCTCCTGGCAATCTTGATTCCAGCTTGTGCTTCTTCCAGCCCAGCGTTTCTCATGATGTACTCTGCATATAAGTTAAATAAGCAGGGTGACAATATACAGCCTTGATGAACTCCTTTTCCTATTTGGAACCAGTCTGTTGTTCCATGTCCAGTTCTAACTGTTGCTTCCTGAGCTGCATACAGATTTCTCAGGAGGCAGGTGAGGTGGTCTGATATTCCCATCTCCTGAAGAATTTTCCACAGTTTCTTGTGATCCACACAGTCAAAGTCTTTGGCATAGTCAATAAAGCAGAAATAGATGTTTTTCTGGAACTCTCTTGCTTTTTCGATGATCTAGCAGATGTTGGCAATTTGATCTCTGGTTCCTCTGCCTTTTCTAAAGCCAGCTTGAACATCTGGAATTTCACAGTTCACGTATTGCTGAAACCTTAAGAAATGCTAAAATTTCCAGCCCTTTGAGGCGTAACTCTTAGAAACATTTACTTAAAAGGGCAAGAAATTCTTAAAAGGGAAAGAAATTTCTAATGAATTAATGGATCCAGGACTTCCTCGTCAGTGTCTGCTCATTTAAAAAGAGAAGTCGTCTTGCAAAAGAAAGGAAAAAGGATCAATTGTCATACTGACTCAGCCTCAACTGGATCCAGACAGCACGGAGCAGGAAATGCAGGAGGCTGAGTACCATGTTACTCATGCCAGCAGGCTGCAGTCAGCAAACGGAGTGGGAGACAGGGGTGAGGGGGGTGGGGGGCAGAGTGAGGAGATGCAACATGAAAAATGAGCATGTTTCCTCGAAAACAAAAAGTTGCTTTTAAAAGCACAGAGAGAGAGAGAGCAGGAAAGCCTTAGACGGGTTCTAGGATAGCTCATCGTCCGATGGTTATGGTGTGATCCATGCCATACTCGAAGCCCATTAGAGCATGCGTGGCTTCTGCTCTCCTGCTGTGTTTGGTTGCTTGCTTGTTTTGCCACACCATGTGGTTTGTGGGATCTTAGATCCCAAAGCAGGGGTCAAAACCACACCCACAACAGTGAAAGCCCAAGTCTTAGCCACTGAACCTCCAGGGAATTCCCATAGCACGTGTTTTTAAAGAAGGAACAGAGAGGCAGTCACTCACAAAGAGAGCAACACTCATGTCTTTAGGGACTGGAAAAATCTTAGCTATTACAGTGATATATGGTCTCTAAAGGCCTGCAGTATATAAAGAAATATACAATTCATCTGTGGTATTCAAATTTCGTGGAGCGAGATGGGAAGCGTTGTGATTGGTGGGGGGAGGTCTTAAACAAGAGGGCCATGATAAAAAAAAAAAAGGTTTGAAAACACACTAATTGTGAAGTATACCTATGTGAGGCAACAGGAAATAATGACAATGCAGTGAGTATCTGATGAAGTATTAATTGATATTAAGTGATAATGGTATTGTGTTTACATTTTTAGAATCCTTATCTTTCAGAGAGAACAGCTGACAGAGTGACCGATAAAAAGAGAATAGGAGAGACAAAGACAGAGGTCAGGCACCCGGGATAACGGGAAAGAGTCTCATTGGTGTTTCTCAGAGCAGAACAACGTCTTTGTTGTATTTGGGGACCCGCCAAGTAGTGGGCCATGGATCAAAGTCAGTCCATAGTATGTTTTATTTGACTCTAGCAGTGTTTTAAAATTATTTGAGCCAACATTTTCAAATAAGGGATTTCACTTCCCGTTTCCAGCTTCTTTTGAGGAACCAGACTCTGGTATTTGGACCTGAGCCCTTAAACAGAGCCTCTGTTCTTCTGGAAAAGCCACCGCAGATCATACTGGAAATACCCATGCTCACAGTCTCTTCCCTTCCTGTCTTTCCCTTCCCTGCCTGCCCTCAGTGTATGGAAATCATATCAGGAGCAATGGCCACTGACCCCTGTTCATCAAAGGCAGGCCAGGCGGAATTTGGTCTCAATCAAAGCAGGAGGTAGGTGCTAGATCATCTTTATTTTACAGATGATGACAAAGGCTCAGAGAGGTTCAGCAACTCACTCAAGGACACACAGCTGTATAAAACTTCTCCTCTGATTCCAAAGCCTGTGCTCTCATTTGTCATCCCAGCTGCTGCCTCTTTCAGGTCACACAACACACCAGCTCAGTCTCCCAGACCCTTGGGCAGTCCTGCTCTGAGGTGGGAAGGCGGGGGTCACTCCAGCTCCCCCAAGGACCTGACCCCAGCCTAGTTGGCTCCCGGGCACGAGTGCACCTACCGTATTTGACACCCAGAGTGGATCAGTTTTCGCATTTTTTCCCTCTCTATGAGGGACGTATTCCGTTATAATAATCTGAAATAAAATAATATTGTAAGTGAAATTTGTGGAGCCCTATTCTGAGGTCATCAGGAAGGCAATGGCACCCCACTCCAGTACTCTTGCCTGGAAAATCCCATGGGTGGATAAGCCTGGTGGGCTGCAGTCCATGGGGTCGCTAGGAGTCAGACATGACTGAGGCTACTTAGCAGCAGCAGCAGCATTCTGAGGTCGTAGGGCAATGTTTCCAGAATAAGCCCAGCTCCATAGCATCCGTTGCCATGAGCCATTTTGTTTGACACGAACCATCCTGTCCCTAACCAGCCAGCTCCCATCCCCGCATAAGGCAAGGTGGGCACCAAGAGACCTCTGACCAGTGACTTAACGCCACCCTTCCCCATAGGAGTTTTCTTTGTCTTGAGACTATGAAGACTGGCGGCCAGCCCATGAAAGGGGCCAGCCCTCCCTGGGCTGTCAGGAAGTCGGCCTGCTGTCTCTGCAGTGCGCCCTCACTACCCTTTGTGCTCAATAAATTCTTTCTCTTCTAAAATACTCTGCGTCTGGAAATTCTTTTCCAGCCTGAGCTTGGACTGCCTCAACATAATTGACATATTTCATGTATAAGCTGAAATTTGCACTATCAAAAGAAAATATTACACCTCACAGTTGGTATTTCATTCCACTGTTTTAAATTTTAAACATAAATATAAGCTCTAAGTAGCCACTTGGAATGAAGAAATTGAAGAAACTCAAGTTCAGTTTCTTAGTCTTTGGGGTTACTGTGCTTTTACTTATTTCAAATCTAATGCCCAAAAATGGATACACAGCAACATTAACCCCTCCCGAAGTGAACTTGACCAATTCCAAATCGTTATGAACTTATTTTCCAAACAAGAGCTTAAAGCTGAGCCTGAGTGTATGGGGAGTTCTCAGAATTAATTTGCATGTAGAATGATACATTTTTAAAGAATATATAATAAAAATGTGCTAATAGGAAGCCGACATGTATTATTAAAACTCTTAACAAGGACAAAGCCAAGTACCTAGAACTTACATCAACAAATGTATTTTTAGGGAATAATATTTTACCACTAACTCTGTCTAGTCAAGGCTATGGTTTTTCCAGTGGTCATGTATGGATGTGAGAGTTGGACTGTGAAGAAAGCTGAGTGCCGAAGAATTGATGCTTTTGAACTGTGGTGTTGGAGAAGACTCTTGAGAGTCCCTTGGACTGCAAGGAGACCCAACCAGTCCATTCTGAAGGAGATCAGTCCTGGGTGTTCTTTGGAAGGAATGATGCTAAAGCTGAAACTCCAGTACTTTGGCCACCTCATGCGAAGAGTTGACTCATGGGAAAAGACTCTGATGCTGGGAGGGATTGGGAGCAGGAGGAAAAGGGGACGACAGAAGATGAGATGGCTGGGTGACATCACTGACTCGATGGACATGAGTCTGAGTGAACTTTGGAAGATGGTGATGGACAGGGAGGCCTGGCGTGCTGCGATTCATGGGATCGCAAAGAGTCGGACACGACTGAGCGACTGAACTGAACTGAAGTAAACATTATTTAGAATGACAGCCATAAGGTGATAATAAGGTCATTGTCCAATTCTCAGACAATGTACTCCTTATCGCCTGCCTGGTCACCCTGTGTGCTCAGCCCCTCCAGGATACCCTCTCCTGAGTCCAGGAGGGACCCGGGGGGCTGCCCCCTGAAGTAACAGAATGGGGGCAGAAATCTGTTGTCAAATTTGGTACCTCAAGTGAAAGTTCTTTATAAACCAGGCAGTGTACAAAACTCATCAGTATTCTCAGCTTGTGCTTCTGAAAGGCACAAGCATTTCAGAAGACTCTAGCATAGTTTGAAGGGGCATAGCTGCTGTTTACTGGGCGCTGGGCTCTAAACTCGGGGGACTCCCCCAACCTCTTCCTCGAGTTTGAGAATTTGTCAGAACAACTCTTGTGCCCATGTGCTCAGTCATGTCTGACTCTTTGTGACCCCATGCACAATAGCCCGCCAGACTCTGTCCATGGGATTTCCCAGGCAAGAATACTGGAGTGGGTTGCCATTTCCTCCTTTGGGGAATCTTCCTGGCCCAGGAATCGAACCCCCCTCTCTTAACCTCACGTATTGGCAGGCGGATTCTTTACCACTAGCACCACCTGAGAGGCTTATAGACTTCAGGAAAGTGCTTTACTGACTAGTTCCAGCTCACCTGAAAAAGATACACCTCAGGATCAGACAGATGGACAAGGTCCATGGAAAAAGGGCTGAGGGAGGGGCCGGGGGCTTCTGCGGTCTGTCTGGACACTCTACCCTCCAAGCTCCTCGATGTGTTCACCCACTCAGAACTCTGCTGTTCAGGGGATTTTATGGAGGTCTCATTGCACAGGCATTAAATTATTGGCCATTAGTAATTAACTCAGTCTTCAGCCCGTCAGCCTTCCCCAGAGGTTAAGGGAGAAGCTGAATGTTCAAACCCTTTAAATCGCGTTCTGGTCTTTTAGCAACCAGCCTCTTCCTGAAGCTATTTAGGCACCCCAAGACAGCAGTCATTACATATAAAAGACAACCTTGTTAATGAAATAGAGTTGATTTGCAACATTATGTTAGTTTCAGATGTACAGTATGATGACTAGGGTTTTGCTTTTTTTTTTTTTTTACACATTATATTCCATTACAGATTATTACAAGGTAAACTCTGGGAGTTGGTGATGGACAGGGAGGCCTGGCGTGCTGCAGTCCATGGGGTCGCAAAGAGTGGGACACGACTGAGCGACTGAACTGAACTGAACTGTAGAGCACGGGTATAATTCCCTGTGCCATACAGTAAATCCTTGTTGCTTATCTTTTTTTATGTATTGTCGAGACCAGCTCGACAAGCAGGGTTTCTGAAAGTGCGATACGGCAAGAGAATGAGAAACGAGACACAAGAATTCAGAAAAAAGCGAGGATCAGGGGACCAACACCGCCCAAGGTGAAGGTGCCGAGCCTGAATCCAAGCCAGCTTTATTATACTTTCAGCCGTGAATGAAAGAATATGCGGGGAGTTAAACTGTAACTCACGTGGCCTTCAGGGCCAAAGAACAAAATGATCAATAACCATTGAGTAATTAGGAAACAGTAATCAATAACAAATCGGTAACGAAGACTAATATTCTTATCTATAGATTTTCCACCAGATACGTAAAACCTGTGACTCTGAGACGCCAGTTGAGAAACAGTCTGGGCTTGGAACCGACCCCAGGATCATATCTTGTTTTCAAAGTTATGAACTGTTTCCTCTGGACTTGTTCCAAGAGTCTCATGCCTTATAGCATCCAGTTTATCAATAAACTTATTGATAAAGTTTAACATTTATCAATTATAAATAATTGATTATAAACTTCTTTTGCGGCCCTTGCCGGGGTCTGCCTTTCTTTTATTCTCCGTCTCCTACAATGTATAGTGGTTTGTATCTGATAACCCCATACTCCTGATTTGTCTCTCCCCCACTTCACTGTCCCCTTTGGTGACTGTAAGTTTGTTTTCTCTGTTTTTGTATATATACTCATCTGTATTATTAAAAACATTTTTGCCACTCCAAAATGTTCCAAGGGTTCTGTGGTGGGAACCAGGGACAAAGTGCAAATATATAGTTGTCACAATCGGCCACCTGGCATATACCATCCCATTTAATATCTTCCTCATGATAATTCTGGCAGGTGGATACCGCCATCTCCATTTTGATGATTAGGAAACGGAGGCTCAGAGATGTTAGTAAACTGGCCCAAGGCATCACAGCCAAGCCAGGATGCCAATCCAAGCCCTGGGCATTTCCAAGCCTTCTGGATCCAAAGAAAGGAGGGCTTTACCCCACTTGGCGTGGGGCGAAAAGGAGACAGATCCTGTCTGCGCATTGCCCTGAAGCCAGGGACGTGAGAATCCAGTCCCACTGACGGAGTGGGGCCTGTTGACCATCAGGGAGAAGTCACCGGGAAACTTGAGCAACAAGGAGGGAAGATGGGTGTGCTTGCCTGTTCTTGCTTATTTAAGAGACGTGTTGGCAGCTGAGTGAAAGAGGGATCAAAGCGACCTTGTGCTTTGGGGCATGCAGCCAGACCTCTGCCAGACCAAGTTAGAATGTGCCTTGGGAGTCCAGCTGGCAAACTACGAGGCAGATAGACCAAGTAATCAGCCCTGGGGAGACAGAGCGACAGGGGGCACATGTGCACCCCTATTTCAGGCTTTGAAAGCTAAAGCCGAGAGAGGCAAAAATGACTTGACCAAGGTCATGTAGGCCCCAAGTACCTGAGTCAGGCGCTGAACCCCCGTCCACGTGACTGCATGGTCAGTGATGTGTCCACAGCCTGGGGCTGACCCAGAAGGAAAGGAGGGCTCCGGGGTCCAGATTTCTTCCTCGGAAGCCACAGACTCTTATCTCTCACAGCAAGAAGTTCCCACAGCAGTGATGGCTCTGCAGCCGCTGCCTACGACTTTTTCTATTCTGAGTGCAGGGTATGCAATTAGCATAAATCTGAATACATTTCTCATTTTTAACAGGAAATAGAAATACATGAGGAAAGAGATTTAAAAGCTCATGTTAACTAGTGAAGCTTTGTGTCATCCCTCTTGAGATTCTACCTTACTTTCCTCCTTCTGCCTAAGGAGCCCATTCTCAACAGTTACCCTGTAACAGACTCCTCTTTATGCTCAAGGCCCAGCTGAAAGGTCCTGTCTGTGGTAGAGTTTTTTGGAGCCTCCAGGGCAGAGTTGATGGCTTTTCTCCTCACACCTCGCTGGACTGTGATAGCCTCCTCACACCCTATCTCTCTGTCTTCACTACCTGAGGTTGCCTCAAGTCCATGTACCTCAGGGGATTGGCTTGACTGAAAAGCTCTAGAAAGTTCTCTTAGTGCTGCAGGTGCCTTGACGCTCTGTCTGCAATGCCCAGCTTCAAACAGAGGAACCCCACACCCCAAAAGCTGTCAGGCTGACTTCAGACCTGTTTGCACAACTTCCCTCTGACTTTGTGGCGTGCTCTGAGAGTCTGTCAAGCTCAAAGCTGCTCTCTACCAAAGCAGCAAGGACACAGTTCTGTCTCAACACCAGGCCAGTGGTTAGCTCTAAAGGGCCTGCCACAGAGTCCCCAGTTACCCTGAATATGCCCCGAATATAACTCAGATTGGCAGATCCCTGGAGATCCCTGGGCCTCCGGGGATCTGAGCTGGGCCTACTCTTGGATATTTAAATAAAAATAGCCCACACCCCACATCTTAGATAGCTACATTTCTTCTAGGCAGCCTTTGCTCTTATCTCTGGTTTCCTCTGCATTCTCACCCTCCACGCTGTCTTTGCCTCCCTGCACCACCCCATGCTGGCTGGACTCAGGCCTGATTGCTTCACTGCCCCCAAATTACCACAAACACAAGGTTCTGTGTGTAACAGATTTCCACT
Source organism: Bos indicus (assembly GCF_029378745.1). Classification (NCBI taxonomy): domain Eukaryota; kingdom Metazoa; phylum Chordata; class Mammalia; order Artiodactyla; family Bovidae; genus Bos; species Bos indicus. The sequence goes on along the minus strand of NC_091769.1, from coordinate 5,603,289 downwards.
CAAAGTTTAGGAGGCGGGAAGGTTGGTTATTGCACCTCACTCGGTGCAGGTCACAGCTTTAACTTGAATATCATCTTCAAACCCCACCAAGAGGAGTCCTTCACTGGCCACTTGGAGCCTTTGAAACCAGGTGCTTGCTTCTTGATATTTTCCAGGTCTTTTCCTTCCAAGGCAGCCCCTCAGGCCCTCATTTTCCATTTTAAATCTCCCCTCAACTAGGAGACTTCAGCTCTCTACTCCCTACTCTGTTAGAGGCTCGGGGAACACTCACAGGCCATCCAAGGGCCCTCCACACCTGGTGACCGTCCTTGAGCTGCATGGAGAGTCTGCAAGGCATTGATTTAACCTTTCCCCTTCCTGTGACCAAATTCCAGGTCAGGGGTCTTATCTAGGAACAAAGGAAATCCCAGGGCTTATATGTTGCTATTTTTCTTTCCGGTTCATCTCACCAGTCCCATTTTTTCCCAGGATCCAGGATGGATGATGAAAGAGAGAAGAAATGAATGGATGGATGATGACACAGCACACAAATCAAGAGGAGGGCAGGAGGGAGCATGGGGGCACTTTGGAGTTGGCTGTGAAAGTACTGATAACCACACATTCCTGGAAGGGTCCAGTCCTGTGGAAAAGCACCTGTCTCTCTGATATGGATCAGATCATCTAAATGGTCATTGTGGTCAATGGTATTTGCTCCTGTCCTGCACCGCATGAACGGAACATACATCCTTAACCCATGGACTTGGACTTGGCCGTGTGACTTGCTTTGACCAATGGAACCTGAGTGGAGTGGACAGTGTGGCCATCCTAAGCCGAGAATTTAAGATGCATTGCCTGTTTGTGTCCTTGCTTTCTCACTTTCAGTGTTGGCTGTGAGAAGAACTTATTCTGGGAAGACCTAGAATTGGAAACACATGGGGGAGATTTGAATCCAAACCCAGCTGAGTCACAGCTGACCTAAAGATCAGAGAGTGAAATATAACCATTAATTGGTTGCAAGCCACTGAGTGTGGGGGGAGGTTGTTTGTCCCCAGTACACACTAACATGGACATCTAGTTCAACCTCTGCCCCAGTGCCTGGTTCTACCAACTGGAAAACAAGCCTCAGTTTACACACCTCCAGTGGTGGGGAGCTCACTACCTTACAAGGCTGCTTAAACCCATCTCTCGATAGTTAGATCCCAATCATTTCCTCCACTTGAGTTCACCTGTTAGTCCTAGCTCCTTCTGTTCTTCCTTCCTGGCCTCACAAAGCAAGACCACGCCGGTATAGCGGAGACTGTGTGGCAGAGACTGAAGCAGTGTGGTGTTGCAGCCCCACCCCCTACCTCCTTAGACCTCCCACTGTTCCTACACAACATGGTCCCCTGCACCTTCCCCTCTCCATCTGCTTGCCTCGCCTACTGTCCTCCACAAATGCAGTCTGGGACTGACAACTGCACGGTAGCCAGTTGGCCAGGCCCTCATTTCTATTGGTCTAGACAATTCCTTCCTGGGAGCTACCTGGTTAGAAGCAGACTCAAGCTGGACAGAGCCAGGGACAAATCCCAGACCTGCTGTGTCACCTTGAACACGCCACTTCATTCTTGGAACCTCAATTTTCTCATCTGTATAATGAGGACAAAACATGCCTCTACCTTATAAAAGCAGTAATATGCACCATACACACTTAGCCCAGTGCACAGAAAGCGCTCAGTCAGGTCGGTAGGTGCCCAACATGCTACTGGAGATCAGTGGAGAAATAACTCCAGAAAGAATGAAGGGATGGGACCAAAGCAAAAACAGTACCCAGTTGTGGACGTGACTGGTGATGGAAGTAAAGCCTGAAGCTGTAAAGAGCAATATTGCATAGGAACCTGGAATGTTAGGTCCATGAATCAAGGCAAATTGGAAGTGGTCAAACAGCAGATGGCAAGCATGAGCATCAACATTCTAGGAACCAGCAAACTAAAATGGGCTGGAATGGGTGAATTTAACTCAGATGACCCTTATATCTACTACTGTGGGCAAGAATCCCTTAGAAGAAATGGAGTAGCCATCATAGTCAACAAAAGAGTCCAAAATGCAGTACTTGGATGTGATCTCAAAAACGACAGAATGATCTCTGTTCATTTCCAAGGCAAACCATTCATTATCACAGTAATCCAAGTCTATGCACCGACCAGTAATGCTGAAGAAGCTGAGGTTGAATGGTTCTATGAAGACCTACAAAAGCTTCTAGAACCAACACCCGAAAAAGATGTCTTTTTCATTATAGGGGACTGGAATGCAAAAGTAGGAAGTCAAGAAATACCTAGAGTAAAAGGAAAATTTGGCCTTGGAGTATAGAATGAAGCAGGGCAAAGGCTTATAGAGTTTTGCCAAGACAATGCACTGGTCATAGTGCAAACATCATCTTCCAAAAACACAAGAGAAAACTCTACATGTAGACATCACCAAATGGCCAACACTGAAATCAGATTGATTATATTCTTTGCAGTCAAAGATGAAGAAGCTCTATGCAATCAGCAAAAACAAGACTGGGAGCTGACTGTGGCTCAGATCATGAACCCCTTATTGCCAAATTCAGACTTAAATTGAAGAAAGTAGGGAAAACCACTAGACCATTCAGGTATGACCTAAATCAAATCCCTTATGATTATACAGTGGAAGTGAGAAATAGATTCAAGGGATTAGATCTGATAGATACATTGCCTGAAGAACTATGGATTGAGGTTCATGATATTGTACAGGAGGCAGTGATCAAGACCATCCCCAAGAAAAAGAAATGCAAAAAGGCAAAATGGTTGTCTGAGGAGGGCTTACAAATAGCTGTGGAAAGAAGAGAAGCAAAAGGCAAAGGAGAAAAGGAAAGATATACCCATTTGAATGCAGAGTTCCAAAGAATAGCAAGGAGAGATAAGAAAGCCTTCCTCAGTGATCAGTCCAAAGCAATAAAGCAAAACAATAGAATGGGAAAGACTAGAGCTCTCTTCAAGAAAATTAGAGATACCAAAGGAACATCTCATGCAAAGATGGGCACAATAAAGGACAGAAATGGTAGGGACCTAACAGAAGCAGAAGATATTAAGAAAAGGTGGCAAGAATACACAGAAGAACTGTACAAAAAGTATCTTCATGACCCAGATAATCATGATGATGTGATCACTTACCTAGAGTCAGACATCCTGGAATGTGAAGTCAAGTGAAGCATCACTGTGAACAAAGCTAGTGGAAGTGATGGAATTTCAGTTGAATTATGTCATATCCTCAAAGATGATGCTGTGAAAGTGCTGCACTCAATATGCCAGCAAATTTGGAAACTCAACAGTGGCCACAGGACTGGAAAAGGTCAGTTTTCATTCCAATCCCAAAGAAAGGCAATGCCAAAGAATGCTCAAACTACCACACAATTGCACTCATCTTACACTCTACCAAAGCAATACTCAAAATTCTCCAAGCCAGGCTTCAACAATATGTGAACCATGAACTTCCAGATGTTCAAGCTGGATTTAGAAAAGACAGAGGAACCAGAGATCAAATTGCCAACATCTGCTGGATCACCAAAAAAGCAAGAGAGTTCCAGAAAAACATCTATTTCTGCTTTATTGACTATGCCAAAGCTTTTGACTGTATGGATCACAACAATTTGTGGAAAATACTTCAAGAAATGGCAATACCAGACCACCGCACCTGCCTCCTGAGAAATCTGTATGCAAGTCAAGAAGCAATAGTTAGAACTGGACATGGAACAACAGACTGGTTCCAAATGGGTAAAGGAGTATGTCAAGGCTGTATATTGTCACCCTGCTTATTTAACTTATATGCAGAGTACATCATGAGAAACCCTGGGCTGGATGAAACACAAGCTGGAATCAAGATTGCCAGGAGAAATATCAATAACCTCAGATATGCAGATGACACCACCCTCATGGCAGAAAGTGAAGAGGAACTAAAAAGCCTCTTTATGAAAGTGAAAGAGGAGAGTCAAAAAGTTGGCTTAAAGCTCAACATTCAGAAAACGAAGATTGTGGCATCTGGTCCCATCACTTCATGGGAAATAGATGGGGAAACAGTGGAAACAGTGGCAGACTTTATTTTGGGGGGCTCCAAAATCACTGCAGATAGTGACTGCAGCCATGAAATTAAAAGACACTTACTCCTTGGAAGGAAAGTTATGACCAACCTAGACAGCATATTGAAAAGCAGAGACATTACTTTGCCAACAAAGGTCCGTCTAGTCAAGGCTATGGTTATTCCAGTGGTCATGTATGGATGTGAGAGTTGGACTGTGAAGAAAGCTGAGCGCCAAAGAATTGATGCTTATAAACTGTGGTGTTGGAGAAGACTCTTGAGAGTCCCTTGGACTGCAAGGAGACCCAACCAGTCCCTCCTAAAGGAGATCAGTCCTGGGTGTTCATTGGAAGGACTGATGCTGAAGCTGAAACTCCAACACTTTGGCCACCTGATGCAAAGAACTGACTCATTGGAAAAAACCCTGATGCTGGGAAAGATTGAAGGCGGGAGGAGAAGGGGACGACAGAGGATAAAATGGTTGGATGGTATCACTGACTTAAAGAACATGAATTTGATTAAACTCCGGGAGTTGGTGATGGACAGGGAGGCCTGGCATGCTGCAGTCCACAGGGTCACAAAGAGCCTGACATGACTGTGGGACTGAACTGAACTGAACACTCTTTTGCAGAGATGTTTAACTTTGCATGAGCCAAGTGCTACCTCTCACCTTCCTCACCACATCCTGAGGGAGGAAGCAGAGGCAAAAGAATGAAAGAGCCTTTGGGGTCATGCAAACCGGTCTTGGATCCCACCCCTGTCTCTCACTGGTGTGCAACCGTGGGTCAACAAATTCACCTTCCATCTTGCATCTTTGGGATGTGAAAGGATTTTTTTAACAACTTTATTGGCATATAATTCACATACCATAGAATTTGCCCTTAAGGTATACCATTCAATAGCTTCCAGGGTATTCACAGAGCTTCATATCCATGACCACAATCAATTTTAGAACATCTTACATCAAAAAGAAACCCCACCCTCCTTAGCCATCAAGACCAATCCACCTGGATCTCCTGGCTACTACTAAGCTACTTAATGTCTCTGTAGGTTTGCGTGTTCACAGAAATGAATCCTGCCTTTTATGACTGGTTCATTTCCTTATATTAATGCTTTCAGGGTGCATCCCTGTCATATGGAGAATTTTTTTTTCAGTCAATCTGGACTTTTTCACATGCCACTTTCACTTCTAGAAATCAATAGTAACCCTATCAGCCCCCATGGATACTAAAGGCCATTATCTTCCATCCTTTCCCATTCAGTCCTTGTAGCAAACCTATGACAGGGCTTGGGATATCTTGCTGATGGGAAAAAGAGGCTCCTTAAGTGAGGATGCAAGGAATTCCTAGGAAGGATGCTCCCTGCTTGCCTACTTTGTAGTACTCTGACCGCAGCAGGCAGCATCTCCAGAGTCCCCAGATGATGCTCCAGCAGACTCATCTACAAAACCTCCCAGGCCCCGGACTCTGGGCTCTGGACCTCTGGCCCAGGGTTCCAAACCACACTGAGACATTATATGCTAACGTCTTTTACTGGGCTTTTATTGGTATTTTTAAATAGCCCAAGACTATAAAAAACCGGGGAAAGTTCAAAGGCATTGGATTTGGAATGATTTCTTGGGTTATGACACGAAAGGAACACACAACAAATGTCAAAATAGTTATATTGGACTATATCAAAATTTAAAACTGCACAGAGTGAAAAGACAGCATAATAGGAGAAAACTGTTACACATCTTGTATTGGCTAAGGGCTTAATATCAGAATACATGGAGAATTAATAGAACTCCACAACAACAACAAAACCAGCCCAGTTTAAAAAATGGGCAATGCGGGAGATCCCTGTAGAAGGGAAAGGCTACCCACTCCTCCCCAACTGGGAACCCATTTGGGTCTTCTTGGAATTTGCAGGAGTGTGGCCTTCGGGAAATTTGGAAGACTCTGGGCTCTTTTCATTCGTTCATTTATTCATTCACGTACTTCTTTTTATTTTATTTTATTTTTAAACTTTACATAATTGTATTAGTTTTGCCAAATATCAAAATGAATCCGCCACAGGTATACATGTGTTCCCCATCCTGAACCCTCCTCCCTCCTCCCTCCCCATACCATCCCTCTGGGTCGTCCCAGTGCACTAGCCCCAAGCATCCAGTATCGTGCATCAAACCTGGACTGGCTTCTGCTTTTAATTGTGGTTAAGATACACGTAGCATAAAATTGAACATCTTACCGTTTTAAACTGTACAGTTCGGCAGTATTAAGCACATTCACACGGTAGTGAAAAACAAACTTTGTACCCAGTCAACAACAACTCCCCATTTCTCCCTTTTCCAGCCCCTGGAAACCATCATTCTATTTTCTGTCTTAGGAATCTTACTGCTGCTGCTGCTGCTATGTCACTTCAGTCGTGTCCAACTCTGTGTGACCCCAGAGACGGCAGCCCACCAGGCTCCCCCGTCCCTGGGATTCTCCAGGCAAGAACACTGGAGTGGGTTGCCATTTCCTTCTCCAATGAAGGAAAGTGAAAAGTGAAAGTGAAGTCACTCAGTCGTGTCTGACTCCTAGCGACCCCATGGACTGCAGCCTACCCGGCTCCTCCGTCCACAGGATTTTCTAGGCAAAAGTACTGGAGAGGGGTGCCATTGACTACTCTTCCTCATTTAAGTGGAATCATACAGTATTTGTCTTTTTGTAACTGACTTATTCGGAGAAGGCAATGGCAACCCACTCCAGTACTCTTGCCTGGAAAATCCCATGGACGGAGGGGCCTGGTGGGCTGCAGTCCATGGAGTCACTAGGAGTCGGACACAACTGAGCGACTTCACTTTATTTTTTCACTTTCATGCATTGGAGAAGGAAATGGCAACCCACTCCAGTGTTCTTGCCTGGAGAATCCCAGGGACGGGGAAGCCTGGTGGGCTGCCGTCTATGGGGTCGCACAGAGTCAGACACAACTGAAGCGATTTAGCAGCAGCAGCAGCAGCAACTGACTTATTTCAATTAGTGTAATGTTTTCAAGGTTCATCCATGTTGTAGCACGTGTCAGAATTTCCTTTCCTTCTAAGGCTTGAATTCCCTTGTATGTATACACCACATTTTGCTTGTCTATCTATCCATCAGTAAACATCTGGGTTTCTTCCACCTTTTGGTTACTGTCAATATTGCTGCTATGATCTTGACTGTATCAATCTTTCTTTGAGGTCCTGCTCTCAGTTCCTGTGGGTACACACTCATAAGTGAATTTTTTTTTGGCCCAGGCCTGGGAAGACGGCACAGAGCTAGGGACAATAAGAGGATCCTCACACCTCCATTAGGACACAAAGCACTCACACTCGTTCATCGGATTCATTTTGCAGAATGCTGCTTAGGTGACAGTTTTACAGATAAGTAAAGAGGCTTGTTCAAGGTCACACAGCTAGTAGGCCAGAGAGTAAGTCCTCAAGCCCCCACTCCTTTTCCAGAAGTCCCCAGACGATGCTCCAGCAGACTCATCTACAAAACCTCCCAGGCCCCGGACTCTGGGCTCTGGACCTCTGGGCCAGGGTTCCAAACCACACTGAGACATTTATATGCTAACATCTTTTACTGGGCTTTTATTGGTATTTTTAAATAGCCCAAGACTATAAAACTCTTAAAACAGGGGAAAGTTCAATGGCATTGGATTTGGAATGATTTATTGGGTTATGACACGAAAGGAACACACAACAAATGTCAAAATAGTTATATTGGACTATATCAAAATTTAAAACTGCACAGAGTGAAAAGACAGCATAATAGGAGAAAACTGTTACACGTCTTGTATTGGCTAAGGGCTTAATATCAGAATACATGGAGAACTAATAGAACTCCACAATAACAACAAAACCAGCCCAGTTTAAAAAATGGGCAAAGGATTTGAACAGATATTCCTTCAAAGACGATAATTTAGAATGAAATCTTGCCATTTGCTACAGTATGAATGCACCTTGAGAATATTGTTCTACATGAAACAAGCCAGACAAAGACAAATATTATATTATTTCTTTTCCAAGCCTGTGCTCTTTCCTCAACCTCTCAGCAACGTGCCCCAGGGCCTGAGTGATGCTACCAGCTCTCTCAAAAAAGCTCTCAATATAATTTCTCCTCCCAGGCCTTCATCCTCCTCTTACGGAAAATGAAAGTTCCAGGGTTAAAATGTCTGCATGTCACTCATTCAGTCCTTCAGCAGGTAGCAGTGACAGCATTCTGGGCTCCGGGTACTTCCCTGGCCCCGTGGATGCAGCAGGAATCAGGTGGATCAGGCCCCTGGCTTCATGGAGCTCACAGACAATGAGCATGTAAACAAATGGGAGACCCCTAGAGTACAAGTGCCCCAAAAGACAAGGCCAAGGGTATTCTGGGGAAGACTGCATTTAAGGGCAGCGAGAGAAAGCAGGGCAGCTTCCCCCGTGTGTGTGTGTGTGCCTGTAGTCACTCGGTCATGTCTGACTCTGTGACCCCATGGACTATAGCCTTGCCAGGCTCCTCTGTCCGTGGGATTCTCCAGGCAAGAATCCTGGAGTGGGTTGCCATTCCCTTCTCCAGGGGAGGGCTTCCCTCACAGCTCAGTTGGTAAAGAATCCGCCTGTAATGCGGGAGACCCTGGTTTGATTCCTGGGTCCAGAAGATCTGCTGGAGAAGGGATAGACTACCCACTCCAGTATTCTGGCCTGGAGAATTCTGTGGACTCTATAGCCCAAGGGGTTGCAAAGAGGAGGACGCGACTGAGCAACTTTCACTTTCACTTTCCCCAGGGGATCTTCCCAACACAGGGATGGAACCTGGGTCTCCTGCATTGCAGGCAGATTCTTTACCACCTGAGCCACCAGGGAAGCCCTTAGTGGCTCAGCGGAAGCCTCCACTGGCTTAGTGGTAAAAATCTGCCTGCAATGCAGGAGACCTGGGTTCCATCCCCGGGTCTGGAAGATCCCCTGAAGACGAAATGGCTACCCACTCCAGTATCCTTGCCTGAGAATAAACAGCAACAACAGAGCAAGCAGGCCTCCTAGAAAAAAAGTGGCATTCCAGTTGAAAATTAGAAACTCAAAAGGAGCCAGCCATTAAAGAGCAGCAGAGAACACTCCAGGCCTAAATAATGCAAAAATGGGGGCATAAGTGTGAGGCTAGAGCTGGGGGGAGGCAGGAGGTAGGCGCCGAGGGCAGGAAGCCAGGGAGCCGGGTTCCGATTCCGTTCCGGTGAGGAGTGTCTTGAGGCAGTGACAAGAAGAAAAGAGCAGCCTGGCCCGGGTGTGCGCTGTGAACTCCAGAGCACTGTGCCCTTGTGAGCTGTGACACCCTCACTCTTCCGGGTCCCCTTTTGTGCCAAGTGAAGGGTCCGTCTCCCAGGTCTGGGTCCATCTTCCAGGAAGGGTCCGTCTTCCTTCAGGTCTGTCCTGATACTCTGGACAAATGGACACACCTAGGAGCTAAGCAGGTGATGGTCGCTCCTCTCATTTCCTTCCCTGTTTACTTTTCCCAGCCCCGACAGGCTCTGGGCCTGGGTTCACCTTTCCCAGGAGCACCCTGTCTGGGCCTCCAGCAGGCGGGCAAGGGTGACCTTCACCGTCTGAGCAGTGCAGCTAGGGCTGAGCACTACTCTGGGCGGGCCCTGAAGGAGACAAGGCTTAGAAGGCAGAGATCAGTGAGGAAGCTCCAGAAAAGGGGGAAAGTCATGCTAAGCAGAACCTGGAGAGCGCCTGGGGAAGCCTCGGCCTGGAGAGAAAAAGCAACTGAATCTAAGGTGGTACAGCAAGTTAACTCCTGTGGGACGTTCTTCCACCACACCCGGTAATCTGAAGGTCCTGGTGCATAGCAATAACAATAATGACAATAATGACTGCAGAATAGCTATTGGTGATAATCATTAAGCTCTCACTCTGTGCCAGACACTGGGTGAAGGTATTTACATGTTCAACTTTTATGCTTTTCGGAGCACCCCTACGAGGTAGGGGCTATTAGATACACAATCTCTAGAGGACAGAGACAAGGAGATTTAGCCACTGGATCGGGCTCAGACTCACACCTGTTGCCTCCAGAACCCCAGTCTTTCCTTTTGCAGAAATATAGTTGATTTATAAAGCTCTGTTAGTTTCCAGTATACAGCAAAGTGATTCAATTATATATATATATATATTCTTTTTCAGATTCTTTTCCATTATAGAGTATTTTAAGATATTGAATGTTAATTCCCTGTGCTATCCAATAGGTCCTGTTGTTTATCTATTCTATCTGTTAATCCCAAGCTCCTAATGTATCCCTTCCCCCTCCTTTTCCTTTGGTAACCATAGTTTGTTTTCTATATCTGTGAGTCTATTTCTATGTTGTATATAAATTCATTTGTATTATTCCTTAAGACTCCACATGTAATTGATACCACATGGTAGTTGTCTTTGTCTGACTCACTTCACTCAGTATGATAATCTCTAGCTCCCGCCATGCTGCTGCCAACGGCAGAGTTTATTCTTCTTTATGGCTAATATTCTATCATACAGTGTATATGTATGTTTGTGTGTATACCACATCTTCTTTATCTATTCGTCTATTGATGGGCACTTAGGTTGCTTCCATATCTTAGCTATTGTAAATAGCACTGCTATGAACATTGGGGTGCATGTATCTTTTCAAATTTGAGTTTTCATTTTTTCCAGAAAATTACCCAGGAATGGGATTGCTGGATCATATGGCAGCTCTACCTGTAGTTTTGTAAGGACTCTCCGTACTGTTCTCCATAGGGGCTGTACCAATTTACATTCCCACCAACAGTATAGGAGCAGGGCCCCACTCTTACCAACTGCGCACCAAGTGAAGGCCCAGAGTGGGGAAACCCCTTGCCCACGGCCACCCCAGCTCACTCACACTCACGCTGTAGTCACTGCCGGCCACCGTCCTCCAAAGGGGCTGTCATATGCCTTTTTATAGATGGCACCAAAAACGCCGGCTGAACTGAAACTGATTGTGGTAACAAATTTTGCCTAACTGTTGCAGATTCATTCAGCACATACGGGGGAAGAGAAAGAAGTTTCAGGAAGGAGGCAGATGGAACAAGCCCAGCTAGTGGTCGTAGTAAAAAGCACATGGGTTTTCTGAGAAGTCACAGACTGCTCATCTGTGGGATCTTCAGCAAGTCGTTTAGACACACTCAGCATCAGTTTCCTTATCTAGAAAAATTAGGATACAATTCACAGCCTCACAGAGCACGGACTAACTCAACTGATGGACATAGAGTAAGATGTGGCCGATTTTTCCTGCAAAGGACCAGGTAATAAATGTTCTCAGCTTTGTGGGCCATAGAGTCTCTGTCACAGCTTCTTAATTGCTTTTGTAGTGCAAAAGTAGTCATGGACAACACATACTCACAAAGACAGGCAGCAAGCTGATTGGCACACAGGCCATGGTTTGCTGATACAAAGTGCCTAGCCAAGACAGGGCACACACAGATCTGGGTATGACTTTCATGGGCCCCAGCAACTTGTGCCTTTGCGGATCTCTTCCACCATAATAAAATTTTGTGAGACCTGGAAATTTTATTTTTAATGTGAATTTTTTTTCCCTTATGACTTTAAAATAAGCTATTTTCATAGGATAGGATACCAAAATTATTATTGTGGGCCCTAGGCACTGTGCTTATGTGCCTAATGGAGGAGTCAGCAGTTGGCAGGCAGCAGGCACTTAGTAACTGGGACCTCCCCTCCCACCCTCTTTTCTTTGCTGGATGGGACTGTATCTTTGTTGTCTAGAAGTGCACAAGAAAATATCAGAGACTGGGTGGCTTAAATCACACAAATTTATTTTCTCCTGGTTCTGGAGGCTGGACATCCGAGATCAAGGAGTCAGCATGGTCAGGTGCTGGTGAGGCTTTTCTTCCTGGCTTACAGACAGCCACCGTCTCACTGTGTGCTCACATGACCTCTTTTTAGCATGAAGGAGAAGGGCTGGGGAGAGAGAGAGAAGAAGCTCTCTGATGTCTCTTCTTATAAGGAAACTAACTTGATCAGATCAGGGCCCCACCCTTATTACCTGGTTTAACCTTAATTAGTTCCTTAGTGGCTGAATCTCCAAATACACCCACACTCTGGGTTAGAGTTTCAACATACAAATGGGAGTGGGGAGACAAATATTTAGTCCTTAACAGCCTGAAATTGGACAAGAAGGAAGGACAGCTTTTATGAGCTCAGGCTTTGCAGTAAGGTCAGCTGGGTGTTAGATCCTGGTGGACACTCCCTGGCATTTATCAGAGAAATCATTTCACTTTTTCTGCCCCCAAGTTCTTCTTCTACAAAATGGGGATAATTTCTCTGTCATTGGGCTGTCATGGGACATGTAGCAAACATTCAACAGAGACTCACACATGGTGAGCACAGAGTCAGTGTTAATGACAGTGAGCCAAGTGCTGACCCATTCATCAGGCACAGCACATGGGGCCCACAATACTTTCAGTGTCTTGTGACAATACTTTAAAATCATAACACACATATACACACACAAACACACACAAATTTCATATTAAAAAAAGGACATTTCTAGGGTCCGCAGAATTATACTATGTTAGAAGGTGAAACGAAAGTCACTCAGTCATGTCCGACTCTTTCGGACCCCGTGGACTGTAGCCCGCCAGGCTCCTCTGTCCATGGGGATTTTCCAGGTCAGAATAGTGGAGTAGGTACCTGTTCCCTTCTCCAGGGGATCTTCCCAACCCAGGGATCGAGCTCAGGTCTCCTGCATTGCAAGCCTATTCGTTATCTGAGCCACCAGGAGGAGACCCATGAAGGCACACGTTCCTAGGGCCCACAAAAGTCATTCACAGTGCCGTGAGTGCCTGGCCCTGGCTAGGCGCTTTGTATCAGAGGTCAGCAAACCATGGTCCGCAGGCCAAGTCGCCTTCTGCCTGTTTTTGTAAATACGTATTGTCTGTGGTTACTTGTGTACTACAGAAGCCGTTGAGAAGCTGTAACAGGGACTGTATGGCTCACAAAGCTGAGAAAACTTATTACCTGGCCCTTTGCAGAAAAAAATGGCCACCTCCCACTTGACATCCATCAGTTGAGTTACTCCATGCCCTGCGATGGTGGTGATGCTGTTTGTAGTGACGGTGAAGGGATGCATATGAACTTAGTGGTGATGATGTTGATACGGCTCATCTTATTAAAAACAAAACAAAACAGAGTGATTGGATGGCCGCAGTGGCTGCAGATTTTCAGCTGAGCATAAATCCTTGCCATCACCAGCGCAAGGAAGACCCACCAAAAGGAGTGGATCCTAGCATCCCTGGGTGGGGACTCAGACACACTGAATCCTTTTTTCTGGGCTCCTCACACAACCTTTCTGTTCAAACTCTTCATCCAGTTGAACTAATACTTGTGGCCCCATTTACACCCTGACACCAGTTCTCTGAGATCAGCTGGATGTCTTGGAACTAGTGTCATGCCCACGGGTCTAAGACCTCTTCTGTAAGACTGCCTCCACTTAAGATGCCAGCCACCAGTCTCAGGAGCCACCCACACTTCTCACTGGCTGACTAAATTTCCAGGTTCCCATGGCTCCCAGAGGCTTGATAATCCTCTAGAATGACTCACAGAATGCACTGAAAGTGCTATACTTATGATTACAGTTTTATTTTAAAGGTACAGATCAGCACCAGCCAAGTGAAGAGACACATCGGATGAGGTCTGAAGAGAAGGATCCAGAGCTTTTTTATCCTCTGTGGAACAGAGACACATCACCCTCCCAGCACACCAATAAATTCACCAATCAAGAAGCTCCACCGTGCCATGGTGTCAGAGTTTCTACTGGGGTTTCATTAGGTAGGCATGACTGAGAAAATCATTGGCCACATAATTGAATGCAGTCTTCAACCCCTCCCCTCCTTCAAAGTCAGGCTGGCCCAATGTTCCAACCCTGATCGCAAAGAGTCAGACGTGACTGAGTGACTGAACTGAACTGAATGATAGATTTATCATGATATTGAATGGTTTGCCTTGGAAACGAACAGAGATCATTCTGTCGAAGAAGCTGAAATTGAACAGTTCTATGAAGACCTACAAGACCTTTTAGAACTAACACCCAAAAAAGATGTCCTTTTCATTATACAGGACTAGAATGCAAAAGTAGGAAATCAAGAAACCCAGAATAACAGGCAAATTTGGCCTTGGAGTATAGAATAAAGCAGGGCAAAGGCTAATAGAGTTTTGCCAAGAGAATGCACTGGTCATAGCAAACACCACCTTCCAACAACATTAGAGAAGACTCTACACATGGACATCACCAGATGGCTAACACTGAAATCAGATTGATTATATTCTTTGCAGCCAGAGATGGAGAAGCTCTATACAGTCAGCAAAAACAAGACCAGGAGCTGACTGTGGCTCAGACCATGAATTCCTTATTGCCAAATTCAGACTTAAATTGAAGAAAGTAGGGAAAACCACTAGACCATTCAGGTATGACCTGATTTTGACCTAAATCAAATCCCTTATGATTATACAGTGGAAGTGAGAAATAGATTTAAGGGACTAGATCTGATAGATAGAGTGCCTGATGAACTATGGACGGAGGTTCATGACATTGTATAGGAGACAGGGATCAAGACCATCCCCAAGAAAAAGAAATGCAAAAAAGTAAAATGGCTGTCTGAGGAGGCCCTACAAATAGCTGTGAAAAGAAGAGAAGTGAAAAGCAAAGGAGAAAAGGAAAGATATACCCATTTGAATGCAGAGTTCCAAAGAATAGCAAGGAGAGATAAGAAAGCCTTCCTCAGTGATCAGTGCAAAGAAATACGGGAAAACAAAGAATGGGAAAACCTAGAGATCTCTTCAAGAAAATTAGAGATACCAAGGGAACATTTCTTGCAAAGATGGGCTCAATAAAGGACAGAAATTGGATGGACCTAACAGAAGCAGAAGATATTAAGAAGAGGTAGCAAGAATACACAGAAGAACTGTACAAAAAGGATCTTCATGACCCAGATAATCACGATGGTGTGATCACTCACCTAGAGCCAGACATCCTGGAATGTGAAGTCAAGTGGGCCTTAGGAAGCATCACTACAAACAAAGCTAGTGGAGGTGATGGAATTCCAGTTGAGCTATTTCAAATCTTGGAAGATGATGCTGTGAAAGTGATGCACTCAATATGCCAGCAAATTTGGAAAACTCAGCAGTGGCCACAGGACTGGAAAAGGTCAGTTTTCATTCCAATCCCAAAGAAAGGCAATGCCAAAGAATGCTCAAACTACCACACAATTGCACTCATCTCACACGCTAGTAAAGTAATGCTCAAAATTCTCCAAGCCAGGCTTCAGCAATACATGAACTGTGAACTTCCAGATGTTGAAGCTGGTTTTAGAAAAGGCAGAGGAACCAGAGATTAAATTGCCAACATCCACTGGATCATCGAAAAAGCAAGAGATCCAGAAAAACATCTATTTCTGCTTTATTGACTATGCCAAAGCCTTTGACTGTGTGGATCACAATAAACTGTGGAAAATTCTGAAAAAGATGGGAATACCAGACCACCTGATCTGCCTCTTGAGAAATCTGTATGCAGGTCAGGAAGCAACAGTTAGAACTGGACATGGAACAACAGACTGGTTCCAAATAGGAAAAGGAGTATGTCAAGGCTGTATATTGTCACCCTGCTTATTTAACTTACATGCAGAGTACATCATTAAAAACACTAGGCTGGAGGAAGCAAAAGCTGGAATCAAGATTGCTGGGAGAAATATCAATAACCTCAGATATGCAGATGACACCACCCTTATGGCAGAAAGTGAAGAACTAAAGAGCCTCTTGATGAAAGTGAAAGAGGAGAGTGAAAAAGTTGGCTTAAAACTCAACATTCAGAAAATGAAGATCATGGCGTCTGGTCCCATCACTTCATGGCAAATAGATGGGGAAACAGTGGAAACAGTGGCAGACTTTATTTTGGGGGGGCTCCAAAATCACTGCAGATGGTGACTGCAGCCATGAAATTAAAAGACACTTACTCCTTGGAAGGAAAGTTAAGACCAATCTAGACAGCGTATTGAAAAGCAGAAACATTACTTTGCCAACAAAGATCCGTCTAGTCAAGGCTATGGTTTTTCCTGTGGTCATGTATGGATGTGAGAGTTGGATTGTGAA
This sequence comes from Bos indicus, assembly GCF_029378745.1. NCBI lineage: Eukaryota > Metazoa > Chordata > Mammalia > Artiodactyla > Bovidae > Bos > Bos indicus. Next base: position 5,587,106 of record NC_091769.1, on the reverse strand, counting down.
GAAGGCTGAGCGCCGAAGAATTGATGCTTTTGAACTGTGGTGTTAGAGAAGACTCTTGAGAGTCCGTTAGACTGCAAGGAGATCAAACCAGTCCATCCTAAAGGAGACCAGTCCTGGGTGTTCATTGGAAGGACTGATGTTGAAGCTGAAACTCCAATACTTTTGGCCACTTGATGCAAAGAGCTGACTCATTTGAAAAGACCCTGATGCTGGGAAAGATTGAAGGTGGGAGGAGAAGGGGACAACAGAGGATGAGATGTTTGGATGGCATCACCAACTCCATGGACATGAGTTTGTGTAAATGCCGGGAGTTGGTGATGACAGGGAAGCCTGGCGTGCTGCAGTCCATGGGGATGCAAAGAGGCAGACATGACTGAGCAACTGAACTGAGCTGAATGATAAGTTTGGTCTTTCAGGTGACCAGTCCCCATCCTGAGGTTATTTAGGGTCTCACTGTGGTCTCTTCATTAGCACAACAAAGACACTATTATCATTCAGGAAATTTTAAAGGTTTTTAGAGATCCATAGCAGGATGAAAACCAGATATATTCTTTGTTATGCCATATCTCCCTCGGGAAGCACCTCCTCCTCTGCCTCTCCAAAGCCTTGATTGAATTCCCAGGCTCTTCACTTACTGTTCTCAGGCGGGGAGACATCTTGCCCGTGACAATGGCGTCTGCAGGGGCTGAGCTCGTCTTTCAACCATGCGTGCTCATCCTGCTCACCTCGAGGTAACCGCAGGCTCTCCCTAAAACTCCTTCTGACCTGGATCCTGAGCTGCACACCTAAACCCCACTTCCTCAGCTGAGGCTGGGATTCCTCACTTGCTTATGTCATTTCCTGGATCTGCTCAGATTCCCTATCTCACCTGACCACTGCCCAAGAGCTCTCTTGTTTAAAGTTAATTTTTATTGGTGTATAGTTGTTTTACAATGCTGTGCTAATTTCTACTATACAGCAAAGTGAATCAGCTATATGTATACATATAACTCTTCTTTTTTGAATTTTTTTTTTCCATTTAGGTTACCACAGAGCATGGAATTGGGTTCCCTGAACTATTAATATATAGTAGGTTCTCTTGCTGTGCTTTCTTAGCTCATCCCAACCTCAGACCCTGAGATTACCTAGCTTTCAAGAGAAGCCTAGAATTCTGGCTTGAAATGAGTCCTAAAAAGACATTAAGTCTAATTGCCAATAGCACATTCCCAATTTTGCCGTTTCCTAGTTGGATGACCTTGTACAAGTCACTTCAAGTTCAGAAGGTTACATTTCCTTTTCTGGAAAAGAGAAAAATAATTCTCTATTAGTCAGGATTTGGCTAGGATTTGCCACAATAACAAGTGCTTCCTCACATAACAAAGATGCTTTCTCACTCACAGCACAGCTTTGTCCCATAACTACATCATATAGAGCACGTGGTCTCCAGGGCCACCAGGGCAGAGGAAGTAGAGTGGATGGAGGAGGTACACTGTTTCTCAGTTGTCCTGGCCCCAAGTGACCCACATCTACTTCGCTCACAAGCTACTGGCCCACAGTTGTCGTGTGGCTCCCACATACCTGCAAGAATTGCTGGAGGATGTCTGTGTGCTATTTGGCAGGTGCCAACAATCTCTCCACAAGCTCTTTGACTCAGTGGGAAGTGGGGGAATTCAAGAAAGCTCCTGTGTGTGAAACTCCAGCCACAGAGCAAGTGATCGCTAATCAGTTTCCTGATTCCACAAAGGGCTCTGTCTGGCTTGGTGAACCCTTTGGTCCTGATAAGACAGGTGGTTCCTGTTTGTGCTGTTTCACCATACAACCTCCTGGCTTACAGGCTGCCAGGATAGGACATGTCCTAGTGATCTGGCCACTGGGGCTATCATTCTGGGCTGAGATAAGCCCTGCAAAGATGACCACCTTATTTCTCCCAGCTCCTCACCCCCACCCTCACCCTGGGATCAGAGATCCTAATTTCCTCAAATCTATGACAGAGACAGAGCTTATCTCAAATATCACTGACTTTTACCTTGGCAATCAAAGATCGAGAACCATCTGACTGAGTGTGGTCACTTCTTAGTTTAGTCTGTGTAGCTGTAACCAAATTGGTTAGTAGAATGGAGTGCGTGACATGGAGTCAAGACAGCATTTGCAATGACAGCAAAAATAGCAGCACACATTTATCGAGCATTTATCATATGCCAGGCTTCTGGCCGAGCGTTTAATGAGACTCATCTCACTGAACTCTCAATATCTCTGTGAGGAAGATCCTATTATCCCCATTTTATAAGTGGAAAGGTCGAAACCTGTCCCTGTGTCACAGCTGGTCTGTGGCAGAGCCAAGATCCATCGGATTCCATGGCCTAAGAGACAGACCACCCAGCTCCATGCCTAGGATCAAACAGGCTTTCCTGCTTACCAGTGGTAAGCACATTTACCAAATACAAAGGATTTCCAGTGCCTAGGGTATATGAGGATTAAATTAATTCATCTTTCAGCAACTGTTTACAAGTGCATGCCAGGTCTAAGGACCTGGCTAGGTTCTGAGGTTGAGGAGATGGGTCAGATGTGGCATTCTTAAAGAGCTCATAGTTCAAGATATTGTTAATTCCCAAAGAACAAGAAAGAGGCCTTGGGAGAATGAGAGGGAGGAACTTGAAAGTTGGAGACAGGAGAAGAAAAGATCAAGAAGGGCTGAGCCCTGATGGATGGGTAGGCATCAGGAAGCTGAGAAAGAAGGGCACTACAGGCAGAAAATGGTGCGTTCAATGGCATAGAGGCATGAAAGGACATTGTCTGGGAACTGCAAAGGGGCTCTGCATTGTTGGAACATAAAATCTAGGATGGGGACAGGGAGATACTGTTAGGAGAGGTGACTAGAGAGGTAGCTGGGGCCACCTTCACTCACCCATTTATTCATGCATTTAAGGGCTGTCCACTGAGCATCAGAGGATTCCAGGTGCTGTGAGAGACACCAGAGATCCAACAGAGACCTTTAAGCAGAGCTTGAAGTGTACAGGAGGGACATACGCAAGACACCAGCAGGTGAGTAAATGAGAGAGTTTCAGAGGGATGCAAGCAAGGCAAGGGTCTTCAATGCCAGGCCAAGGCGGGCCACGAAAGAGTTGTAGGCAGAGGACAAACGAGGTGAGATCTGTATTTTGGAAACTCACTCCATGCTGGAGGGGAGGCTGGTGCACCACCTGGGTGCGCCACCCACGTGGTGGGTGCTCAGATAATGCTAGGGATCTGGCTCTCACTGTTTTGCACTTCTGGATCTGGGGCCTATACCCCTCCCTGCCCAGCTTCTTTGTCCCCAAGGACATCTGTGAGATGCCTCCTAATCACCCCGCTGGCTCTGTGCCCAGCGAGGACTGGATGGAAGGGCCATCTTGATAAGCATCAGAGCTCCAGCTTTGACCCTGGGAGGAGGAGACAGCCTGAGTCCCTTGTGCTCTGCTGCTGAGGATTCAGCCACCTTTCCCCAGGGCCTCATCCATCCCCTGAATGGATGGGGGACAGAGATGTGAAAATCAAGAGCCTTGAGCTCGACCCTTGTCTCCACCTCTGACTTGCTTTGTGTCCCAGGCAGATTGCTTCCCCACTCTGTGTTTCCTTCTTAGCAAAACAGGGACAGTATCCAGCTTCCCACCTCAACAGGCCTGTGATGGGAACAGGAGTAACAAGCCACTTGCTCCTCAAGTAAGCACTTCCTGGGGCTCTCCATGTCAGACAGCAGGGGGGTGGGGGGTAGGGGTGCAGCCCACAGAACCAGAAGAATAAGTCACTCCTTTCACTGGGCGCTGCCCAGGACCCAAGTTCTGCTCTAATAATATTACATGGATTTGCTTCATTTAATGTTCATAGCAACCCCATGAGGTGGGTCCACTCCTCAGCCTCATTTAACAGACTAGGAAAATAAGGCAGAAAGAAGCTGTAAAACTTCTCCTGGGACAGGTCTACAAAAAGCAGCAAACTAGGATATGAACTTGGTCTGAGTCCAGAGCCCAGCCTCCTAGCCACTAGTCCACACTGCCTCACTGCCCACATGGGGCTCACAGCCGAGGTGAGGCCTGAAACGACTCAAAATCAGATGGGGAGTCACATACTGAAAAGCTGTGTGGTATAAAAACAGGAGACAGAGACAGGAGGAGTTGGCGGGAGTGAGACCTGAAGGAGGCAGGTGCCTGGAGAAGTGGATAAGAGCAGGGCAGCCGCAGGGCAAGGCTTTAATTGTAGTGAGGAAGGGGGTGGGGTATGCAGAACTCAGCAGGGCGCTGCAGGCCAGAGGCCTCACAGGGAGTTTGCACTTTCTGCTGAGTGAAGAGAGCTGCTGGAGGGATGTAAGCTGATTCTGTTTTGAAAAGAATCCTGTAGATGGTGGGAAGACATGAGAAGGCCATTCATAGGACCCTGCAGAGACCCCTGTGAGGGAGGTTGGCCTAGACAGGTGTTGGCCCTGGGGATGGGGAGAAGGCAATTTTGGGAGGATATCAGTCAGTTCAGTCGCTCAGTAGTGTCTGACTCTTTGTGACCCCATGGACTGCAGCACACCAGGCTTTCTTGTCCACCACCAACTCCCGGAGCCTGTTCAAAGTCATGTCCATCGAGTCAGTGATGCCATCCAACCATCTCATCTTCTGTTGTCCCCTTCTCCTCCCACCTTCAATCTTTCCCAGCATCAGGGTCTTTTCCAATGAGTCAGTTCTTCACATAAGGTGGCCAGAGTATTGGAGTTTCAGCTTCAGTATCAGTCCTTTCAATGAATATTCAGGACTGATTTCCTTTAGGATGGACTGGTTGGATCTCCTTGCAGTCCAAGGGACTCTCAAGAGTCTTCTCCAACACCACAGTTCAAAAGCATCAATTCTTTGGCGCTCAGCTTTCTTTATGGTCCAACTCTCACATCCATACATGACCACTGGAAAAACCATAGCTTTGACTAGAGAGACCTTTGTTGGCAAAGTAACGTCTCTGCTTTTTAATATGCTATCTAGGTTGTTCATAGTTTTTCTTCCAAGGAGCAAGCACCTTTTAATTTCATGGCTTCAGTCACCATCTGCAGTGATTTTGGAGCCCAAGAAAAGGAAGTGTCTTACTGTTTCCATTGGGAGGATATAGCTAAGCTGAATTAACAGGAATGGATAGCTGACAGAGGGTTATGGTGGGAAGTGTGAATCGTGAAGAAACTTTGGGTCTCAGAGAACACCATCTCAACAGGCTGGTTCTCCAAGGAAACAGAGACTTGTAAGAGTCATTATGAAACGCCCAACTGGATAAGGAAGGCTCAGATAGACGCAACAGACAGGAAGCCCTGACTCCGCCCCCCAACCGGCCATGTGACTTATGACTAATCTCTTTACCTTCCTGACCCTTAATTTCCATCTTCCAAAAGTAGAGATGTAAACACCCACCTCACAGAGCTGTGGGGTTCACAAAGGTGACAGCTCCTGACATTTGGGTTTAGAATCACTACATATCTTTAGTAACAATTTATTGATCTTGGAGGATGTGTCAAATTCTATGTTGCAAAATGTTACATACATGATCTCTGTAATCCTCCTATGGGTCCAGTGAGGTAAGCAAAGTTATTCCCTTCATTTCTCAGTAAGGAAATGGAGGATCAGAGAGGTTAAGGGTTTGCCCAAGGTCATGCAGTGGCTAAAAGAAGAGGTAGAATTTAAGCACAGAGAGATCTTGTTTCAAAGCCTGTGTGTTTCATCATCACACTAGGCAGCATTAGTTGGGATGAGGTCAGTGGCAACTAACAAAATGCAGACAAAGGTGTTTGTACAATGGGGGTTTGTTACTTCCACACATCAAGGAATCTGGTCATAAGTGATTCCAAGTTAGAGGCAGTAGTTCAGTCATGTCATCAAGGATCCATATACCTCCCAGCTCCCAAATCTATCTCTACCATTCTATCACCAGTATCTTCACTCATGCTTGCAATATGGCTGCCACAGCTCCAAGTATCACAAATGTATCCCAAGAAAGAAGGGAGATGACATAAAGGGAGTATTCTTTCCTATAATGAAAGAAAAAATGTCCTCAGAAACTTTATTTCTCATTGGCCAGAAATAGGTCACAAACAATCCTAAACCAATCTGTGGTAAAAGAAAGTAGAGATAACATGATGTGGCAGTTTTCAAGAGTATCTGCATGTTCTTGTCACTCCTCTCATCAAGAAGTGGGGTTCCCTGGAATTTGAGCCAAATTTAGGAACTTCTTCACCAATAGAACGTGACATAAATGATACCATGTGACTTCGGAGGCTAGGTCATAAAAGGAGATTCATTTTCTACTCAGTTCACTGGAGCCTATGTGCTGGAATCCTCAGCTGTTATATCAGTCCTACCATGAGACTGCCATATTGTGAAGAGGCCCAACTAGCCATTGCAGAGATTCCACATGGAGAGGGCCTGTCTGAAGAGAGAGATGCCTGGCCACCCCTAAGTGCACCAATCAGATGCATGCATGCTCAGTTGCTTCAGCCGTGTCCAACTCAATGTGACCCCATGGACTGTAGCTTGCCAGACCCCTTCTCTCCACGGGACTCTCCTGGCAGGAAGACTGGAGTGGGTTGCCATGCCCTTCTCCAGGGGATCTTCCCAAACCAGGGGTGAAACCCACATCTCATAAGACTCCTTCACTGGCAGGCAGATCACTAGCACCACCTGGGAAGCCCAATCCCCAATGTCTATCAACGTTTCTGAGATGAGGGATTGATAGCCCAACTCTGAGAAAGCATAGTGATGCTAGGAGGTTTCTCATTGGCCACACATAGCCTGATGCTCTGATTGCTTGCGTGGTACAGGATTCACATGAGAGCTGGAAACATTAGTGCTTCCTGATACAGTTTCCTGCATTATTAACACTCTCTACCCTGCTGTGACAGCTGATTCAATCACTCAATCAATTCTGAGAACTTTCCCGTGCCCACCAGTCCCTGGGTCCTGAGACAGAGAGATGAAAATATAATGCTTGTGATGCCCTCGGGGAGCCCTCAGTTGGACAAGCACAGAAATAACTTCCAAGTCAGAAAGTGTGTGATGTACACGAAAGAGTGCAACTCAAACGTGGAAGGAGTTCAGAGCCAAGCAGTTTCTTCTGAATTTTGGGAGGCAGGAGATGAGTGAGTAGTGGCAGCCGTGCAAAGCATGGCAACTCTCCTGCCCATCTGTCCTCCTGGTCTTTCCCTCTCCCACTGCTTCCCTACCTTGTAGCCTTCTTTCTATTCCTGGAACTCCTTACGCTCATTCCTGCCCTAGGACCTTTGCACTTGCTGTTTATGTTTGGGAAGCAGCGAAACGTGAAATCCATATCTAAGGAGTATAGAAATAAGGGAGCAGGCACTTGAGTTGCCCTGCCGTTGGGCAATGGGCTTCTCGTCCACCCTCACGTGCTTCAGTTCAGGCCCGTGACCAGGGTTCCTGCACAGATAGCAGATCTACCTTGGCCCACAACCACCCTGTATATGTCTGGCACTGTGCAAGGAGTTCTATAAACTTCCACTTGCTTCACAATAATCCTGTAAGGTGGCTGTTAACATCCCATTGTACAGATGAGAAGCTGGAGTTCCAGGGAGATGGATGAATGGTGTACCCGCTGATGCATGGCTTCCAAGGAGAAGAGGGTCAACTCCAGGGTCCACACTGTTCCTTCTGCAGGGCTTATCAGAAATAAGGGGGATCCTAGAACTACAGGCCTCAGAGTCACAAAGAAAGCCTCCCCAAGCTTGACTATTTCGGCTTGAATATTCAAAACCACGAGGAACTCAGCCCATGAACTGCCAAATTCTCAGCTGGCGGATTTGGGAAAGAGTAGATCCAGGAAGAAGATCCTAGCAATAGACGGAAAGATCTGGGAGTGGCGTTCTTGGGAGAGAGAGCAACTTTGATTTGAGCTTTGGGAACCTCTCCAAAGACAACAGGCATCTCTGCTGCAGTAGAGTTTGAAGGGCT